>NC_051176.1:90030869-90630869 GCF_013339695.2 Rhipicephalus sanguineus | reverse complement strand
AGTGTGCAATGAAGCATCGAAAAGTCTCAATGTAAAGCCTCCTTCCCTAATGGTAGACACATTTTCCCTCGTGTAAAGCTCCATCTTAAGTGGTCATCTCTGTATTCACGCCTTAAGGAAATAATTAGCATGGAGCAGCACGTCTTCGCCACCTTAGAGCAACTAGTCATTGTCCGGGTTGCCCTCATGCCTTGCAAAGTTTGATACACTGACCATTCCTCCGATTCTATTAGACTTTATGCACGGAAAAAACTTGTTTATTTACGTGTGACACTCCTCTTTTGCTGTTCTGTAACTATATTATGTCTAAGGGCAACCTTCCACATGAAATAATAATTAACATGGAGCCCTAACTTGCCTTCCTGACACATCTACTGCAAGAACTACATCTTGCTTGCCGGTATTTTCTGGTGACCCTTCTGCTTGGACGCAGCATATTTATGACTGGAATTGCATATACTTGCATACTTCTGCCATGTCACCTTTTTGTGGCAATAACTACAGACATCACGCATGTGAGGAAACTTCACTGCATAGTTCGTGCCTTTGCAGCACCAGCAACACACCTTACATAAGGAGCTTGAATAGCATTAATTGCTATTTTATTAAATGCATAGTTTCGACTCATCTTCTTTCGCTGACTCCAGTCTAGATAGCACCTTTTCCTTTTGAATGTCACTGATTTCGTAAACAATGCAGTCTCCAAGCAAATCATTGAGAAACCTGCAAAAAGCTTCTTCGAATGCAGCCGTGTACCCTTTTAATGAGTAGAAGACTTGAGCTCGAAGTGGCGCGCAATGAATGAAGTTTTTTGCACAGATTGGGTGCGCTGAGGCTCTGTAAGCAAATTGAATTTCCGTAGGCTTTCCTAGCACTAGATTCTGCAGTAAGGTGCAAGTTTGGAACCACAGCGATTCAGAAAGGTGATGTGATGCTTGTGTCCACTGTCATATTGTTGGCATCGAAGAACTACTACATTCATTCCAAATACCAAATACTCTTGCCATATCTCAACGTGAACTCGCAGGGCTCAAGAAAGCCTAACCTTGCCTTCTTATAATTACTAGCTGATCCTTGTTGCTCAAATTGCTTTGGTTATTTAACAGGGCAGCGCGAAAAGACGCTGACAGATTAGAATACACCAATAGTTTATGATTGTCTGTCGCCCTAAAACAAGAGGCATGTGGCATGTTAACTTGAAGCTTGTGCAGCAACTACGGCGGCTTTGCATGTGCAGTTCTATCATTCAGAGCATAAGTAACAATAGCTCTTACTGAAGCTATTTTTCAGAAGCTTATGTTGTAACATAGTGCTTCGCTCATTCTGTGAAACAATTTGGCTTATGTTGGTTTCAGATTAGCCCCCTAGATCCTCTCGCCATTTGTTGTGATGCTGTCTTGTATGTTCTTCCGGAAACCCTATTTTTGTGCTGTGAATGTGAGCAGTAAAAGCTCTGTAGCCTTCACAGTGTTGCCTTCTATATGAAATGCAGTATGGTATCTTGAAGTCTCGGAAAGGTGTTAAATCCGAGTATGCAACATGAGACACCAATTCTAGAGCCATCTGATACTAAAGCATTCCAGGTCGTGCGGAATATAGGGCAACCTCATAGTCTGTGGATGCAAGTGCTTTCCGGTGTCAGCAACTTACCAAGTTTGTGCTGCTCCTAGTTGATTCATCTAGCGCACTCCAGTTCTTCAAACTCTTCGCTGAACTCCCCTAAAATCACCAGCCACGTGCACCAAGAGAAACAGAAATGTGTTGCAACAGGAAGAAAAAAATATAAACTGGCCTGGGAAACTTATTAAAAGAATTTTTGCGGGGTAGCAAGCCCAGCCACGTACAGTGCTCACGGGTTGAAACGCTGCATAAAAACTTGTAGTATAACTGTTATGCACAATTGCTCGACGTAACCACATCCTGCCATTATGAATATGGCTGCCAAAGATTATGTTGGCTCTGGTGTATGTGTTTTCAAATTCCGCTGATATGATGCAAACCGAAGAATGGAAACGAAAGTAGGTGCATTACTAAGCTATAAAATCCTTGCGTTCAACTTCATGAGCATTGTACATTAGTATATCCGTATGCAGCCCGAGGTTGCTTAGCTGATTTTACATCAGAGCCGACAAGCACATAAATATATTGCACAAAAAAAGATGCCACACTATGCAAATTCAGAGCACAAATGCCAAGACAGATTGCGGATGAGATAGGATAAGTGGTTAACAATTTGAATCATCTTGTGCAACGTGTAGTTAATGCAAGTTAAATCTTACCCTTATCAGACAAATCAACCATAACATGCTTATTTTTTCCTAGTTTATCAGTTACAGTATGCAGTAGGGTGCATTAAGTTCAGAGTATAATGTCGAGGTAGCAGGCATTCCTTGGCTTATCGATTCAGGCTTAGTTCCAAGTGCAAATTAAATAAATTGTGGGGCATTGCCTGCCATAACCACCATACAATTATGAACCATGCCATAGCGGGTGACTCAGTATCAGAGCTGTACACATAGAAAAAAAATGCCACCAATTGCAAGTACTTCCGTTTCGAGTATTCGCACCTTCTTCACCAACAACTGGTTTTCAAAATTTGCATCTTTCATCTTTACAGATCGGCAGTGACACTGAAAACTTGCTCGTGGGCACTCTGGGGGAACGTTCTATGTTGCAACGTAGAAACACGTTTCCTACAAAATCGTGGTTACATTGCCACGATGATTGTGGCAAGGTCCTCTATGAAGTGCAGGGCTTTGCACTTGCTATGTCTCAGAGACGCTGATCATAGGGCCAATGAGGAGGCTTATAGCAGCACTGGTTCAAATATTGAACCAACATGTAGTAGATTGTTAAGATGAAACAACCACAAAGTGCCTATGTTTGCCTGCACAAACATGTGCAACTTTGTAGCATGACCACAGGCATTATATTGCTATTCTTGCCAAATTCAAGTGCCCAAAGCTGTATTTTGCCTTTTGTAGCTCCTTGTCCATAAAGGAACTGATTAATGAACTGCAGCAATCATTACCTAGTGAAAGAAGATAATTGGTTATGTAAATATGACCAAGAAAATATTTTATTTGAGTAATTAATTACATGTAATTACATCTAAGAAGTCTGCTCCAGATTAAATTTGGCCACTGGGTTCCTGTTACATGCACCTAAAGTACACGAGTGTTATTGCAGTTCTCCTCACCAAAACTCGGCTGCTGCGCCAAGAATCAAACCTGTGAGCTTGTGGTTAACAGCTCAAACGTCACAGTGACTAAGCCACCACAGCAGATCAAATGCAAAAAAATAAATAATCAGCATAATGGATTCATGAAACGTTATGCACACGCTTCGTGCTGCTTAGGATTCGTGGAGTGTGGAAACAAGGGACAAACAGCAGCACCTATTGCTAGTAATGCCATGAACAGTGCCTTTACAAAAGAAGATGTGTGAGTTCATGACCTCTGCTTCATGTCAGCATCATATGTTGCCAAGGCACGTGGGAAAGGCTTGACAGCTGTTATAAACGCGACCACTGGTGGCTGGAACTACGAATGTTACGTTGTGGTCATGTAAGAAAATCTTGGAAGAGTCGCACCCGCAGTTGCTGCTAGTATCTGTTAAACCATTGGCTACCAAATGACGTGTGCACCGTGAAGTTCTCCATAGTGATTATTTTTGCTACGTACGTTTTATAATGCTCTATGATAATAAATACTCGAGAAGCACAATGTGAGTTTTCTTTACGTATTGAACCAAACTTGTCAGCCCTGAAACCGTAGAGAAAGTCGTAGAATAATTTTTATATGAAAAAGCTTTAAACATTCAGACAAAAAGGGAGATGTCACCAGGGCAGATTTCATCTTCAGAATCCCCAAGCAAGCCCTTACTGATGTTACTATTGAAGAGAACATACAAATAGCATGCAGCGACCACCCCTTGTCGACATCTTTTCACAAGTTTTTCGCATGCACGAATGCTCAACATATATGAACTAAATATTTTAAAAATGATCTCTGCTGCAGTAGACAAGTAGTGACATCTACTGACAAGTATATTGTACATTGCTGGTCGCACCATTTATCAATAGCTTTTCAATCGAACTATACCTCCTACTTGGCGAATCGCCTGCTTTGGAGATATGGCCCTCCTGTTGTGCCTGGCGGTAGCCAATGGGTTAAAGGAGTGCCAATGCAAAATTTGCTTTTTTTTTGTTGCTTTACGGGACCTAGACGACCAACGAGGACTCGTCGCCAGGGCCCGGGAGGCCATCGCGGCCAGAGGATTCCTGGACTAAGGGACCCTCCCACCTAGGGTGACCCCAAGCTTACGAGCTCGGGGACACTGTTTCGGCAAATTAAAAACTTATTTCATCATCATTTATGGAATAGCTGACAGCCCACTGATGATAACTCTGTAGTGTCTCAATTCCTTGAGAGCGCGACAAACAATTACCTTGTGATGTGGTCAGTTTAAAATGCACGCCCAGTGACTAATGTGATGGAGCAGGCTATTTCATGTCGCTAAACAATGTGGGCCTTTCATATCTGAAACCACTGATGTGCACCAGTACTCAAAACAATTAGGACAGCAGATCCCCCTGCCTTTTCAAGAGAAGCGCAATATTGCATGGGCAAAATTTGGTAGTACTCACTGATATCGTCATTCAGGGGCGTAGCTAGAAATTTATTTCAGGAGGGGAGAGTTCGACTCCCCCTCCCCATGTATGTTTGCACATGTTTGCATGCACGATATACACATACACATACAAAATGTTAAAAATTCTAGGAGGTGAGGTTTGAACCCTCCCCCAACTCTGGCTCTGTCAGTGGACACCATTCTACCCTAAGTGAGATTTCTAAAACTGAAACTGGTCTTCTAGCACAAAACAGTACCTTTATGCTTGCATGTTTTTGCACTAAAATAACTTGAATTTGACAGGTGAACCACTTTCTATTTTTTTCAGCAGTCAGCAAAATGTCAAATATTGCAAAGAGCGTGTTTTCACCTCATTCATCTCAATGAATACAGCCGTACAAGTCTTTTCGAAGCATTCGCCCTCTTTGGAAGGACCACATGCAAGGCGTTTTTCTTCATTACCGTAAAATGTCGAGCAAGCGCCCCCCCTACAATGAAGGATAATCCGACCAGATTGGGGGGGGGGGGGCTTGCTTGGCCCCACACCGAAATTCAAGATGGTGGCGGGAGAGGGGGTGTTCCTGTGTTGTACCTTCTTGAAGGTACAACACCTATAAGGGTTCAACAGGAACAATCCCACCAATAATCTTATAGTCCATTTCTTTTCTTGATAATGACAATTTCTTTTCTTGATAATGTCAATGAGGATGAATTGACGCAAGTGTCACCACTGAAGCTGCGACCAGTTTGACCAATACACGACCGGCCACATGACAACGGAATTGCATAAACAACATAGATACGCATTCAGTGTGCTCATTCTTGTGGTTCTTTTTACACAAGCGATGCTCGTCTTGAAAAATAGGGAGGTGGGGGGGAGGCGCTTGCTCGGTCATTGGCACTTATTTCAGATCTCCCGAAAAAGGGAGGGGGGCACTTTGCTCAGGTGGGGGCGCTTGCTCGGCATTTTACGGTAGTCGGAAATGGTGACCCACTGAGAGATTTTTACCAGATGGTCACCCATAATGTCCACATTAAAATTTCTCTCTCCTGGGCATCACACTCGGATCCACGAGGTCAGATTCAGTATGTCGCGACATCGTGACTACGTTGAACAAAAAATGTCAGCTCTGAACGAGAACAAGAACCTACCAAATAATGCAAGCACGGTCAGGTAGCCCGATATCCTGGCTGCAAAACTGTGGAACACTTTCAAAGCTGAAAAAAAGAGTAGCATTATGGAATCAAAACTAATTTTTCAGAAAACGCCTGAAAATGTTACTATACTGAGCCACAATTTCAGACCTCTTCTATACTGCAGCAACTGTATTTGGTCATAATCTGCCACTGCGTTCATGTGCATTCAAGCAGGAATTATTGGCTTTGAGCAGAGATGCACATTCTGCTAATAATGTTTAAGGGGCACCAAAGAGAATGTTAAACCAGTCAAGTAACAATTCTGGAATGCCGAATAGTGAAGTCTTGCCATGTCTGGATGTACTGAAAGAAAGGCAAGTGTGAAGGAAGACTGGTGGCAATACCGCCTTGAAATTCCCATACCAGATTCCAGCAACGTCGCTACTTTACAGCACCCACTTGAATTAATGTAGTCAATCGGATTTGACAAAATCACTGTGAGTAGCAACTGCAGACACTACACACACAATATACTTCTGACTTTGACAACATAAGGTGATGTGAGAGAAAGTCCCACACTTCAGTAACCAAGGGCAATGATGCACATAACCATTGTCTTCTTATGCTCCTGCAACATCTTACGCCTGACATTTTCTCACTTTTTCTTTCTTTCCCAGTCTGCTTGTTTTGTAGTTGATGCACCATGCTATTGTTTTTATCAACTTGAAAATGCAACCTTTCAGCTCCCAATGTCCACAGATGTGCAAGAGTGTAGTGGTTGTGTGCATGCCTCTTGTGCTGCAGTTTAAAATGGACCACACGTCCTAACTTGCAAAACAATATGGCTGATCAAGATGAGCATATTTTTGAAAAAGATGCCTAATGAAATGCAAAAGGATTGGATATTCATAGAATATTATTTTCTCCTCTGTAAATGTAACATGGCTTAATTCATTACTGCAAAAGTCTTAAGTACCTCGTCATATGCTGACCTTGAAAAATGCGGTGTGCAGTAGAAAAACCCACGTGACCTCATAAAAATGAGTTAAAAATCAGGGTTCGAGCAAGAATCAAACCTGGGTATTCTGCATGGCAGACCGAGCATTCTACCACAGGGCCACGCCAATGCTTGAAACTGCTTTAGAAAAAGACTTTATACAGTCGTCACGTTGGGCAAGGACACGCGTTGACAAATTTAATATTGCATGGCCTAAGCTTATAATCGCACCAGGCATCACACCATGTGAATTGTGCAATAAGTTAGTAGTTGAAAGCTGCCTATTACAAAGGGCTGCGCTATAGCTTGTCATCATCATCAGCCACAGCATCAAGAAACTGTATTGCCTGACAGATACATAGTCGTACTTCGCAACTGCATGTAATCGTAGTAGGTGCCCTAGGGAAGTTTAAGGAAGGATTCAAGGAAGGATTTAAAGGGGTCCTGCAACACTTTTTCAACATGGTCAGAAAACACTGCTCATCAGTAGTCGAGGCTCCCGAGAACACGTGAGCCAAACATTATTGCGTAGCACGTGGCCCCGGAATTTACAAGTAATTCTCAAAGTCAGCTAGAAACCGTTCCCTCTTCTCTCGACAAATGATGCCATATACCCAATTCCACGGCCATTGGCTGATATGAGCATCATGAGCTGAATAGTTACTGCTGCCGCCACAGGAGGCCGCCATGTGCCTGCGCGCATGCGCGATCACATTGAAAGTAAGCTAGGCGTTCGAAGAAAAAAAAGAAAAAGTGCTCAGGGTCATCTTGACGTAGCTTCATTCCCCCATGCCATTCCTCCCTTCTTACCTTCCAGCGCGCTCATCGGGACGAGAGAAGAGAGAAAGCAATTACAGTGTGTGACAAACCTCTAACTCAGTCCATACTTGACGGATTCTAAAATTTTTTGTGGTGGTCGATTCGTGAGGCAATCGATGGTTATTTGGAAAAGTGTTGCAAGACCCTTTTATGGAGGTGCAAGAAAAGATTTAAGGAAGGATACAGGAGAGGGTTAAATCAAGGGGCAAGGAAAACTTAAAGGAAGGGTTCAGCGAAGAGCAAGGAAAATGTTCAAGGAAGGGTTCAACAGAAGGGCAAGGAAGCAGGGGTGTAGCCAAGGGGGGGGTTCAAACGCCCCGAAATTTTTCAATTTTGCTTGCGTATATATACACGCACACATACAAACACACGCACGAACATACATAAATTATGGTTGAACCCCCCCCCAAAAAAAATTTCTGGCTACGCCCCTGCAAGGAAGGTGAAAAGGTTTTCACTTTCATGTCGCTTAGGATAAACGTAAGGACTGCGGCAAACTTATTAACAGAAATAACTATAAACCTACAATACAGGATTTGATAAAGCCTTGCCACCAGTTAATGAGTTGTTTGGTGTTCCTGCAGACAGATACATTCAGCCCATTCCTTAGTTGACACCTGCTGTTCACAGTAAAGTGCTGCATATTTCAACACTGTGAGCTGAAAACTGCAGCCAGAGATCAGGACCTTTGGTTTCAGCTTCCATCACAGTAAGTAAATTGCCCTTTCACAACACCAAAAGCACCACTTTTGCCACAGTGAGACACTTGGTGAACTAGGAAACACACAAAAAGGAAATATAAGTGGTGACACTGCTTTGGCGTTCCTGCAACAACTTGGCATGACATCGCAGATTCTAATAGCATTTGCATGATCATAGATTCTTTATCGGTAAAAATGAACTGCGTTCTATATAAAGGGGCCCCTTTATATAGAACGCAGTTCATTTTTACCGATAAAGAATCTATGATCATGCAAATGCTATCAGAATCTGGCCAGTTTTAATTTTATTTAGCCAATGTGGCCAAAACACGAAGAAAGACTTGGGAATCTGTGACGTCACAGGTGTTGAAGTGTCGGTGTGAAATTAAAAAATTAAGCTTTGACATTAATTTTCTCTAAAACGAAACAACCTATAATTGTGAAAGTAACATCAACAAGCTTCTCTGAATAAATCATCACTCTAAACTGATTTAGTGTTTCAATATACCCATGAAACACAAAACCTCTATAAAACTTAAAAGTTTAAAACCTCTATAAACCTCAATAAAACGTTTTATAGAGGTTTCGTGTTTCGTGGGTAGTGTCCTTTCAAAGGGCCTGTCACCAAGTTTGGGCATTTTTATTACCAAGTGCATTGCACAAATTGAATGATGGCGATCGTTTCTGTGAAGCATGAAAATTGCACTATATTCTGCACCGGGTGCCGCTGAGCACAGCTCAACGCGCCACCGGTAGTGGTTTGATATTGGTAAACACACTTTTGCCGGGTACAACTTTAGAAGGCAGTGGCATTTCTCTTCTCCATCAAAGGCGGATGAATATAAGCCTGCACCAATGGGCACGCACTCTAGACTGACGTCATGAGCCGGTTGGCCGGCAACTCCGCCGTCCGGCTCATTCTTTAGTCGCGGAGGCAATCCGCGGCAATCGGCAATCTGGGCAGGAGGAGCCTCTCTTGCATTCTTAAAGGGCTCCTAAACCACACAGAAGTCGAAGTTTAGTTGTGGTGTCGGAGTTGTGCACTAGTCTACGACGAACATGTAGCCGCGAGAATTTTTCGAAACGGTACCGCAATAGCGGTGTTACACGCGTTTGATGATCGAAATACGCTTTTGTCTTTCAATCCGTCCTCTTTCAAGCCATGAGCCCGAGCGGGACTATTTCTAACGTCGCGGAGGCAGTCGACTGGAGTGCTTCGGCTATCTGGGCAGTCCTGGCACTTCTGCCTTCCCAAGTTGTAACCACGGAGGAACGAACTGTCCCTTCCCTTTCTAGTTAGCTAAACTAGAGTCACTAAGCTAAACTTACTATATACGCCACCTAACATACAGTACCTTAGCATATGCAGCGAATTCCCTCCTGGGGCACAAAATTATTTCGGTAAAACACTAATTTTTTAATGAAAAAATCCGTTAACAGGGGGTGGGTGCTCGAGCCGACGTTTCGACTTGTGGACTTGTCTTCTTCAAGACTTTACAGATTTTTTTTCATCGCAAGCTTCCATCTTCGCCTTCCTGCCGTTTTTTGGATTCCCTAGATTTTTGGCGCTTGATTGTGGTGGCGAAGTGCCAGGACTGAAATCATTTACTTTTCTGACACGAGTGTTCGTTCAATAACTAAAAGGCGACTTGATTTCTAGCTTCTTTTGCAAATTGTAGAAGATAACGTGCGAGGAAACTTACGACGTGATTGGCAACACTTAGCTGTGATTAAGAGCAGCGCAACGTTCAGCGCAAGAGAGAGTTTGAGCCATCTGTAGATTATCTTGTCGTAGATGAACATTTGCAGTGGCTTCAGCTCCTGCAGCTACTGGTTGGCCGGAACTACCACACTTTATGAAGTGGGATGAACAGAGGTCATTCGAGGTACAATGCACTGCAGAATGCTGCGGAAAAATAAAACGCAATAATAAAAAACACAGCAACAATGCTGCTGCTTTTATATATAGCACTCTTGGACAAGTGCCAAGTTTCAACGCAAATGATACTACCTCAGCGATTCAGTTTGCTTGGAGGTAACGAAATCTGGAAAAACACCAGACAACAGCATGAATGAAATGTTACTCCATGCATGCGACAGAAAGGTAGCACGGTATGCTCACCCAACAGGTACATTAGTCCAAAAAATTCGCACAATGTGCCAGCAAGTGCGCTGAGATTGACATACCGATTACGTTCTTCATCATCTGTGGCAAAACATAGGAAATTGATTTGCCACACTGTAGTGCACACGCTAAAAAAATTAAAAAAAAAAAACCAAAAGACACTAACCGAGCTTGCCATATATTAAGCAGAGATTGGACTGTATCCTGAGCATGATAGCTGCAATTGCAAACACTCCTACTGTTGAGTCTTCTACGTACATCTTCTCAGCTGCGGCGGAAATACGACAAAAAAAAAGAAAGTTTAATGTCTGCTACATGAAGCGACATGCAAAGCGCTTGCGCCGCATGACCACATGAAGGGAACTACCTTGAAAATACGAGTCTTCGTCCGGTGCTGTGTCCTTCAGACAACGATTTCAGGTGACTTACGAGACCTGACCGCGTTGGAAGAACGGTACGTATTGAATAGCTTAATACACGCACAATAAATTTCACAGCGATAGGATCAGCAGACGACAGCGTCCATTGCGCCACTAGCACCATTTTTCATTGTGACAAAACGTTATCGAGCAGCCTCCCATAAGCTAGAGAAAAATAAATCTGCTTACTGTAAGACATCAGCAGGATCAACACTCTGATGAAACTGCTCAAGATTTCCTCCGTCTCAACGGCAGTGTACACCCTACCTGATAGAAAAGGCGGGGATAGCGCAGCGTCAAACTCCGGCCGCTTTGCCGGAAAGGACTTACCTCTTCTCGCGAAGAGCTTGAACAGTATCAAAGCAAGCTTGAGGAGTAGCGTAAACAGGACCTGTGCTGAAACCGCATTTAATCCGAAGAGCATTTCTCGGGGGCACTCAGCCCAGACCAACGGCTCACCAGTACCGAGAGGAGCGCAGCCGCGAGCGGCCACAGCTGGCCGCCGGCCGATTCACGCGCTTCTGCGCCCGCTCACGTAACGGGCACGCGGGCCACGTTCATGTCAGATGAAACACCAACAATGGTTCACACTTTTGATGATGATGCTCCTAGGAAGATTGGCACCTACCCACTTAAGGGGATCGGCCAAGAGTAATATGGTCAGGAATTTTTCAAGTACTACTACAGGTTCACCCCATCCGCCAGAATGTAAAAGACAACGAAACTGAGGCCAGATGAGGGGTCAATTTTATTTCATTTATTATAATGCTCCATCGCATAATCTTCCTGAAGCATGAGGAAAAAAAAAAATGTGGGAAAGGAGGGGTGGGGTGGGGGGAGGTCACTAACAAGTACCTGCGCTGACAATCTACACCACCTTCAATTCCACAATAGCGAAGGTGACCGTGTCGCACAAAAACTACACCTCCATTTATACAACAGACCGATTTCACCTCGAGCGCAACCACACCCGCTGGAGACAGGTCTGCCTGCAGTAAGTATCTTGAGGCCCGAATGACAACTGAAGTGGGACCTGCTTCCATTGTTTTCTTTGATCCCAAGTTCGTATACAATTTAAAATACCCAACCCCAAATAATGGGCCACACGGGTCGCATTAAAAACGCTCCTGGTCATTGCTGAAGACATAGAAAATGTCGGCGAAAATTGTAAGCATTATGGCGGCGGCAGCAGCTGCACATGCACAGCATGCAAGGTGAAATCGACCTATTGCGTTGGCGACAGTGTTCAATGAAAATTCCGCTTAAGGTATTCCGTTTTAAAAACCCATTCTCTGAAAACATGACACACAATTGGAGTCTCTGGCTTCGTAGCCAAATGCGGAAAAAAAAAAAAGTGCAGCATCCTATAGAAATGCCAACGTGGTGTACAACTCGCACCATGTCACAACACAAACAGAAAACATTTAATACAGCGCATATACATATACATTTCTTTTTTCTTTCCATGAGCTGAGCAACACACATTGTGCAAGACCAAGTGGGAATACACGCCTACTTTATTGCCTTCTATACCCCGCTTAACTTGTCGAATGTTGGCTTTCGTGGGACAAATGCAGGTTTCGAAATGTTGACAAATTCTGTCTTGGCTCAGGTGCTCAGAAAGGACAAAAAAAAATTTGTGAAAATGTTCATGCACATTGTGGCAAAGTACTTCAATATGCCACAAAACCCTTATTTCTTGTTTTGAAAAAATAAAGGCAGTGCTACTTTAATGGTGCAATCATTTCCTGCAGGAGACACTAACAGCAGTAACAGCACTGCGACAATGAACATTGCAAGAAGCTACACACCAGCAGCCACTTTTCTTGTTACAGCAAGCACGTAGAGTTGAAGCCCACAATAGTTGCATCAGTTCTGCCAATGGCTTGTAGGAAAAAAGAAAAAAGAAAAAAAAAAGTTCAGCTGCGAACGATAAAGACTTCGTCTTGCACAGACATCCATCCCCACTCGTTGGGTCCACAGAGAAAATCTTTGACAATATTCACACACAGTCCAGAATGTTTCCACAGAAATGGCATAGCCTTCTCCATTAAAGCTATTACATGAACAGCAGCTCCTCACGTGAATGCACTGTGTTTTTTTTCTTCTTGAAAGCACTGCCTCAAGCTCTCTGCACTTTGCACAATAAACCCAACTTTTATGAAAGAAAAGCATTTGAAAAAAAGTCGGGTAAGAACTGCATTGGAACTGCGTGCAAATTTTCTAATTGTTAAGCTTTAACAATACTAAAAAATTCAGAGGACTGCTTTAGTTAAAAACACTGCCGAGTTGGACACCAATGAAAGAAAAAAAAGGTGTTGAGAAGAGGGGAGAATGGAGCTATCTCCCTGGCCTTTTTGCACTGGTTCCCTAATGGAAGCCAACAGACCCAGCATTTCAGCAGCCCGTTCACTCTTCTCAATGGTAGTAGCCACTAAGAAAGTAAGAAGAGCTGACATGAGCCTGCTCAACCTGTTGCAGGTATGTAAATCATCAGAAGTGCTTCCCAACTGAAATCAGGAGTGCAGTGCTTAAGGACGGGAGGTAGCATACGCATAAGGGTAGGAGGGGTTGGCATACAAGCAAAACAGACTTGTTAAGATCTAGCAGTGTGGTACAGGGCTTAAAGGAAGTAGTCAGGTGTGCGGCGGGTCACATGTGGCTCCCCTCTTCTAGGTGCTGGGTCGAACTGGAGGCTGAAAGGCAAGATAGAAGTGATTCTGACGTAAACAACAAAAACAGCAACAAGCTCTATCATGCTCTATGCCTTACGGCACCTTGGCAATGACAGAGATAGGACTACTTGGACAGATACAGATGAACCTACTTACAGTGTGCTGCAAGACCCAAAAAGATTCACTTAATACATTTAGTAGTATGACACAGTAAAAGCTATATAACAAGCAAACTTTCCTATTTATATGTTAGCATAATTTTACCAATACTTGTTTTGCTCTCTTGGGGCCCTGCAACACGAACACAGCTAATAAACATGCTCAACTCACTAGACAATTTTTCTCTGAATGACCTGAACCAAGAATTATTCTTGTACACAGATTAAGGAGCTCAAAGTGTACCTGCTCATCCCTTCACGAAATTACCATCAGTTTCCTCATTTCTTAGGGCATATACAGGGGCGTCCCAGCTATCATGCAGCACGATTTAAAAAAGGAGGAACGTCGTTACGCAAAGCACACCTAGTGCATATTGTTTCCACTATGCTGTAGTAGCCAATTCAAATCTTTTTGTTGATGAGGTTTAGTTAATTAGCCTTAATTATGTTTCTAACTCGACAAGTACGCACCTAATTATTAAAATGTCGATGAGGCATATGTAGGCATGCTCAAATGACATCCAACTGCTATTTTCAGCAACGTACTAATAAAGTCAAACCTTGTTAATATGTATCTGCTTTAAGCGTACTAACGGTTAAAACATAGTTGCGACAAATCCCGAAGCATGACTTATCGCCGACAACCTTATCACAATAACTATTTTCAGATATCTGCTCGGGCAAGCGTGCAGCGCAGCACTACTTTAAGCCTACTGCACGCTTTTAATAGGAGACAACCTGAATGCGCTGGGCCGCCGATCGCTGCCGCCTTCGTTGTGTGGGGCCGTGTTCAAGCGCGCACCGCTTTGCAGAAACAAAAGCAGCTCGGTGTTGCAGAATTGAGCGTTGCTGGTCGCAGGCGACGAGAAACCTCTTTGCATTGACGCTATCGCGCTAAACGTACGCGTACGGTACAGCAATCGTAACGCTGCTGTAGACATACTGCAGCAGCGTTAGAAGCAGCGCTTCTATTGGGCGACCACCCAAACGCGCCTCCGTCCGCTGCCAGGACTGCTAGAGCGTCGCAGAGTGTGTATCGCTTGCAGAAAGTTCGTCATTGCCGCATTAACCAAACAAGCTACTCGCCGCAAGCGAAGTGGGGACGAAGACCACTCCTACGACAAATGCGCGCGTGCGGTACAGCAAGCGGCCCAGCAGTGACGGCGTGAGCCGAGAAGGCAACGTGCTGCACACAACTAGCCAGGAGACGATCGGCTCCACGCAGCTGTATCGCGGCACAGATGTACACATATATATCGTGGAAAGCAGACACTGTCCGTTTTGTCGCTATGTCGGTCACTGCGTATACCGGACCCTGTAATAGTTCCGAAATGCTCCTCGGTGTTGCCACCACGCGCTATCGGCACTATTGGACGGTCGTGCGTGAGTACCAGAATCTTTTCTCCACTTTGGCAAACAGAAAGAAAAGGCTTTGCAGTGGGTACTTCAGGCAATATTTGCTGTGGCACTGTATTTATTTATTTGTTGGCGGCGGTGGTGTACACGAGGAGATGCAAATTTTTACTTGGTGGTAACGACATTCCTCTTTATTTAAATCGTGCTGCGCGATTGCTGGGATGCCCTGTATAGACATGCCTGTTGGCCACATTTATTTTTAGACATCACAAATAACAGGGCCACCGGATGGCCCAGGAACTGAAATCTCCCAACCAAGGCAGACACTATACAAACAATGTCACCGCGTCATAACCATAGCTTCTGGAGTTTGGGCATAATACTGATCCTGGGGACAATGCTTTTGATCATAAAGCTCTGCACTGTGACAAGCTCAGCAACATTCACATCGTCACACTGGCATAGCATGGCGAAAATGAAAAAAATTATAGCAGCTCCGCACTAGTGGTGCCAAGCCTGAAGGAAGTGCGGAGCTGGCCGACCTTATTTGTTACTCTAATTTTCTTTCCTCATCTCTTTCTTTTTTCTATGTCTCTATTTCTATTTCTTTCTTCCCTGTCTCTCTCTCTCTCGCTTCCTCTTTCTATACCTGTCTATATCTTTCTCTCTGTTTTTATTCCCTTTCTTTGTCTCTTTCTATGCTATGCTTTACTCTCCCCATCCTTTCCCTCCTCCTCACCCTCGCTTCCCTTTCCCACCCCCTTGCTACACTATACTACAAGGCTATGTTATGCTCTGCTAGAACGCCTGGATAGCAGAGCGGCTACGAACCTAGCCTTCCGATCGTGGATATGCGGGTTCGAATCCTGCCTCGTCAACAAATTTTTCTGTGCCAAGAATTTCTCTTTCTTTCCTTTTCTCTCGCACATCAGTTATGCATCCCACACGCCGGACAAATCGGCAGACGTGTGCTGGGAGCGAAGCAGAAGATGAAAAGGACGAAGATAGTGCGTGCCGGTTCACGATGATGATAATTAGCTGTCGACTCCGAACGGCATAACGAAAAGCTTAACAGCTCCGCTGTAAAAAACCCTGCGTGTCATTGCGTTGTGATGATGCCCTTAATACAAATTTCACAGCCTCCATGCAAGTGTCAAAGGGCCCCAATGAGGTAGCAAGGGAAACAAAGAATCTTTCTTCAAAATCAAATGGACTTTAAACCACCAGTGAAAAAAGGCCATTTCTATGCCAAATTACAATGAGCATGTAAGATAGCTTCTACTTTACTACAGTTCAAATTAACTGACCTGTAGCAAAGCAGCTATGTCTTTTTTTTTTTCCTCTACAGAAAGTATGGGTGACGAATTAACAACATCTGAATCAAAGGATATCAACTATCCTTTTAACAAGTTTCAGTGCACAAAACTAGCAAAATAAGAAAACAATAATGTGCCTACTTTTTATTGTCGTGGGTGCTCTACGATGGTTCGACTGAAAATTAGTATTAACAAAACTTGAGTTTAGGACAGTCATTTCTAAAACAACAGAAATACAGCTAGCTGCCACAGCAAGGTCAATTAAAGAGCAACATAAGCATTTATCCCACCAGTACATCAGTGTTAGTTGACTTCTAATAGAAAGAAACAAGCAATTCTCTCTTACAACGAGTACTTGAGTTGGTCATCCAGCTCCATGATGGCTGCCTGGTTGCCGCAGCGGTAGCAATAGTTGGGTGCACTAAAGATGGTCACCACATTCCGATCGTGGCACCAGTTGTAACCCTGCATGAAGATTTCATACAAAGGTTAAGCAACACAGATTACAGCATGGGCAATGCCAGTAGGATGTCACAAGTATTCAAGGTTTTCATTACAGACTGAGAAAAAAAAAAGCTACATAGTCACACTGCCACTGGCGAGTGTTTCAGCAATACTGCTTTGGGTTTACTTTGCTTAAACATGTCGTTAAGCAACAAGATCACGCGAGGGTCTTGGTGAAAAGGGGGTGCAACACTCAGCAGCTATTAGTTTAAGGCCTTCTACTGAAATTGCCGGTAATATCCTGCAATTCAAATTTAGAAAGATTGAAAGTACTGAATTCAACAGTATACAATCACTGAAGCCTCCATAAGCTTGTACACTGGCGCTTTCAAGTATACTTGTAGCCACAAGTAAGGCCTAACACCAACGCTTTGACTATTTCTACTATGTCAGAGTGCCTAACATATTAAGATACAGTTATAACTAATTCCCTGACAGAAGCAGAAAAAAAAAGACAATTCAAAATATACTTGGATCAAGAAAGGCGATGCATCAATAGCAATGTATTATACCAATGTCATATGGTGCATTGCTAATTGTGATTAAGCATGATCAGGACCAAATTCCTCATTAGAGATTGGTTCCCTTGTACAGCTTGCATAAATGGGCCAATCCGATCAAGAAACTAGATTTGGATCATGGTCAATTGTGATCAAAAGTGACCCTGTGACACCGGTAGTAGACAACTATATTAAGTAACATTCGCTTACTAATTAATGAGCACGCTGTCACACGCACACAGCTAAACTGAACAGACGTCCTTTGATGACCATGAACACTCGATGTCACATCACTAGCACGATGTACAGTGCACACAGAAATGAGAAAACAGGTCTCCAAAACCTTCAGGCAACGCAATATTCAACACTCGGCTCATGGGAAAGCCACACACACAGGAAGCGGTCAGCCATTTCAGATTAGCTGGCCGATGGGCCACATATGCCACCTACAACCTACTGAGTGCGCCCCCACACGTCAAGGCCTTAAGCACTTTTTTTCTTCCCTTTGAAAGTGTCGTCTGTAACTTCCGGTTAAGACGAGCACGGCGCTGGCACATGGTGACACAGCAATAGTTCATTACTATGACACTATAATATGCATGATGCTGCAGAGGTGAAGTACAACTGTCGTGATAAAGTCCAACTGATCTACATGAGAACATGGTGCGCACCAGCTTTGTCCTGCGCCAGCTCGACTGACTGACAGTAGCCAAATCCAGCAAATCCTTCGCTGCCAACAGAAAAGTTCATGAGAGCTTGGACACAGTGACTCAATTCATGACTACTGCATTCTTAAGCGCACAAGTAATTGCTAAAAGAAGGTCCCCTTTCAGCCATGTGCAATGAGTACTCCTCCTGTGTATCTAATCCAATCCGTGTTTTTGAGTGAAAAGAAAGATTTTAAATGCAAAGCATTTCTTAGCAAACTTCTGCGACTTTGAGCGTATCTATCAAGCCGCCTACGACTTTGTGCTCTCCCGGCCGTTTCATCAATGGGATATATACCAAAATTGGTATGGCATAACATGACTGTATGACAAACATAAATGACAGGTCAAAACATGAAAATCATGACATGCATGTCATGAACAAGATGATTTACATGCCACGGTGTTGGTGCTCTTGCGGCCTTTTCGTTAACTTGATATATAACAAAATTGGTATGGCGTGACAAGAGTGTAACAAACATAAATGATAGGTCCTATCATGCAAATCGTGACAAGCATGTCATGTACAGGATGATTTACATGACATGGTCTCTGGGTGCTTGCGGCCGTTTAATTACATGGATATATACCAAAATTGGTACGAGACATTTCTGTATGGCGAACATATATATATGACAGGGGGGAAAATCATGACATGCATGTCATGTACGCCATGACATACATGCCCGGCTCATGGTGCGTTTGCAGCCGTTTCGCTATCTTGACATGTACCAAAATTGGTATTTCATGACGTGACTGTATGAAGAACATAAATTGCAGGTGGTAACATGAAAATCATGACATGCATTTCATGTACACCATGATTTACATGCCACGCTCATGGTGCGCTCGCGGCCTGTGCGCTAGCTTGGTATTTTGTGACGTAACTGTACGATGAACATACCGTATTTACTTGAATCTAACGCGCACCTTTTTTTCGGTAAAACGAGTCTAAAAATCGCATGCGCGTTAGAATCGAGTACCAAAAAAATAAAACTCTGTTATCATATTGCCATCGGCATTTCAAAATCACCGCCTCCTACACGCGGCACGCTTCGGCTATTTCTGCCATTGTTTCAGTTCGTACGTGTGCTGAGGAGTTTGCCATCCCGTTGTGCGTTCACATCGACGGCATGGAAGTGCCGACTCCAAATACTCGACGAGTGCACCACGATGCCGCATTTAAAAGAAAAGTTATTACATGTGCACAGGCGGACGGAAATCGGGCCGCATCGCGGTCGTTCGGAGTTCCCGAAACGTGCGTGCGAGACTGGTGCAAACAGAAGCAGAATATTTTTTACAGCAAAGCTTCACGAAAAGGTTTCAGCGGACCAAAGCAGGGCCGGTTTCCCGAAATCGAAGAGCGTTTACAGCGACAAGGAGTTGTCCGACAGCGACGAGGACTGATCCATTACGAGACTCGTATCGCCGCCGTAGTGGTGACAGTTTTAGCGGCAAGGCCCGCTGTTTGACTGTGTTTTATTTTTTGAAACTTTAGTTCTTTAAAACATAAATACTTATTCTTCGGAATGTGCGAAGGTTGACTCCTACGGACTTTTTTTGTTCTTTTCTCTCGCGAAAAATGGGTGCGCGTTACAACCGATGTCTTAATTTTTTTTTTTTGTTCGCGGAAAACGGGTGCGCGTTACAATCGAGGGGGCGGTAGAATCGAGTAAATACGGTAAATGGCAGGTGGTAACATGCAAATCATGACATGCATGTTGTGAAGGGCATGATTTACATGCCATACTCATGGTGCGCTTATTGCCGTTTCCCCAGCTTGATATATACTAAAACTGGCATTGTCTGACGTGACTGT
This sequence comes from Rhipicephalus sanguineus, assembly GCF_013339695.2. Classification (NCBI taxonomy): domain Eukaryota; kingdom Metazoa; phylum Arthropoda; class Arachnida; order Ixodida; family Ixodidae; genus Rhipicephalus; species Rhipicephalus sanguineus. The sequence continues at coordinate 90,611,004 of NC_051176.1, read as the reverse complement.
ATGACGAACATAAATGACAGGTGGTAGCATGACAATCATGACATGCATTGCATGTATAGCACGATGCTCACGGCGCGCTCGCGGCCGTTTTGCTAGCTTGATATACCCCGAAATTGGTACTGCATGACGTGACTGTACGACCAACATAAATGACAGTTGAAGGAAAGAAGCGTTAATTTCAAGGGCTCGTATTGTCTGTTAGTTCTCATTAATAAATGACAGTTGGTAACATGAAAATCATGAGAGCTGTGAAGGAGAAACTTGTGGCGCTGGCTCCTTTTAGTGGCAGTGGCTACTAGAAGAAAAATTTACCTCTTCTGTGTGCAGTTTTGATCGGATTTCATTACTTCTTTCATAAACAAACATCCAATTTCTCAACTTTAAACTTCATTTTTCTCAAAACACACTTTTCGGCAATTTTTTTCAGCATGCCCCTCCCCTTTTTGGTACTTCTGTGGTGCGATCTTGTACGCATTGCAAATAAGCACGGAGGCGTGGCGTTACATCCAGCCGCTCGCGAATGGCCAATGTGATCCGTGACAGACGTCACGGCCCTGCATTGACCAATCGCGTGCGGCTGGATGTAACGCCACGCCTCCGTGCTTATTTAGAATGCGTACAAGATCGCACCACTGGTGCTCGAATCTGCATGAAATTTTGCCCAAATTTTCTATAAGGTGTGAGGAGTGCAGTTATCTCCTTCAAATCTCAATATTATTTATGCATATTGCAAAAATTTGCAAGTAAATATTTAATGGGGTCTCAAAAATATGGACTTCCCATGTTAGAACTTTTTTTTTATGTCTAGTAAATATTTTGTATGCACTTTCTGGACAGTTTTCAGCATTTTACAGTTCAAATGGAACAATATAAGCCATCCATTGTCAAAATGTATAAAAGTTCAAGGATAGAAAAAGGGGGGCCACAAGGGCTATGTTTTACACTTTTGTCATGGTGCAGAACCAAAAGTATGCTACTTGAAAGAAAACTAATTATATATTTGAAATCAGCATAAAAATCTCTACAAATAGCCCTAGTTTCATTGCTCTAGGGTGAATATTAAAAAAAAAAAAAAAGCGTCTTCGAGTAGCATCTCCCCTCAAGCGACTATGTAAAGGACCAAGCAAATAATTTCGAGGCGTTTGACAGCGGCAAATTCTGTGTCGGTTCTCGTGACAATGAGCGTGCGCACCACCACCTGATGGGGCTGAAGATTGTTCTAGCACAAATTCTGATGACGAGGCAGACAAAAATAAGTTTTTCGTGAAATAAAGGTTTGTCTGTGCTGAGTATATTTTCCTTTTGTTTTCATGGCCCATTCGATAATCCGGACTTTGGTTAACTCCGACATTTTCGCCAGTCCCATGGGGTCCGGGTTAACAAGGTTTTACTGTATATAGTGAACTAGCTGTCATGACATGAATTACGTCATTTTCCTTAACCCTTTCGGCCCTGGCGGTGTCAATTGACACCATCATAAAACATTTCCCCTAGCACCTCGGAAATGAAACCAAAACTGCCCATTCTTGGGGGAATACTTCTTCAATGATCCCCACTGCCATTGACACCAAAATGGTGACATAATTGCGGAGCTGAAAGCTGCAAAGAAGAAGAAGCTTAACCGAAGTCGTGGGTGACGCCAAGGCGGGTCAGCTGAGGCGGGTGAGCGCCATTTTCGAATCGACGTACCGAAGCTGTTTCGATGAGTATCACACTGAAAAATGAGACGCGGTTCACATTTTGTGTACTCTAGTGAATAGCCGGAAGAAAGATGCTATTTTTTGCATTTCACAAGCGCTGGGCCCTGATGACCTAATTTGATGTCATGTCTGTAAATCCATGATTACTTGCACCACTGGCTCAATTTTTCGTTTATGGTCTTCTGAGGTCATAACTATTAGGAAAACACGCAGAAAAAAAGTCCCCGACCAAAATAAAAAATCCAGGGCTGAAAGGGTTAAAGAGAAACAAAGCGATGTATGCAGCTCTCTGCTGGCTGCTTTGCATTACATCGATTCACACAGTGCGTGGGATCTGCCGGATTTTTTTTATTGAAGATTACTGGATTCTACACAAGGTGCTAGCTAGTGGAAATCCAGTTTCAAATAAGCAGAGTGAGAAATAAATGGACTGAAATATCATTTGAACATCTGGCGTCTCCTTAAGCTTGTGAAATACGCTGGAACAATTATTTCAGTTAAGTGAACTTTCACTTCAACAAACCTTTTCCGGAGGTCCCTTGATGTTTGTTCAAGTGAAGTTTCACTGTACTGTGGCAGAAAGCTCAGTACAAGAGACAAGTGCCGACTCAGGCAAGTTGTGTTTGAAAGAGCATACCTGCCAAGTTTGGAGAAACGGAATCCGGGAGATTTACTCAACGGCGGGGGGGGGGGGGGGGGGGTATAAAATATGTCGACCGCGGGAGGGGGGGGGGGGGGAGTACTGCGATAGCAATTATACGGACATTAGGCAGTTTTAGAATAGCGTGTGCAAAGCTGTGCGTTGGCTTCTCGCGCAACTGCGCATGCGTCGTGCGCTAACCGCTTCCGGGCTCCCGTTAAGTGACGGAAATAGCGGGCCGCTAACGCTAACTCAGCGTACGCTATTCGAAAACTGCCTAAAATAAAGCACCTTCAGCTATCTGCTCGGCTGCGCGGGTGGCGTAGCGTCAAGTGTACTGCACGCTTTTAATAGGTGATAACAAAAGCGCGCTGCGCCACCGTTCGCTGCCACCTCGTGAGGGACCGCCTTCAAAAATTCGTCGCGAGCGCCGAGAAACCTTACCCCTCGGACACTACGTCGTTACCGCTCGGACACTACACATATTTACAACCGCTCAGAGGCGATTATCACAGCACTATGGAAGCCTCTATTACAAAGGCGTGTAGAAGGACACGCTTGGGCGCATTAACGTGTTCTGCGAACATATCCCTGGCGCTGTTTCTAAAGTTACGTTTTCCCACGCTGAAAGTGACGCGGGCTTGGAAATTCTTGATTGTGGGGCCGTTTCGGCACAGTTCGGCGCAATTTTTGCAATTTTTATGCTTTTGGAGCAGTTTGGCGCAGGAAAACGGAATCGTATCAAAAATGCGCAATATGCGCAGCTGTCTCACCCCTGCCACCGTGAAGCTCGAGCCCGGCGTTGTTTCGCCACAAAGAACCTGTTCGATTTCTGACAACTTCTGACGAAAATTTACTGGACAAAAACAGGTGATGCCTGAGTAAATCCTCTTAGCTACGTAGTTAACCCTACTAGGAGCGCTGTTTGCCAATGGGAGAGCAAGTAATTTTAGGCTGTCTTTGACACATTCTAAGTTCCCTGGTGCTTGCAGTGCAATTCGCAATGTCCATAGACTGTCGCGCCGCCAAGCGGACTTCAGGAGCGTCCTCTCGAGGAGGGTTAGTAGACGACAAAATGGCAGCACTACGCAGTCGCTCCTTTGTTCGGCTGTGCTAGCCTCAGTGTTAACGCGTTGGCAAGAAAAGAACACTACGACTTTGCATGTTCCCTGCATCAGTGAACAAACCGGGCACTCCGTCACACAAGAAATCCGATTCGTTCTTGCGAGACGCGAAGTTTTCGTGAAAATGCGTGGCAACTCGCGCTTTCAATGCTAGCCCACAGCGTACACATACTATCAGCTTCGCGAAGCTTTCTGTCGCCACGTAGGTCAGTTAAATGTTATCGTCTGAAATATTCAGTTGAAGCTCACCCTGTTTTACTTGCATATAGCATTGGTCAGTGTTTCTTGTAGTGCATGAATCCCATAACACTGTACGCGGGAGGTCGCGCGGGCTCGCGATGTGCTCTTGTATAACTGAGCGATTTCAAGTTGGCGATACATTAAAATAGGTCCTCTATCCTTTGTCAGCAGAGCGCTGTTACGAATCGTGCGAGCGACGTTTCAATCATTCGAGGACGCGTCTGCTCGACGCCTTTCGTGGAGCGAACGCTTTCCACGCCGTCCTTCGCCAGTGTATTGGGTTTCGCAGCCAGCGCTGCGCCGCTTGTTTTTGTACATTTGTTGATAGGTGGCAGCACACTGCAAGCGATTTGCTTGTTGACCCGTTTGAGGGCAATATCAGCAATATGGCAGCATGTTCTCCGCGCCCAGATTGCCAAGACGTCTCTCTAATTGTAAACGTGGTGACGCGGAGTGGTCGAAGTCGTTCGGCGGAGGGAATTCTTCGGGTTGCTTTCAGCAGTGATGTTGAAAGAAACCATCTTGACGACGAGGATTTTTCACTGGACGTAGAAGACTGCGAAAGCACCGAGAGTGACAGCGACGATGAACGATCAGCTGCTACTCACGAGGAGCGAGTTGCACTTCACGTCCCCTCGTGCGTTAATGTTCTTTCACGCTCGTAAGTCACCTTGATTGTATTTAATGTATAATATCCTTGAGCGAGATCAAAATAAAAGCATAGTTCCTCTTGTGCATTGCATGTATCACAATTATTGTGGATATTATGGAGCACCGCATGCCGCCAACACAATCGAGCTCGACCAGCGAAGCGAAATGGTTAGAGCGATGGAACGTGCAGTCCCGGCCACAATCCACGCCTCTCGGCTAACTTCTTCGACGTTGCGAAAACCATACGTGTGCATTCTTTTCGATATTCATGTTTCGATTGTGCTGATCGAACCTGCAACATGCAAGTGAAGTAAATTATTGCACACGGCTAGAGTCTCAGCATGGCTGTGACACAAGCGCTACTGAATGGGATGTTAAATGCTTGTGTTCCGTTGAAGACGTAACTCCGCGTTCCCGACTGCGCAAGTAATGACGACGGCGTATTATGTTTGCAAGCCATCACCACGTTAAACGTGCGGTCCCGTGCAGCAGCAATGGCGCTACTCGCTGGCGGCCTACTACTGCGGCAAATCCGTCAGGCAGGCTCGGTACGTACTACCTGGGAGTGCCGTTCAGCTCATACGTCAATTCTAGTTCATGCAGTTTTATGTAGCATGCACAGGATTTCACAAAGCATCGTTATGCACGGTAACGGAGCTGAAATATAACATTTCACACCGCAGTAAATATAATTAGGTGGCGAGTACTTAGCACTTTCCATGGTTTCGGGAAAGTATTTTAGTCTCATATCCATTTCAGCGCAGCTCATGACTTCAACCGGTGAAAGTGGCACGGGCCGTACGTCCGCACGTCCTATTTGTTCCTATGCTAACAAACGGGTTGACCCTCCTCCCGGCGCCATCTTGAAAAGCACGGCGCGCCACCTATAGTTCGTGGGCATTGCGAATAATAGTTGGCTCACGTGTTCACAAGAGCCTTGACTACATATGGGCAGCTGTGAAAGCAATGTTAGTCCTATATTGATTTCCTAATTTCTATAGCCAGTGTGATATGGAATAGATGTGATGCATGTCCACAACTGCCTTGTTCTTTTTTCTTTCTGAAACCTTCGTACTTACAAAAATTTACCTCTTCAAGTGTTTTGAAACATTAGCTGGTGCAACACATCGATAAGCTACTTCTAATAACACGTAACCTGCATGTTAGAGCTGGCACTAATTTTCTACATGTACGCTTTGGTGAGAGAGAACTTAAGGCAAGATTACTGGTGAGAGCTATAGTGATAAGTAAAGACAATGGACAAAGGCATTCTCGTCTGTCACTTTGCCCATACACTTTTGCTTAGCACTATAGTCCTCGTGCGCTCAGTTGATGGCGCCACCGCTCTCCCGAGTGCGCAGCGCCAATGCGGCCACTTCGGGCATTTTGTCCCTGTTCTCCTCCCGGCGCGTACCTCGAAGTTGTGTGTGGCGAACGTCGATGCGTGAAAATATGAATGCAAAACAAGCCCTGCTTGCCTTTTTGCGGCTACGGACGGATAGCAAACGTTCAGGAATACTTGAAACGAAGTAGTTCGCTTCGGCGTGGCGACTTGTACGCCGCTAATCACGTTTACTGCGTGAGGTAAGAACTCCAGTGCCGTCGGACCGTCGAAAATATTCGGAAAATGCGTCGCACAAATAAAAAGCGTGGAGTACGACGAGCGTTTAGAAGCCAGTAAACTTTTTTCTTGGCGTACGATAGAGAATACTTTTTATCGGCAGCCTCGCGCGTCGCTTGTCCTGTGACGGGCGCGCATTAGCAGAAAGCGGGGATAGTTGAAATGACATATTAGCAACGATAAAAAGATAGAGACCGCATGAAGTTCCAGTCTTTTAGTTTTCTAGCGTTGTTGGTACGTCAAACACTTTGCTAAATTATATTTTTGAACATGTGCAACTGTGTTTTTTGTCCAGGTCGTGCGATCATGAAGCCGATCCTGAGGCCCCTCAGTCCTACAGTCGTGCACAGCCGACAAATTGGGCACTGCAGAGGAGTGCCTTGCGCCGCAATCGTTGCCACAAATCTCCGTTCGGGCGAACAGTAAATAAGAGGATCAAGGGAACCAACAATGTGTCAATATTACCTGGGGCAGTAGCGCAGCCAGAACTTTTTTTTTCGGTGGGGGTTAAATCATACTTTATGTATCTTCGTCCGTGCGCGTTTCAATGTGTGCGTGTATACATATCATAGGTCGGCAAAAAAATTGGAGCTCACTCAGACTCACTCAAGAAATATGTTTTGCTCTGAGGGCTCACTCAGACTCAGACTCCCTCAACTTTTTCTCAACCGGGCTCACTCAAACTCACCTATACATTACTCAGCCGGACTCACTCATGGCTTCACCTTAGTCTGAGTGAGCCTGAGTGAGTTGACTCATTAGTCCGTTGCCGTAAAATTAGCTTTTTGGATCATAGTGTCAATCCTTTTCAACGCCAATATCTCACATAATCGGTGCTATACGATACGCCTTTCGAATCTAGCACCTTCAAATACGAGTTATCATATATCATTATCGTATATCAATCCAGTAAGGACATTTTTATGAAATATGCAACTCAAAAGAGATATTTTTATCAAGAGCTTCCCATTAAAGAGTTTGCTGGGGGAGGTCATAGCACCCCTTCCTCTAACTCATACCTCTGATCAATAAATATTAAGGTGGCACGTGAATCCTAGTGTGTTGAGATATGTGTGAATAGACTTGAGTATGAACTTAAGCCGATATAAGGCTGATAGTAATGCTGAAGATGAGTAGATAGGACCACAAGTCGGCAGCAAAAGGTGGAGCTCACCCGGGCTCACTCAAGAAATATATATTGCGCTTAGGGCTCACTCGAACTCAGACTCACCAATATTTCCCTCAGCTGGACTCAGTCGGACTCAGACTCGCTAAAATTTTCTTCAAACCGGACTCACTCGGACTCAAACTCACCAAAATATTACTCACCCAGTCTCAGACTCACGACCCGGTCTGAGTCAGTCGACTCATGAGTGAGTTTGCCGACCTATGATACATACACATGCAAAATTAAAAAAAAAATTCGGGAGTAAGGGTGAGGAAGGGTGTCAATAGCCAGTGACTTGGATAGAAATCGAAAGAAACTGTGCGAAGACAGGACCAGTTTGCTTATCGGGCGCGCCGAACGGCTGCGATCCAACGTTTTCGCCGATCAGCCTCGTACGAATTCCATGGAAAATGATAAAATCGCACATTCGGCAGTTACCCGGCCGTGTTCCTGTAGCTTTTATGACATGCGAACTCGCAAGAGCAGATAGAAGTCGACTTTTTTCGCCGCGTACACACGCTTGCGCTGCTAGGGGTCATTGCCAACCTGCTGCGGCCAAGCGCGGCGGTACGGAGGGAACAGGGACAATTTGCCAGCAGCCGCCGCAGTGGCGCTGCATATCCGATTTGAAACAGCAGCGCACGAGGCCTATAGCTATCACTAGAAGCAACGACATACTGCACTAAACCATTCTTGGCAAGACACCGCTATTGGATTTTTTTACAACTTTAAGGGAAGACACTCCACAGTAGAGCACTGCACGGGCTCGGGCCTACCCGAAAGTCCAGGCCCAGCCTGGCCCACGGGCCGGGCGCGGGCTTTCGGGTCACGGCATGCCCGGGCCGGGCTCGGATTTGAAGCTCCGGGCTTAGGGCCGGGCCCGGGTTTGAGGTGGCGGGCTCGGGTCGGGCCGGGCTTGGACTTTGCTCAGTTCTTAAAGGGACTTTAAAGCGATGCAATGAATCTGTTAAGACTGATAAAGTGAGAACACGAATTTACTGATAACAGAAGAATTTTTTTTCTTTAGTGTCCCTTCAAGTCTGTTCCTCATGCGTTGCACGTACATATACACTTCAGATTTTATCGCGATAAAACGATTCTTTTTTCTTTTTTTATGTGGGGCAAGCTATTTGGACAAGTTTTATGAGTGACAAGTACTGATCATCTTTTGCCTCTTGCATATGGGGCTACTTGATTTATCTGAAACGGGCGAGCTAAAAGTAAATACACGAGGCGCAAATATAGTTAACATCTCGTTATTCCGTGCTTTATTGGCATTCGTTATTATTTTATATCCCGAATGTTATTCTGTAATCGCCGTAATAAACGTAATATAATAAATTTATATCTATAACCTATCATCGCAAGTGCGATTACGGAGCTACCAGGTGGGGAAACGGTCTTGAAAGTTCCAGCCCTCCACTAAAACGAAAAGACTGCGCGGAGTCTCGTTGCATAAAATCCCTATAAAGACAGTCTTTTTCCGTGGCTTCGTCTAGGTTCCCAGAGGTCAGGTGACGCGAGATGGACATGCACAGCCTGCTTTGTGTGCCCGCATTGTTGACATCTGAGCGTTCGTCTTGTTCCGCTCGTACATCAGGGGTCAGAACGCCGCCTCAGCTAACGGGCCGCACTCATGAAAATTTACGTCCGCAAGGGCCAGGTCAGTGACGAAGGTAGTAGTCGATGGGGGGAGCAATAGGCTGTACCAAAAAATGTGTTTTTACCAAAAAATAAATGATGAAAATAGGTGTTTTTCTCAAACAGTGAAGGTTTTCAGCAAGTGCCCCCCCCCCCCCCCCCCCCCCGGAAAAAATTCCTGGCTACGGGCCTGATTGTACCAGATGTCAGCTAACGTTGCCATTCGAAATACCTTTTTAATATATCATATATGGGTCATTTCTAAAGGGCATACTTGGCGGAAAGTTTCCACCAACATATCGATACCTACCTCAAAATGACTAAAATCTGGACGCCAATTCTGCAATATGGTGCTTTGTTTCACGGTCATGCATCAACACATAGTGGCTGCAGGCGGTGCCTCACGAAAAAAAAAAAAAGAATGCTTTAGACCTGTTATGATTGTGTAGCTCAAAAACGTACTTCTAAATAAATAGAAAAGTGGGACGAAGACAGTCATGTGCGGGCCGCAGGCCGCTAGCAAGAGGTCCGCGGGCTGCGTGTTTGAGACCACTGCACTATATAGTGCGAGAGCTACATGATACTGCCACAACAGCGTTGAAAGGTGCAGGAACAGCAGAAGTCCATTAAACATGTATATTCATGTTTAAAGGCAAATTATATTAGCTTGAAGAAATACCTGGCTTGAAATAAGAATCACGAATTCCATACCGGGGGATGTCCCCTTACCTCGAATCATATGCATCTAAAAAGTAAGCGTCGAGAGCCTTATCGCACTTTTATTACCAAACTGGAATGAACCCCAAAAATAGATCGCAATCACTTCGTCCACCTATTACCAGTCCTACCAGTGTAGTCTTACCAGCGTAGGTCATCTTCTCTACCGGTACAACATCGTAAGGAAGGCATACACCATTGTAATATGGAAAAAAAGAGCCCTGTGCAAGCCGTGCATAACAAACACTGCTGAGAAGTGCAAGGAGAAGCCCTCAGAGGCATTTATAGATTACATTGAAGAGTGGCACAAAGTTCGGGAACGAGAGAAATAAAGGGATGAGCTGGACAGCTATGTTTATTCTGCAGAGGTTCAAAAAGACATCCTAAATTTGCTCCAGCGGTGGAAGTTAACTACGACTGCCGAAACCTTGACATTTCTCAAGGCACATGTGCACCCCTGCGACTAGCGCAAGGTGCAAGAAACTAACGCGGCAGGAGATGTGATGCAACGGCGCATGATGTGCTTATATAGTAGAATCTCTTTATAATTTGATTTTTTTTGTACAATAACATGCGAACAAATAAACCATAAAATATGCCACAAAACGTATAGACTCTACATAATAGCAGTGGTGTGATATAGGAAAACAATGCTATGACAAATAGTTTCTTTTTTTTTCATTCGGCTTTTTATACGTATTTCCGAAGTGTACGTGGTGCGCGCGGTATGTTATACTTTTTATGTAGATTAGTGTAATTACAACAAATCTGGCTCTTTTCTTCTATTTTTCTTGATGTGGAAAGGCGCTACTATGATGAAGATATATGTGCTACATATCCAGAAGGGTGCGCAATTGACCTTGTCTTACAGCACGCTTTAAAGGGATACTAAAGGGAAAAACGATTTTCGTATTATTAGTAAATTACTCTTTCACAATTCCAAAATCCCCACGCCGGCCGCCACGAGAAGACTCGTGGGAAGCGAGAAAATGCACGAAAAGAAATTACGACTAGCAACGCCACCTTGAAATTCCCGCATCAAACGCGTCATAGATTTTCACGGCGTCTGCTAGGCCCTACACAGTTCATAATCGGTAAAAATGAAGTGCATTGTTTTCCGAGGCGGGCCATAGACTTAACGTACGAAGCTTCAGGAAATCCAAAGTCGCCAAAATACGAAAAATACGCTTTAAAATCCGTGTTGTCACGCCTGGAGATTTTGGTGCGATATTTAAAAATGAAAACTTGACCTTAATTTTATCCTTTTATCAATGCATCTGTATTGGTAAAATTAACGACATTAGATTTCTCAGAGTAAATTTATCAGTCTAAGCTGATCCATTGTTTCACTTTCGTGTCCATTAAAATTTCAATGGAGAGCGCAATACAGTGAAACCTCGGTGATACGATCACAGCTCATACGAATTTCGGGGTGATACGAATTTTTCGTTGGTCTCGACCAAGGCCCATTGGCCTGCATTGTAATGTATTACGGTTGTTGCGAACCGATTTTCACCCAGCGACGTTTGATACGAATGTACGCCACTGCCCAGGTACGAATAGGTGCTGTCCGCGCTGTCGCGGAAGACGCGCCAACCACGTGCGAGCGCGGGAACGCAAGCGTGGGCATGCGCGCCGCACCACCGAACCGTCAGAATCACGGTGTAAGAAAAACACTTTTCTTACGGTCAGAATAAACCTTCAGAAACGCGTCACGGCCTCCGAGATTGTGTGCGCGAATCTTTGGCTTGTATGTGCCCCCGTGTGCCTTTGCGTTTAGATTACAGTGGACATTAGCGCCATGCTTTTTTTTCTAACATGTCGACGCGGGCTGCTGTCGTTGTACTGTGTTTACACGTGCCTGCATCGAGCATCAGACATCCTATGACAGGTGGACGAGGACCGAAAGAAAGCAAGGACGGTCTTGGCGAAGGAGTAAGGCCTCACATCGTCAACATGCGCGACCGTTGAGGTTGCACTTGTGCGGGCGCAGCCGTAGATCTCCCAAAAAGCATCCCCAACACTTCCGCAATAACAAAATCGTAACACAGGAGCATGGTTTACTCATTTTCTGGCCTTGATTCATCGCGTCAAAGCACTTCTTTTGTTACTTTCGCTGCAGTACTCCGTTCTCATGCAAAAAAGCATACTAAAATCTGAAAGGAGCTACTGCTGTCGCGAGTCACAACGCACCTGGTTCATTAATTAAATACGAGCGTACGGGCCGTATATTTACAAGTGCTGCTATAATTGCCGACATCTAAAAACTTAAGTGACAATTATTCAGCGTTCTTGCTGACGTTGCTGTGGCCCTGAAGAACAATAAATGAAAATGTACGCCGGCTTTCTTTAGTTACATGCTAATTTTCCATGCTTTCTGGTGATACGAATTTCGGATGATACGAATATTTTATTGCGATAGCAATTATATGGACAGACTTGGCTGGATTTTGCCGTCGCCGTCGCCATGCACCGTATATGTATAAGTATGCATATATATATAAAAGCCCCAAAGAAAAATAATTCAGAAAAATGCTTCCGAAGCGCGGAATCGAACCAGGGACCTCTTGCTCCGCAGCGAGTGGCGCTAATCACTACGCCACGAAACTCAGATCCTCCACGTAGCTAACGGCAAGCGTTATATACACACCATTTATTGCTGGACGGACTCAGAGACTGCAGGCGCTTATAAGCGTTTCTTCATTACCAGCGAGATGGCGCTAGGAGTGCGACGGGCGCATTTAAAAGTTGTCGGCGAGATCGCTCGCTTCTTATATTTGCGCAGGGAGAACCTTGCCCTTCCGCTGTCTGCTCGCGCGGTTTTCTCGTGGTGAGGGACAGAGGGATGTTTCGAGCATTCACCGTGATGTCCGCGCTCATGTTACGGACGCGCTCATGTTACGGAGCGTACGAAAGTCACTCGAGCTCAAGGGACGCCGCTAAACGAACAAACAGAAGATGAGCGCGAACTATCAAGTGTCACAGCTCGACACTTGGAGCACGCTAGTTTCCTTCGCTGCTTCGGTCGCCTTTGCAAGAGGAGCGCTGTTCAAACTGAGAGTATCCATTGGCGAGCTTCACTTCGTATAGCATTATTTTCTTGCTATCGCATTCATTGCTTCGCCCTTGCGGCGAAACTGACTTTTTTTTGGTGGTCTCGTGAGATTCGTATCACCGAGGTTTCACTGTAATCACTAAGTGAAGAGAGCGTTCTCTTGTCTGTCCCCTTTGTTTTTATTGCACTCCTTATCGAAACCGGACTCATCCTGCAACAAATCACTCTTCTTCCAACAATATCTGCTACAAAACGCTATTGATGATCCCGATTGTATTCCTAGAAAATTAGGTACAGTATACCACTGGCGAACGAACGTTCATTGTGCTCAGTATGTCCGCTCAACCGTTTCCACGGTTAGCCAGCCCCTTTTTACAAAAAAGCACCGTAGGTTAAAGTATACTTGCTAGCGAAGCATGCGTAGATATTTGCCGCTTAAAACGCTCTTGTAGTCGATTCTATCTTCGGGCAACACCACCTATATTATTGGCTCGGGCCTCTGTCGGGCCCGATCTGGGGTCGGGCCGGGCCGGGCCGGGTAGGCGAAATTTTTTCTCGGGTTTGGGCCGGGCCCGGGTCTCGTTTTGAGTCGCCGGGCCGGGCTCGGGCGGCTAAATTGGAACGAGTGCAGTGCTCTACTCCACAGACCCCCCCCTCCCCCCATTTGGGGGGGGGGGGGGGGTTGATTGGTCAAATGGCTAGTGTGTATAGCTGGACAAAACTAAGTCTAGGCAAAGCACTGTTTCCACAGAAATGGCTGTGCCTATGCCATTGTGACTCTTGTGGCCTCTTTTCTGCTAAGTGCCATCAAACATGACAGCTACATTGGCAGATCTTGCTTCCTGCGCTGTTACTTTGCACGCCAACTCCAGGTTATCAGCCACTGTTTTTGTAGCAGTGAGGAGCATTTCTTTTGTTATGGCACTGAAAGATTTATGGCGCATCCGTTTGGTAAACCAAGAATCGCATAAAATCTGATGCGTTCATCGGGTCCAGCTACGTCGACATTCACGGCAAAACACTCTCGTGAGACGGCTGAAGGGCGTACTCCACTGTTAACGTTGTCCGCTGGAGTTGCAAGCCACGACAAATAGGTCTACAACACAACAGACGTGGAATGCGCTGTATTGTTGCAGAGCAAATCCTGAAATGTCACGAATACTTTCCAGTTTTTGGACAATTCCTGGATGGAAAGTTCGCATCATCTGCCATGCCGCTCAACAGTATGTTCACGGCGCCCATCTCGCAGATAAAGGTGCTTGCTGACGAATATGTCTACGCTGTCAATGAATCTTGAGCATCTGGCTGGCTTTGAAACACAAAGCGTCACTGTCACCGTTTACACGCCGCTTGATTTTGTGGCGTGTAAACGGTGACAACTTGCGCTTCGACCGGTACTTATGTTTCTACTCAGCATCCACCAAAACAAGGAGCAGAAAGATGTGTTAAAGCCTGGGAACATGTTGCGAGAGCTATGCATCACAGGAAGAGCAGGCAAGCTGTGGCCAGATTGAGCACTGGCAGCCAATGGCGTGGCACCATGCGATTTAAAGGTCCAGTAAAAAAGCTTGGCTTTGGTGGGGAAATGTCTTTATTTATTATTACGTGCCGGGAGTTCTCTACGAAGCAAAGCCGGCCTTAGAGAGAGAAGGCATAGGCCAACTGCCTTGCACAAGCCCAATGGCGTGTGACAATTTGATGCATTATGACTGGAAATTGGGAAGATCTGCACCTTTCCTTGCCACTTCGGGTGCTTTAACAGTTTTTAAAGGGACACCAAAAGCAAATAAGTCGACGTTGATTGTTGAAATAGCGGCCTAGAAACCTCATAGTGCTACTTTTATGCCAAGGAAGTCCTTATTTTGAAATAAAATCACGTTTTAGTGGTCCGCATCACGTTAGCGCACTTCAAATCACCCGCCTGAAATCGGTCTTTCACACGTCACTGCTGCCGTGCACCATTCGGGCATCCGGCAACATCACATGCATGCGGCGTTTTGTCGAACTTTCTGTCAGAGCGACTTTCACGAGCGCACAAAACACACGCGGCAGTACGCGATCCCGAAACTACCACTGAGACGCGACTGCGTGAGCGAAGCAGGGCGCCGGGCGAAGCGCAGTTTGGCGAAAACGGACCCTTTGAACCACGCGCGCCGTTCCCCATGGCAACGCCGCAGAGGTTCTTTTTTCCGTGAATCAAGCGGAAATGAACAAACAGCATTTTATTACGCCTCTTGATACACGGAAGGTTCTTTCTTTATTGCTGCTAGTGTGATTACTAGTGATTTATTGTAGGCAGACTCTCATACGTCATTGGGATCACTTCGAAAATGTCCCACTCGTGGCGCTCATCATGTGATACGTTTAGCTTAATTTCTCGGTAAGTAGGGCGCTGCTGTTCATAATATTGCCGTTTTAGAAGTTGTCATACATTCAGCTTTCACTCTGACATAAATTGTTATTTGCCTTTAGTGTCCCTTTAAAAATAATTTCCAGATCATTTCAGGCTCAGATTTGAAAATTCTGAAATCTGACTCTGAAAGAGGAGGGATGAATGTTGCTGAAACTGTTGAAAACACAAAACATTATTTTTCCATGAAAATCTGTGTTTTGACCCGCGTCTCCCTTAAATGCTTGGATAAAAAGTTTAGCAACTGTTTTAAGGCAGAGGCTGCTCTTCAAAATTTTTTTGAAAATTCTTGATTGATTTTGATGAAGCTTGCAGAGTATATTTGTGTGCCGATTTCCGTTCTGGTTTTGTTGCATACAGTTATCATTCCAGATTATCATGATATGCCGATTTACTTTCCAACTCTCTGCTTAGAAAAAATCCTGCTCATAAAAGCACATGAAACGATGTTTTATAAAATACGCTACATATTGTACAGCAAAAATAATTGTATTGACGTTCCATTACATGTACAGAGGAGAATGTTACACCTAGTGGCTATCATTCTACTGCACAAAGCAGTTGTCTTATTTGGCAAAGAGCACATTTGCAGAGCATGTGTAGAAAAAAGAAACAATCGGCGAGACTGGTGAGAAGCACAGCAAGGAGAGGGTGATAGTCATGGCCGGAACAAATGCAGTTGGCGCAGAAAGCTGCCTCTTCCAGTGAAAGAAGAGGCAAAAACTAGTGTTGCTTTGAGGGTGTGAAGAACCTGCTTGTGTGGCACAGCAGCAACACAAAGGCCTGGATCACACAAAGCTTGTTTGAGCGTCAGAAGTGACAAATTACATTCGTCGACAACTGTGAGGCACAGGGAACCGCAAACAACTTTTAAACCATTAGACGAAATCTTACTGGCAAACAGGAGTTTGCTCCAGCGAATCGACCAAGTAAGAACATCAAGGTACGCTACCGGGCCTGTTTACTTGGCCACACACTCGTGTGTTTTGACAACAGAAAGGCACAGTCTGTTGGCCTGTACTTAGCCCTCAGTATGACGGTGGATGCCTAGAAGGCTGTGCAGTCTTAGACAATTGCAAACTATTTTAGGTATGCTGGTTTTTGCAACTCTGAAGAGGCCGTGGCTGCGGATGCAAATGGCAACGCTGAAGACATTGCCAATGCAGTTGACAACGGTGGGCAACTGATTGCTTAACTGAACATGAGTGGGATGGACCTTCCCGCTGCCGTTACATTCCGAGAGTTTGCTGCAGTCGACAGCAACACAGAGTGGTGCACGGAGCTGACAGACAACGAGATTGTGCGCCAAGTGACCGCACTGCCGCAAAGCAACCCCTACACACCCTGTCAATGCTTTGACATTGTTGTCCAATGTGTAGGATGAAAACATGATTCTTGAACAGATGCAAGCTGACACCATTGCAAGCAGAAGGAACTTAAGGCAAGGGACCATCCGCAACGTCTTCAGTCTAGTTTAGGCGAAATAAGGTTAGAGTTTGCGACTTAGGACTCCTTCCGAAAAATCAGTCGGCTACTGTAATTATGCAATTCGACCTTTCCCTTCATACGCTAAATAGCCACAGCAACATAGCACTACTGTCCTTGCTCTATAGGTATGTTCATCAATCGAAGCTATCAAAACTGCTGCTTACATGTGTGCACTGTACATCATGACTGAATAATGACTTGCTCGTGCACTTGAACTCCATAGAGGCAGCTACACAGCTCACAGTAAAACATTGCACATTCTGATTCATTCCCTTTCTTAATGTCCTCATGGAAAGAGAGCAACCAAACCACTGCATTCCAGTTTTTAGAAAAGCAACACACACAGAATGATATGTCTAGTTCATTTCTAATGGCCTACCTGCCCCAAGCTTTTTGTAGTTTGAAGCCTCGTCAAAAGAACCAAAATAATATGCTTTTCAGCACATCTCTAGAACTAGAAGGATATGATAATCGATGACTGTGGGATCAATGGTTTCACAAAGGTGTTTATTCACTGCCATGGACCCTGTGCAACTATCACCAAAAGCAGCACATAGGATAAGGAGGAAGTACCGAGCTTGGGCAAGCTCCAGCATCACTCTGGACTTGAAGACACATACTCACTAAGTCTCACGGTCGTTGGTCGTACAATTGCGAAAATTTTGTGTCATTTCGTGTTATCATCATTTTGCAGGTGACTTCGTCGACTGACATTTGATATCACAGTCCTTAGTGCATCGATATATTGAGTATCATGCTCTCAGTGTGTGACTGATCCCAGATCCCGAGAGCTTGCGGCGTTAACTACCAGACAACTACGATCACAATTCTCATATTTACACTAGGCACTGATCGTTACAAGAGTCCTAGTTTGACTGCAAATGTTTTAGTGTTTGTGGATTACAGTTAACACTTGACTTTACGAAGTTCCTGATCCAACAAAGACATTTCCATTCCTTGGTAGGTGCCCATAGGGTTCAATGTTGTCATCAACCAAAATTAACAAAACTAACTTGGTACCAAACCCAATTTAAAGTGATACTGAACAAAATGCCTTTTTGCCACCGAGATTCTCAGCCAAACTGAGAGATTGGGTGCTGAAACCGGTAGACACAACCTTCATTTCAGGCAGAAAGTAGCGAAAAACCAGGAATTTAATGCATTTCCCCCAAACTGCAGTGTCTAGCCGTTCCGCCGTGAACCAGAGGGGTGATGTTCAATGTCCCCGTAAACGGGTGTGCCAACAATGCACCCTGTCGCCCACGTCTCTCAGCCTCCCACTACGATTCCTAAAACCAGTGCAAACAGCAACAACAGCAAACAATGCTCCCGGGTGGGGTAAAGCCCCTAAAGGGTGGGGCACGTCTCAGCGCCTATATGGAAGGGGGAGAGTGGGATGTGATGAAGAGGTGGAGAAAGGGAAGTAGCTGGACAGCAAAGTGTGCACCCTGCATCCCCCGCGGGGTCAAGCGACGTCACAGCTGTTGATGCGCGCTGACAATCATCCAAAAATAGTCGACTGTTGAAAAATAGGGACTTTTAGCATGTACGTATACTTTTTTACGCTACCTAATACCGGACACTGGATGGAATCTGCGCATGCGTGAACCTTTACGGAGCCGCCGAGTCAAAATAAGCCAAAGTGCGAATGCCACTTACGATCACTTTGTTTCAGGCAGGTTACCAAGGCTAGAGCAACCTAGAATACCAAATCTGTAAACGTGAGAGGCCTAAAGCCTCTGACAGGCTGGATAGGTGGCGCCATCTAGCGGGGCCAAGGTGAATCAGGCAAGAGCAAAATTGTTATTGCAGAAACATCGGGCAGTCTACTTCCATTGTAAATGCCTAGCAGTGGCATAATTACAAATGAGATGACTTTTTAATAATTTTTCCCTCAAAAACACTAAGCGTCACAAAATGTCGACACCAACGTCCGGTAACCCGGTATTGCTACACCTGTTTGCGTATACAGTCAACTGCCGATTTATTTTTCGGACGCCCGATCTGGACATGCTCGAAAATTCGGACGCTTTCGCGGCACCGTCACCAGCCCCATAGAAGTCAATGTATAAGAACGTCCGAAATTTCAGACGCTGAAAGTCTTCAGCGTCCGATTTTTCGGACTTTCTGCCCAAATTGCAGGTCCTAAAGGCATTAATTGAAGCTCTGACGCGTCTATCATCTCGTAGGTTCAAACCAGCGATTTCGCGAGTCGATCTGTATGCGAGTGTAGCAGAGTCCGAAAGTCAGCTTTGCTGCAATGCCGAAGTGTTATGGGGTGAAGCAGATCAGAAATTCAAAGGGGCCGCTATCACGGCACCGTGCGGCGATGTCTTTACGGATGAACAGCGGAAATGCACGGAGGCGTGATGGCGGCAGGTGGCAAATGCGCCAGTACGGCTTAATCGCTGACAACCCTTACGATAAGCATCTTCAGTTAACTGCTCAGTAGTGCATGTGGCCTAGCGCAGTTGCATGCGTAATGCACGCATTTAATAGGCGAGAACCCAAACGCATCACGCCGCCATTCACACTACTTCTTTGTGCAAAGCGCCAGGTGCGCCATACAGACGTGTTGCCTTCACGAACGAAACCTGCTCGCCACTGCCGCGCCCGTGTGCGGTCAGGAATGGGAGTGGGCATCGCGAACCTTTTCATGACAAATGCGAGCGTACGGTACAGCAACAGTACAGTGATGGCGTCAGCTTAGTTGGCGATGTACCTCACACAACTAGAAACGATCGGCTTCACACGGCAGCAAATGCTGCATATCGGCGGAGATTCGGCGACGTGTGTGCGCATCATTTACGTGCGCACAAGCATCGCGGAAAGCCGGACGAATCGTCCGCTCTTCCGCCACAGTCTGTGTTCCGCGTCACCGTTTCCAAACGCTCCATGCGAGAGAGCCGTAATTTATTCCGCGCTTTGCTAGTACGAGAGGCGCTCATTACGAAACGCAAATGCAAGCAGCGGTTGGCACGTTGTTCGCGGCAGGTACCGAATGTATTTTCGAGAGCCTGGGCGCGTACCAAAATGCCTGATAAGTGTACTGGGAGGCATTAAAGCTATTTCGGAGGTGGCTGTGACGATTTGATCGCTTGAGCGGAATAAAAAAGCATGAATTCACTTTTCGGACTGCTTGATTTTTCGGATGATTTCGCGGTCCCTAGGGAGTCCGAAAAATCGGACGTTGACTGTACCGGGATACTGCACACGCTAAAAACCTCCCACAATTTTGCCACAATGGTAATTCAATATTATCTAAATTAAATGTAGTTTAAATGCAGTTACCAACATCATTTAGTGGTTTGCACAAACGTGAAGGTATTCGTTTACGTACATACGTAAACGTTTACATATGGCGAGCTAAAATGTTTCTAAAACATGCGTTCCGGTAACACTGTTAATGCAATTCGGTACACTCAAACCTCGTTATAACGAACACAGATATAACAAATTATCGGTTATAACGAAGTAAGTGAAGAATAGTCTTGTAATAGCTACAGTGTCACAAATAAACGTTTATAACGAATTTTCGGATATAATGAAGTTATTTTCGTGGCAGATTTGAGGTTTGAGTGCATTCTGGTAACTCGGCAACATTAAAAGTATATGTACAAGCTAAAAGTCCCTAATGTATGAAATAATCTCTCTTTATCGAACAGTTGTGTCTTCTGAGTGGAATTTATGTTTTCTTCAGTATCCGTTTAATGAATTTGTCCCGAAGTAAATGAGCAAAAAAAAAGCAGTAACTTCTTTCAAATTCTGACAGACTGGTTTTTCATCGAGTGTGCACTCAATCATTGCCACGTTAAAACATCTAGCCACCTTAATCACAACCTTAGTTTTATTTTGACAGGGTGCATGCCGCGCCCGTGCATGGAACAATGGACTCAACAGTCCAACATGATGGCACTAGGGGTGGCGGTGGTTTATTTACCCTGTAAATGTTTATAAGGAAATGCTACAGTGGTCGTTTTTGTTATTTCATGGTTTACGTGACAGATAGCATTGAACTTGCTCAGCAGACCTTTGAGACCACCCGCACGATTTAGCCACCTTTTAGAGGCAGTTTTAGATACTGGCCTGACACTGCTGTTAAGTGCCAAATCCTTCGGATGGCCACCCCATGGGTCTTGTTGACCAGCTTATTCTTCCCTGCCATGACCGCTTTGTCATCACCTTTCTTTACCTGTGCTCTCTACCCCTTTCCATTGACACTGAGTCACACTCCCATTAGTGCTGTGGAAAATAGTGCCAATTTTTCCCATCTTATGCAAGAATCCTCTTGCAGCTTTGGTGTACACAAAACCATAGGTCGGCAAAAAAATTGGAGACTCACTCGAGAAATATAATTAGGTCGGCAAAAAAACAGGACTCACTCAGACTCACTCAAGAAATATAACTTGCCCTGAGGGCTCACTTGGCCTCAGACTCACAATCAGACTTACCAAAATTTTCCTCAACCAGACTCACTCGGACTCAGCCTCACTCAAATTTTTCTCACCGGACTCACTCGGACTCAAACTCACCAACATATTACTCAATTCGCGGCTTGAGCCTGAGTGAGTCAGCTCATGAGTCCGTTAGCGTAAATTTACCTTTTTCGATGATGGTGTCAATGCTCTTTAACGCCAATATCTCACGTAATCGGTGCTCTACGATATGTAAGGACATTTTTATCAAATACGCGACTCACACAAGATATTTTATCGCGCGGGCGGGGGCCCCCCCATGGTGCAAGAAATACTTTAGGTGAGCGAACACCAAGAGTACCCATTGCGTGACAATGTTCTGCTTCGCAAGAAGCCCTAGAGGTGTCACTACCAACTTCGACCCGGTAGGCTGCCTTGACAACCGCGCGCACTGAGGCACTGTACTACCCGTTCAAGTGGACGCAACGTCACTGTGTGCACAGTGGCCGGAGCCTGCGCCTACTGTTGAAGCTCTTCCAGTTAACCAGTGTGCATATAGCGAATATGACGAATGCAACGGTGCCTGAACAGTGTTCGTACAGGTTTCAAAGGAGAAAATTCAAGGATATTCAAGGACTTTCAAGGCCATATACGAGGATCTTTAAGGGCCCCTTCGAGCAGTAATTTTTTTCCATGTCAAAGATCTTGAAACAGTGCCCTCAAAAGGTCTGACATTTATTGCACAAAGAAAAATACATGTCGCACTACAAATCTGCTTGTATTGCACGCAATAAAAAATAAAGATATGTTTACCAAACATGACAATGTCAATTGGTTCAACTGCACAAAACTCTTCAGGAAGCAGCTCCTCATAGCTGTCCACTTATACATATCACAATGCAATTCTGTTTGTATTGCACGCAATAAAAATAAATAACGATAGCTTTACCAAATATCACAATGCAAATTGCTTCAAATGCACAAAGCGCAAAAATCCTCATGGCTGCCCACTTCAGGAGAGCTCCAGTAGCTTTTGCTGAATTTGGATGTTGAGTGAAGTGTAGCTCACCAGTCTTCTCCTTTGCAGTCTTCCTCAAGCTATTTAACTTGACAATGTGTGCCACATCGTTTGCTGCCTCTGCTTTTTCCGCATAGGCATCTGCAGGAGCCATGAGGTCATCAATAGACCGATCTCACCAGATGATCTGCGCATGCGCGAGTTTCCGACAGCGGCACTGCCGCCATCTTAGTTGGAGTTCTCCTGAGCGCTGCTGGTGCGGCTGCTTGCTGCGTGCTTCAGGTATATTGGCGTTTGGCACGAATCCGCAGCATATAAGACGATTGAACCCGGTGGAAAACTGTGTGCGGACCTCCAATGCATGTTATTTTATTTCAGGTTACACTGCGTATCCTAGCGTTAAGAAAAGAAAGCAGAGTCGACACTGCTTACATGTGGCCAGGGCGTCTCGGCGTGTTGACGCGCTTGTGTCGCTTCGCTGAGTACATAATAATAAAAAAAATGAGAAATCACGTTCCTGTTGTCATGGGAGCAAGAATCTTATTTAGTGAACGTGAGCACGCGAGCGATACAAGTTACAGCATGCGGAAAATAGCTTGCCCAAACTAGAGCTCTTCCTCTTCGCGAACGAAGACTGGAAAGAAACAAACTGACGGGACGAAAAAAAAAAAAAAACTCTTTTCGCGCTTCTTTCTTGTCGAAGCGACACTTTCCATGTACACTGTGTTATCAACGCAGGACTTCAATCACAGTGATACGTTAAACGTGAACGACTATGAAAGAGTAGCCGTCAAGCAGGTTAGAAGTGCGTCCGCGGGACGGCGGCTGGACGCGTACCGTTTGCAAAAGTTTAACGTCATGGAAATCTTGCGAGCGGCAAAATATTCCCTACTGCACTAGAGATGGATCAATCAGTAGATGTTTTGTCGTCACACACAATGTGGCGGACGAACAGTAGTCCGTTCCGGCCACCGGCGGCGGATTCAGCAGATGGCTGGGTGCCGATGTCGTCGAGGCCTACCGCTTCGAAACTGCAGTGTATGGCACGTTAAGACCCGCCCAAGGTCATATAAGAAGGTAACGTTTGGTACCGCTGTTGCCGCTTTACGTAGCGTTCGTGGTAATATCGCATATTGAAACGAATGGGGAAATTCCGGCGGCGGCAGCGATGCTGGCACGGCTGAGTTTTCACCGTGCACTCCATGGCGCGAGTTGTACACGCACAGTATATGCAGTTGTAAGCTTGGTTTGTGTCACAGGTCTTGTTCAAGCATTACACTTTTGCCCGGAAAACACGTAACCAATCTGCGATCACCCGGTCAAAGGGATCGAGCACACGTTGAATGAAGTTTTGCTGTCGCTGATCGGCCCATCGGTCGTGTGGAAAGCTAGTTATCCCTTTACTGCACATTGTTGCATTTACGCAACATTCCGATAAACGCTAATCAAAACAAGAGCAAAGTCCCTTTGCAGCTGCCGGTACACGTTGCTGCATTTCTACACCGGTTTGAAAAACGCGCCGCCTTGTGCTGCCATCTGTCCTCCTCTCGAAGAGTTATTAGCAAAACATCCATGGCGGACGCTACGCGCGCTCACGTGCAGCAATAAGGTAAGTTTTGGCAGTTATAAATGCATCTCTGTGCATGATAACGCGCGGAAAAAATTCTCTAGCTCTTCTACACATCCTCCTGGTCATGTAGATCACAAGAAACATTGTTATCACGCAATAGTTTCTTCCGGGCGACGAAAAGTTGCTTTGTTGCGCAAATGCAACAACGTGTGCATGGGCTTTCTTTTCTCAGAGATTCAGATGGACCCTAAACGCTGTTATGGCCGGGCCATTCCTAGCGATAGTGAGGACAGTGACCTCTCCGGGAGTGACGACGACCCTGAGAGTAAGTCGGTTTGGATTCAGCACGTTTGTAGAATGTTTACAGATCGATTGTCCAAGCTTTTATTTTTTCCTAACACTGTGTTGTATTTGCGTGTTGCTGTGCTGCGTCGTTATGGGTGTACCCGTGCGCTCCCTGTTCCATCTATGGCTACGTTTAGCTGTATTTTATCGCAGACTTTAGTATATGTGTAACCATAGACGTGCGCACGAACGGCGGGAGGGGGGCTGCTAGTCATCTAAGGGGAGGGGGATCGCAAAGTTATGCCCCATATATTGAGTTAGAAGGGTGGGGGGTGTGCTGCGATGAACCTTCGCCCCCGTTGATAGAGAACCCTGCGCACGCTAATCTGTGTAACAATTTTTTTTCCTCCGTCAGATGTTCAACCTGGCGTGGAAAAGCTAACTGACAACACAAGCGAGTCGAGTGCATACTCCGATGAGGACGAGTGTACGGCAAATGGCACGCCTAACCACCACTCATCAGAAACTAAGAGAAGGATAATTTGGAAGAAGAAAAATCTAATGAGAGATCCACTGACAGTTCAGTTCTCCGGGCGAAGTGAACTTCCGAAAGATATCTCGGAGCTGTCGACACCGTCCCAATACTTCAAGTTTCTCTTTCCCAGCTCACTGATTTCTCTCATCGCAGATCAAAGTAATTTATTCGCGCTCCAGAAAGACATGAGTCAGCCTCTTTGTACCACCACTGAAGAGATCGAAATATTTATTGGGACTTGCATGTGGATGTCAATCATTCAAATGAGGAACACAAGGTGGTACTGGAGTGCAGCGACCAGAGCAAGCCAAGTGGCTGACAACTTTCCGCTGGCTCGCTTCGAGAAACTCAAGCATAACATCCACTTCGTTGACAACACCACTCTCAGCCCAAAGGATGATCCAGGGAGAGATCGACTTGCAAAGGTGCGGCCTTTGATCGACAGCATAAATGAGCAGTTGTCTCTGGTACCGCTTGAAGAGCACTTGTCTATTGATGAACAGATAATACCTTTTAAAGGTAGAAGCTCCTTGAAGCAGTACTGCCCTAAGAAGCCCAAAAAATGGGGCTACAAAGTTTTCGTACTGTCAGGTGTAAGCGGCTTCTCGTACAAGTTGGAGGTGTATACCGGAAAAGAAAGCTCAGCACCAAGATTTCCAGGAGAGCCTGACTGTGGAGCAAGTGGAAATGTTGTCGTTCGGCTGTGCAGGTTGATTCCGAGGGGAGTACACCACAAAGTGTACTTCGACAACTATTTCAACTGCCCAAGTTTGCAGGTGTACCTAGAACGAGACGCCATACACTGCATTGGCACCGTGCAGATAAACCGAGTCCCCGGAGTGAGCATGCCTTCTGAGCAGGAAATGAAAAAAAAAAGGAAGAGGACATTTTGCAGAGAGGGTTGCTGTGGTGGAAGGCATTGAACTGTCGTGTACAAGGTGGCAAGATAACAGAGCTGTGACATTGCTTTCCTCATTCGTTGGCGCTCAACCTGTTGGAAATGCATCAAGGTACAACAGACAAAAAAAGGAGCGGACTGATGTACCCTGCCCTTCAGTGATCACAGTCTACAATAAGCATATGGGAGGCGTCGATCTCTTGGACTCTCTTATTTCGCTTTATCGTCCCTACCTCAGGTCGAAGAGGTACTACTTTCGTGTTTTTCTTCACATTCTTGACTTGACGGCAGTCAATGCTTGGTTACTGTACAAGAGAAATGCCATGACTAACCCCGATGAGCACAGAGGAAGGCTCCTTCCCTTGGCAGAATTCAAGATGAGCCTGGCTACGTCGCTCTGCAAGGCTGGCAAGACGCAGCGCAAAAAGCGAGGTAGACCTAGCAATGGATCAGTGGAACAAGGCATCCAGATGAAGAAAAAAAGGGGACCATCAGGGCCAACCCCAACTCAGGATGTCAGGCTAGACCAGGTATTACTTCTGAACTATCGAACTTCATCCCGGGGCTCATTATTTGCATTTCTTTCCCCAGGTTGGTCACTGGGTTCTTTGGAGCCAGAAGCGCCAGCGCTGCAAGTTTCCTGGCTGCACCAGAATTTGCATGACTTACTGTTCGAAGTGTGGAAACCACCTCTGCACAACAAGCAAAAGCAATTGCTTCCATTTGTATCACACCACAACATGAGTACATCCACTGATCGTTACAGGCCAATAAATAGTTCAGTGTGGGTCACACTGAGCATGTTTCACCTACAACTTTTTCTTTATTTACTTGTTGTTGCAAATATGCAACATACCGGTTTTCTTCGCGTACCTGGAGTAAAAATCCACAATTTTTTTTTTCTTTGGCAGTACTGCCACTTCTACCCTTCAGCGCAACTCCATGAATAAAATCATGAGAAAACAAAAAATCGTGCAGTAAAGGGTTATGATGCAATAAGGCACTGCTAAACTACCACGCCTTATACACACGGAGTTCACAAACACGTTGAACAACACGCTGAAAGTGCGCGGTAGTTGCCACTCTGTCCAACTTCGTTGTCTGCAGGTCGCACACATTCCTGTCGGAGCTTGACGTGCTTTGAAAACGCATAAAATCTGAGTCCTTTTGCTTCAGGCTTCTGTTGTAGCATCCCAGCACACAGTACGTCAACCCAACCATCGCGATTCATCCAAATACATTCGCTAAAATTCGTCAATGCACCAGCTGAACGCAGCTGAACGTACAGAGTACTCTATGTACCGGCATGCACTGCGGCAGCGGTGGCGTAGTGCAACTCGCGGTGAGATCGGTCTATTGTCTGTTCTAGCCTTTTTTTTTCTTTCTTTTAAGTCCATCAAGCTCTTCCTCTATGCAGTGCTTTTTCCTGCTTCGAAGCTTCAAGCCTTCGCTTCTTTTCACCTTCTAAGTATGCTCCATACTTGTGTCTAGCAACTGACACTGCGATCCTCAGTTCCCTGGTGATTGGAACCTGCACAACACCACCAGCCTTCTCAACCACATCACACACAACCCGCTGTGAAACATAGGAAAGGTCCTTGAGATTCTCCATGAACACCTGTCGGTTCACACTGAATCCACATTCAACTGTTGCGTGGCCGTGACTGAGGACAAGTAGAAGCTTTACGATGTTCCTTAACTCGGAGTAGCTTGAACTGAACTTCAAGAGGTCAGGGTAGAACTCATCCAGCCTATCAACACTCTTGTCATATTGTCTAAGCTTATGTTTCTGCTCATGCAGAAGCTCCGTGTACTCGGCCAGCACAGTGTATCGAAAGTGTTCAGCTATTCTACCTGCAGCGATGAGGGTATCCAACACTTTTCTAAAACCTGTAAGGCATTCGTCGCGCTTTGAACACATCTGTCGCGGGTCCAGTGAAGAAAGGCCCCTAACAAATGCAAACTTCAAGCGGTTTCGCTCTAGGACTTTCTTTGTAGCACTGATCAAAAACTGTTTACATTCCATCCAGAACTGAAACACATCCTTTGAGCTTACCCGAGAATTCCTGATATTTGCTCGGCTTTGTAGCTTATATTTACTTTTTCAAGTGGAATATGATTCTCAGCATTATCAATGTCACTTTCTGGGCGGAGTCCCAAGACCTCACGTGCACATCAATTTGCTTGCTGTGCAGATGGTAATTTGACAACTCATCGAAAAGTACAACGAAGAATTCACACTGTTCTCTCTCTCGCTGCAAGGCCGAAAGAAAGGCCTGAGACCATGACATGTCACATAGGCGCATTTCTTCTCACCACAAGAACACCTTTGCCACTTCACTGTCCGGGAACATGCGTCGAAAATAACTCCCCTGCTTGGGATGACGACCGGTACGAGAAGTGGGATGTGACAACATTCAAAGTCCAAAAAAATTCTGCATCAGTGACAAGCTCGTGCGTTTTAGAAGCATCATTTAAGCTTGGCGACTGCAACGGAGACGCTGTAGTGGACTGCTCTGTTGGAACAGGCGTCAGGTAGCTTTTCAACGCACTCCCTTGCCCCATCTTGATTGCGCCAATATGCTTGGCACTTTTCATATGACTTTTTAAAGCGGATTCACCCATGGCAGCCACATAAAAAGTAGGGGTGAGCGAATACAGTCAAATCTCGATATATCGAACACGGACATATCGAATTATTGCCTATATCGAACGGTTCCTATATCACGTGGGAAATCGCATGCATTTTTAATTTTTTATTTCGAACGAAGTTTGACGTATAATGGATATATCGAACTCGGCCACCCCAAACCGCCCGCGCTCCGTTGACAGGCGGCGAGCTTTCCCGCAACTCTCGAAAATAGCGGTAGCGCGGTGGGCGTTTACGACTGCTGCACACATCGATGGCGCCGAGCGCGCCACTTGAACGTAGCGGCATACGCACGCCGCAGCCTTGCAGCAATGACGCACTGCACTTGTTGCACCAGCCAGCTCCTCCTTGATAGTATCGCCAGGCATCCGTCGCATCGGTCGTTGTTGTGCTCGTGTGTTAGGCCTGCCGCGTGTTGTGGTGTGTGTAGCGATGGCTGCAGACGCGAAGAAACGGACGACCCTGACTTTTGCAGCAAAACTGGAAGCAATCCAGGCTGAAGGCGTGGGATTCGGACCTGGTGCGTCAGGGACGGAAGGTATGCCTTATCGTCGATAACTGCACGGCACACCACACCGATGCCCAGCTGAGCAACATCGAAGTGGTATTTCTGCCGCCCAACACCACTTCGAAGCTCCAACCGTTGGACCAGGGCATTATCCGCACATTTAAGTCTATCTACAAGCGTCGGCTGATCGACATTTTGCTTGTAAGACTCCGGATGGGCCAAGATCTGAAGATCGATCTTTTGGGCGCCATCAAAATGCTCAAGGCGTCGTGGGAAAACGTCAAGCAGTCGACGATAGCCAACTGCTTTCGGCATGCGGGCTTCGGTGGACGCACTGACGAAGCATCAGTGGAAGAATCCGAGGAAGCTGGGTTGGCATGCGCAGATGAAGAAAGCGAGCTCGCCGAAACGTGGAGCAAGCTGGAGAGCTTTGTTGGTGCGGAGCCGCAAAGCATGTGCATCGAAGACTTCGTTGGAGGTGACGACAGCACTGGTACAACGGCGGAGCTAACGGATGTAGAGATCGTCGCCGAAGCTACCGCTGAGCAGCCGAATGAAGACGCTGCCGAGGTGGATCCCGCAAGCGCTGATGGTGCCCCGCTCCCGACATCAGCTGAGGTCGTAGCCGCTTTGGCCCTTGCGCGCCGCCACTGCAGCGCGATTGAAGGCACCGGCCTTTCACTTGTGGATCGCCTGGACTATGTTGAGGACGCAGTCGTCAAACACGCCATTGCCAACAACAAGCAGGCTACTCTTTTTCAGTATTTTAAGCCAACACAATAAATACTTTGTTTGAATCTTCAAGTGAGTATTTACTGCACCACGATTGGTTCGTTGGTTGTTTTCCACAAGTTCTTGACGCATTTTTTACGTGATTTTTTATATCGAATTCTGGATATATCGAACTATTTCGCGATCGCCGTGCCGTTCGATATATCGAGGTTCGACTGTATTCGAAATTTCGAATATTTTTCGAATAGTGTTTGCTATTCGATTCGCACTGGAATTTTACTATTCGAACTATTCGAACTTCCCCAAAACAAACACGGTCAATGTCAGACTGAAAGTGCCCCCTTCAGATGTTCAATATGCTTCACCTCATTACACTCTCGTATTGCGGCAAAGCTGCCTTTCAAGCTCCGTTACGGCCGAACTTTGCCAAGAGAGAGTCAACATCCGATTGGAAGTGGTCCCTAGATTTTCAGTATGCTTCACCTCATCACACCCCGGAATTGCGGCAAAGCAGCCTTTCAAGCTCCGTTACGGTCGAACTTTTCCAAGACACAGTCAACGTCCGATAGAAAATGATCCCTAGATTTTCAATATGCTTCACCTCATTACACTCTCCTATTGCGGCAAAGCTGCCTTTCACGCTCCGTTACGGTCGAACTTTGCCAAGACAGTCAACGTCCGGTTGGAAGTGGACCCTAGATTTTCAGTATGCTTCACCTCATCACAACCCGGTATTACGGCAAAGTCGCCTTTCAAATTCCGTTACGGTCAAACTTTGCCAATGATGACAAACTTTATTTATGTACAGGCAAAGCTCCTGTGGATTGCCCCGTAGGGGCCTTGCTGATGGTCGGGGCCCTTAGTCCAGGGCTCCGCTGGCTCTTGCCATCCGCTCTGCTCTCTGAACGAGCCTGATCTGGTCGTCGAGGGCCGGGCTGGACAGCAGTGCCTCCCATTGCTCACATGAGGTGTTCATGTTGTGGTGTTCAAGGTCGTGTAGTGTGCACTCCCACGTAATGTGGTACAGGGTTGGTGTGGCCCCGCACCATGGGCATTCATCCCTGTAAGATGTGGGGTGCATGCGGTGTAGTGTGTGTAGGTTTTTGTAGGTTCTGGTTTGGAGTCTACGCCATGCAGTGGCCTCCTTCGTCGCAAGCTTTTGATGAGGTGGTGGATACCGTAGGCGTCGCCCTCTGTGGTAATTCAGTATTGTGGCATACTGGAGGTCAACTGGCTCCGGGTCCGCTGCAGTCGACGTAAGGAGCGCTCGGTTGTGTACGAAGCCTCGAGCTGCCCGGTCGGCGTGCAGGTTACCCGTGATGCCAGAGTGGCCTGGTATCCATATGACGGTCTGTATGTAGGAGTCGTCCTTGCCTTCCCTAGGTATTTGTGCAAGGACATGTGCCGCAGGCACACCAATTCTGCCCTGTAGGAAGTTCCTGCAGGCCTGCTGGGAGTCTGTGAGTATTGTCAGTGGCTTGTTTGCATGCAGGCCTTCGCGGATGGCAAGTGCGATGGCCAGCTCTTCGGCTTCTGTGATCTTGCAAGGGCGGACAGATGCTCCAGAGGTTATGTGGCCTCGGCGGTCGCATACCACTGCCACTGCTCCTTTAGTCGTCGTCCCATACATGGCCGCGTCCGTAAAACGGGCTGTAGTTTGGAATCGATAGGTTTTCTGGAAGTATTGGGCCCTTGCTCTCCTTCTGCCGCTGTGTAGGTTGGGGTCCATGTTGCGTGGAATTGGGGCAACGTGATAGCCCTCCCGGACATGACGAGGTATCTCGCAGGTTTCCTGGGCTCTCGTTGTCGAGGCTTGGAATCCTAGGATTTTTAGGACCTGCTGGCCCGTGCGAGTACGCTCAAGTCTCTGTTGTTGTGAGACGTGAAGGGCTTCAACAAGTTCGCTGAGGGTGTTATGAAGCCCCAGTGCCATCAATTTCTCAGTGGATGTACTCGTTGGCAGACGGAGAGCAGTCTTGAATGCCATTCTCAAGAGGGTGTCGGCCCGTCTGGTCTCAGATTGTGTGAGATTATAATAAGGTAGGCTATATTGTCACGTGCGAAAAGGAGGTCCCCGGGCAAGAAATACCACGCTGGCAGAAAGACTGACGCAGGTCTAATAATATGGCCGCGCCAAA
The DNA here is from genome assembly GCF_013339695.2 of Rhipicephalus sanguineus. Lineage (NCBI taxonomy): Eukaryota > Metazoa > Arthropoda > Arachnida > Ixodida > Ixodidae > Rhipicephalus > Rhipicephalus sanguineus. The sequence continues at coordinate 90,579,800 of NC_051176.1, read as the reverse complement.
ACCAACAAAGACTGAGCGAAGCGCGCGCTGTCCCAAACGACTTCTTCGTTTGCTTTTGCTCGATGCGGGCTCGTGCTCGCCGCAGTTCATCATCCAGGTGGCATTATTCCCCCACTGAAAAAAAAAAAAAAGCATCGCCCCGATGCTCGTGCAAGCGGACATGCATAAGCAGAAAACACCAAACGGGCACAGTGTGGGCACTTCGTAAAAAAAAAAAAAATGAGAAGGCCGAGGCACAGTCGCACTAACGCGTGAAGTACGGCTTGAGTCGTAGAACGTGAACAATCTCTGGGTAGTGCTTTCGACGTTGGGGTGACATGGTTCCATCTGGGACAACCTCATAATTCACATCACTCATGCGACGCACCACTTTGTACGGTCCAAAGTAGCGACTCAGGAGCTTTTCGGACAACCCTTGGCGGCGAACCGGAGTCCATACCCAAACTTGATCTCCTGGGTGGTATTCGACGTGTCGATGGCGAAGATTATAGCGGCGGGCATCTGCAGTTTGCTGTTGCGTGATGTGGAGTCGTGCCAACTGGCGAGCTTCTTCGGCGTATTGAGTAAGCTGCTCAGCTTCAGGTGTAAGCGAAGCGTCGTAGTCGTGTGGCAGCATAGCGTCCAGCATGGTTTGTACCTCACGCCCGTAGACGAGACGGAACGGCGTGAATCGTGTTGTTTCCTGGATGGCAGTGTTGTACGCAAATGTTACGTACGGCAGGACCTGATCCCACGTCTTGTGCTGAACGTCCACATACATGGATAACATGTCGGCGATGGTTTTGTTCAGTCGTTCCGTCAAGCCGTTAGTCTGCGGATGATACGCCGTCGTCTTGCGGTGGTTCGTGTAGCTGAGTTTGAAAACGTCATCAATAAGCTGGGCCGTGAAAGCTGTTCCTCTATCAGTGATCACGCACGACGGGGCGCCATGCCGAAGAACGATCTGGTCGATGAAAAACTGGGCAACATCGGAAGCCGTAGCTCGTTGTAGGGCCCTTGTCTCGGCGTATCTCGTTAGGTAATCTGTCGCCACGACGATCCACTTGTTGCCGGCAGATGACAGCGGAAATGGCCCCAGTAAATCCATTCCTATTCGATCGAACGGCGCCCTAGGTGGTGTGATGGGTTGCAGCAGGCCTGCAGGCTTCAGTGGCGGAGATTTGCGGCGTTGGCACTCACGGCAGCTTTTTACGTAGCGCTTCACATCTGCAGCAAGTTTGGGCCAGTAGTACGCCTGTTTAACTCTGGCGAGGGTTCGTGAAGAACCTAAGTGGCCGGATGTGGGCTCGTCATGGCAGGCAAGAAGAATGTCGTCTCGCATGTCAGAAGGGACGACTAACAGGTAGGCTTTCCCGTTGCCGTTCAGGTTTTTCTTGTACAAGACACCACTGCGCAGACAGAATGACACGAGATTGCGAGAAAGGTGTCGTGGTACGGGAGTGTGGCGTCCTTCTAGATTGTCGATGATTGCGCGAATCTCGGCGTCCTCGTGTTGTCGTGCGATCAAGTCAGTTGCAGTGAGAACTCCGAGGAAGCCGCTGTCGTCCTCAGTGTCGGGATCACAAACTTCAGTAGGTGCACGGGACAACGAATCAGCATCTTCGTGCTTGCGGCCTGATTTATAGACGATGGTAAGGTCAAACTCTTGCAAGCGAAGGCTCCATCGTGCCAACCGCCCAGACGGGTCTCGTAAATTGGCTAACCAGCACAATGAATGATGGTCGGTCACCACCTTGAAGTGACGACCGTACAGGTAAGGCCTGAATTTCATGGTTGCCCATACTACTGCGAGGCACTCCTTCTCTGAGGTAGAATAGTTCGACTCGGCGCGAGAGAGGGTACGGCTGGCGTAAGCTATTACTCGCTCAGTGCCTTCTTGGTGTTGGACAAGAACGGCGCCAAGACCTATATTGCTCGCGTCGGTATGAACTTCTGTGGCAGCATCCTCGTCGAAGTGAGCAAGTACTGGTGGTGCCTGCAAACGCTCCCGTAGATTGATGAAAGCCGTGTCCTGTTCTTCATTCCAGGTGTATGGTACATCTTCACGTGTGAGGCGAGTCAGAGGTTCGGCAATCTTAGAAAAATTTGCGATGAAGCGGCGATAGTAGGCGCAGAGGCCGAGGAAGCGACGTACTGCTTTCTTGTCACGGGGAACAGGAAAAGAGGCAACGGCGGTGGTCTTGTCGGGGTCAGGTCGAACGCCGTCTGCGCTCACAACATGGCCCAGAAATTTGAGTTCTTTGTAACCGAAGTGGCATTTTTCTGGCTTCAGCGTGAGGTTTGCAGAGCGGAGCGCTTCCAGAACAGCCTGCAGACGCATCAGGTGTTGTTCAAAGGTGACCGAAAAGACGACGACATCATCAAGATAAACAAGGCAAGTGTGCCACTTTAGACCGGTGAGAACAGTGTCCATCATTCTTTGGAATGTCGCTGGCGCGGAACACAGGCCGAAGGGGAGCACCTTGAATTCATACAGGCCATCCGGTGTAACAAAAGCAGTTTTTTCGCGGTCACGTTCGTCAACCTCAATCTGCCAGTATCCGCTTTTCAGGTCTATGGAAGAAAAATACTTGGCCCGTCGCAGTCTGTCCAATGAATCATCGATGCGCGGCAAAGGATACACGTCTTTTTTAGTCACGCAATTTAGCTTCCTGTAGTCAACGCAAAAACGCAATGTTCCGTCTTTTTTCTTTACTAGAACGACTGGCGATGACCACGGACTATTGGATGGCTGTATAACATCATCTTTGAGCATCTCTTTGACTTGCTCATTTATCGCGTCACGCTCTTTGGCCGAAACTCGGTAGGGCTGTTGTTTAATGGGCGAGGCATCGGTGTGCGTAATAATCCTGTGCTTCGTAATGGGCGTTTGACGCACCTTCGAGGACGAAGCGAAGCACCCTTGAAATTTAAGCAGCAATTCATGCAGTGCCGTTCGTTCTTGCTCCGAGAGGCTCGAATTTATGTCCACCCTTCCGAGCGCTGAAGAGGCGTCTGTCGATGTCGATTGGAGCCCACTCTGCATTGATGTAGCCGTAAAACATTCAGCGACGTCTTCTATGGGGTAGGCGAAAGCGATGGCAGTGCGAGGAAAAAGGTGCCGCTGCTCATTACTAAAATTCGTCACAAGCAGTGTCGCACGGCTGTCGCGAAGCGTGACGAGGCTGCGGGCAGCGCAGATACCTATGCTAAACAAAAGTGCCAAGTTGCCTTCGGCGACTGCCTCACCGTTACGTAGTTCGTCACACACGACATCAACCAGGACGCTTGAACGCGGGGGCAACGTGATGCTGTCGGCAGAAACGCGAAACGTGCTGATATGACGGTCATCGGGTTTCTCTGCTGCTCTTTCTGTCGAGAATGTGACGGTGCGCTCTCGAAGGTCAATAATTGCACCGTATTCCCGTAGAAAGTCGACACCTAAGATGAGGTCTCGGGAGCATTCAGGAAGTACAAGGCAACTGCAGAGGAAAGTACGTCCACGAATGCCGACTCTGGTCGTGCACATCCCGAGAGGGGTGACTACGTGTCCGCCGGCTGTACGGATTTGTCGTCCGTACCACGGCGTCGCAACTTTCTTCAGATGCGTCGCAAGTTTTCTGCTCATGATGGAATAGTCAGCCCCGGTGTCTACTAAAGCACTAGCGTCGTGGCGGCCGTCGAGCACGACAGGTATGTCTAAGGAGAGTCGGCTTTCGAGTTCAGGTGCTGTCGCCGTCGAATTGCTGCTGGTCCGTACTTGCGTCGATGGGAGGCCTTGCTCACGTCGATTGTCAGCGGCCTCGCCCCCGAAGGTCGCTGCCTTTAGTTTTCCCGTCTAGGGCTTGGCGAACGCGCTGGCGCCGCCACTGGGTAGTTCCGGAAATCTGGAGAAGATCGTCTTGGAGACGGTGATCGCGATTGCCGCCGCAACGGCAGTGGCATGCGCTGCTGGGACAGGTATTCCTCGATCGCTCTCGGTCTTTCACCAAATCTTGGCCTTGGCGAGTCGACGGCGAAACCCCGAAGTCCAAGGCGGCGATATGGGCATTCGCGGTATACATGTCCGGCTTCACCACAGTGATAGCACAGCGGCCGCCTGTCCGGTGTGCGCCATACATCCGATTTCCTAGGGAGCGGCTGCCGATTCTCGAAATGCTGGATCGGTTGCACTGACGGAAGTGTATCGTGCGGCGTAGGGTGTACAAAGCGCGGTGGGGTAGGAATGTACCGGCTCACAGCCTCGGCGTACGATGGACGTCGGGACTCCGTCCAGGTCGAGGTAACCTCGGGCGAGGTAACATCGCTGGAAAGCGGGACTTGCAGAGCCTGATGTACTTCGCTCCTTATGAGGCTGGAGATGGATCCTGCAGCAGGAGGTTGAGGCGGGCAGTGAATCCTTTGTAGCTCGTCGCGTACCACTGATCTGATGAGGTCGCAGAGAGCTTCGATATTGATGTTACTGCCGGCAGCTCCAATCTGGCCCATCGGTGAAGCGACATTGATCTGGCGGTCGTACACAGCTGACCGCTGCTGCAGCATCTTTTCCATGGTCGTGGCTTCGGTTAAAAACTCCGCCACAGTCTTCGGGGGACTTCGGACGAGGCCAGCGAAGAGCTGCTCCTTAACTCCTCGCATTAAGTGACGCAGCTTCTTATCTTCTGCCATAGCCGGGTCAGCACGACGGAAGAGGCTCGTCATGTCTTTGACGTACATCATCACGCTTTCGTTCGGCATTTGAATGCGCGACTGAATGGCCCGCTCCGCTCGTTCACGGCGATCGGGATTAGCGTAACTTGCCAGCAGCTGACGGCAAAACACACTCCACGTCGAGAAGGGTTCACGGTTCTCGTACCAGGTACGAGCGCCATCCTCGAGGCTGAAGTACACGTTCCTCAGCTTGTTGGCGTCGGTCCACCCGTTGAAATCAGCGACGCGTTCACAGTGAGCCAACCAGTCCTCGACGTCCTCTAAGACGGAGCCATGGAACACCCTCGGTACTCGTGGCTTCTGCAGCGTGTAGTTAGCAGTTGAAGTGCCTTCCATACCGTTTTCGGGTGGTGCAGTTGACGTCATCTCGGGTAGAGGTTCACGTTCGGGGGGCAATCCTCGGATTCGTCGGCTGGCCCGGTGGACAGGTGTTGTCACTGCAGGTACAGGGCTACCAGGAGGCGTTAGGACCATTGGCTGGGATTACCCCGCACCTCCACCAGTTGTCACGTGCGAAAAGGAGGTCCCCGGGCAAGAAATACCACGCTGGCAGAAAGACTGACGCAGGTCTAATAATATGGCCGCGCCAAAACCAACAAAGACTGAGCGAGAGCGCGCGCTGTCCCAAACGACTTCTTCGTTTGCTTTTGCTCGATGCGGGCTCGTGCTCGCCGCAGTTCATCATCCAGGTGGCAATATGTTATTCGGCTTACCACCAGGCTTCCTTCATCCCTCTTTTCTTAGATGTCACCCGAGATATCATGCGTGATATAGCCTTGACGCTGGTTTGGAGGAGCATAAGGGTGTGGGTGGCTCGTTGGTTACTCTGCAGCCACATGCCCAGGATCCTGATTAATGGTTTCTCTGGTATGAGGTTTCCATTGAGGTATACCTCAAGTTTTTGTGATGGGTCTGTGGAGGCTGCATGGTTACGTCTGCTTCGCCATACACGTAAGATTTCAGATTTCTCTGGGGAGCACTGTAGACCCCGCTGGCTGACGTATTCTTGGATGATGTGAGCTGCAGTTTGCAGGCGCTCTTCCTTTTCAGCGAGTGATCCTTTTGTGGTCCAGAGTGTCATGTCGTCTGCATAGAAGGCGTGTCGGAGCCCTTCTACCTCCTGCAGTTTTCTGGCAAGGCCGACCATGGCTACGTTGAAGAGCGTGGGTGATATTACGGCTCCTTGCGGCGTGCCCTTGTTGGGAGGTTGGTATGCAGGAGTCTGGAGCTCTCCAATCTTCAACTCCGCTGTGTGTTGGCTTAAGAAGCTCTGAATGTACTTGTATGTTCTTTCACCACAGTTGGTGTTTGCGAGCCCCTCCAGTATTCCTTGGTGGCTGATGTTGTCGAAAGCCCCTTTAATGTCGATGGCTAAGAGGACGTGTTCACCGTTGTGGGGAACGTTGCCGAGAACCTCTTCCTTGAGTTGTAGTAGTACGTCCTGCGACGACAGGCCAGCACGGAAACCGAACATGGTGTCAGGCAGGTGCTTATTATCTTCCAAGTGCTTCTGCAGTCTTGTGTTTATGATTCTTTCGTACACCTTGCCGAGGCAGGATGTCAGCGAAATGGGTCTGAGGTTTTCGATTGCCAACTTCTTGCCTGGTTTGGGGATCATCATTATTCTTGCGTGTTTCCACATCGCTGGCACCGTGCCTTGTTCCCAATGTTGGTTGATGAAGGCCGTGAGTGCAGAGATAGACTTGTCGCTGAGATTTCTTATCATGGCGTTTGTGATGCGGTCTGTGCCCGCCGCCGTGTTACGGGTAGTAGCTGCGATGGCCGCTCTCATTTCATTTTCAGTTATAGGTTCATCCATTGTTGGGTTCGGTTGTCCCACGTATGATGTTGTGCACGGCTCTGAGGGAGCAGGATCTCCATAGCATTTGGTCTTGATGGCGTCGACGAGGTCTTGTTGGCTGCCTGGGTAGGTGTGTAGTAATCGCTCCAGGGCCTTGTGTCCCTCTCCTTTGGTCTTGATGGGGTCGAGGATGGCTTTGAGGATGTGCCATGTCTTGGCTGTACCCAGGGTGCCGTCCAGGGAGTCACAGAATTTATACCAGTTCGCTGACGCGAGTTGCATGGCGTATTCTTCCGCTTCCGCTGTTATTTTCGCTATGCGTGTCCTCAGTTTCCTATTGTTCTTCTGCTTTTTCCAGCGGCGGGTAAGCCCTTGTCTGGCGTCCCACAGATGTAGTAAATGGGAATCCACCTCCGGGATTTCTGTTGTTCTGACTATTTCTTTTGTGTGGTGATCTTTTTGTCGACAAAGTTTGTTGCACCAGTCTTCCAAGTTTGTGATTGTCTCTTCATCCTGTTCTTGGGCTTCCCTCATTTTTTGCCAGTCAGTTAATTTGGCTGTGCCAATATCCCTGCGTAGGCGTCCGGTCTGTAGTGTTATGTTCAGTATGTAGTGATCACTTCCCAAGTTTTCGAGTGTGTTGTGCCATTCGGCTCGTGTGGTTTGTGTGATGAAAGTGAGGTCGGGTGTTGTGTCACGTGTTACACTGTTTCCCTCCCTTGTCGGTGTGCTGGGGTCTGTGATGAGCATGAGTTGACACAATTCCATCGTTGTCTCCAGCTGGAGGCCTTTCCAGTCACGCCTCTGGTATACCCATAGCATGTTCTGCACGTTGAAGTCGCCCATAATGAGTAGTGGGTTTTCTTTGGCAAGGCAAAGGGTGTCTCGGAAGAGTTTGGCAATGGTAGCCCGCCTTTGACGTGGGGGGCTATAGATGTTTAAAATGAAAGCACTTTGTTTCTGGTTGCCTTTGTAGACGAGTTCGAGGAGTACATGCAGTACGTCTATGTTGTCGTCCAGTTTATGTTGTATAGTTCTGATGTTTTTATCCTCGAGTGTGGCTACCTTCCACCTGTCATCTTGACTCGAGTGATATGCTTCATATCCCTGAAGTGTTGGTCGGGTACCAATCTCTTGTAGGGTGATGACCCCTGGTGGCCTTGAAGATTGAGCGATCAGTTGTGTCAGCAGCCCTTTTTTCCTTCGGTACCCGCGGCAGTTCCATTGCCAGAGTTCTAAGTTTTCTTTGACTTGCTTGCGTGGTCTAGGCATGTTTAGACGTGGTTGCTTTTGTTTGAGTCTGGGGTATGTGGTTTGATCCTGTCGTAGAGGTTATCTTGTGGAGGTTCTGTCGTAGTCTATTGCGTAGTTCCGTGTGGTGAATCTTGTCTTTGGCCGTGCTGTCTTTCGGTGCTTCTGTTTCTGCAACTGCTGCCTGTGTGCCGTTAAGTTCAGTCTTTGTCAGCTGTCCCAGCTGAGTGCGAATGTCGTCCATGAAGGCCTGCATCTGGGTGCGGATGGCCTCGAATTGGTGCTGCAGGTCAGTGATGGCTTGGTGTGACACTGTTTCCTTGTGTGAGTGTTTGTACCTGTGTTTTTATGCTCGCGAGTTCCTGTTCGAAGTTTGCGGATGGTGGAGGCTGTTGGTTTTGGTGCGAGTGGGAAGCTGCTGCTGTCCGGCTTACCCTGTCTTTGTTGGCATCGGTCCCTGTAGGGGAGGCTTCCCTATTCTGTTGGTGCTGGGAGAACCCGTTGTCATCGGGTGCTGCGGTGGCTGCTGCCTGCTCCTGGTGCTGGGGCATCGACCTCGATCGTTGTTTGGGTGACTGGGATTGAGGCCTGGGTTGTAGGCGCGAGCGGGACTTATATCTCGAACTGGAAGCTGGCGGAGACCTGTGGGCATTTGGCGGCTCGGTGATGGCAGGTGGCGGAGATCGGTGGGCACTTGGCGGCTCGGTGGTGGCAGGTTTTGGCCAGGTCTGAATGCGCTTTAGTTTGTTTTCGCATTCTTTTGCGGCTGTGAGATGGGGCCCTCCACACAGGGCGCACTTCGGAACGCAGGTGTGACCGGCTTCTGGGTTTGGAAGGTTGCAAACGTCGCATGCTCGAGCCGTTGGGTTGGGGCATACGTCTGGTCGGTGTCCTGGGGTTCGGCAGATGGAGCAGAACTGCCTTGTCGGCTGGTAGCATCGGCAGGGCATCTCCCCTCCATAGAAGTAGACCAATTGAGGCAGTTGGGGGCCCTCAAAGTGGAGCAGTGCCGTCTGCGATTGTCCGAGCATGCGGGCTCGCATGATGCGAACTCCATGTGTGCGTACCCGAAGATTTGCTAGAAGCTCTTCCTCGCTGGTGCCCGCGTCGATGCCGTGCACGACACCTTTAGTCAGGTCCTTGGGTGTTGACAGATATACCTTCATAGGGTGTGGCCGTTCCTGGAAGGTGAGGCTCCTAATTTTCACGAGTGTAGCCGCCGTAGCTTCGTGAGGGGTGCTCACGATGATGTTCGACCCGCGTCTCAGGCAGACGATGAAGTCTTCCCCCTTGCATGCTGACGCCCGTCAGCATGCAAGGGGGAAGACTTCGTCAGCATGCTTGGCCACCTGATAGGAACGCAGTTCTCGAACGATCAGCCCTGGGCTCGGGCGAATTATGACCTTCAGGTCAGCGCGCGGGAGCGGTGGCGCGCGTTGGCGGGGCCTACTCCGTGCATCCGCGTTGTCGGGAGCTCCTTCGGCGTGCTCGCACGGCTCACCGGTGTCTGGCGTCCGGGTTAGGGCTAGCTCTGCCGGCGTGGTTTTCGATGTAGAAGTGCGCTCGCCCGGTTCCTGTTCGCCAGAGATTTGTTGTTTTCGCAGGCGGCGTCGCCGATCAAGGGAGACGACCGTTTGCCATTGATATTCTTGATGCGTGAGCTGTTCCGGGAGTACGAGAGACGGCCCCGGCGAGGCCTCGTCCATTGGGGCATCGTCTTGTGTCCTGGGCGCATCTTCCATATTTTCTGTGGTGTTTGGTAGAAGGGCGACGTTGTCCAGGTTTCGGGTGATTGCAGCGACCAGGGTTGGGTTGCCTCCGCGGCTCACGAACGACGCATCAGCCGCCTGTGAGTATCCGGCGCCCCGGCGTTTGGTTTAGACCTAACCTTCCCGTCGGCAGCGCCCAGCGGGTTGGGGCTCTCGTTGCTCGTAAAACTTCGACTCGCCAAAAATTTTGGTTCGATTGAGTCGCCTGAACGTTTACGATGGCGCTCCACTCATCTCAGTGGCGTCCAGGAATTTCAACTGCTTGGGAAGTTCAATAGTCGCGGAGACGACGCGACGAACACAGCACCTCCGCCGCCATACAAACTTTGCCAAAACACAGTAAACGTCCAATTGGAAATGGTCCCTAGATTTTCAATATGCTTCACCTCATCACACCCCTGTATTGCGGCAAAGCTGCCTTTCAAGCTCCGCTACGGTCGTAAATGTACTAACTCAAGAAAACGCTGGTTCCAACATGGAGATGACAGATGTGGCAGAGGTGGGGGCTCAATTAATGCTGTTTTGGACCTGAAATTTGGGCAGGAAGTCCGAAAAATCGGAAGCCGAAGCTTTCTGGCACCCAAAATTTCAGATGTTCTTATATAGCGATGTCTACGAGGCAGATTTGGAACTCCGGACTTGAAGGAAGCACACCCTTGTCCGCCACACCAGTTGGGCTTCCACAGAAGTTGAAAGAGGAGGAGAGGCTGAGAAAATGGCATCTTTGCCTATCACGTGTGAAGTGTTGTCAGCAACACTTTGGTTGCACCAAATCATGTACATAAATAGAATTCAACCTCTACATTGCCTCATTCTTGATAAGACAACTATGAAACACCACCCCGCCAGTGCTTCATCAACCTAACGAAAAGAAACACTTTCATGTTGCTATCTCACAAGAATATGCTTAGGAATCCTTTCTAACCTTTTTTTCTGCAATTTCGCTTCGAAGTATTCGAAAAATATTGTAGAAATATCCGAGAAATATTCGAAAAATATTCGATTCGATTCGCACTCATACTTCAATATTCGAATTCGCTTCGCACCCAACATTTTGCTATTCGCACAGCTCTAATAAAGTTTTGCCGCAAAGCTTGCACCTAGCGCGATGCGGATTCGTCGTGTCAGGTGCAATCCAGTTCTTGTAGTCGTCATGGTGGAGCCACGTAGTAATTAGCTTTTTCCGGGCATTGTTTCACATATCAACACATCGCTTGCACCCCTTGCACTAATACGTAGAAGGCGCACTCATTCCAAAAAGCGCTGGTAGCACAAGGACACGACTAGGTTAAAGTGTGCGCGCAAACGTGGACGCCGCGTCGGACTAGTTGGACGGAGACAATGGAAATGCGATTGTGATGGGGTGACTGCACTCGCAGCCGATACTACTTCCGCTAGCACCGGTGGTGACGTTTTAAGTCATTGACACGACGTCTATGGTGAACACTGCCTCCGAGACTCGCATCAAGTCCAATGTTGCCAGCTGCCTAACCAGAGTAAGCTATATAGGTATAAAAATTGGTACGGTTTCTTGACCGCATTTCAGAACTCAAACAAAAAACAAAAGTTCAGCAACGAAAACTAGGAGTGTGCGAATATTCGAAATTTCAAAAATTTTTCTAATAGTGTTTGCTATTTGATTCGATTCGCACTGGAATTTTACTATTCGAACTTCCCAAAACAAATACAGTCAACGTCCTATTGAAAGTGACCCCTCCAGATTTTCAATATGCTTCACCTCATTACACTTGTATTGCGGCAAAGCTGCCTTGCAAGTTCCTTTACGGTCGAATTTTGCCAAGACAGTCAACGTCCGATTGGAAGTGATCCCTAGATTTTATTATGCTTCACCTCATCACATCCCGGTATTGCGGCAAAGCTGCCTTTCAAGCTCCGTTACGGTCGAACTTTGCCGAGACACAGTCAACGTCCGATTGGAAGTGGTCCCTAGACTTTAGATTTGCTTCACCTAATCACACCCCGGTATTGCGGCAAAGCTGCCTTTCAAGCTCCGTTACGGTCGAACTTTGGCAAGACACGGTCAACGTCCGATTGGAAATGGTCCCTAGATTTTCAATATGCTTCCCCTCATCACACCCCAGTATTGCGGCAAAGCTGCCTTTCAAGCTCTGCTACGGCCGCAAATGTATTAACTCAGCTTTTTAGCATCCAAAATTTCAGATGTTCTTGTATATCGACGTCTACGAGGCAAATTTGGAACTCCGGACTTGAAGGGAGCACACCCTTGTCCACCACATCAATTGGGCTTCCACAGAAGTTGAGAGAGGAGGAGAGGCTGAGGAAATGGCATCTTTGCCTATCACGTGTAAAGTGTTGTCGGCAACACTTTGGTTTCACCAAATCATGTACATAAATACAATTCGACCTCTACATTGCCTCATTCTTGATAAGAAAACTATGAAACACCACCCCGCCAGTGCTTCATCATCCTAGCGAAAAGAAACACTTTCATGTTGCTATCTCATAAGAATATGCTTAGGAATCCTCTCCAACTATTTTTTCTGCAATTTCGCTTCGAAGTATTAGAAAAATATTCTAGAAATATTCGAAAAATATTCGATTTGCACTCACACTTCGATATTCGAATTCGCTTCGCACCCAAAATTTTGCTATTCGCACAGCTCAAACGAAAACGGTTTTCATAATGACAAATACAATTCAAATTTAGCATTCAACCAATTCAAGGTTTTTCAAGGACTGGTCTGAAATTCAAGGTTTTTAAGCGTCTTGAAAACAGACTTTAGATTTTCAAGGGTATTCAAGGGTTTCAAAGACCTGTGCGCACCCTGCTGAAGTATTTAGTAGAAGAAATAGCGCCCTCGATCACGTTCGCTCTTATCACGTTCAGCGAAATGTCTTTCGCACACACGATCTGTCCTTTGCAGCACGCAGTCTTTTCGTGGTATGGTACGCCTCCATGCCTGAAGCCTTTCTTTGTTAGTTGGCGGCGTGAAAAGCGCGTACTCCTCTTTGCAAGATTTGTAGCCACTTTTGCAAAAGGGCACAAAGCACTTGCCCATTCTTTCGCAACGCAAAAACACTTGACCACTATGACATTTTCAAGAACGAGCTCAAAAAGCAACGGCAGCAACAAGAAAAAGTGTATGCACTGCATGGCTAACGTAGCAACGCGGACAGAGAAGGCCAAACCCCATATGCGCGAAAATGCACTGCACAGCGACGAGCGACGCAGTGAGCGACGAAATGGGCTGTTCGTGCGATGTGTCGGGTGGTCGATATCGCACATTAACTCGGTTTTTCAGATTTGGAAACCGTCGCCCACGTGCCAGAGGTACTTTGCGGAATTGACCAGCAGCCCGCCATGGTCCTCAGCCCGGCACGCCATTTCTCGGCACGCGGAAAACGAGAACATTAACAGTCTCTCCCCAACAAGCGCTCCCTTCGCGTCATTTGCTCACCTAAGTATTTCTTGCACCAAATTTTTCTGAGCAGCAAATATTTCTGAGCAAAGATACAGAACTTGCTGTCAAACTTCAAATTTTGTCGTAATACGCAAGGTTGCTTCACTTAGGAAAACCTCCAACTGTCCTTCCCACACAAAGGACTCTCACCTCCATGACAAGTTGATGTGCCCGGGCCACTAGGGTGAGTCCATTGCTGTGGTTGAAGGTCTCAGAGATGTCCTGCCCGAAGGTGTAACCAGCACCTCGGGGGGAGATCCCCCAGCCACCGCGGTCATCCGGATCCGACCACAGCAGGTCACACATGGGCCCCTGAAATATCACTTTCAAATTGAGAGTACTTCCTGCACAAAATCACCCAGAACATTGTGCAAACTTATCAGCTGTCATGAAATTTTTTGCTCCTGCTTACTTGCACAATCCTAGGAAATGACAATTACCCTGCCACTTTCCCTTGAAAATTTAATGTCTAAACTTATACCCACTCGTTCTCCACCGCACAAAAGCTTTTCTAAGCAACAGCCCACAATTTGTTTCTGCGAATAACCATTTATTTCCTGCAGCCGCCGTGGTAGCTTAGCAGGCTGTGCAGTTGCGCAGCCAAGCACGAGGTTGCAAGTTCAATTCCTTTGCCATGGAAGGGGCACCTCAATAGGGGCAAAAATGCAACAAAACCCACGTATACTTAGATTTAGGTGCGGGTTAAAAGCACCCCAAGTTGTCAAAATTAATGTAGTCATAAATGATTATGAGGCACTATGCCGTGTTTCATAATCATTTCCTGGTTTTGACACATAGAACCACAGATATTGCTATTCATTTCCTGTCTCACGTCCTTTAAGGTTTATTAAGAAGGTTTTTCTTAGAACATAAAAAAGAAAGAAAGAAAGAAGGAAAGAAAGAAAGAAAGAAAGAAAGAAAGAAAGAAAGAAAGAAAGAAAGAAAGAAAGAAAGAAAGAGCATACCATTCCATACAATCTAACATCCTCCTATTCTTAACCGTTATTTCATGTTTTCCACTACATGACAGATTGATACCATCAATGGCTCTAAGGTCCGTTTTTTAAAACATTCAATTACTTCATGCAAACCTAAGACACTAACCTGTTATGAATGTAGCTAATCATATTCTTGCCTACCTAGCCAAAATTTACGACTGAACCCTCCTTCAGCCAAGATTTCGAGCACAACTATAGTTCACCCTTGAGTACACCAGTGCCATGTACACTGAGTAAACCAGTGCTATCAATCTAACCTTATTACAGTAAAACATCAATATGTACTCAGTTAAGGGGACACTAAAGGCAAATACCAATTTATGCCAGAGTGAAAGGTCCATGTTTGACAATGTTTAAAACAGCAATGCTATCAACAGCAGTGCTCTACTTGCTGAGAAATTAAGCTAAATGTATCACATGACATGCAACACGAGTGGGACATTTTGAAAATGATCCCGATGACGTGAGAGCGTCCGACTACAATTAGTCACTAGTAATCAATCTAGGTGCAATAAAAAAAGAACCTTCCGTGCATCAAGAGACGTAATAAAATGCTGCTTGTTCGTTTTTGTTTGATTCATGGAAAAAAGAACCTCTTTGGCGTTGCCATGGGGAACGGCGCACGTGGTTCAAAGGTTCCGTTTTTGCCGAACTGCGCTTCGCCCAGCGCCCGGCTTTGCTCATGCAGTCGCGTTTCAGTGGTAGTTTCAGTATCGCGTACTGCCGCGCGTGTTTTGCACACTCGTGAAAGTCGCTCCGACAGAAAGTTCGACAAAATGCCACATGCATGTGATGTTGCCAGATGCCCAAATGGTGCACGCCACCAGTGCACGTCACCGCGCAGTAAAGGCGGGCAACGTTGGGCACGGCAACAGTGACGTCAGAAAGATAGCTTTAAGGCGGGTGATTTGAAGTGTGCTAACGCGATGCGGACCACTAAAACGTGATTTTGTTTCAAAATAAGCACTTCCTTGGCACAAAAGTAGCACTACGAGGTATCTGGACCGCTATTTCAACAATCAACGTCGACTTAATACTTGCCTTTAGTGTCCCTTTAACATGTAGCAGCATATCCCCAACTATGTATCCATAAAGCCTAATGTATTAGCCAACTATTTACAGTCGACGTCCGATTTCCCGGACGCCCGAAATTCCGGACATGCCTGATTTCCCAGACTCATCTGTGGCACCGTCAAGTTCCCCGTAGAGTCAATGTATTAAAAAGTCCGAAATTCCGGACGCTTATAGCCTTCGCCATCCGATTTCCCGGACTTTTTACTGTTAACCGCCGACCCAAAGTCATCCCTGACACCGCCATTTTGGTTGTTTTCATTTTCATATCCTTGAACCCTGTTATGAGTGAAGTGCGCGAGTGTGGTGCTTCCGATCGTTGGAGCAGCAAAAACGACGAGGACGACTATAACATGCTACTTGCGCGAGAGCGCCGAACATCGGAACATGGGGGAAAAAACGCAAAATAAGAAAATCGCCAAGAGCCACTACGCCGAAAAGGAGGAAGAGCTGTGCGGGCGGTTCGAAGAACGTGGCTAGGGTGCGGAACGCGAGCTTGTCGGGAGCTTGTACCCGGGCTCTGAAGGCGTCCACCTGGCCGGCGCAAGCCATCACGAGGACCTGGCGACTATTCTACCGGCGTGGCTATTGCTGAGGCCCCGGTATGGCGTGGTTGCGGTGCTCGGGTGGGAGACAGCACCACCGATGACTGCATCCACCGGGAGCGGAAGTGAGCAGTCGGGCTGAGGGCCCGAGCTTGTGGACTTCCACCACCCCGTCCTCCTCACCTGACTGTCTGCCCAGACAGTTGGTGAGCCGTACCACTCTTTCCACATGAGGACTATCCTGACGACATTAGCGTGTGGACTTGCACGACACTAAGGCTTATGATAAGTTCCCCTTGTTTAAGGAGAAGTCTATGTATTTGTGGTCAGGCTGACGCTTGTTAGCTTATCTTTTGTTGATTCTACTGTTTCCATTTCGCTTATTTTTCTTTGTGTGTACAAATATAATTTCATTTCTATAAAAATCAAACGCTCACCTCCGTCTCTTATTCGAGAATAGTACTGCACAACTAATTCCACTTGCTTTATTAAGCGAACCTGTCACAAACCCACCACCAGAGTGTCGGAACGGAACGAAAACCGAAAACGAAAAACGAAAGAAAAAAAAAAAAACATTTTTGACCGGAACGAAAACGTAACCGAAACTTTATATTTCGTTCCGGAGTGAAACCGAAATCTTTTCAATCGTTTTTCGGTTCACGAGAAAACTTCGCAATCTGGAGCAACTGAGCTCATGCAATGTGAGCATATCTCAGGGTACAGCATTAGCGCGTACCTCAGGCAGGAATTCCAAGGCAAAGATATGTTGAAATTGTGCGAAAAACGGAAACAGTGGCAACCAGAGATGTTTACATTAACGCAAGTGGACTTTTGCGCGCCTGTCACGCAGGCCAGCGTAGAGGGGGCATTGTCGACGCTGACGTTTATTACAGCGAAAGCTGTTATGAGATCACAACAGCTGATTTTGGCGCCATCGTTGTCCGCCACCGCCGGTGTCCATGATATAAGAAAAATATCGCGTGATATAAGAAAAAATTAAAAGAGAAACAAATTTATAGGATCGGATGGGATTTCCATCCGCGCCTTCTGCGTAGCAGTCGGGTCTTCCACCACGGTGCCACGTCGGTGCTTGTAACTCCTTCGCAAAAATACTCTACACAGGCGTCATATCGGGCAAGGGATCGTGTTAATATATGTAATATAGCATGGCAGAAGAGTAAAATAACAACATAACAACCAGTCATCACACAATGCTAATAGCGCAAAGAGTGGGTTTAATGCTTCCCACCAGTGTTGCGGAGTTGCCCCACCAGAATCTGAATGACTCCGGAATCATACCACGTTTTCGCGACCCCTGAATGGAATGGGAATGGAATTACGTCTTTTTCCGAAAGTAGAGCACGTTTTCGTCTATGTTTTGTTTTTTCAAACTTCAAACATTACTAAGTCAGAATTAACAATAAATCAGTACTTTTAAAATGGCTTGGCTGATTACAAGCATGGTACATTTATAAGCAACGCGACTACTAGAAACAGAGGCGTAAGCCAGTGCACAAGCAAATGCATTTTCCCAGCAGATACCGAAGGGAGAAACAAGTTAACCCTGCGCGCTAGTTCCCATTGATACCCCCACACGAAAGTGGCGAATACTCTATGCACAGCCTGATCTTTATCTCACGAGCAGTTTAGTACCTGACACACGTAAATACCCTTTGCGACAAGGAAGACATTGCATACCTGCGCACAGGCGAACACAGAAAGTTCTCCTCACCCCATTCATGCTTGCGAGGCGCGCCTGACAAGCGTAAGTGCTGACTAGCAGTGCGGCCCAGTGTTCCGTATTCGATACAAAGGCACAAGGTGCCCGAGCGGTGCACTGTTCCAACTAATACCAGCAGATCTAGACTGTCTTATTCCCCATAAACCAAATCAATTAGTTTTCTTTATATTCACGACCGCTCCAGACGCGTAGCAAAACTGCTTAGTCTTCTTGAACACTACTTTTGTCATCATAAAAATACGCTATGTCGTCATTTGAGCATTAACACATTTCAGCATAAACACTATTAAACACCTCAATTCGTTGAAACATGAAGACCATGCAAATACTATAGGTAGCGGGAAAACAGCCCCTATGGAATTAGTGGGGTGGTTGTACTGCACGAGATACGTCACCAAGCTACTATCCCTGGACCTTGGTAACGTGTTTTGCGTACTTCTGCAGTTCTTAATGCGTCTGATGACATCAGCTTTATTCTTAACTCGATAAAACTATCAAGATGCCTTTTCTCCGGTGACCAATTACAGGAATGGAATTTAACTGCCCGGCCATTCCCAGAGTGCGAATGGGCTAAGTTTTTTCATTCCGAGGAATTCAAAGAAATAGAATTGTGGCAAGTTCTAATTCCCCGCAACGGAGTTGAAATGGAATGGAGGCGCCCATTCCGCAACACTGCTTCCCACCCACTGCAAAGTGCTCAGCCATAATTCTTTATCATCATCAGTCACAGCACAAATTGCACATAATGCCTTACAGATGTGTAGAGTATACCACAAGATTCCGAAGAATGACGAAAAATGGCATAGTGGAAACTTCTGTACTTCAGAAAAATTGGGATGATTTATGGCGTAGTAGGTACCTTGCATGTGTACTTGTATTATTGCCCCAAGAGGCTCTCCAACGGGCTCAACAAAGTCCGCTCTTCCAGCTTTCGTTGTGGCTGGGCTGCGTGTTCCGCGCAGGCCTGGCGATCTTTTTATCAGAACAGTGGTCTTGCACAGCAGAGAGTACGCTCAATGACGTGCTGCTTCTCAGATCGTGCTCACTCCCTTGACATAAAGCAGTGAGCCCGCTAAAAAATTCGTATTTGTCTTTTGAAAAAATAAGTACAAAGACTTTGAAATTATTACTGGTTTGCGCTAGTGGGTAGGAATTCGTGGTGCAGTTACTTCCCCTCCTCTGAAGAACGTATTTTACCCTAGTCCCACTTTCCTAAGAGGAGGGCAAGTAACTACATCACAAATGCAATGTTCTTTATGATTAACTTAACTTCAAATTTTTGCATACAAAAAAAAACAGTTACGAACCGTTACGGAACATTTTTTTTTCGTTCCGGAACAGAAACGGAACGGAACTTTTTGTGGTGGAACGAAACTAAAACCGAAACGAAAAACATTTCGTTCCGACACCCTGCCCACCATACTCGCATCAGCAGCAACGCCGCACCGTGCCGCGGCTGCCGTAACCTCGAAACCGCACGTGTCAATCCGTTGCCAGCCGTAGCTTAGCCAAGCCAAACCTCACTGTGTTCGTTCACGTGTTGTTTTGTCAGCTGTGCCAGCTCTGCGGTCGTGTCTGCGGTTGATTGTTTGCTGCTGCGCGCTACCTTCAGTGATCACGTTTCCCGACCTTCAGCATCCACCGAGTTCCTAGCTGTTTCGTGCTGCGCTTTTCGTTGAGCGGATTCGCCGTTTACAGCAATGGCACCGACTGCTCCTTCGTCTTCGTCCGCGCCTTCGAAGCGCACAAAGCCACCTCGTAGGCTCACGATGACGAACTGCCATCCGCGGACATTGCCTTCGACGATCTGCGCGCTGGCGGCGTGTTGATTCCAGCCGAGATAACCCTTGAGGGCTTCGCCGACGCTGACAAAGACCTCGAGCTATGTGCGGAGTTGACCGATGACGAGATCATTCATCAAGTTACGGAGGATTCCGATGACTCCGACACCGACGAGAACGAAGAGCCAGCTCCTTCCTACACAGCCAACGAACACGGAGTTGACGCGAGCACTGATAACACTGTCATTGGTGTACAGCGGCAACATGACGTTGACTGAAATTGAGGCAGACATAATCGCGGGCAAGCGGACCGTGCAAAAGAAAATAAGCGACTTCTTTGCGCCCAAGTGCTGACCTATGAGGTAGTGCCGGCCACGTATTTTTTTTTTTTTATAAACGGCTCTTTTCAGAGCCACCTAAACAATGCATTGGCTGAATTGCTATGGGAATCTTGTACTCCGGCTGTGACCCTCTCCGTCAGCGAAAAATACCTACCAAAAAATGTGCGTTTTCACGTGCATTCGTTTTTCCGGACTGCCCGATTTTCCGGACGTTTTCGCAGTCCCTTGAGGGTCCGGGAAATCGGACGTCGACTGTATGCCATAGTGGCTTTTCGTACATCTAATAACAACAACAACAACAAAAACAACAACAATAATAATAATTGCTGGGGTTTAACGTCCCAAAACTGCGATATGATAATGAGGAATGCCGTAGTGGAAAGCTCCGGAAATTTTGACCACCTTGGGTTCCTTAATGTGCACCTAAATCTAAGTACACGGGCCTCAATCATTTTTGCCTCCATCGAAAATGCGGCCGTGGTGGCCAGGATTCGATCCCGTGACCTTCAGCTTGGCAGTCGAGCACCATAACCGCTATACCACCGTGGTGGGTCATGTCGAACATCTACCGTTACTGTGTACGTACCACCACCACTTTTTTTTTTACTTAAAGGAGTACTGACACAAAATTTTGAAGGCGAGATAACTTGTGGGATAGATTTGTGTGGACACACACGCATCTGCAAAATATTAACAGATAGTATGGCCTAGAACATGATGATGATATATGTTGTTTAATGGCACAAGGGCCACTGATGGCCAAAGAGCGCCAGGAAATGGTGTTGGATGGGAACAATGACGATGTTTAGTGGCTGTATAAGGGCCTAAGATTCTGCGCACTAAAGGGGCGTAAAACATATATGTATTAAAATCATGAAAGTGGAGTGAAGCGTGCATGGTGAAGATGAGTTCTAGGTGATCATGATGCTAAAATATAAAAGTGTTGTATTAGCACGGATGCCTTGTCAGCGCCCTTGGTCCCAAGGGCCTGGAGGCAGGTGCTCTCTTTTGATGTAGCATCCGCAGCAGCAGCCTCCCTTAGGAGGCCGTGCTACCGATCACCTGCGGAGATGACATGAAAAGTATGTTTGTCCTTCAAAATGCATTATGTATCATATTTAAAGACAGGTTCTCTACCTATGAACATCGCTGGATGAAGGGGTATGTGTTGCTTGAACGCCAGTGGAAAGTGTTTTTTTCCGTAAGCCTCTAGCTCAGAGCATTCAAGGAGTATGTGATGTACGGTAAGTGGATGGCCACATCTGTCACAGCTGGGTGGGTCACCATCGGACAAAAGGTGTTTGTGTGAGCTGTGTGTGTTTCCTATTCTAAGCCGACAGAGAGTGACCTCTGTACGGCGTGTTTTAGATGTAGGTGGCCAGTTACCGAGGTATGGTTTGATCAGGTGTAACTTGTTATGTGTTTGTAGATCCCATAACTTCTGCCAGTAAGCCCTGAGCTTTTCCCGTATGTTTGGTTCTAGGTCCATCACGGGGACAGCAACTAAATAGTTGGCAGCGCTTAGGTTGGCTGACGTGGCCAGCTGGTCAGGCAACACATTTCCTTCGATGTTGCGGTGCCCTGGCACCCAGCACACGACGATATGTTGCTTGGACGCGTACGCCGCACAGAGTATTGAGTAGAGGGACATAATTACAGGATTTCTATGTTTTTTCAGATTTTTCAAAGCTTTCACGACACTCAAGGAGTCAGAGTATATAACTACCCTTGGTGTATTAAATTCTTTAATGTGTTTAATGGCTACGAATAACACATAAGTCTCGGCTGTGAAAATGCTTGTGCTACAGGGTAGAACGCCGGCATCCGAAAAAGATGGGCCAACCGCTGCATATGACACGCCAGCATGGGACTTGGATGCATCAGTATAATATTCTGGGCAGTCATATTTATGTTGCAGCTCTAGGAAATACATCCAAATGCGTATAAGGGGGGTGTGCTTTGTGAAAGCTACGAAGGATGTGTCACAGTCTATAAGCTGCCATTGCCATGGCGGGAGCTGCATAGCGGGGGGAATAGGGTGGTATTCAAGAAGTGGGAGATTTGTTTCTTCAGCTAGCTCTCTAACACGCTGTGAGAAAGGGCGTGCCATTAGGCCTAGAACATACTTAATATCAATTTTAAAGTGCGTGTCATGCGACTGCACGCACCTTTGGTTTTCGTGTAAACAACCAACTGCCTCCTGCGTCACGAGTTCGTGTTGGCTGTCATGATCCTTGGGAGTGCTCTCTCCTAGCAGACCCTTTCAATGGAAAGAGGGGGCAGACTTGCACGAGAGTATGAAGGCTGATGTCCTTCCTTGCCTTGGCAGTGCATTTTTTCAGGGGAGTACGCAACATCCCAGAGGGGATTACAGAAGCTCCCAGGGAGCCTTCACTGAAAGGAGTTGTCCGCGCGGTGCTCATCTATGAACATGCAGCCAGCTATGTTTACATGAAAACCATTCTGGGTGCCGCCTCACTTGGCGCTCTTTGAAATTGAAACTGTGACTGGGCTCCATTAAACCGCCTCCAAAAAAATTAACCATCGCATGCTCGATCCGACGAGGTTTGCAGCCATGGTAAGTGGGTCGTTAACTATGTATCGCAACAGAAAAAACAAGATGTAAACTTTTTGTGTCAGTACTCCTTTAACTATGCCATTTAATGGCACGGCGTCTCTAATGCCAAGGTGTGCCATAGGATATTTTTCTCTTTAAACAGTGCGGAAACCACGGTCTAACAATAATTCCAGTTTCTGTGCAGGTGTGCAGTGATGCTACGGAGGACTTCTGATTTGGAGCAATTTTTGGAGCAGCAAAATTTCCGTTTTGGAGCACTTTGGAGCAGCAAAATTTTCATCTTGGAGCACTTTGGAGCAGATAATTTTGCATCTGGGAGCACTTTGGAGCAGCGAATATTACATCCTGGAGGGCAATACAGAAGCATATTGCATTAACATTTAAGCATCTGAGTATTATTATGGGGCTCTTATGAAGGCTAGAAATATTTCGATTCATTGCAAATCTCAAGGAAAAAAATCATCTCAGGAGCATAGGCGTGCGCACAGGGGGGGCAGGGGGGGCGGCCGCCCCCTCCCCTAATCACCTAAGAGGGGGGGGGGGCGCAAAATCTACCCCGTACATTGACCCTTGCGATAGCAATTATATGGACACTCTCGGCGGATTTTTGCCGTCGCCGTTGCCGTAATTTTCCGTATAAAGTCCAAATTAATAACATCACCACGCGCATTCTAGCCGCGGGTAAAAGCTCGCGAGCGCTGGCGACGAACGCGGCTGAAGAGAAGATTAAACTAGCCGGCCGTCTGTCCCCGCCGCACGGACAGCGCATGAGATAACATCTTCCCGCGTGCGGGCCTGCCGTCGATTGCTCATCAAACAGAGGGGAAACGCCCCGCCCGTCTTTCGTAAGGAGCATGAAGGGACGCCAGGGGAGCGGTAGGGGGGGGGGGGGGGGCGTACCGCATCGTTCGAAGGGCGCAGTCGCTTGCGCGCGCGCTATCTCGAGGCATCAGGAGACGGCTCGTAAACTTGCTGTGCTCTCAACGCTTACTTCGCGTTTAGAGAACTCAGAGCAAGAAAACGCTTCGGTTCCTGGAGGGGCCATATTCGCTTAAACCCGCGTTTTGTTCAGTTACGCGAGATCGGATCCAAAAGAGTTAGCGGCTAGTCTTACTTCGTTTCACAATACAATTTTTTGGTATCGCATTCATTGCTTCGCTCTTAAGCGAAACTGAGTTTTTTTAACCGTCAGCTATTGACCCCCGAAAGCGAGGGGCGTACGTGTAACATGGCGTAGCCGCTTCACTGTGGGCCGTCAGCGACGGGCCCGCTACTGACAGCTGCGCATTTGCGGCTGCTCCGACCAGGAGATATTTTACTAATGAGATGACATTTTAAAAAAAATCAAGCAAAAAATTTGAATTGGAACCCTAGCACGTGAGCTCGAAAGGGCAGGGCCTTTTAGGGGGTATTTACCGCAGAGTGATTACAAACTCGGACGTGCTGGCGGAAGGAATTACGAAAAAGCTGTTCTGGATGAAGATCCATGGATAAAGTATATCTGAGGTAAAGTGTCAACGCGTTTCCACCGTTCGCGTGCTCTTCCATAAACGCGAAGCAAGGAAAATTCGATATTGTCCCATATATCACTGCGAGCGATGCCAGATTTCATTCCGCGATGTCCGGAAACAGAAGTGACAGACATTTTAGCTGCACTCATGTAGTTATTACTGAACATTGCTTTCCTTACGTGCCATGCGACGCTTGAAACGAGCTATCAGCAGCGTTTCTGGAACAGACGACGTCCGCCGATGAATCGCCGTCGCACTTTCTCGCTACCGATAGGCCTAGACGTCACAAGTCTCTGCGGAGAGCGCGTTTTGCTGTCGAGCCGACTTGCAGAACAGAAGCTCCGTCGGCACCGAGCTTGGCATCGTGGCTTACTCGGAACGCACGCGCGAGCGCTATTTATTCAGCGGAATAATTCTTGGTCCATGATTGCGACTTTATTGGCAGCCCCAAGATCGAGCTGCACATGTTCTGACGCGCCGGCGGTGCGATTGCTGGTGATAGACGCCCCCAAACCCGAGACTTTGGCGCAGTTTGGCGCAAATTTCGTCGATATTATCAGGATGGCGCAGTAAATACAATTTGGCGCACTTTGGCGCAGTTGGCGCAGGAGTGGAATCACTGAGGTGTGGCAACGCATCCAAAAATAAGCATAGGGAATGCACAGAAAGCTTTGTGGCAGTAGTGACGGGTGTGTCAGCAAAACACATCGCCATAAACACCACTGTGTATCATAGTATGTTTACTGCATACTTTTAATAGGCAACAGCCCAAATGTACCTTCCTTCTCCGCTGCTTCCCCGAGCGAGACAGGAGACTTAGAAAAATGAAAGCTGCCCACTACAGCCATGTTGGCTACATAAGGTACGCCCTGCATTAGTGCACGGCCAGCACAGGCATGCACACCAACAAAAGTCACTGCACAGACGCTCCCCTGAAACTTGGGCACAGCAAACATGCCCGCCTGTGGTACAGCAAGAGTCTCAGTACAATGATGCTGTACACTCAGTAGGCACGTGCATAAAACACATGCAGCAGCACATCTCCATACCAATACATGCAGACACACCGAGAAAAGCCTTGGGCAAATAGACCTTTCTGAAGCACACCAGCACATCCCAATGGGAGTGCAAGTGCTCATTGAAGAAGTGTGTGCGCTGCAGCAGCCACCAAGACAAGCGCACGGGCCTCGCACTTCTAAGCTCAAGTGAATTTGACCGTATTTTGAATTGAACAAAGCTATCATACGCATAGGCATGCGCAGGGTTACCCTTCAGGGGGGGGGGGGGGGGCAAAGATTCATCGCAGCGGCCCCCTCCCTATTAAGTCAATGTATGGGGCGGACTTTAAACATGCCAAGGCAGCGGCATTGTGGCCAGTGGTAATGCTATATGGATTCGTATTGTATAAGATTTCTATGAAGCAGTGACAATCTTCGACATCGCCATTGGGAGACTTTTTAGCACCTGCACGATATACTTTATGTTAGATGCATTGTTTCAATGTGATGTCTTTTAACTTCCGCCTTGCACTCAATTCGTCCATATTTGAGAAACTGGAGAAACGGCGACAAGGTCGGTGACATGAGCGAAAAATTTTGTTATAAATAAGGAGCACGGGGCACAGATGTTCAATGGGTAACAGTGAACATGACAGAAGGCAGTCAACAGTGACTTGCATGCGGTGGTGAGGAGGACATGAGTAGTTCAGAAACAGAAACTTTAAACAGCCACGGAACACTGCAAAAAGTGGTATAAAGCAAGTGAATTTTCTGGGCTTCAGAGTAAAATATTGTTTATTATTTCCAGTAGCATGGCAATTTTACTTCGCTAAAGAGACATCAAATAGACGTGTAGGTATTGTTTCATGGGAAATGACAATTACTTTGTTACATCCAATATTTCATCAATAAGTCCTACAACCCATTTTGTTACATCAAAGCTTGACAGTACAATAAATTAGTTAGGGTGCTCCGAGGTTTGGAAATATATTTTTTCTATGCTTTTGACGTCCTAGACGGCACTTACCGTATAAACGCGTGTAAGGGCCGCACCCGTGTAAGGGCCGCACCCCGTTTTTTTGAAGTGCATATTCTAAAAAAAAAAAATCCGCGTAAGGGCCGCACCCACACTTTCCTCAACCAATACGTATTCAAAATGCGCGCGCGCGTAAGCTTCTAGGCGTAGTCGATAGATGGCGCAAGAAAACGCAACCATCATCATCGTCACCAGAGTATGTATATATATTTTTTTTGGATTTTATTCGTGTTAAGATGTTCGTGAAGTGGGCTAAAAATTTTAACTTTTTTATTAGTATTCATAGACTCGCCAACTAAAGTTAAAGCAGGATTTTATCTTTAGCTTCTCACGTCTCTATACAAACGCGCTATCGGCGCTATCCATATCGGCATTAGCATCACCAACTTTGGCATGGCGTTCGCGTTGTTCGGTTTGTGCAGTTACAGTGTTCTAGAAGTTAGTGAAGTTCAGCCAGCCATTTGCTGTAGTTTTCTGCACTGTTCGATGACCTTCGTGCTAGCTTGTTTTCTACACGGCGTTCACGTTTTGGCAAGATGGGCAAGTACCTGAATAGCTACACTGCTGGCTATAAGTTGAAGGTGATCGAGTATGCTCTCGAGCATCGGAAACGTGCCGCCGGCAGAAAATTCGACGTTGACGAGAAGTGTGTTCGACGCTGGTGTGCTCAAAAAGAAGCCTTGCGAAACACCAACAGCACTAAGCGCGCTTTCCGAGGAGAGCAGTGCAAGTTTCCCTATTTGGAAGATGATTTGCTCCGCTATGTGACTGAAGTGCGGAATGATGGTCTTGCACTCACAACGGACATGCTGCGTGTGAAGGGACTAGCCTTGGCGACTGTACTTGGGTGGATCCTATCTGCGTGGAGCTCGGTGTCGGCGGACATTGTGTCTCGAAGTTTTAAAGTCGCCGGGATATCTAACAGCTTGGATTGCACGGAAGATGACTGCTTGTGGGGTGACGGCGCTTCGCAGCGCACCATCTCATCTCGGACTCCAAGTCTGAGGACTCGCCGAGTGATGACGATTGAGCACGTATGTCGCAAGAAATGTCGTATACTGCAATAAACGCTCTTCGTTCGCTAACTGGTGCGTTTTTACTTAAAAAAAAAAATGTCGCGTGTATGGGCCGCACCCTGAAAATAGGCCCTCATTTCTTGAAAAAAAAGTGCGGCCCTTACACGCGTTTATACGGTAATCTGAAAGCACACCTGCAGGCTTTTGAAAAGACAACTTGCAGACAAAAGAGCCCAGAGAAGAAGTAGTAGTAGTCGAGTTGGCTTACTGAAATGATCACTTGAGGCAAGAAATAGAATGTTCGTGTACATAACCTATGTCTAATACCATACAAGCTCACTTCCCACAACCACTTAAAGATTTTAAAAGGCATCGCATTCACGCAAATATTTTCTTCCGGTTACACTAAAAGGTTTTGCAAGGCCCCTTTCAAATTATTTCTTGAATTGACACACCAAGAACCTCCCACAAGACGAAGTATATGAGCTACAGTTTACCCATTCTCGTCATCTTGTTACTTAAAGGAGTACTGACACGATTTTGAAGTGCAGCAAAACGGACGTTTTTGGTTTCCTTGGCATGTAGTGTTAACGCTCTCCCCACACCGCATTGGGGAAACACGTATAAATATTTAAGTTTGATTTTAAAGGGGTCATGAACCATTTTTCCAAGTAATGATCTAATGGCCTCAGTATCGGAGTGTACTGCCTCCCGAATCGATTGCCGCAAAAATTTCTCGAATCCGTCAAGAATCAGCGGAGTTACGGGGGTTTGGCGCACGCTCCCAGCGCTTTCTCTCTTTTCTCGTGCCGGCGAGCGCACTGGAAGCTAGACAGGGAGGGATGGCATGGGGGAAAGAAGTTACGCCAGCGCGCGTCATGAAACGCGATCGCTCTCCCGCTGTGATTCGCTTGCGCGAGTGCGGCTACCGTGTACTGAGGAGTGCGGCGCCGGCAAGTGGCGGCACCCCGCGGCAAGAAGCGCATCTGATCCGAACGCCGCTCTCGATTTACGTCGGCTATCGGCCAATAAGCATGCTATGTCTCTTGCGACGTACAGCGGACAGACGCCCCGCCCACCGACGAGAGTGAGAACCGGCCTCTGTTTGAAAAGAGGGTGCCTGGGGAAACGGCAACTTCGCGCTCCGCTTGTGGCCATTACGCGGCGCGCACGACTGTAATATTTGGCAGAGCAGTTCATAGCCGTGTCAGCTTTCCGCAGGATGTGTTTTTTCAATCAGCCCAAGGGGTGCTTCATGACCCCTTTAAAGTTTTCATCTCCCAGCATCTGCAAGGCAGCTTCACCGCATGGAGAACCCTATGACGTTTCAAGTCAGCTCACTTGGTTTGCGAAGTCTGGGTTCTGCATGCAGCCTAAATCACAGAAATCGCTGTCAGAGGCACTGGACGACAGTTCACTCTTCATGAACCACGTTCGACTGACAGCAAAGGACAGCAGGTGCATATTTCGTGGGTTGCAGTCTGCCCATGACGTGACGGGCAGACTGGACACGTCACTATGAAGCTGCCCTCTCGAAACCGAAACTGCTGGTTGAAAGAAGCGGTATTAAAAATATATTCAATGCATCCCTAGGCACCACGACACTCTTTTTAGGGTTCTCGACACCCGTGCTTTCATTTAGAACAACAACTAGAAAAATTTTAAAATTCATGTCAGTACTCCTTTAACCCCTTAAAAGGACACTAAAGGCAAGTATTAAGTCGACGTTGATTGTTGAAATAGCGGTCCAGAAACCTAGTAGTGCTACTTTTGTGCCAAGGAAGTACTTATTTTGAAATATAATATAAAATCACGTTTTAGTGGTCCGCATCGCGTTAGCGCACTTCAAATCACACACCTGAAAATCAGTCTTTCACACGTCATGCTGCCGTGCCCAACGTTGTCCGCCTTTACTGAGCGGTGGCGTGTACTGGCGGCGTGCACCATTTGGGCATCCGGCAACATCACATGCATACGACATTTTGTCGAACTTTCTGTCAGAGTGACTTTCATGAGCACGCAAAACACACGCGGCAGTATGCGATACCGAAACTACCACTGAGACGTGACCACGTGAGCGAAGCAGGGCGCCGGGCGAAGCGCAGTTCGGCGAAAACGGAACCTGTGAACCACGCACGCCGTTCCCCGTGGCAACGGCAAAGAGGTTCTTTTTTCCATGAATCAAATGGAAACGAACAAACAGCATTTTATTACATCTCTTGATGCACTGAAGGTTCTTTTTTTTACTGCTGCTAGTTTGATTACTAGTGATTAATTGTAGGCAGACTCTCATACGTGATCGGGATAACTTGAAAATTTGCCGCTCGTGGCGCTCATCGTGTGATACATTTAGCTTAATTTCTCGGTAAGTAGGGCACTGCTGTTGATAATATTGCCGTTTTAGACATTGTCATACATTGAGCTTTTACTCTGGCATAAATTGTTATTTGCCTTTAGTGTCCCTTTAAGTGCCGATTAAATTACGAAAAACTGTTCGAAAATTGCCAATTTTTTTTATGACGCGAAAAGCAGCATGGAACTCGTGCTGCCATCTATGTTTTCAATAGGAAAACACCATTTGACGAGCTGAACTCTTCAAAAGCTGCTGAAGAGCCATGACGAGCACAGCTCGTCATAAGCAGTAAAGGGGTTAAAGGGACACTAAAGTGAAACACAGAATTGGTTTAGATTGACAAATTGTACTCTGAAAACTCTCAATGTCATTAATTTCACCATCATAGCTTTAATAGTTGACGAGAAACTCAAGGTCAAAGTATAATTTTTAAATTTCGAACCGACATCTACACCTGTGACGTCACGGATTTTGAAGTGCATTTTTCATATTTTGGCGACATTGGTCCAACAAAATTTCCTGAAACTTGGCATGTCAAAGGAGCGCTGCAACTCTTTTTCAGCATGGTCAGAAAACACTGCCAATTGGTAATCGAGGCTCCTGAGAACACGTAAGCCCAAAATTATAGCACAGCATGCAGCTTGGAATTTACAATTATTAAAGTCAGCTAGATAGTTCCCTATTCTCTCGACAAATGATGCCATAAAGCCATATGACTGTACCATAAACCCAAAATTCCACGGCCATTGGCTGATTTGAACGTTGTGAGCTGCATAGTTAGTCGTGGCCGCGGGATGCCGCCATGTGCCCACGATCACACTGAAAGTAAGCCGTGCATTCGAAGAAAAAAAAAAAAAAAAAAAGCGCTCAAGGTCACGACGCGCGCTGACGAAGGAACGCATCGTCTTGCCCCTTTGTCATCCCCCTCCCTGCGTAGCTTTTAGCAGGCTCGCAAGTACGAAACGAGAGAGAGCGCTTGAGGTGTGCAACAAATCCCCACAACTCCGCTCGTACTTGAGGGATCCTAAAAATATTTGTGGTAGTCGATTCGTGAGGCAACAAGCTCTTTAAAGGGACACTAAAGAGCAAAACGATTTTTCTCGCATTAGTAGTAGTCTTCCACGATACCAAAAACACCACGCTTGCTGCGAGAAGGCGCTTAATAAGCGAGAAAACGCGCAAAAAGAAAATACAGGTGGCAACGCCACCTTGGAATTCCTGCACCATTTGCAGTGACTTCACATATTTTTGACGGCACCTGCTTGGGCCTACGTAGTTCCTAATCGGTTAAATCGAAGTACATTGTGATCTGAGGGGGCCAGATACTTTACATAACGAGTTTGTGGAAATTTCGTCGAGCCAGTGGCGCCAAAATACGTTAAATGCTCTTTGAAGTCTTTTACGTCACGAATTACAAAGTTCGGCGCGAAACTTAAAAATGAAACTCTGAACTTGGTTTTCCCCTCTAATAATAAACCTATTGTGGTGAAATAAACTGCACAAGAGTTCTACGAGCACACTTTATCAATCTAAACCAATTCATAGTTTCTCTTTAGTGTCCCTTTAATAAAGCCATTCGCCGATTACTTAGAAAAGTGTTGTAGGGCCCCTTTAAGACTCTGGCCCTATCAGAGGAAAATGCACTTCATTTTTACTGATTAGGAACGACGTAGGTCCTATCATATGCCGTCAAAATCTATGACATCACGGGAACTTCAAGGTGGCATCACCACCTGCATTTTCTTTTTGCGCGTTTTCTTGCTTAGAAAGCGTGGCGATTTTGATATTGTGAAGGAGTAATTTACTAATATGAGAAAAATCTGCTTTATCTTTCATATCCTGTTAATACAACAAATATTTTAATTATCACTTAATGGTTTCATTTCTGGTGCACTGGCAACAGAAATGGCACCCTGAGAAGCTAAGACATTCCAGAAAGCGGCAGCTGACCTCATGGGGGACCTCTTGCAGCCTGTCCAATGCCCGGATGTGGTCCAAGGTGTCAATGGAAGGGGAGAGGCCTCCATGGAGGCAGAAGATCTGGCCATCCACAAGTGCTGTCAATGGCAGGTAGTCAAACAGGTCCGTGAAGTACTTCCACACGTTGGCATTGCCGTACTTGCGCAAGCACTCATCGTAGAAGCCATACACTTGAGTGATCTGTCGACTTTCGTGGTTGCCCCGCAAAATGGTGATCCGCTCCCGGTACCGCACCTGGTTCACACCACCATACAGACGTAAGTGACCAGCGACATTTTGCGCTCATGCAACCTCTCATTTGTGGGTGAAAAGGAACTAAGCAGACAATGCTGCTGCATTTTAGGCAATGCAGCAACAGTGACCAGATGCTCTGAATTTGATGGTTCCGCCACACATGCCCAGTGAGCAACTGAAATTCTCACCTTGAGTGCCACCAGTAGGGATACTGTCTCGACAGAATAGTAGCCCCGGTCCACATAGTCCCCCATAAAAAGGTAGTTGGTATCTGGCGACTTGCCACCAATTCGAAATAGCTCCATGAGGTCGTGGAACTGGCCGTGCACATCGCCACACACTGTTACAGGGCATTTCACCTCCTGCACATTGGACTCCTTGGCGAGAATCTCCTTGGCCTGCATCACAAGAGGAAATGCACAAGCTCCACTTTAATCTGTCAGGAGGAATGCCTTCTTTACCATCTCTGACATATTGATAGCTTGCACGCGACGTCATGGGGGCAGGTTCTAAACGTACTGGTACTCCAGCATGGTGGCTTTGACGACTTCAAGACAGCACTATCACAGGACAGTTAACCTGCTTCAATGTGATAACGGCGCCACTGGAACATTCTTTTTTCTTCGGCCTCTGTGCATTTATAACAAAAGAACCTGCATGTGATGTGTTCAGTCATCACGGTACTCCAACATGCCATTTTCAGTGACGCCAGCGCAAGTCATCTATATATTGCAGCAGCCGGTTTTATTCTCATCATGAAATATTTCAAGGTAGTGACAAAGCAAAAGGGCACTACAAGGAGGGGAAGGGGGACGTAAGCAACCAGCCAGAGAGAATATTTGGGCAGTGATGAACAAAAACAGGGAAGTCCCAGAAAATCAACGCCAGAGAGGAGGGAGATGGAGGCATGTTTCATGTTACACCATTTATGTGCGCACACACAAGCACTTTCAGCATGCCTTTCAACAAGCAAGCGGCAAAAAACAACCGTTCGAACACCCAAATGTCAACAGTGAAGAGGCACACATGAAAGCAATTTTTCACCTATTCCATACGATGACTGTTTCAATGGTTGCTCAATCACCGGTTCCGCAATGGGACAAATCAACGTATAAAAATCTGAATCAATTTCGCAATGGCTCATTTATTTCTTGAGTTATGTGACCACCGAAAGATACGCGGCTACAGAACAGCGTTCCATGTACAGCACGTCACCAAGAATGATTCACGCGACAAGCGATTTAATGATTCACCCAATACACTTTTTCATCTTTAGTACCTCGTGCTCTGGGTGCTGTTGAGGCGAACATTCGCTTCACTTATATGAGAACTGGCTACATTCGTACGGCGCGTGAAGGGATATGTGAATGGTCGCGAAGGATCTATGAGTTATCGTGCAGGAGCGACATTTCGGTACTGTGCCGGTCCCATTGCTTTACTTTTCAAAACACGAGAGCCACATATTTTTTTTTTTGTCCTACTTTACGTGAAATACGCGCGATCAGCAATCACTGAAGGCAAAATTCGCATGCGACATGACCGACGCGTCCCTAGGCACTACACCGGGCAGATATTACAGAGGATAGTTATATGAAACGCTACCGTGGTACCCGGCTGCTAACGAGCAAAGGAAAACATCGCAATAACGGTTGACTGAATGGTATAAAGCTGGTTTCTTCCAACGGAACGCGCAGCTATGTCGTACTCGTACCGGGCCTCAAAACAGTCATGACGGACGCCTTGATTTACCACCTCAAAAGCGCCCGTCTATAAATACTGTCAGTAGTTCGGAGTGAAGGTTATGATTCACGATTTGTAATTCGGCTCCAATGCACCATTCGCAGGCAGGTAACCTAAGCGAAATCGCTGTTCCAACGGCGGTCATTGGGAGGTGTAAAGGACAACTACACCTACAGCAAACAAGCCGAACGCACCTCGTCCTTCCGCCTCACTTAGGCCTACCATTTTGTAAGAGCTAGTTTTACTTGACCGACCACATCCGCAAACACTACGGCTGGAGCGCAGACATTTCGCTACACTCCCATATCGTGAAACCCTTTTGAAAAATGAACCACCTTTAATATATAAAGAACGCCGGACTTAGCGTCCCTTCGCAGCGTAGGGCAAACATGACGAGGGCCGCTAGCTAGCAGGCAAGACCGTAACGAAGGGCAAGACACGAGATTCGCAAGTTACATAAATGCCAAGCAGAACAAATATTGCGCCAGTGCTTACAAATGGTAGACGAACAATGCATATATTTGGCGTATTGCTTACCTTATCACACAGTGTCTTTACTTGGTTTTCTGTCAACTGTTTGCACTCATTGAGCTGTTCAATCCACGCGTCGAGCTCCTTTAACGCTGTCTTATCTTCTATAGACATTCTGAAAATATACCTGCTATTGAGCCACTATATGCAACGCGTTTTTTGTCGCTTTCTTATACACAATTGCAGAGTAAGACACTGTCAGTGATTATCCTACACCACCGGCCAGAACCACTTCAAAATGGCTGTCGAAACAAGAAAAACAAAAGAGCAGCAGTGTCAAAAAAATAACAACTGTATAAATAATTTTGACTGAAATAAATTATAAAAAAAATATTGTTATTTATGTATAGCGTAAAAATACTTATTGGTGCGATAAATTTATTTTGCCGTAATTCCGTGGCGACGCTTTGGTGCGGGCCTTTCTGGCTCTATGGTGGCAGCGGAGGTGTAGGACTTCTTTTGGGGGTTCTCAAATCCAGCGCAATCACCGAAAGAGAGCAACTTTCCGAAAATGTCTGAGCAGTTGGAGTTGAAAGGAGCCCTTAGGGGTCACAATGGATGGGTAACTCGTATTGCAACGAACCCAAAATTTCCTGAGACTGTGCTGTCCGCGTCGCGGGGTACGTATGACGCCATGCCACTGCTTTTGCCTGCCGGCACCAAGTAATATGGCTAGAGCTAGCGGGGACTGCATGCCACGCCGCTAATACTTGTAATTAACGTTAAAACTGTAATGATAATAATCATAGTACCTCAAGTGTGCTGCACAATCGTCTTATTTATTGGGATCAACTTGATCATTTGGTGCGATCACTTGATCACTGCATCGTGGGGGCGATTGTCACGTAGCGATGCTTGCAACGTGTTTGCAGACAAAACCCTCATTCTGTGGGAGCTGACGAAAGATGAGACAAGCTACGGTATTCCAAAGAGGCGCCTCAAGGGGCACGGTCACTTTGTGACTGATGTGGTGATGTCGTCGGATGGCCAGTATGCTCTGTCGTGCTCGTGGGACAAGACTCTGCGGCTGTGGGATTTGATCGTGTAAGTGAATGTTGGACCTCCATTTGACACCATTTTGTTTCTATCTTCTCTTCTTTAGCTTGATTTCGCCTTTCTAAAGGCAGAGGTCTTGCTCGCGATGTGCGCACCTATATGGAAATGTTCTCCCGGACTGCTCGATGATTATCTGCATGTATTAGCTGATGAATGACAGTGATATCAGAATTTGAATGAGAGCGAGTTACAAATGCTTTTTGCGTGCTACTTACGCTTCTAGACATCGCATAAATGTAGTGCCTTCCACTCGTTCCAGTGGCCGCACCACTCGTCGCTTCGAGGACCACCACAAAGACGTCTTGAGCGTGGCATTCTCAGCTGATAATCGCCAGATCGTCTCTGGCTCTCGGGACAAGTCGATCAAGCTGTGGAATACACTGGCTCAGTGCAAGTACACCATTGTAGGTTGCCTTTGTCATACACTCAATTTGGTGTGCAGCTGCAAAGAATAGGGCAGACAGTGTCGCGCTATTCTTTCCAGTAGCACAATTGCTGCATGTATGATTATTGTTACTTGTTTTGTTTTTAACTTTCCAGTAATTACGCCATGTAACACATGTTGTTATGCATCTAATCATTGCACCTGAACACTTGGTTGCCGTACATAGGGAGCCACTAAGCCTGCTTTCCTTTGGCAAAGGCTGTAATCAAGCATTGACTTATTTCTCGACGTCTGACAATTATTGGGTGCGGGATTGGGGCACCAGCTGCCTGATTTACTGCCTGATTGCTGCCTGATTTCCTCTAAAAAAATTTACGTAATGGTAAATATTGTATAGAGTTCAGTTTTATGCCACATTTGCACACATTACCCAAGTTTTGTCAGCAGTACTAGGTGCGCATCATTTGCAGTAATGTCACTTCGAGGATTGACAATGGACGCAGCATCCAATGCCATTGCACTGAAAAGCCTATTGAATTATTGGGTGGCAGGTGGAGCCACCATTCCATTGTAACAAACTTTTTTCTTAGTGCCATTGCCATTGTTCATGCACACTTCAGCTGTATTATCAACGAAACAGGCACAAGTACTGCTTGCAAACATGGTGCAATATGTGCAACTCCTGGTAGATCATGATGACTGCATCAAGGC
Source organism: Rhipicephalus sanguineus (assembly GCF_013339695.2). Taxonomy (NCBI): domain Eukaryota; kingdom Metazoa; phylum Arthropoda; class Arachnida; order Ixodida; family Ixodidae; genus Rhipicephalus; species Rhipicephalus sanguineus. The sequence goes on along the minus strand of NC_051176.1, from coordinate 90,544,241 downwards.
ATCAGCTCCATGCTGGAGTATGTACAGTGCTGATGAAATAAAACACATCAATTTAGGGCTTTCTGTAGCTTCCACCTGTCTTAGTTTGCGTCACATCAGCGTAATATTGGCTTGTGCACTATCAGACCAGAAGTCGCCTTTAGGGGTTATCTCGTGACATGACGTGGTTATCTTGTGCCATAGCACAAACCACTTCTTATACGTAAGGTTTTCGTGTTGCGTTTTATTCTCTGAGCAGCACTGTACCTGTGTCAGTGTTCACTGTTCGTAGTTCTGGCATAAGAGACTGATGGGTCTTAATATATTGCTGATAAAGCCGGTATGATCATGAGTTCGTTCGTGATGATTTCTGGTTACCTCCTTTCATAAGCTTGGGTGGGCAGGTTGACACCAGTGTTGCTGGCTGTAGTGTACAGTACTCAGTGGTTGAAACTCTGTGTACCAGCAGACTGGTGGCACAGAAAGTTCTGGATGCCATCTTGTCCATGTACCACTTTACAGCCACTTAGTGCTATAGCTCCAAAATGAGCTATAGTTCCCTGCCATGAAAACGCAAACGAGAAACAGTGCTTTGTGGGGTATTTACCACATGTGAGTATGCCACATGCGTCAAATGCCCCCAGAAGTGATGGCAGCTAGAAGCAAAGGAAATCGCACCATTGTGGAAATTTGTTTAGCACCACTCATGCAGGCATACTCTTGCCGCAAACACATGACGAGTCTGCATTATCCATTTATTATCTTTTTTTTTTTTCAGATTAACAGTGCTTTTTTTATTATTATTATCTATGGTACTAGGGTTGGTTACGGTAGATTGTACATTACGCTAACTGGTAGTGATGGGCGTCGTGGAGCTAGTGTGACCAGTGTTGCACAAGTGGCTTTCGTAAGAGTGCAAGTGCACACGGTAATGTAGTAGTTTGACTATGGTATGGCTGGTGCCAACAGTGAAATGCAAAGCCCTTGGCACTGGATAAGGTCTTTAATTTCACCACATTGTTGCATGCTCAGCTGTTTTGAAACTTTGTAGGTGTTTGTGACCACGCCGGTGAAGTGCTTACAGGCTTGCACATGCGATTGCTCACGTTATTGCAATTTGAGTGTGGTGTGGTGGTCTCTTGTTTCATAGGAGTTCAGACCGCCACTTTCTCGAACTTAGCAAGCCTCAAGGCCGTATCAGCAGTCACATTACATAATCTAGCATGTTACCGTGCATGCAAGCTCAGCCTGCAAAGGTGGCAGCGCTGCATAGTAAGCATAGCACAGTAAAATACCACTTGAACGAACGTCAGTTATTCAGTTAATACGATCGTTTTTTTAAATCCCCCGCTGAAGTGCCATTGGACCCAATGCTGACAAGTTTCTAACAAAATTAATGCCGAGTGAATTTCAGTTCTACGAATATATTACAAGACACCATCTAATGCCTCTCATGTCTTATTGATCAGAAATTGTCTGAAAGATTGGGTACAGACAACGCTTTGCGTTTTGAGGACTATGTCACCTGTGACTCGTGCTGAGGCATGCACCACTCTGTCTATACAGAAGGGAGTGTAGTGAGCATCCTATACCTCAGGAAGAAGAGGAGGAGGAATAAGTAGCCCTTGTAGAGGAATTACCAAGAATTTCAGCTAGATGCACTTGAAAATTTTTTAAGTGAAGTCCTTCGCCGCCTAGCAGTGTTGTGCCAGAGGTTTGAGAACTTGGACACAGTGACTTGATTCATGACCACTGCATTCCTAAGTGCAGCAAAAGATTACTGCTTTTTTGAAAACATGCTAATTAAGCAGTATTGCAAATAAAAGGGTTCAAATTTCAATTCCACAACTTTTCTTTGGCTCTTGATAACAAGTCACAACATAGCTATTTCAGTTCAGCGAACTTTCACTTTAAAGAACATTTTCCTGGTGTCCCTTGAAGTTCGTTCAAGTGAAGTTTCGCTGTATTACTCTATTTAGAAAACTGGTATGCTTGCCTTTGGCAGCATTCCTACACTACGCAGTGTTCTTCAATCTTGCGGTGCAAACAGGTTCTCATGCTAAGGGCTGAAATAGAGGAAAGGCGCTGCCAGCACATCATGGTGGACTCAAGATTGCCACTAGGCCTGCTCATGGGCCTAGTGGCAAGCTTGGTGCCATACAATCATGTACAAGCACTTGTCTTAGTGTTTCGGAAAGATGCACGCTTCCCGTCTGTGCAAGGCATCTGTGCAAGGCATCGTAGGCAGTGCCCGAAGAAAGGGGCTGGCAGACAAGGAAATCGTGTATGCACCTTATGCTGTCTCAGGGAGGTATTGCATTGATTGCCTGCCACTGCACAGATTGTGCAACTATTGTAAACGGTTTGTGGCAATGTGGCATCAGGTAAGGTTGGACTAAAGCTATTTGTTTATAGGTAGCGACCACTTAAATTAATTTTGTCTTTGGGAGAGAGCTGTTCTGTTACTGGTTTTTTAGTGGTAGCTTTAGTATCGCAGTGGGAACATTTATGGTGAAACTTGAGAAATTATCACTGGTCATATTAAAGGAAGAAATTGGCCCACATGTTTTTATAGTTCTTTGCTCCAGGCTGCTTTAGAACATTTACATCCCATTAACATTCAAAATGTTTTTCCTTGTTTTTCTTAGATGAGCATTTATAATGGGTCTGCCATTTTAAATTGGTGTGCGGCAATTATTTGTTGTCAGAAAGGTAGACGATTAGAGTATAGTAGGTCTAAAATATGAAGAAATCTTGCAAGAATTTTAGAAAAAGTAATAAATTGTCTTCGGTGTCACTGTGGTTCCTTGTTTTAAAAGTGTGGTATGCTAAACTTTGACTTAATGATCTAAAGCATTAAAAAATATTTGAATTGCTAGGAAATTCCTTGTTCTAGTACTGCTGTTCATCCTCTGTTCTAAAATATTAACCAACTGGCTCTCATGAAGTTGTTGCTAATACAAATGTATTTTATATTATTATGCTTATTCATGTTTTGTACCTCAATATGTGAATTTTAAGACTGGTGCGTTACAGTTCTGATGGCAGTTATGAAGCTTAGCTGTGCAGCAGCCACATATACACTTTGCATTAATGCTGTAGTACTGCATAGCTGGATGACTTGTATTTGGTTCATTATATTGTGCGACTGATGACTTAGCAGCGAGAGCTGTTGATCTCAAAAGCCTTCCGAGGTCCTGCGAAGGATGAAGGACCAATATACCTTTGAGCAGCCTAAGAGTGCTTTGTAATGCTCCAGTCTGAGATTACAGGAGAAGATGCTTTATTGGAATTTTTGCCACCTGATAATATTAAACCTCTCCAAACGCAAGGTCATGACATGGTAATGTAATTTTGAGAAAGTGTTTGCAATGGACAGTTGAAATTGGCATTGTTTTGAAAAATATTAATTGGACGGGTTCATTTTGGCTTCTTGCAGGAACATGCACACAATGACTGGGTGTCATGTGTGCGCTTCTCGCCCAACAACAGCAACCCCATCATTGTCTCCTGTGGTTGGGACTACGAGGTGAAGGTGTGGAACCTGACCAACTGCAAGCTGAAGAAGGCGCATGACGAAGACCACAAGGGCTACTTGAACACTGTCACTGTGTCACCTGATGGCTCACTCTGCGCCTCTGGTGGAAAGGTATTCTGCTTCTTTCTATCAAGTAGGGCTAGCTTATTTGAGGCTGTGGTAGCTCTTGCCTTGCCGTAAATAGTTGGATTCGAGTTGAGATTTGTGGGCAGCCGTAGAAATGCTTCAGGAAACTCGTCTGAAAAACACATTTGATAATTGCTGAATTTTTTACATTACAAAGACTGAAAATTAGTAAACTTGTTCAACCTTGACGTTCTTGTGTAGGGGAGTGCAAGTAGTCATTCTTACACATGAATAGTGTGCTGATTGCCCTGATTTGCTAATAAAGTGCCTTTCTGCCATTGATGTAGAATAATGTGCGGTTTGGCTAGCCTGGCTGCCTTGTAGGCAGGCAGTTGGCTTTATTTACGAGTATTAGTGACAAAAATGCAAATGTTCAGCTAAAAGCAACAAAGGCAGCAGATATTTTCAGGCAGACACAAATAGTATGAATTAGCTAAATTTATGCTGTGGAGCAGTTTGGATTAAGCACTTAATGCATTGAAAACGTAGTGGGCCAATTAAAAATTTTTTCAAATTATTGAGTGCTGTAGTAGCACACAGATGTTTTTTGCATTTCTCTCCCATTGAAATGCAACAGTCTCAGGTGAAGTGATAACTGCCAAGTATGCAGCCATGCTTTTCCATGATATGGCTCAGAATGGACTGTGTGTGGCATTTCCACTTTTGCGAGTCTCTATTTGTGGCTGTGTCCTCGCCATAGGCTTTCTCAAGTACAGCTGCCTGTGTGCCCTGTGATTATTGACTTGTTTGAAGGCCTTTTGAAGGCCGCTGTTGACCATTGTGTCCTGCAAATATGAGGGCTATGCTACATATATCTGTAAGCGAAGTTTGGTTGTATATGAAAAAAGTGTGGCTAACTCCATCATGCTTCTGCTATATGTAGGACTGCCAGGCAATGCTCTGGGACCTGAATGAGAGCAAGCGCCTGTACACACTGGACCACCAAGACATAATCAATGACCTGTGCTTCAGTCCTAACCGCTACTGGCTGTGTGTGGCCACTGGTGCTGCCATCCGAATCTGGGTAAGTTTGTCGCTTGGCTTGTCCTAATTTTCATTTTCGTTTGCCCAATATAATGTAAAGGTACTTATACTGGATGCCATTGGCGGTGACATTGAACCCCTTTACACGAGGCTCTGATGTAACAGACAATTGGGCATAAAGAGAGACTCGTGCGCTTACATTGAAATAGAGGTTAATGAGAAAATGATAAGGTAGTACCCTGCTTATAAGTGACACCTCATATAAGGGGCAAGAGCGGCTCCCCGGCGCATGAATGAAGGATGGGAATTTGAGGGCTTGCTTCTTTGTTTGGCACAACTTTAATGAAACCCAGCAGATAATGAAGCCAAGGAAGGTATAGGGGATGTTAATTGCACTGTTTTAAGTGTATTGTAACAATTGTGATATGGATGTCGCTTATAAAGGGGTTCAACTGGTACTGGTGTTGTGTTTTCAAGCACACAAGGTTTAATGTTGCTCATTGTTCACTTTTCTTTTGTGGCTATGTGTCAAGCAAGGTAGCTTATAGTGTACCCTGTGATTACAACAAAACTTTCTTAGATGCCCTGCTGACTGACCACTTGTGTCCTGCAATTATGAGGGTCTCACTATTACCTTGCTTGGTCAAAGTGGCTTTGTTGTCTACGAGTTAGTGTGCTGAAGAATTTGCAACATTTTTTCCACTGAAAACTTCCTATGTCACCTTCCAAAACAGGATTTGGAGGGCAAGAGCCTAGTGGACGAACTGCGACCGGAAGTGATGACAACAAATGCCAAGGCTGAACTGCCCCAGTGCATCTCCATGGCGTGGTCAGCTGATGGCCAGACATTGTTTGCCGGCTACACGGACAACCTGATCAGGGTCTGGCAGGTGTCCATTGGCACCACGCGCTAAGTGCCACAAACTCTGAATAAACTCTTTTGTGGCATCCTGTTTGTACTGCGTGCTTTGTACCTGGTGTTTGCAACATTTGTGCATTATTTTGTATTAGATCTGTCCACTGCAAGGGCTGTTAGCCATTTTCATCCAAAGTGGCAAGTTTCTTTGGAAGTACATTTTTATTTTTTTTTTTTATTTACAGGGTTTCTGCTGGCTTCAAAATGAAGCCATAAGCAGGAGTGGGTAACATATGAATATAGCATATAAGTAACATATGAATTAATAGATATTTCTATAAATGCTAGTAGTGGCATCATTGGGATCTAGTTTGATAAGAAAGTGATGTTGGTCTTTTGTCTTAGCCTTTGAAAGCCTTGATGTTGACTAAGGATTTGACAACTTAAAGCACCGCTTAGGTTGCTTCAGCTGATTTCGAGTTCTACCGTGTAAGATCAGTGCATTGTACGGCAGTGTTTCGCTGTTCATATGGAAGGTTATACAAATGTTAGGCAGTGACAGCTTAAATGATCACAGCACAATAGCATGACTTCCACTTCTGGTGGTCTTCCCTTATCTACTGTGCTGAGTTATGTTCACAATGCAGAACTGTGTTGCTCATTCCAGCATTTGTCAACATAGCTGCCGACGATCCATTGAGTGTGCTTGCATTCCATCTTACGGAATGTAAGTTTTCTTGCCATCTCGCTGCGACACTAGGTTTCTGATATTTTGGGGCCACAGCCAGGAACTATGCATAATAGCACCATTCTGATGTGATTGGCACAAGTTTCCTCTAGAATTGAGATTGCCTGTGTGACGTCCAGTTTCAGTGGCGAAATTGCAGTAATCAGCTTGAAGACTGCCTGTGTGCCATGCTTGTGCAACATTGTCCCCTCGCTATTTGGCTTTTGGTGGAATTTGATACGGTGCCATCTTCTGGAGGACAACTGGGTCTTGTTGCTGAGAGCAGCATGAATACCATGCTTGGTGCAAGATGTGCTCACCACTAAACCTGTGCTACGGTGGGGACCGAGTAGATCGGGAAGCGTCAACCACATGCGACAACTGCCAAAGAAAATTTTGCAGGAGGTAAAGATCCTGTGGAGGTTGGGTAGGTTGGTCATGTGCACTCTTGTTAAAGTGAAAATATTTTCATTGGTAAGTATTGAAATTATGGAGTATTAAGAAACATGTATTCAAGTTGCAGTAGAAATACTCGTCTTCAAGATGCCAAATTTCCACTCGCTTTTATTTCCTTTAATATTTATTCGAGTAAAAGTGCGTTCTAGCCCGATTATGAACCAGGACTGGCTGATGGTGTAGGCTTCCGTTTATGACGCGTTGAATAATGATGCCATATTAAAGTGCAAAGTTTATGGAAAGGTTGTGGCACGGGCACTGCAAAATTTAAATGCGCGCCATTACGATCCTGAACTAAAAATTCGCATGAGTGAAGTCCGCGAACACGTGACCTCCAATGCAGGTATGAACAATTAAGGTAAAACTGGGTAAAACCAGGTAAAAAAAAAAATCGGAAAAAAGTTTTTTGTGCCTTGCACCTTAGTTGATATCATCATCATCAATAGCGAAACAAAAGTCTCAAAGGAAAGAAAAAGACTAGAATGATCACAGGGTTGGGAAATATAAAGTTCTTTTTAAAAATACTTTATTATGTGTCTTACAATTTCAGTAGTGAGAACAGTTGCTCATGTTTAGTTCGGTGTGTGCGCTGCGTTGTGTCCAGATTTAGCGGTTTTTCTGGTTTAGCGTCCTAGCGTCACTAGCGTTGCTAACGTTACGATTTCTGCGGTTTGGCCAGATGTTTTAGTGGTTTTGGGCATTTTGGGTGTTCTGTGGTTTCGCCATGGTTTCAATCTGAGCGTTACGTGCTCAATTCTTTTTCTCCGTGTAGCATCAGGCGACCTGTGCTACAAGGATCTGGACCACGAGTCTTTACTGTGTTGTAGCTTTCAGCGGCTCCAGACATAGGCACACCTGCAGAAGGCACCCGCGTCCCCTGCCGCATCTGTTCGGTGCAGAATACCGTCATGCAGTCTGTAGCCCCGCATGCATCGTGCAAGAGAACTGTTTCTTACGTGGAAGGCGCCACTCGGACGACGCTGTCGACGCTAGCTGCAGGTTCCTTGTCTTATTGTGTTGTTCACATTGGTCAGCAGCTACTTCGAGTGCAGTACGGCAAGAAGTACCAAGTATTAGTTCCAGCTCTCATTGGTGCCACTGTTGCAGCCTACACGACGGCGACGAAAATCAGGGAATATAAACTGCTATGACCTGGTGACAGCCGGCTGTGGACGATCGCAGACGCCCCTTGATCACCGCTTCAGCATGCCCGGCATTAAAGTATGATGTGCAACGTTTCACCAACGCCTGTTAATGTCTGCACATACAAATACGTGACCGCACGTACAAAGGTTGTCCTTTATTACATTTATTCATTTAAAATTAATCGAACCTTTCACACGGAATGCCTGACGAGAAGACCGAGCTGCTGGTGTGGTTTGGCCAGTGTAGTGCTTCCAACGATGACCTACGGGAACAGAAAAAAAAGCGTTAAATAATCGGGACACTAAATAATTATATTACGTACACTAGTGTCTCAATAGACATTCGCAGGGTGGGTCTGTGTATAAGAAAAAAAAAAATCAACTCCTGCTTTAATGCCTTGGCGACTAACACTGATTACTATATATGTTAAGAATCTTGTTGAACGTTATAAGGCATTCACATAGTGGACCAAGAGCCCCTGTGTGCTGACTGAACACTCTTTTAATACAGCGGATACAGTCTGGACTTCACAATAAATGAAAATATATGCAGCAGCATCTCCGCAGAATGATGAATAATGGCATAGAGATACTTCCCTACTTTCGAAATCATGATTTATGGCGTAATGGGTAACTTGCATCTGTACTTGCAGTAGTCGCCCCAAGAGTGTTTACAAAGAGCGCTAGAAATGCCACTCCTCCAGCTTTTGCTGTGACTGTGCTTCGTGTTCCACGCAGGCCCGGCCTTTTTTGAACTAAGGCCACATGTGTGGCAAAAAGTGAAAGTGTATGGTATCAGCCAGGCACGTGCCCCTCCTGAAGTTCGTGTACTGTAAAATACCCAGAATAAAGTGACATGCCGCATAACTGCCTGCCGAGCTCCCACCACAGTCAAGAGCATGCCTTTTGCGAAAACGACTTCCTCACTATGTTACTTGGAAGTTACCAAGATCCCTCAAAAAACTGACACTTCTTATTTCTGGTACGTTATGTATCCTCTGGCGACAATGGATACTAAGCAAATTCCAAGTAAAATTGCTGTCTACTATGTAAATACTGGGTGTACATACCTGTTGTGGCAATTTTCTTGATGATGTGATGTCATTCACAAGCTTTACTTCAGAAGCTGTTACACCACCAATAATGAAGACGATAAGCACTGGACTATCTCTTGGCAGTGGCTTGCTTGTGCTTCTGAAAAGTCTGCATGCACGAGAATGAATTTAGGATGGAACATATCAAATGCACATGTGCATTCTTGTTCCACTGTGTCACACATACTTCCACATCACATTTAGCCATTTATAGTAAGCCTGGTGTCTTTACAAATGGCAACAATTTCACTTTCTAAGTAACACATTAGCATGTTTTGAAGTCAGTTTATTGGAAATATGCTGAACTTAGCATAATTATGGCACCTTGGGCAAGATGGCATTTTTGTCAGTGCTACCCTTGAGGACAGACACCTTTTAATCAACACTGAAGTTTTCTGAATCAGTGTCCATATGCTCTTCTGCATTGTACATGAAACACAACCTTATTGCACCAGTCTGTCATGTCGGAAGGCGAGAGACATGAGCACAATAGTTAAGGTTGGTTGCACCATTTGCTGCATGAAAAACAAAACCTAGTGTAAAATTGTAGTTTAATCAACACCTTAGTAGATCTTGCAACCAGTCTGAGTGGTTCATGTTCAACAATTATTTTCTGCATAGGTGGCCAAATGAGTATACTCTGGCATGGCACGTAAAGGTCAGGGGCAATAAAATTATAGACTGCACAAAAAATTTGGTTTCATATGATGTAGATTATGTAAAATATGATATGTTTTAAACACATACGTAAGTGTTGTGAAAAGCTAGCAGAAAGTGCTATTTTTTTATATTGAAACCGAAAAAAAAGCCAACATTATCACTTGCTGGGAGTGATGCATGGCTAGGGCATGATTTAGAACACTCTTTGGCAGAGCCTCCGAGAAAGCCAGCGCCTACGGTTGCCTGCAGTGCACTAAAGCATCTATAATGCAGCGTGCCAAGACTTGCGTCATAGCAACAATCACATGATAGTAGCTATGATGCAAGTCGTAACAACCTTTCCTCCCTTTCGAGGGAGCTGTGCTTTGAATGAGAGTGACAGCCGCACACGTGTGCCCTACATAAGAAGCACTCCTTGAAACGTCACTGACCATAGTGCAATATGGAGTGCACAGTACCGCCACTGGAGGTGCACCATGAAGCAAAATAAGCATGAAGAGAAAGAAGACAGAGCTTGATAAATAAATGAAGAAAAAAGGGAGGTGGGGCTCATTATGGAACATGATGCATAGGAGAATAAAGGAAAGGTACATTGCTTGTGGATACCAGCCAAGACAAAGAGAAGGACCGTGTCCTCTGACAGTCGATCTCCCCCCTGGGTACCACAGCAGCAGTCAAGTAGTGCCTGCCTCCAATGCAGGAGGTACTGGGTTCGATTGCCAGTGCTGCCGGGCACTAAACAGTTTTTTGAAGGGGAGAGAGGTACCTCAATCTGGTGCTCGATAGTGCTGGTACTTGTCTCGAGAAGGTGGCATCTCCTTTCCTATGCCATGCTCCCTTATGGGTTGTAAAAATAAGCATCGCTCCTGAAGGCACAGTAACGTGGCAGTTAAGTTTCTTCTAACTCCTATATTAACAAATTGATCAGAAAAATGTTTGCTGTAATGCACCTTACAAATTCCAGTTCACAAGCAAGATTTGCTGTGGGGTCACTGAGGGGCCCCTTAATGCACATGAGCATTGGTGTTTGTGCTGTGAACAATCTTTTCTGTTGTCACACTTGCCAATCTCAGGTGTTTGTCCCTGTGGTACATGACTGTCACACATTATCAGTTGCACCTCTGCATATCTGTGCAACTTGTAAGGGAGCTGTTCCTTGAACTACAGGCCAATGAGGGGAAGGTGTAGTATCATTTTGTGAGAGGAGTCATTCCAGCATTCTTGAAATGTCTCCAATTTCATTTGAAGTGGTATTTGGAGAAAAAAAGTGGAGCCACTTGAAAGCAATTCAAATGATGAAATGAACTCTGGCACTGAAGTGGTAGGCACTGTTGTCAATTTTTCAATTTCCCGAGTTCATAAATGGAGAACGTGAGCAGTGTAATTATGGCTAGCATTTTAGGTTACTAAGTGCCTCTCATAGCGCTTTTACATGTTTCATAATTTATGACACACACACAGTGGTATTCAATGTGTGAACGACCACAGAATGCACCTGAATTATACTTATTAAGTGGTGGGCCAAAGTGCCTTGGTATTGAATCGTACTCTTGCCACTACATAATTTCGTACTGTGCCCTTCACGTCTCAAAAACTGTGATACTTTACAATGATAGCAGTTAATATTATTGCAGAATCAAGCCATAGCCACATTTGAAAATGATGTTGGCAGTGATGCACACACAATAAGGGAGCTGCAGATTCAACTCATGTGATCAGTTGGCTATAAGCATAGGCATGAAGGGAGGTAGTTTTTTTTCCACCCTCAATACTTATATGTTTCCTTTAATATGAGATGGCATTAGTTCATGGCTGGTCCAGCCTGCCAGCATGTCCACCTGCGTCAAAACTGGCAGCAAAACCAAAAATCAGCTACGGCCTGCTTTCCTCTGGGAACAAATGTGGGGGGCGTCAAATGTCAAGATCACGTCTTTTGTAGAATGTGCACTGCTAGTGGGAAATCATTAGTGATAGCTGTGATACAAGGGGCATTTTTTTATTTCCTGTCAGTTGTTGACAGTCACGGGAGACTCGCAGTGCAGACAGACGTGTCGCATGTTGTACACTATGGGACTGTTTACCCATCCCACATGTAAGTCTTCCATATGCTGCATGCAGACAGGGAAAGGAGAACTGAAATTTCATCCGATTCAACCCTGAGCAGCCCACTTTACAAGCAATGCTTAAAGGTAGAGATGCTCTGGGAGAAAAGAGCAAATTTTGAAATGGAAATATGATATAAAAAAATAGTATTTTCTTTTTTGTCTAGGGAAAACAACTGGAATTCAGGGGCGTAGCCAGAACTTTTTTTCGGAGGGGGGTTCAACCATACTTTATGTATGTTCGTGCGTGTGTTTGTATGTGTGCGTGCCTATATACGCAAGCAAAACTGAAAAATTTCGGGGGGGTTTCAACCCCCCCAACCCCCCCCCCTTGGCTACGCCCCTGCTGGAATTAGAACATTGTCACTGCATCCAGCACACAGAATGTACAGATAAATGCCACCGATCATTTCATTCAGTTTGTGCAATATTACTGATGCCAGGAGGTTAATTGTATCTCCAATGCTCATTGATCTAAGCAAGAAGGTCAATATGCATGGCTTGCGGGGACATGGGATGTAGCCTGTCATATATGAAAAATGACAGGACATGGTAGTACACCGATTCATTTATTGAAAATCAGTTCTGCGGAATCCCGCAAGGTGGCGGAAGGGTTAAGAAAGGGGAAATAGACAACCACCCATTTGTAGCACGAAGCCACAAGGAAATCCATACGGATTTCTTAGAAAATAAAGCTTCTTAGTTGCCGAAAAATTCGTCCTGGTCCGGGGATCGAACCCGGGACCAACGCCTATCCGGGGCGGTCGCTCTACCAATTGAGCTAACCAGGAAGCTAGCAATTGACAGCGCGAGGGCGAATTCATCGACAACTCGAAGCAACTAGACACATATTGAAAATCAGTTAGGCGGAATCCCGCAAGGTGGCGGAAGGGTTAAGAAAGGGGAAATAGACAACCACCCATTTGTAGCACGAAGCCACAAGGAAATCCATACGGATTTCTCAGAAAATAAAGCTTCTTAGTCGCCGAAAAATTCGTCCTGGTCCGGGGATCGAACCCGGGACCAACGCCTATCCGGGGCGGTCGCTCTACCAATTGAGCTAACCAGGAAGCTAGCAATTGACAGCGCGAGGGCGAATTCATCGACAACTCGAAGCAACTAGACACATATTGAAAATCAGTTCTGCGGAATCCCGCAAGGTGGCGGAAGGGTTAAGAAAGGGGAAATAGACAACCACCCATTTGTAGCACGAAGCCACAAGGAAATCCATACGGATTTCTCAGAAAATAAAGCTTCTTAGTCGCCGAAAAATTCGTCCTGGTCCGGGGATCGAACCCGGGACCAACGCCTATCCGGGGCGGTCGCTCTACCAATTGAGCTAACCAGGAAGCTAGCAATTGACAGCACGAGGGCAAATTCATCGACAACTCGAAGCAACTAGACACATATTGAAAATCAGTTCTGCGGAATCCCGCAAGGTGGCGGAAGGGTTAAGAAAGGGGAAATAGACAACCACCCATTTGTAGCACGAAGCCACAAGGAAATCCACACGGATTTCTCAGAAAATAAAGCTTCTTAGTCGCCGAAAAATTCGTCCTGGTCCGGGGATCGAACCCGGGACCAACGCCTATCCGGGGCGGTCGCTCTACCAATTGAGCTAACCAGGAAGCTAGCAATTGACAGCGCGAGGGCGAATTCATCGACAACTCGAAGCAACTAGACACATATTGAAAATCAGTTCTGCGGAATCCCGCAAGGTGGCGGAAGGGTTAAGAAAGGGGAAATAGACAACCACCCATTTGTAGCACGAAGCCACAAGGAAATCCATACGGATTTCTCAGAAAATAAAGCTTCTTAGTCGCCGAAAAATTCGTCCTGGTCCGGGGATCGAACCCGGGACCAACGCCTATCCGGGGCGGTCGCTCTACCAATTGAGCTAACCAGGAAGCTAGCAATTGACAGCGCGAGGGCGAATTCATCGACAACTCGAAGCAACTAGACACATATTGAAAATCAGTTCTGCGGAATCCCGCAATGTGGCGGAAGGGTTAAGAAAGGGGAAATAGACAACCACCCATTTGTAGCACGAAGCCACAAGGAAATCCATACGGATTTCTCAGAAAATAAAGCTTCTTAGTCGCCGAAAAATTCGTCCTGGTCCGGGGATCGAACCCGGGACCAACGCCTATCCGGGGCGGTCGCTCTACCAATTGAGCTAACCAGGAAGCTAGCAATTGACAGCGCGAGGGCGAATTCATCGACAACTCGAAGCAACTAGACTAGTTGTTTCGACTGTGTCTAGTTGCTTCGAGTTGTCGATGAATTCGCCCTCGCGCTGTCAATTGCTAGCTTCCTGGTTAGCTCAATTGGTAGAGCGACCGCCCCGGATAGGCGTTGGTCCCGGGTTCGATCCCCGGACCAGGACGAATTTTTCGGCGACTAAGAAGCTTTATTTTCTGAGAAATCCGTATGGATTTCCTTGTGGCTTCGTGCTACAAATGGGTGGTTGTCTATTTCCCCTTTCTTAACCCTTCCGCCACCTTGCGGGATTCCGCAGAACTGATTTTCAATATGTGTCTAGTTGCTTCGAGTTGTCGATGAATTCGCCCTCGCGCTGTCAATTGCTAGCTTCCTGGTTAGCTCAATTGGCAGAGCGACCGCCCCGGATAGGCGTTGGTCCCGGGTTCGATCCCCGGACCAGGACGAATTTTTCGCCGACTAAGAAGCTTTATTTTCTGAGAAATCCGTATGGATTTCCTTGTGGCTTCGTGCTACAAATGGGTGGTTGTCTATTTCCCCTTTCTTAACCCTTCCGCCACCTTGCGGGATTCCGCAGAACTGATTTTCAATATGTGTCTAGTTGCTTCGAGTTGTCGATGAATTCGCCCTCGCGTTGTCAATTGCTAGCTTTCTGGTTACCTCAATTGGTAGAGCGACCGCCTCGGATAGGCGTTGGTCCCGGGTTCGATCCCCGGACCAGGACGAATTTTTCGGCGACTAAGAAGCTTTATTTTCTGAGAAATCCGTATGGATTTCCTTGTGGCTTCGTGCTACAAATGGGTGGTTGTCTATTTCCCCTTTCTTAACCCTTCCGCCACCTTGCGGGATTCCGCAGAACTGATTTTCAATATGTGTCTAGTAGCTTCGAGTTGTCGATGAATTCGCCCTCGCGCTGTCAATTGCTAGCTTCCTGGTTAGCTCAATTGGTAAAGCGACCGCCCCGGATAGGCGTTGGTCTCGGGTTCGATCCCCGGACCAGGACGAATTTTTCGGCGACTAAGAGGCTTTATTTTCTGAGAAATCCGTATGGATTTCCTTGTGGCTTCGTGCTACAAATGGGTGGTTGTCTATTTCCCCTTTCTTAACCGATTCATTTAGAATTCGTAAAAAGCTGGCCTTGATAGCCGGTTCAGATGCCTTGTACTGGTCATAAACGAATGATTGGGCAGGCATGCAGAACGAAACAGATGCCATACACTTCGCAGAACAAAAAAGTATGCACGAGCTGATGTGAATTCATGCAGATTTGTCCTGCATCAATGCCTTACTGCAGTTACTTGCTGTTTGAGCAAGCAGCCGTCCTATAGTTTCACTTTAGGTTTTACCACAGCAGCGAAATATGCAAGACAGAAAAGCTAAAAAGAAATTTCACCAGCGGCAATTATGTGACTTGTCAAGGCATTCTGCAAGCATGCACTGATCTTTTGAAGGCTTTGCTGAATATGACTTTGCCTTTAGCTTCACTGTAGTGGGTTATAATAAGTGCACCTCATTAAAAATCAGCTTTTAAATGGAATAAAAGCCCTTATATAAAGCACACTGGCAAAAAGTGTTCTGCCCTTTGTGTGTGCAAAACTGAAACAAAGAAGTGAGTTCATCAGGAACACATGTAGTCACACCTCAAGGTTATGTAATGCGGTGGCATATGGGACATGTGACATCCCACAGCATGCCAGCCAGAGTGCCAAGTTCATTTGCATAAGGCAATGTTGACTGGTGGTCCGCATGTGGTTTAAGTTTGTCACCTAAAAGTGTAAACAAACAGTCCCTGGTGATGGTTGACCATGGATTCACATTACGCAGTGAGGGCCTGTTCTTCAACCAACATGTAGATGCTGAAATGTTTTCACACTTCTGTTTCGTGGCATGCTTTTTGCCATGTAAGAATTTTAAGGGGTCCCAGCAATGGTTTTGACTGTCTGCCTGAAATTCCAGGGTGTAGCAATAAATGGTAATTATATACATGTATGTATACCTTTTCTTTTATTGTTTCTTAAACATGACAAATAGCGAAGTGTTCTGACTATTAAGGGGACACATGAGTCAAAAGTTGCAGTTTTCAGAAAAATGTTCACTGTTTTGGCAATGAAAACTACATTCACACGCAGACTAAGCAAGAATTAACACGGAATTGCATCAGCCTTGGCTAATTAAAATAGTAAAAAGGCAGCCTTTTTGTGTACCATAAGGGGAATGGGCACCTCATTAGAAAATAATGAAAAATGAGCAGAGGAAGTTTTGTCATCAGTTATTAAAGAAATGACGAGAGAACTTGCAGCTACTTGTAAATAACTCAATATGGCGATTAAAATGATTTAAATATGCTCTTTGTACCTTCATGATTGCCAATTCCTACATGAGTGAACCATTCATCATCCTATGCGCTTGGCTCTCAAAGTGTTCTGACAAACGGGTTGCGAGAAACCAGTGTATCGGGCAGTGAGCCCAGACAGACATTTTATATAGTCAGCAGAGGGTTGGATTACCCGAATCCTGCTTTCAGCATATCGCTGAGCCCTCCTGAGTGGTAGTCAAACTGCGGTGCCTCTGACGCGTTGGGGTCAAAAATGTCTTGGAGAACTTGCTTCAGCAAGGGCTTGTACACTGCTGGCTGCATCAGGTTGCCTTCTTCAAGAATGCTCCTGCACGAGAGAAGCCCTCCGAAGCTTTGTCAGGTGTTTCTTTTCAGAAAACAGGTTATCCTAGCCTGTAGCATCAACTTGCAAAGATGCCCTGAATCATCTTTTCTCTGAAGCTGAGCAGTTCATTCGAATGAGTGTGATGTCCTTGAAGAAGTATTTTCTTGAAGAACTTTTTAAGTTCTTTGGGAGTGCACTCCTTGAAACTTGCCACAGTTTGGGGGCTACAATTACACACTGTGCTTTCTTGAAGTTCACTGACTGCCTCCACTTAATTCTTTATTACTGCCAGAGAGAAGGTAATTTTCAGTGATTTCATGTTTCAACACTTTAAGACATATTAGCAATGGATACATTGATATGGGTCATTCCATGCCAAACGTTCCAGCCATTTTGGCGACCATTTCAAATGTATTGGATTAATAATTGCGCTGATTTATTGCATTGAAAGCAGTGAACTGCTAGAATATTTTGGAGAGAAAAAATTTTTTTGGTCACGTGGGAGCCTTCCGAATCTAGCAGAATGTTGTGGGAGTGTTGTTTGCTCAAAAATTTATGGTGAGAGTGTCGTTCCTCGTTTCAATACCAAATTTGGTTTACATATTAAGCACACACGCCTGTGTAAATTGTTCGAAGCTCAATGATATTACTACAATTTTTCTGCCACATGCGCCTCCAGGAATTTCGCCAAAATGTGTCATGTTTGCATTTTTTCCCTTGTAATCATGCGCTATGTATGAATGTCAGAGTAATGAATACTTACTTTACAAAAGGTATATTTTGCATTAAAATTTTTTTCAGACAAATGAAGTTTCTTTCTAAATTTTATTTAAAAAATCACGAATTTGAGAAAATCATCATTTTGGTCCACACTAAGATGCAATTTACACCATGTGGTGCTCCAATTAAAAATCACCTTTATACCTCAATTGAAAGCAAATAAATAGTTCTTGTATGACAAGTTTTATCATTACAATTTATGTAGGGATGGGCGAATATTCGGGCGTTTCGAATATTCGAACGAATGTTAAAGTATTCGAATTCGCTTCGATACGAATTTGGATTATTCGAAATTTCGAAGTATTCGAAATGAACGAATATATGTATACATTTGACCGCACATAACCTCCTGTAAAGGTGGTTTCACTGCAGCGTCCAGTTGCTGTGCCGTGAAACAACCCATCCAGGAAAAATCTGCACTGCCGCGAAGCCACACTTCAAGGTTAAATGTACATTTTTTTTTTAAAGTTTAAAAGCGTGTTATATGGGCTTATATGCGCTAAGTATAGTAATTTTTAAATTGTAACGTATTGCACCACTTATAACTTGCACCCTCCTGCTATTCAAATCTTGATACTATTCAAGGCTGCTTCCACTTCACTTCAAACCAAAAAAGTGACGTTCATTCATACCTAGTTCAAATCTTTAAAAGTATTGTGCAAGGGTCATGACAAAAATGCTCATTTTTCTTAATAATATGCGGTAAATACTATTCGAACTATTCGATTAGAAATTATTCGACGAAATCACTATTCGCTTTGGATTCGCTTCGAACCTCAAATTTACTATTCGCCCATCCCTAAATTTTTGTTTTAAGGAAGAAAATGATTTTTGAAGTTCCCCATTGACGGCAATGGGGAACTTCAATGAGTAAGCTGCTGTATGACCAAATGGGAAGATAACCGACAATGGGGAACTTCAAAAATTATTGCTGCTATGAATCGTTACGAACTTGCCCAGTGTCCAATCCTGTTCAGGCTCTATGGGTGCTAATGTAAGACACGTAATTACGCGTCTTTGTCACATCACACATGCCAGCCCCTGTCAAGCACACACACAATGGTCTTAAACTGTGCATTTTACCCCTGTATCGGGAAAGGGGTCAACGTCAGGTAATGGGTCATCCCGGCATTGCATTATCTCTGGGACCGGCCCACATTTGTGCTGATTGAGGACAATGGACAATGACGCAAAAAATTTTGACCAATGTACCATTAACAGTTTCGCTACAAAAGAAAGCTTTCGTGGTATGAATAATAGCCATAGTGACACTGATGTTATGCAGGAAAGCCACGACTTCGAAAATGTAAAAATAATCATGTGACTATTGTGTAGAATTTTTTTATTACCGTTTGCAGGAAGCAACTGATATTTTTGTCCCCTTTCCCACCAACTAATGTACTGATACAATCACCTAGTCATGGTAAGTAATGTGAGTCAATCAAGACACCAGGTGGCGATAAAAATTTCTCATATCATAACTTGATGAAACGTAAAGAGGTCAGCCTGAGTATTATATAGGTTGCTCTGGCATGCTACTCTGCACTGGAGAAGAAGGACCGAGAGAAAAAGGGACAATGAAAGATGATGACACGATAAAAAGGGCGTATATAGACTATTTTACGAAATACATATCGGCGCCACCACCTTGGGCTGTTAAACGAATGTTTTCTTATTTTTTGTATCTCATGACGTGAACTGATAAGGTGAAAAAATGCCGAATGCACTAACCCAACCGTTTTTATGTGTATACGGCCCCCGTAGCACTGTTCATTTAGTCGGTCTTAAAAAAAGGCAAGGCAAGGCGGCACCGAAACCTATCCGTAAAATAGTCTATACAAGTCCATCATGCTGCGACAACTATGAAGCTGTGCGTCTAGCTTGATGAGCTGTATAAAAGCTATAGTCCGTCTTGTAACCACGGCATTGCTCTTAATGTCGGGCCAAGGACCTAACAAAAACTCATCTGATAACGGTGTCTTATCAATGTGTGCGATGGAAGAAGACAGCTTCTGTTCGTTCTTACGTGCAAGCTGGATGCGTGCAAACTATGTGCTCAAGTATTTCTGGCACAAGACTGCTCGTAATTTACGCTGTAAACATACTAATGGACTAGAAGTTGCACTCAGTATTAATCTAACATAATATAATTGAAACAATCTGCACTCATGAGCATGGGCCACTGTCTGAGGAATCATTAAATCGGCAAAGGTGTTGGAGTGGGAAATTACACGATTTGCCAGAAGATCTCTCGTCTTCACTGCTGCTGTGACTTGAAAACTATGTACCCGAGTCAATCAAAGCGTGTTCTTTGTTTCATATGATGCATGGTATTGCTCGTGGTAGAGCTATGCAAACAATGCTTAACAATGTGTCGGAAAGCTGTCAATAAAAGTGATTGGTTCCCCTGGTAAGGAAAGACTTGAAGCACCCTAGTTTCTCCAATCTCTCTAGTTACAGAATGGTCGCATTCCTTACCTGTACTTTCTAAGTTGATTTCTAGCCATTCTGAGAGCTTCCATTGCTCTGAAGATTTCATCGACCTTCTGAATCACGGTGTTCTCGTCCAGCGTCTCTTCCTCATCTGAAACTGTATGACATAATTTCTAGAGTACAAAAAAAAATTCTGCATCATGTTACTCTCTCTGTAACACATGATGGCAAAAGCCCATTTCACATTTGGTAATACATTAAGTTAAACAATTGGGGACCAGACTTCTTGCAAGACACAACGAGCCACATTGTGAAAGACACGCATTAAATTATGCCGACATTCTCGGTTGACTGCATTGTTCATCCACCTCAAACCCCCAAGCTTTCTGCACCTCATGTGGTGGTGCACTTCCTCTGGGATCAACCTTTTACCAAGTGACGATGTCAACTGATGCTGTCACATGATGATATCAGATGACGTCGCACATTTTGGAGATCTGTGAAGTCACGGTGACATCACATGGCGAGATTACAGCATGACGTCATTAGTCACACAGGCCATGTGGGTTTTGTACAACTTCGTTCACCTGCAGTGTTTTGCTCGAGGGGTCGCACAACGAGACACTTAAAGGGACACTAAAGTGGAACAATTAATCGGTTTAGATTGATAAATTTTACTCTGAGAACTCTAATGTCGTTCATTTCGCCACCGTAGCTTTAATAATAGAGGAGAAAATCCAGGTCAAAGTCTCATCTGGCCCCTTCACAAGACAATGTACTTCACTTTTACTGATTAGGAACGATGTAGGTCCTAGCAGACGGCGTCAAAATCTATGACATCATGGCGATTGGTGCGGGAGCTTCAAGGTGGCGTTACCACGCGCATTTTTCTTTTGCGCATTTTCTCACTTACCAAGCGTCTTCTCGCGGTAAGCGTGGTGATTGGGGTATTGTGAAAGAGTAATTTACTAATACAAAAAAAAATCGGTTTTCTCTTTAGTGTCCCTTTAAGGCTTCCACCTTAAAAACATCTATGTGGCTTTCTTCCACAGTAATGGACATGAAGGCTTTCTGACCTAAAAGTGCATAAAGAAATGGGAGAAACGGGAAGAATAGAAGAATGAAAGCGTATAATTGGCCGTATAACAAAGTGTTTTACACTATAAGGAGGTCAGACCACCAAGCGACATCCTTATAGATGACCCAGCAAACATAACATTACATTTGGCAGTTACCTAAAATTCACTTACTTACCAAGATGCTTGAAGAACTCGGGCAAGTTCTGGTCTGCTGCTGCTTGGTATACAGCTGCTACAATTTCAGCCTGAAACAATTACACTATGAAATTAGCCAGATACGATATTACCTAGCATGCTCTACCTGCTTATGTCCTCACCTTTAGTGTCCACTTGTCACTTTCACTTCCAAGTGTTTTTTCTCCAAATAAAGAATACAAAAGTGCCATGAGAGCCATGATGTCTTCCAATTGTAACCCCCTGGGTTTAATATGCGAAACAGCACTTGTTAGATAGCAGCTTTGCAGATGTGCCACTTGACAAGAATTTATGCAGGTCATACAGGAGTAAGTAGGCACAAACATCATCAAATGTTGTGTCCTACTGGACTAGTAAGAAATGATGTTACTAGACATAATGTAGTGATGCTTGGACAACCACGGAAGCCTAGCATTTTGTGTATGTGTTTACTAATATTTCAATTTGATCTGCACACCGTTCATATGGCAGTTTGCTTTATTGTTTGTTTGTTTGTTTGTTTGTTTGTTTGTTTATTTATTTACAATACCCCTAATACATAGGGGGGAATACATACTCATACACAGAGGAAAGACAAAACACCAGTGTTCGAGGTACAAAAATAGTACATGTTATGCAAATAACTTGAGATATCTAAAAACATGAAATTAATACATCTTTACAGCAGAAACATGAAATATAACTCAAATATGAAGTGTAGACATGAAATATGATTACATGAATGAACACACCCACAAGGAACATTGAATAAATACATATAAGTAGTAGGTAGATGCATAACAAGATTAACACACTGATACAAAGTGGCAATATTGTGGAGCAGTTATTTTTTTGTGCTGGATGTAGGCCGTGGAGTATCATAAGAGCACTTATAAATGCTTGAATGAGGATCTGGTGCACACACTGTTCGCATATACTGTTTCAAGGTTGCACAAAAAAAAAGTCTTAAATTTAGGTTAGGATATGGAATGATATATCGACCAAATATCAACATGGGCTTTGGAAAGGATTCTCAACCGTAACTCAACTCGTCACACTGTTTCATTCTCTTGCATTAACCCTCATAGACATGGTAGGATAGATATGCTTTTCTTAGATTTCTGTAAAGCTTTTGATACAGCTCTGCATAGTAAACTAATTTTCAAACTTAGAACAATAGGTATTCCAGAAATATTTGTTTGCAGAATTTCCGCATATTTAAGTAATTGCAAACAATCGTTGATGTAGGGAGTCCACATACGGACTGTCTTCCGGCCACATCTAGTGTACCACAGGGCAGTGTGTTAGGCCCTTTGCTTTGTCGATTACATATTAATGATATTGTTGATGTTATTCACACTAGTGTAGAAATAAGATTGTTTAGAGATGCTTGTGTTTTGTTAAAGGAAATTAGTTCTACTAAAAATTACAACGATCTGAACAATAACCTGCGTAATATACACGAATGGTGTAACAAATGGGGACTGTGTCTTAACACGAGCAAATGTGTCTGCCTTCCAGTAACTCGACAAAAAAATCCACTATCATATACCTACTAGGGGTGTGCGAATATTCAAAATTTCGAATATTTTTCGAATAGTGTTTGCTATTCGATTCGAACTTTCGAACTTCCCAAAAACAAATACAGTCAACGTCCGCTTGAAAGTGACCCCTTCAAATTTTCAATATGCTTCACCTCATCACACTCGTATTGCGGCAAAGCTGCCTTTCAACCTCCGTTACGGTCGAACTTTGCCAAGACACGGTCAACGTCAGATTGGAAGTGGCCCCTAGATTTTCAATATGCTTCACCTCACCACACTCTCTTATTGCGGCAAAGCTGCCTTTCAAGCTCCGTTCCGGTCGCACTTAGCCAAGACACAGTCAATGTCCGATTAGAAGTGGTCCCTAGATTTTCAATATGCTTCACCTCATCACCCCCCCGCGTTCGGCAAAGCTGCCTTTCAAGCTTCGCTACCGTCGCAAATGTATTAATTCAAGAAAACGCTGGTTCCAACATGGAGATGAAAGATGTGGCAGAGGTGGGGGCTCAATTAATACTGTTTTGGACCTGAAATTTGAGCAGGAAGTCCGAAAAATCGGACCCCAAAGCTTTTTGGCATCCAAAATTTCAGACGTTATTATATATCGATGTCTACAAGGCAGATTTGGAACTCCGGTCTCGAAGGGAGCAGACCCTTGTCCGCCACATCAGTTGGGCTTCCACAGAAGTTGAAAGAGGATGAGAGGCTGAGGAAATGGCATCTTTGCCTATCACGTGTAAAGTGTTGTCGGCAACACTTTGGCTGCACCAAATCATGTACATAAATACAATTCGGCCTCTACATTGCGCTTCAACTTAGCGAAAAGAAACACTTTCATGCTGCTATCTCATAAGAATATGCTTAGGAATCCTCTCCAACTTTTTTTTTTCTGCAATTTCGCTTTGGAGTATTAGAAAAATATTCTAGAAATATTCGAGAAATATTCGAAAAATGTTCGATTCGATTCGCACTCACACTTCAATATTCGAATTCGCTTCGCACCCAAAATTTTGCTATTCGCACAGCTCTAATACCTATATATTAGGCTCTACACCACTACAACAAGTAAATTTCTACAAATATCTCAGTGTGACACTGAGTAACTTACCTTGGAATCTCCATATTGATAACATTTGTTCATATGCCTTTTGCAAACTTTGTCTCCTTAAACATAAACTTAAGACTACTCCCAAAAATGTTAAACTACTCTGCTACACTGCCCTTATACGACCAAAATTAGAGTATGCGTGCATAATATAGGACCCTTACATTAAGCGTAACATTGACACTCTTGAACGCATTCAAAGAAAGGGTGTAAGATTTATATTTAACAAATTTTCCGCGTTAGACTCACCCTCTGATTTAATGCAAGCCAATGACATTACCCTATTACAGGCACCAGGGCTGGGCAAAGATACTTTGAAATTGTATCGCGATACGATACAAGATACTCAGGCAAGAAGTATTTGAGATACAGATACAAGATACCGCAATGCCGATTTTATCCGAATCGATACATTCCAATTGTATCTTAAGATACTTCGATACATTCGGAAATTTGTTATTATATATCTGTATACATATACGGTAATGCAGCACTAAACGCCGATGCACAAAAATGTTTGTTTGAAAGTTATTGACTGTGACCATGTTTGTTTCATTTGGATGAAATGTCTGTTAGTATCTCAAAAGTTTTGTATTTCTTGCTGAAGGTATCTTACTTTTGTTCTGAAACAAGTTATTGAGGTTGTTTTAGCTACATATCATGACAGCTCTTTATACACTTTGCTGATAACGGTTTTTGCTTGCCATTTTTGTAATTGGGTGGAGTCGATGCTCTGCTTGCCGACCAGCTAGCGGGATGTGATCTATCACAAGAACTTCAATAAGAAGCCTCCGCACAACGGTGCAAATGCCATTGTTAAGTTTAGCTTGCCCGTAAACGTAGCACGGTTTTCGCAATACCCGATCGTCGGACAGGTGTACATCAGCGAGAAGCTGGTATCGACATTCTTTGTGACGCATCGTGTTTACGTAGAGGACATAAAACTGCAATTACTTTTATTTTCTACATATCTGCTGGCGTAAAGTGTTCGTTAGTGACATGCTCAGTAATGCACGATCTTTTAACAATTTTTCTTTCATGAGAGAACATCTGCAGCCCAGGAAACATGTCAGACGTGTTTTATAGTTGCACGAAATGCCGCAGGACACCGCCGCTATTCACACTACCCTTACAAAAATATATCTAGGCAGTCTCTAAACCCCTTTTTAGACAGTGTATAGACTGTCTAAATCCATTTTTGTAAGGGTATATTGCCACTTAAGGTCCGATAACCTGGTGATTAGTAACAGTCAAAATATTTAGAGAAGGCTAAAAAAACATATATCTAATTAAAACAGAAAAGCGGTTCTGCATCAAACACACCTAATAAGTATAGGAACACGATACAGGCGGCACCCCCTAGAGCTAATTATTGCGTTTAATGTCGTCCTGAGAGGTCATCGCGGGTGAAGGCGACGAAGGCAGTGCTCAACTTCTTGAAGGCATCCGACCTGCACCGGCGGTTACAGACTAACGATGTTAGCATGACTGTGAGATGTGTGTGACTTTTTGTGTGTGCGTGCTCTCCTTCTCTCTCTCTCTATCTTTATATCACCCCCATCCCTTCCCCCAGTGTAGAGTAGCATACCGGTCCTTCTAGACTGGTTAACATCCCTGCCTTTCTTTTCTCTCCTTCTTCTCCTTCCTTGCGTTTAACATCCGACAGAACCACGATATGATAATGATAGATGCCGTAGTGGAGGGCTCCAGAAATTCCGACCACGTGGTGTTATAAGACTTAAATAAAAGCACACGGGTATCGAACTGCAGCCGCCGCGACCTACGGGTTAGCGGTCAAGCACCATAACCAGCAGACTACTGCTACGGGTAACCCCTAATATCTATGAGAATTAGGCATTTAAAGTAAGGCCACAGAAAATTCGGTGCCTATGTAAAATAGCGTAAACCGACTCGATGAGAAGCTCATTAGAAAAACGGAGCATTTTGTATAACAATGTTTCTCCAATCCCTTTCCTAACATCTTTGAGATGGCTGCTAAGAATTTACGTTATTATAATGAAAACTCAATTTCGCTGTTTTACTAAGCAGTAAGCAGAATTTTTGTTTCTGTATACTCCAAGCACGCGCAGATTATTATATATTTGTTCTCAACGTCGCCTTGACATAACAGTAAACTTAAGTAGAATATAATGTAAACAGTAGCAGAAATGATGCTGACAGCTGAAAGTAAGAATAAAGCAGAGAGCTTACACGTTAAAGACATATTGCCGTAAGCAGAACCGAAAAAAGCAATACAGAGACGTAGGTAATGTATGGGATGGATAAGGACAGCTTAGAAAGAACTTGTGCTCACAATCCAATTATGATTTTGAAAACTCATTGAATAAAAGAAAAAGAGACGTACGCCAGAATATCTTCTATTAAACGAATGCTTGTTCTGTTAAATCCAGCATCGGTAACAGTGGTACTATAGCTGTTCAAATCTTGTTTGCATATTAGTCAATCTCATTGCATGTAAGACAAACTTGCATCGACGAGGTCCTTCAAATCACCGATGTGTGAAAGCCACGAGACGCAAAGCAACCCCTTTTCTTGGTTTCTTCAGACTTCGTAACGAAGCCAGAGAAACGCCATAGAAACTTCGATAATGAAAATACAGCGGCATCAGAATTTGTGCAAAAGACACCGAACGCATTGGAATACGCAGCATAGGACAGTGGCTAAGATCCAAGTGCCATAGCACTGACACAACTAAAAATAAAAGGAGAAGAATCCGTGAAAACAAAATGTCCTCTGGACGTAGACGTTCGCGCGTTTGTCTGTCGAGACGACGCGAGCGCCAAGACGTGACTTTGATCCCTCAATAGGGACGCTCAGAGCTCATCCCTGCCCTCGCTGGAAAACTGTGGCGTAAAGATAAAATAATGTCACTGTCTTTAGTTTTAATCTGGTGGCTTAGTGGGAGCAGTATCGGCTTTAGGAGCGGAGTTCAACCAAAGTTTACTGTTTCGCATCGTGGTGTTGCGATCGCAGTATCTTGTATCTTAAGATACACGATACATTCTTCAATGTATCGGAAATACAGATACTGATACACATCTCGCGAGACGTATCGCGATACAGATACAAGATACCCAAATAGTATCTAAGATAGTATCGAAGATATATGTATCTTTGATACTGCCCAGCACTGACAGGCACGAAGGCAAAAAACTAGATTAGAATTGCTTTGTCAACTTTTGAATAAAAATCTAGCTCTAGATCCATCCCCGTATTTGACACCCCTAACTAGCACGCCCACTTGACAGCGACACCACCACCAAAGCGCTTTAACCCCATATTTTGCTCGCACTGACCTATTCAAGTTTTCATATTTTCCAAGACCTATTAGTGAATGGAACTTTCTTACCAATACATGTGATCAGTCTTCAGCTTTTATTGCTGTTGTTCTGTCACTGCTGCTACTTTTGTATTTGTATTAACCACCCTGCTTGGACCATGAGTCCGCAGTATTGAATAAATTAAAAAACAAAATAAATAAAAGTGAATGGTACAACATGTTTATCAATGCCAGTCATATTACAGCTGTCTCTCATTGTGCCTTGTGCCGTGTGATGTCAGCAACTATGAAAAACAAGTTGAGCAGGCTAGCCAATGCGATGAGTCAGTTCCCACCTACGTATGATGTGCTATTTTGATGGGTGACATACCACAAGCCCATAACATCATTTGAATAGTTGGTAAGTGAGAACTGAAAGGCCTTCAAAACTAAAGGTCAAGGTAACTGTTAGCTTAGACTTTCTGGTCCTTCTCTGTGTGCATGTGTGATTTGCACTGCAGTTCAAATATGCACTTACAACTAGCCTAAGTATCAGTCTTATTACTGTTTACACTGATCTCAGAATTTCTTGGTTGTATAACTCTTCTTAGCATGCACTGATTTCTGTAGTTTATTTTTATTCACCTGTCCCGTGAGACGGAATGACTGGATTCGATGCAAAATTTGAAATGCCATGAATGTTTTTTTTTAACCATAGAAACATTTTCACAGAAAAGGTGAAGTGATCAGCGACTCGAACAAGAAAAGCCTAACGCTGGTGTCAACATTTTGACAAGGGGGATATGTCTTTGTCAGGGGCTGCTGCATGAGGGCCTCACGAAGATCATACAATGATAGTGCTATATATCCTACATTCACAAACATAATATAATATTCATCTTTTTAGCTACCTCATATATAGTATAATAATATAAAAAAAAAGAAACCGATGGAAATAGCACCATAAGCCACATTATGGTAAGAGAACTCTGTTGGGAAAGTGAGCCAGCTGCCAATACTGTTCGCGTACTACTCACGTTGTGTTTCTGGAACGAAGGAGCTGCACCAAGCTTCTCGAAGCAGCTTCTGTGGAGACGCCCGCATTTTGGACAATCACCTTCTCTGTACTAAGAAGGTCCTCGAGCTTCGAGTACCTCTCTCCCAGTGCTGCCTGAGCAACCGCCAAGATCTGCTGCACCAGGCCCTTGTCGATAACGGCATCCCCACCACTTTTTCTGAAAGGCAATGTTACAGTAGACTGTCAGCCTGTCTCAAAAGTTCACTGCAATGGTTGCATTTTGATTGTTCCAGTTTTCCTTTGCTGATTGGTTATTCTGATGCAGGGGTAACCCTCTGTGCAAGACGCTGGTGCGACTTTTGATCGCAAGCTTTTCCAGAAAGCCACATTAGAGAAATGAATCTTGCGCATGGCCTGACAACTTCTAGCAGACAGGTGCCGAGAAAATGGGATAGGCAAGCCAAGCAACAAATGTTCTAAGGCCAATCTGCTGTCAATAACGATAGGTATTGACTGCAGACTGGAATATGTGGATTTCTGCTAGTGACTGGTATTCCGTTTAAGGACTGACTCAAATCACAATATTCAATTCCTTATTCAAAACATGAAATGGACTGGCTACAGCTCGGAGATGCACTCCGTAAGGTTCTGTTATTTTTCCACTACTCTTTAACTTAAAGGGACCGACAACCAACTTTTGTGGTACCCGTTTTCTTGAGTGCAATGGGAAGCTTACCGGTCAGAGCTTCTAATCACGGAGTGGTAACGCGGAGAACGCCGTAAAACATTTGTTATCAGAGTTTTTCGATCTGCAGCGATTATGCAGTCTTAATATCACATGCTGCAAACAGTGAGAAGTGAGCGCGATAGCGATTATACGCCAGCAGTGGTGACAAGTTATGCCCTAAGTATGAAAAGGCAATGTTACGTTTGCAAAGCCTGCGGTGCCGCGACTACTGCTTTCTAGCCTATTAAATTATTTTACAATAGTTATAGCGTTTTTCTGGGGCTTCTTGTAGAAGTACTTTGGCCGTATACAGGTCGCGTTATCACATTTTAGTCAAGCCAAGCCAAGCTAAGCCTTCGAAAACGAAACAAGTGGTAGGATACACCAGCAGTGCTGTTCATGAAGTGGTAGCAATCCTCCACAGAACAGTAATCGATGGCATTTTGCGAGCAGCAGCGCAAACTCGCGTGCTACTCTTCAAAAGTCCGATACGACGAGAGCAGACGAGAGTCGAGCTACGCGGGAAACACGGCCGGACGCCACGCGCATGCGCCGCAGCCTCCGTTTCACTGGAAGCCACGAAAGCAGCGCCGCATCTCATGGTTTACTTCTTTTACCTTAGAAACAAACGGGAATCGACAATAACATACATATTCAAATTTTCAGCCCTCGTTCTGGTGCGTGTAAAAGCATTAGAATACGTACAACAAAGAGCTTAAGACTGCATACGTCTGGTTCATGGCGCTCGCGCTAGGCTGCGCGACATACCGGTTTTTGTTACTTTTAAACGCGATTTAAAAATATGAATCCTACTCAGATCGCGAAAAGTATTCCGGAATCTGTCACTATAATTCACGGCCTTTTCATTTCCGCCAGGATCTAATCACCCGTTCTGGCCAGTTGTTGGTCCCTTTAAGCATGACAGGTCTCTCCAGAACTTTGAATAAGATAGAGAATATTGAACACACCGTTTATGCTGACAATCTCACCATCTGGTGCTCGCAAGGAAGCGAAGGACAAATACGGGATGCATTAGACCAAGCAGTCATGATGGTGGAGGAATACCTAAAGCCCACTGGGTTAAGATGCTCCTCACACAAGTCGGAGCTACTATGACACAGAAAGGAAAAAGGGGGCAGACCACAAGGTTGGTAACCACTGTCTGAATGCAAGATCAAATTACGCACCGTCAATGGGGACGAAATCCTAAGAGTGGAAGAGAGAGTACTGGGATATTTTATTGACACTAAAGGAGGGAACAACACAGCGCTTAAGAAGATCATCCTGAAAACAGAGAACGTGCATAGAATAATCAAAAGACTCGCAGGAAAACACAGAGGGATGAAGGAAGACAATCTCCTCTGGCTTGTCAACTGCTTTGTCCTTAGTCATATCATATATTCACTGGCAACGTATAACTGGTTACAAAACCAAGCAGAAAAGGTGGACGCCACTATCAGGAAAGTAGTCAAGAAAGCGCTTGGCCTAGCAATGCGCACTAGTGCAAGCAGTCTATTAGACCTAGGGATTCACAATACATCAAATGAAATAGCGGAAGCACAAAGAACGTCACAGCTGATGCGACCTTCCTCAAGTATAACAGGCATGGACATTCTTGATAAAATCAAGATCAATCCCACAATAGCAATTAAAACTACGCTGAATTACAGCAACAAATTACAAATAATATCATTGTTGCTCCGCTACCTAGAAACATGCACCCTACATAAAATCGTGGAAGGAGGGTGCCTGCTTTGTGGATGCTGCAGAGTACAGGGGCCGCCCCAGCTACTCTGCAGTTGTAGTAAATTACAAAGGGGACTGCACAGACGCTGCATCAATTAATATTAATAAAGCCGAGATTGCAGAGCAAGTAGCTATAGCCATGGCATTGACAAACAAGAACTGAACGGAAATCTATTGCGACTCCAGGCAAGCAATTGCTGCTTTCAGCAGGGGAAGGCAGCCAGAGTCGTCGGCACCATAAAAAGCATGGACATGAAGTACATCTACTGGTTCCCCTGACACATGAGTAGAATCAAAGGCTTACAAGTCAATTAAAACGAATCGGACAACAGCGTTGCCCGTGATCTAACTGACCGGTACGCTTATACAAATGGCCCTGACTCCGCTGGATTGATTCCTCTACACAGATAAACTGGCTACATACAATGAAATCACTAAATACTTCTATCTAGACAGAAGACTTTATCCGCACCCCCATGCAAACCTAAACAGAGCTCAAGTCATAACGCTAAGACAACTACAGACAAAATCATACTATTCACCGCTTCAAATCAGGGAGTGGTACGAAGTAGAAGAGACAGAAATTACATGCAAAGCTTGCAAAGAAAGTATATGCACGTTAGAACATTCTCTGGGACCGCGGTTCACTGGGGCCCGGTATTACGCGGGACCGCTTCGAAAGGCTAATCAAATCATCAACTTACGACAATCAAGTCCTGGCTGTCCAGTACTCAACCTCCCTGTTCAAACAGGAGGCTCGACCTCCCTGTTCCGTCGTGAGAGTAGCCAGGTTGGCGCATTCGCGTCATGTACATGATAAATAATAAAGTTTTGAAGAAGAAGAAATTTTGAAACATTCACACACCCCTAATTTTGAGCCAAGCATAAGACAGTACTACATGTTCAGCAGTGAATCTGCAGCTTCACTGTGCATTCCTGAGCATGCCAGATGCGCAGCACTGCCAACATCAGGAATGCACAGTGAAGCTGAAGATTCAATGCTGAACGTGGAGCACCGTCTTGTGCTTGTTGGCTCAAAATTAGGCGTGTGCGAATGTTTGGAAATGTTGAATAACGAATTGAATATTGTGACTAGAGTCAGTCCTCATACCGAATACCAGTCACTAGCAGAAATCCACATATTTCTCTAACAGTTTTTGGATACTTTACGTCACTGACTGCACCATCACCAAAGATGAAACTGAAGCAAAAAACGGACAACTTTAATCCCATTCACAGTTCACGTAACAGAGGACAGCATGCTGTGTTGCCGGCAGCCACATTTTTGCCCGCTAAACACCATCACTAACAATAAAATGTTGGTTAGAAGCTATTCAGAAGTAGGCATTGTCAGGAACTATTTATAGGTGCAGAACCAGCGTCCTTTCATCAGATTAAGTATAAAAACATTTGACTGCATCATACTTTATACAATAATGACACCATCTGCCACGACCATTTGATCTAAAAAGTGCTTTTTTTCTTCCCAACCACCACCACAAATGGCACTCATTTGTGGTGACAGAAATTTCAAATGGGAGTACAAGCATATGAATACTTTTTTATGTTAATCATGAGAAGGCTGTGCATTATTTGCAAATTATTAAAGAAAACATTCTATATTCGATTTGCTTTCTATATTCGAATCGGAAGGTTTCCTTCGTGAATGAAGCGGTTAATGTGAAATTTAACAGAGACATAATCTGCCAATATGCCAATTATCACAAGTCCCACATGAACTTATTTTACTCGGAAGTTCTGCCACTAGCTTTCAAAGGGGCGCCGCAACATTTTTTTAACATAGTCAGAAAACACTGTTGACTGTAATCAAGGCTGCCGTGAACATGATTGTCAAATAGTGCTGCACTGCATACAGCAGAAAATTTACAATTTCCCATCAAAAACAGTTTCTGCTCAATTGCTCATTCCTTTGCAATCTGGAGGGGACCGCAATGAGCATCGCCCCGCTGCCCCCCCTCCCTCTATAGCTTCCAGCATGATGAAAGGAATGCAAAGGCGCATGGCTTGCACGATAACTCCGCTTATACTCAACAGATTAAAATTTTTTTTTTTGCAGAAGGATATTCTTGAGGCGACAGAGTCTAACAGTACGGTAAGCTCCTTTAAAATGTCAATAAGCACAGGAGAAAGGCACACCTTACCTAACAGCGAGAATGAAGTTTCACACTTAGTTTTTTTTACCTGAATTGAATAATCCTCTTCCTGAGTTGCTCTGCTGTTAGACGACCAGTGACATCCAAGCGCACACCTTGTTTGAGTGCTGCCTCCACAATAAGTCTATTCAGCTCCATCATGCTTTCCTAGTGAGTGGAGATCCAAAGCATAAAAGAAAATGCTGTGAAGAACTTCCCTCTACAACAATTCAAAATACATATCCGAGACTTTTTTTGCGTGCCCTCGAAAGCAGCGAAATCTTTACATCGGCATGAAGAATGGCACGCCTTGTGTACTGAAAGAATTCATAGTTCAAACCAGATGCGCAACTCACCTCTGAAACAGTCTTTTTAAGAATTAAAAATCAATTACAATGAAGTCTACTTGCAAAGATAGAGCTTTGACCTGTGACCCGTTAAATTGACCTGCAAGGCTTATAGTATTACGCATTCCCTATGGTGTGTATGACCAGGCAAAATGTAAGAATTAGGGGTGTGCGAATATTCGAAATTTCGAATATTTTTCGAATAGTGCTTGCTATTCGATTCGATTCGCACTGGAATTTTACAATTCGAACTATTCAAACTTCCCAAAAGAAATACAGTCAACGTCCGATTGAAAATGACCCCTTCAGATTTTCAATATGCTTCACCTCATTACACTCTCGTATTGCGGCAAAGCTGGCTTTCAAGCGCCGTTACGGTCGGACTTTGCCAAGAGACAGTCAACGTCCGATTGAAAGTGATCCCTAGATTTTCAATATGCTTCACCTCATCACACCCCGGTATTGCGGCAAAGCTGCCTTTCATACTCCGCTACGGTCGCAAATTTATTAATGCAAGAAAACGCTGGTTCCAACATGGAGATGAAAGATGTGGCAGAGGTGGGGGCTAAATTAATGCTGTTTTGGACCTGAAATTTGGGCAGGAAGTCCGAAAAATCGGAAGCCGAAGCTTTTTAACATCCAAAATTTCAGATGTTCTTATATATCGATGTCTACGAGGCAGATTTGGAACTCCGGACTTGAAGGGAGCACACCCTTGTCCACCACATTAGTTGGGCTTCCACAGAAATTGAAAGAGGATGAGAGGCTGAGGAAATGGCATCTTTGCCTATCACGTGTAAAGTGTTGTCGGCAACACTTTGGTTGCACCAAATCATGTACATAAATAAAACTCGGCCTCTACATTACCTCATTCTTGATAAGACAACTATGAAACACCACACCGCCAGTGCTTCATCAACCTAGCGAAAAGAAACTTTCATGTTGCTATCTCATAAGAATATGCTTAGGAAGCCTCTTTTTTTTTCTGCAATTTTGCTTCGAAGTATTCGAAAAGCATTCTAGAAATATTCAAGAAATATTCGAAAAATATTCGATTCGATTCGCACTCACACTTCAATATTCGAATTCGCTTCGCACCCAAAGTTTTGCTATTCACACAGCTCTAGTAAGAATACATGGTTATACTGAGTAGGATGTTAAAGCATTTTTATCATCGTAATAATAAACGTTATAATAATATGCAAACAAAAAACTACAACCAACTCTTGATACAGCTGCCTTGAATTGTAACATAGCCAACAAAATGTGCTCTTTTATTTTACCGCTTGCAAGAGTGCCCATTGAAGACAGCTTCAATTGTGGATATGAATACGTTTTTCTGTGGAATCATAAGTTTGTCTTACTCTGAGCACAAATGAGCTCGGGTGACTTGTAGCTGTGCCACCCAATATTGTTTCACCCAATATGATCATTAATATTGTGCATAGCAAAGAAAAACGAGCCCTTAAAAGTCATCTTCTTTCCTTGTTTCACCCAAAGCTACACCTGGGTTGGGAGGAACACAGTAGTGAATTGCTCCGAATTAACTTTTGTCATCTGGTGTCTATAGTGCATACATATTTCCTCAAGTATAACCCGCACAAAAATATTTTAAAAATTTTGAGCTAAAGTCAAAACATAAAACACAAATTGCGGTCTGCAAAGGTGGCTTCACGGCAGTTCTTTGCAGCTATGCAAGGAAGCTTGCTACGTGAGAATCGTGTTCAGAAAATTTTTCGCGAATCGTTGTTGAGGGTGCAGGTTATACGCGAGAACATACATGCGTACTAAGCAGCCCCACAAGACAAGAATGCAGCTACTATGGCTGGAAACATGAAGTGCAACTGGAGTCGCATTCCATGGCCATTATGACACCGCAGCACTTAATTCTGGCAATGCACCCGGCTGTTGTTTGTAGTACCTAGTTAACAAAGCCTTATGCTATCTTTAACGCTACTGCTTTGCCTGGTATTGTAATTCCCATAGTCCCATATGTTTTGGCATAAACTCTAGCTTGGTGAACATCAGGCAGCAACATGTGACCATCAAGGTTTGCCTAGGATCTGCACTGTTTCTTGCAGGATTCAGAAATGTCCAGGTATTAAAGTGTGCAGTCAATAACATAAATGTCAAATTAAATGCCAAAAATGCTGCTAAAACACCTCAAGCCAAAGACCACCTTTTTGGCTTTTGGTGAAGGATTCTTATACTAGTAAATAATTTTTTTAAATGTTAAAGAAAACTTTGTTAAACATTATTCTCTTTAACATATGTAGTTATTAAATTAATATTGCCAATGTGGTATACTTTCGAGATCCACATTAGAAGATAACAGAGGAAACCATAACAATCATATATAGTTCTTTTGTAATAAATTTAGACCGCAGGGAAATCCTGATTTGTTCATGTGCACAGCGGTTTGTTCTTTACTCATAAGTACCATGCAAATAAAGAACTGCCTGATACAGCTGTATAATAAATGAATAGTATTTCAATCCATTCATTTTATTAACATGCACTCTTACTAGGTGAATACGTAACAGCCTGGGGCTTATCTGGTTGTAAAGTATCTATACTGAGTCCAAAACAGCTTATTTCCTGACAAAAAGAATACGAACTAAAGAAAAAAAAAAACTTAGTGCCTTTAGCAGATGCTATATAAAAAAAAAACAAATGAAGGAGAAATGAAACTGCTCAGTATCAAGGATAAGAGCAAGCTTTAAATAGCTCACAGTAACATCTTGAAATATTATCTAGAAAAGCAGAAAACAAATCATGGCATGATAATACATAGCACTTTAATATGTTAGCAAACAAAGTCTGGTAAATAACTAACCCAAACTATCATTTACCACACAAGTGTCCTATTAGACTTACACCATCCTTGTAAAACTAGTGCTTTTTTTTTTTTTTAAATCATGGAAATAATGTCTTGCCAAAGCAATGTTTTCTCACTTTAAAACGAAACAAGGGTTGCAATCACCATGTGCGTGCGCAGGGCTCTTCATTAGGGGATGCCCCCCCCCATTGACTAAGTCCAAAAGAAAACAAACTTCGCAACAGATGCAAAAATAGAAATGGTTTCTGGGTGTTAAGGTGGGAAGTAAAGAGTACATTAGAGGTCCTCGGCTGTCATTATTGTCAAAAACCATCATTGTTAAGAAGTGTGTAAAAGACTGCACTTTCACAGAGTGGTTGATTGGAAGAGTTGCACTTTAAAAAATGATGGGATGGCTTCAGCCTAGAAAAGGTGTCGGGCAGACTTGGCACCCCCATTAGATGATTAAAAGCACCCCCCCCCCTTTCTGCCTCCACTGTGCGCACGCATATGGCTCTAACCGAAGGTATATTAAAAAAAAATTCACTATATAATTTACGATATAACTGGGACTTCAAAAATGAAAAAGAAAGAGAGAGAAACTGAATGATTTCACCAACAACTCAACTAGCCCCAGGTTTTGCACAAACAGTAACCATTATTGTACATCCTGACAACAGTCACAGGTTTCAAAAAAAAAATGTACGAAACTTTCGTTAACCTCTCATAGTATAATTTTTCAACTGCATGTTTACTGCTTTCATTCTTTCGTTTTATACCAAGGTGGCAAATTATCTATTCAGTCAAATACACAAAACAATTAACAAAGCTGTCTTGCCTTCTGCTTGCAGTTGACAATATGCTGGAGTGCTAACTTTGAGTTTTCATGAGCCAAACAACCAGGGTAAATTGCTCCCTCTGATGGCACGGCCTCACTGCAAATGAAAAAACACAAATTGCACAATTCAAAGCATGAATTGAAAATGTGTAACAAAGTGAAGACAAGGTGCCACGTCAGCAGTTACAGTTCAAACAATGGCCTGCAATGTGTGTTTAGCAAGGAACATATTACATTTGGGTTTCCATTTTCATTATAACTTGTATTACACATTACAACCACTACAGCTAGCACTCCAACTCAAGCCGTATGGAATATAAAAATTAGTTTGTCCTCTTATTTTTCTCTCACACATTCCTTAGCTCTTCTGAACGGTGACTACATCATTGCAAGCTGCTGGGCAGGATGCCCTGCACGAGGACAAGGAAGCGGAAAAGCATTATGCAAAAGGCACAAAAAATTGACATGCATGTGAACGCATTTTCTGCTTGGAACTGCTGCTGACGACAGCCGTTTCACCAGTAGGCAGCGCAAAGAGGCAGTTTGGCAAGGACTTATGCAAGGAACATAGCGGATTATTAAAAGAAGAAGCAAACTTGGGCAAATTTTAGCAACTTCAAAACACGAAAGAAACTTCCTCCTCCATGGCCCTCCACATGTATATAGACATTCAAATGGATCATGCGTTGCTTCAATGTCACGAATGTCTATTTCATTTGTTGGCCATTTACAGGCCTCATAGCGGTTGCTACAGTATCCTGCAAAGCTCCTGTTACTTTTTTCACTTCAATGCTACACTCACTGTTCATTTTGTTTGGTGTTGCTTCTAAAACTGCTTATAATATCTCCACAAATGCATGTACACAATATGTAGTGGAACGGGAAAGGTTTAGGTATGTGTGACACTATTAGAGCAACTGAAAGACAAACCTCAATGCAAAAAAATTTTCAATATATAATAAACTTTTTCACTGCACGTACGACTTCATTATGTTCAGGTTTAAATGTACGTCATTTGTGGCTACATGGGCCAATACTTGCTTTTGGCACTTGAAGATTATCTCTTCAAGCACAGACTTTGTTAAAAAAAAACGTTCGATTCCTTACTTCCACAAGACTTGGGAGCATTGGCAGACGCTGTTATTGACAACAAGTCTAGTAATGTGATCTTACAAAATGAATCAACACTGGGCTAGTTCACATTGCATCTTTTAGTAATAACAGCACAAGAAATGAGGACAGATGCAAACACGGCATGACTGCTGCTTGTGCTCGTGTTTATACATAGCATCATTCCTACTGCAAAAACTGGCACTATTAAAACTTGTGTTGCAACATTAGTTGAGCCATTGAGGGCCTCTTGCCCTCTTACAGGCTGACGGTCATTAGTGATGCCAGAGCAAAAGATCACGAAATCCTACTCTTTAGCAGTGAGCATGCAACTCTAGGTGGAAGGTGCTTGATACAAAAAGGCACTGAAGGTTGAGAAAGGTGCACTAGAGTGCAGTGGCATGGCCAGGTGTTAAATATTTTTTGCGTGATAGAAGGGGATTTGCATATGTCCGCGTAAGGTGAGTGTGAGGCCAGGCCAGTGTTGTCAGATGTTTTATAGCACACATCATGATACACAAAAAATTAGAGATATACAAAAAACTTAAAATGCCTGGTATGCCACCACTGGCTCATAGTAGACTAGCTTGCAAAGACTG
This sequence comes from Rhipicephalus sanguineus, assembly GCF_013339695.2. NCBI lineage: Eukaryota > Metazoa > Arthropoda > Arachnida > Ixodida > Ixodidae > Rhipicephalus > Rhipicephalus sanguineus. The sequence goes on along the minus strand of NC_051176.1, from coordinate 90,505,943 downwards.
TAGATTGCACTGCATGCATGCTAGGCAGAGGCATACAAATTTTTCTGGAAGTATTGTCGGTTTCTCACCATGAAAGTGGGCCATAGTTTGTGCACAGCTTATTCTTCCTACCACTGTTCGTATCCTGCCTAAAATGAGGACTTATGTGCTGGTTTTAGCCTCCCCCGTTTTTTTTGTGCCCAGAAATGCAGACACCACTAATTACTTTATCATATGGTATTGGAATACTGCCAAATGCTTACTCAGATGAGGAGGAGATGCAGCGCATGTCAACACACACATCCAAACTGTGACCAGGAAGTGGAGGGAGCACTCTAACCAAAGTGTCCATCAAAGACTCGCAAGATGCAGTAAGTGATCCAGCCATGTCCAATGTACGATCCAGAAGTAAAAGGGACACCTTAGACTCTGCAGACTGAGGGGGAAAAGAGAGAATGTGGTGATTCAGAGTGCTAACAGCATTATATGGCACTCTTACATGTCACAGCTATACAGCACATGTAAAACTCAGTCAGATGATCCATAGGCTCTTAATTTTATTAAATGAAATATATGTTCCCTCTACCAAACTGCTGCCAGAGCACAAGGCCACCTTGAGCAGTGAATTTGCCATAATTGTTGCTCAAACAAAAAATGCCATGCCTGCGCGGAACACGCAACACAGTCACAGTGAAAGCTGGTGGAGCAGCCTACATAGAGTCTGCTGTAAGCTCTCTTAGGGCGCCTAAAGCAAGTACACTTGTGAGGTACCCACTACGCAATAAATCATCCCATTTTACAAAGTAGCGAAGAACCCACTACACGTTTCTAGAGCAATATGTGCACCTGCATAGCTGCACACTTTCTTGTTGCTATGGTGGACGATGATAAAGATCATGAATTATGGCTGGGCCCTTTGTAATGGGTGGGAAGCCTTAAACCACCCACTCATTACGCAATTCACACTGAGTGATGCCTGGTGTGATTCTACTTTTCTGCCACGCAATATTACATCTGTTAACATGTTTCCTCGCCATACATGACCACTTGCACAGGGTCTTTTTTTAAAACCATTCAAGCACTGGCGTGGCTCTTTGGGAGAGCACTTGCTTGCCACACAGAAAGCCTGGGTTCAAATCTGCCTCGAACCCTGGTTTCTTTTTCTCAATGCACGTGACAGCTGCGACAGGCACTGGCGATGGCGGTGGACAATTAAGCCACCAAAATCGGCTGTTGTTATGAGCTCATGACAGCTTACGCTGTAAACCAAACTCTGACTTGCTGAGAACTTACAAAGAGGGTGAGAGTGAACTGTGTGCCAAACAGTGTGCTCAGCTACAGGTGATGAGAAGGCCACAACTGGGGCTATTCGGTGAGGTTCTGAACTCTGTTTCGAGGTGCAAAATATCAGTTTAGCTGCCAGTACTGTTGGTCAAAAGCACGACATATTCTACACCTGAATGGATTCAATTAAAAGCGATTAAAACAAAATAGCGTTTGACAGAAGCTATGATGCCAAGTCATAGCTGTCTTTTTGATACATGCCTGTCTTATATCGCTTATCTCTATTATATTGTATCAGCAACATTGCAGCTATGTCACATGACATTACTGACAAAATGATAACAAGTATGTAGGACCCTTATTCATTTTCACAGAATATTTGGTTTTACAGCGATAGCCTTTTAGACTTTCCAGACCACTGTTGCGGTAGTTCCCTCGCAATGGTCATCATTGCGTAGCCATGCCAACAATAAAACAAAACAAAGGCTACAGAAAGGAGGACACCTAGGTTTGTGCAAAAAGCTTTAAACCTTCACATCCAAAAGCTGACACTCCCACCAACTGCACCATTAAAAAAACCAACACAGTGTGAGTAAAAGCAGCACCTTTCACACGGAAGGAGTTGGAATGCACACTGCAGACCATCCAGCAATAACAAATCAGCACTGATGTGAAAAATTCCTGTGCTGCTGCGAAAATCTGCAAGTGATCATGTAAATAAAATGTAACAGAGGGGTCTTACAGTGTTTAATAATATTCCACCTATTGCTGTCATTTTTTCAATCTTAAACGAAACAAGAACTCAATTTTTTCCTTTTTGTATTTCTGGGCAGTTTCCCAAAAGCTTAAAAGGCAGTTACACAAAGAAACAGCTTGAATTTTCAGGATTGTGCTGAGAGACGTGCTGCAAGTTCTCTTACTAGGACACACAATACTTAACAGTGTTGATGCTTACACTGCCTTAAACTTTTCATTGTTAAAAATATACAGTAAACGTAAGCATTGGATCAATCTAGAATACAGCCTTTGATAAACTATGTAATATTTATTTTATGTGCAAGAGATGACTCTGCTAAAGGGGCCCCTCACCATGCCCCACTGCAAATTTTCATTACAAACTGGAACTTGTAGGGCACCTACTCGAAAGGGTCTTAGTGAAATAATTTTTCAAATTGGTTCATTGTTGGAGAAATTGGAACGAATTAGACTGTACTGTTATCATGCCTCCAGGAGGCGAGCTTCAGTTCGAAAGTGGACTCTCTTCCTTTGCCTGGGCTAGTGTCCACAACCTTGTGTAGTCCTAACTGATAGAAGTGAGGGAGCATGCCGTGTTCTCATGACGACCCCTGCCTCTCTAAGAATGAAGCACTTAAAGGGGTCATGGACCATCCCTTGGGCTTGGTGAGAAAACACATTCTGCGAATAACAGACACTGCTATGAACATTTCAGACAAACCTTGCAGTCATGTGCGGCAAGGAGAGTTTGCAAGCCGAGCGTGAAGTTGCCATTTTCTCAGGCGCCCTCATTTCATACAGAGGCCTGTGCTCACTCTCTTCAGAGCTGCCGGTGCCTGCCGTTTGAAATTGAACAGCAGGTAGCATGCTATTGGCCAATAGCTGGCACGAATCAAGAGCGGCATTTGCATCCAATGTGCTTCTTTCCACGGGGTGCCGCCGTGTGCTGGCACTGCACTCCGTAGTCTGCTAACATTACACAGTGAGCCACACCAGCGCACAGGAATCACAATGGGAAAGAGCGATTGCACTCCATCATGCACGCTCAAGGTCATGATGGACGCTGATGTAACATCTTTCCCCCATGCCATCCCTCCCGGTGTAGCTTCCAGGACGCTTGTCGGGATGAGAGGAGAGAGAAAGCGTTTAAAGCACGTGACAAACCCCTGTAACTCTGCTCGTTCTTGACAAATTTGAGAATTTTTTGTGGCAAGAAATTCGTGAGGCAATAAACTTTGATACTGAGGTCATTTCATGATTACTTGGAAAAGTGGTTCACGACTCTTAAGTGCCCGTTCGGGGGTCGCCCTCGTCAGCATAGCCAAGCGAATGATCAGCACAAGGAGGATGAAAGAGAGCGAACGCAGAGTGCAGCGGAGATTGATTAATAGTGATAGCAAAGAGAGCGAGAGGAGGAAAGTGGAGGAAGGTACAGTGGAAGCATGAAGAGGAAAGCAGAGGAGAGTAGTGACCGAGAAAACACAGAACAGTGGAGAATGAAACACGGTGATAGCGAAGAGAGAGCGAGAAGAATGGCGGAGTAAGAATAGAATAAGGAGGAGTTTCCGAAAGAAAACACGGACACGCTTTTTTTCTGAACAATGAGCGACGCAACCAGTGGAAGTGCTCTGTCTGTCACTGCCACTAAACGAGCTGCCCGAGCAGAGACTCAACATTGCAGACACCAGAATCCTGCTGTGCTTTGATTTTGCATTAGGGAGTATCGTAACTGTCGGCGACTTCTTTTTTTCTTCTCTTCCTATTTTGGATAGGATGAAAACAGCCCACGGTCATCGACGTTCTCAGGAGCAACTCTTATGTAGACATGCGCCTGTTATGTAAGCACTCTCTTAAAGTGTGTCTCCCTTGAGCCGGAAGGCACATTGCCTACTGCTTTCATGCGAAGTAGAGACGTTGTATTTTGCACACAAAATCGCCAACTGATCTACAAGCTACACTTTTTTCTTTGCAATGCCCAGCCATGTGAGGGGCCCTTTAAGAGCTCCTATTTAAATTCCTGCACTGGAATGGAGAAACCACTTTTCTCCCCTGCCCCTGCACTGATCTTGATTATATTTGTTACATTTGAAAGGAAAAAATAAAATGAAGTAATTGAGGAAAGTGGATAGTCAAAATTTCCCACAAATGTCTTTAGAAAAAATTTTGAGAATTTTCAAACAAAAACAAGGTTCAAGCATTAAATTTACATCCACATAACTCGACAATAAAAGCAATACTGCATTTCAGTTTCATCTAATACGACATCTAAGGTGGACAATCTTGACGTATTACACGCCAATATGAATTACATACCACTAGTTTGTAAGTAGGACTTATGCAAAACTACCATAAACGTAAAAATTCATAGTATCACATTTGTCCCGTAGAGATGCTCTAACAAATGAAAATCATGGAACTGCAATATCTGCTCTTAATGCAGAGTTACAGATTTGTAAACATTCTGCTTTAAACTTAACCATTTTAGGCAGTCCTTAATATAAAAATCCTCGGTCCTAAGTCAAACTTATGGCTGTAAGATTTGCTGGATTAAAGTCCAACATATTCCATGCTAAGAAGTCCAGTGATAATCTTATAAAACCATTTCTACATTTTACATTTACTTGAATAGAAAAATTTAAGTTGCCCTGAGACTAGGCTGCTGCTGATGATGAAGTAATGGATAATAGAGTTACATAGTGGGCTGTCAGGATTAGCTTGTTAGGGTGTTAAAAAGAATCTTGATGCGCTATCCTTGTGCGTATTCCTTTTTTATTGTTGTGCATATTATTTACACAGAGTAGATTTTAGAAACTGATGTAAACTTGCTGCTACATTTACAGTACTTTCAGAGATTAAAAGGAAGAATGGCTCACCTTTCTATGGCCCCTGGAAAGCCGGGACAACTCTTCTCCAACAATTCGAGATAGTGATCCAAGAGAAAACGTCTCTTCTCTAACACGGACTACTTCAAATATAGAGTTCAAATTTCCTATGAGTGACTGCAAATAAGGCAGGGCATTTTTATACAAACTAGTAATGCAATTAACAACTTCACTTGACTATCAATCTTACCTTCAGGTCTATTTGCAAGTTTCTAGAGAAACTTGAACCTTCAAGGGTTGTGCCCGCTTGACCAGCGCTCTTCCGTATTTGTTTTTGCCATGAAGAAAGAAAGCAGATCACGTGTTATTGCGTAATAGACTGCAACAAAGCACTTGAGAGAATAATGCACGAGCTATACACGTGAAACATTAATGTGAACCAAATAAAAAGTGAAAAAAAAAAAGTGAGCTTTAGAACTCATAATATCAGGTGCACAAATTTATTTCAATATTTCAGTTATTTCAACATCAGTTATTGCATTAAAGACAGCTTTCTGTTTATGAGTGCCACTTCGTGTACTACAGGACTAACTGTAGTAAACATTGCCTTCTGCTCAGTCACGTTAAAAATCACACGGGTGTATTTTCCATTTTGCCTCCACTGAAATGTGTGTTGTGGCCAGTAATCAAACCTGCAGCCCCGAGCATAGCAGTGCGACAGCTTAAAGGGGCCCTGCAACACTTTTCCAAGTAACCATCGAATGGCTTTATTGCCTCACGAATCGATCGCCGCAAAAATTTTGAGAATCCGTCAAGTACGAGTGGAGTTACGGAGATCTGTGGCATGCTGTAATTGCTCTCTCTCTTCTCTCGTCCCGACGAGCGTGCTGGAAGCTAAGCAGGCAGAAATGGCAAGGGGGAAAGAAGTTACGTCACGCGCACATCATGACCATGAGCACTTTTTTTTTTTTTGCAAGCGTGGCTTACTTTCAGTGTGACTGCGAGCACGTGCACGTGATGGCCTCCCACGGCGGCCGCAGTAACTATGCATCTCACGACGCTCAAATCAGCTCATAGACGTGAAATCTGGTATATGGTACGGTTATTTGGGCATATGGCATCATTTGTAGAAAGAAGAGGGAACGATTTCTAGCTGATTTTGAGAATTCATTGTACATTCCAGGCCACGTGCTGCGACATAATGTTAGGCTCGTGTGTCCCCAGGAGCCTCGACTATCGATCGGCAGCGTTTTCTGGCCATGCTGAAAAAGTGTTCCAGGACCCCTTTAAGTGATCGCCATCACAGTGGGTTGTTGCATGCTAGTATCATAAAAAAAATTATATTTTCTTGGTTTTATTTGAAAATTCACTATGCACGTGTTTGTCACATCCATAGGTTAGCAAAAAAATTGGAGCTCACTCAGATTCACTCAAGAAATATATTTTGCTCTGAGGGCTCACTCGTGCTCAGACTCACCAAAATTTTCCTCAAGCGGAATCACTCGGACTCAGACTCACGGCTTGACCCGAGTCTGAGTGAGTCAACTCATGAGTCCGTCAGCATCAAATTAGCTGTTTTGATCATGGTGTCAATGCTCTTTAACGCCAATATCTCATATAATCGGGTCTCTACGATACGCATTTTGATCTTTTATCTTCAAATAAGAGTTATCAGTGGTTTCAATCCAGTAAAGGCATTTTTATGAAATGAGCGAATCACACAAGATAATTTTATCAAGAACTTCCCATGAAAGATCTTGCGGGGGTGGCCACGACGCACCCCCCCCCTCACACCTCTGATCAATAAATATTGAAGTGGTGCATGAACGCTAATGTGTTGAGATATGTGTGAATAGACTTGAGTATAAACTAGGCTTGTGCGAATATTCAAGCACTTCGAATATTCGAACGAATAATACAGTATTCGATTTTCCTACAATTCTAATTTAAATAATTGGAAATTTCGAAGTATTCCAAATGAACGAATAAACAAACTGCGTGTAATCCCCTGTAAAGGTGGTTTCACTGCAGTGGAGGGGCACTATACGGTGAATACACCTATCCAGGCGAAATCCACACTGCCGCGAAGCCCCACTTCAAGGTTAAATGAACAAATTTCCCTCGGATCGATTCATCGTTTTTTGAAGTCTAAAAGATCGTTATACCGGCTTATATGCTCTCAGTATAGTAAATTTTAAAACGTAACATATTTTACAGGTTATCACTTGCATTATATCGAAAGCCAAATCCTGCTACTATTCAAAGTTGCTTCACTTCCTTTGAACCAAAAAGAATGACATTTGCACATACCTTGTTACAATTAAAAAAAAATAATCATTGCGCAGGTTGGTTGGGTCATGACAAATATGCTCATGTTTCTTTATAATATGCGATATATACTATTCAAATTCGATTCGAAATTATTCGACCAAATCACTATTCGCTTCGTACCTAAAATTTACTATTCGCACAAGCCTAGTATAAACGTAAGCCGACAGAAGGCTGATAGTAAAGCTGAAGATGAGTAATAGGTCGGCAACAAAAGGTCGAGCTCACTCAGTCTCACTCAACAAATATATTTTCTGCTTAGGGCTCACTCGGACTCACACTCACCCATATTTTCCTGAACCGGACTCACTCGGACTCAGACTCACTAAAATTTTCTTCAACCGGACTCACTCGGACTCGAACTCACCCACAGATTATTCGCCCAGACTCACAGCTCGATCTGAGTCTGAGTGAATCGACTCATGAGTGAGTTTGCCGACCTATGGTCACATCAAAGCTCCACCATGACCCGCCATGGTAGCTTAGCAAGTAGGGTGTTGCACTGCTAAGCTTGAGGGTGAGGGTTCGATTCCCGGCCACGACGACTGCATTTCAATGGGGGCGAAATGCAAAGAACGCCCATGTGCTTAGATTTAGGCGCACGTTAAAGAACCCCAGAAGGTCGAAATTTCTGGAGCCCCCCACTATGGCGTCTCTCATAATCATATTGCGGTTGTGGGATGCAAAACCTCAACAATTATTAAAGCTTGACCGCAATGCAAAAGTACAAAGCAGCTGGATCCTATTTCATCGCTGGTGGAGCTTGACAGTTAAAAACAATGGAGGCTTGAATCACACCATAGACCAACTGTGGAGGGCTCCAAATTAACGGTGACTGCTACAAATCTTTCATGTGACCTAATGTTCAGTACACAGGTGTTTCCCCTGCAATCTATCTTCATTAAAATATAACCATTACAGTTGGCAACCAAACTCACAACCACACGTGCGCGAGCAGAGCAGCGCGGCCACTATGAGACACTGCAGTGGATGCTGAGTGTAAAGAGTGTTTAAAAACGGTAATATGGGTACTCACAGTATTTTCTGGTAATGGAGGGAAGATGTCATGAAACTGTGGCATAAGAAAAAACTTTGGAGTCACGTTGACAATGGACAATGGAACGTACATAATTTCCGCCATAAAAGTCTGCAAAGCAATGTCCAATGTGTGAACTTCGATTATTCACCACAAGTTATTTGCATGCACATTGGCAGTCAGATATGCCACTTCTGTGACTGATCTATTTAACGAGCCTTACCACATTTCCCATCCAGTCCAGAAGTCGTTCCTCCACGTCAAGAAAAGCACGTGGGCCATCAAGTCCTTCAGTTGTGCCATACCTTGCCAAAAGTTGTGCTGCTGGTGGGCACGAGGTGAGAACGCAAACATTAGTGAACACGCTTGCCCGCACCACTGCAGAAAGAGTCGCCAACGTCTGCTCGGTCACTGGGGTAGACACCAAGAATAGGGCCTTTGGTTCCGATTCTGATCCATGCTGTAAGGGGGCAAATATTGGAAAGATCGCTGAAAGTCCTTCTCTCTAAAATATAGATGCACGTGATTCTTGAATGTAGTAAATGCAATGCCAGTCCATTTTACAAGCTACAAACATCATGCACAGTTTATACTAACTGCATAGCGGCACTGTTGTAACTAAAAGCGTACTCTGCAAGAGTGAGAGAACAAAATATAATAAATATTCATTCACAGGGATTTAGATGGCTGCATTAATAGCTGCACTCATGTATCTGACTGCTCATTGTTTGCTCATCGGTAAACTGGCAAACACGTAACGGCTTTTAATTTGTTAGAACCTGTGTTATATGTCAACAAGTGTACTATTCACATTATTCCTGGCATAGGGTGACATTTAGTCAAATGCATGTAAATCAGCACTTGACATGCAAATACTTAACAGCTTAAAAAAAGTAAGAGCACACAATTATTAAACTATTCATACATCTGCAAGAACAAAAAAAAATGACTCCATCAGAATAACATTACGAGTAGTGACAGGTCAAGAGGGCAGTGGCAGTTATTCATACTTTTATAGTGAGTTGATTTGTTGCACAGCAACCAATCCCTGTTGCCTGCTAGTGTGTGCATACATTCACACTCCCTTGTTAGTACATCAACTCATTGGCCCCTTCTGGCAAGCATCTGCCACGTACAGCTTGGCAAAGAAATGTGTTGCTTTGGAGATGTGCAGTCCCTCACTACCGTGCATACAAGCGTGAATGAATAACATACTCCTAAACACCGCTGCATCACCTTCTTTAACCAGCTTTTTACAACCACTTCTACAACAGTTCTTGGTGTTTAAAGGGATACTGAACAAAAATGGGAAAAAATGACAAAAACATTAAAATTCTACTCAGAAGACGCGACTGTTCTGATAAATAGAGTTTACTTCACATATTTCTGCACAGTTGGCGGTATTTTTGGAGGATTGTCAGCCGCGGCAGCTGCACGCCAACGCGAGCCATGATGTCCAAGTCATCGCGGCAGATGCAGGGTGCGTTTTTCTGTCCTGCTACTTCCCTTTCTCCACCTCTGCTTAACATCCCACCTCCTCCTTCCACAAAGGCGCTAACGTGAGCCCCACTCTTATGGGCTTTACCCCACCCGGGAGCATCGTTCGCTGACGGTGCTGTTCGTAGTGGTTTTAGGAACCGTAGTGGGAGCTGAGCGGGTTGAGAGATGCAGGTGGTGGCTGGCATTTTTGGCAATGCCCGTTTCTGGTGACATTAACTTCACCTCCTCTAGTTCATGGCACGGCCGCTCGGTAGTTTGTGAAAAACGCATTACATTCATTATTTTTCACTAGTTTCTGTGACAAAGTAGGACTGTGTTTACCGATTTCAGCACCCAATTTTTCAGTTTGGCTGAAAATCTCAAAGGCAAGGATTTTGCTCAGTATCCCTTTAGTGACCATTTTAGTCACAGCATATGCACTGTCTGCTGCTGCCTTTATTGGCTCTGCATGCCTGACCATGGTGTACCAATCTGCTGCTGAGGCACAGTGGGACCTTTTCGTATGTGCAAAAGACAACACTTTTACGAGCATGGAGAGGTGGGAAAACAGGCTTGATACACATTTTTCTGCACGAATAGACACAATAAAGCATGCACACTGTACTGGAAGGATACAGCTAAGTGGGATATGAATATTTCAATAAACACAAGTCTAAAGGCTTGTTTGAGTGTGTTCAGAAGATGTGCCTGTGAAAAGCCTTTTCAACACCTGTATGTCTTCCCCTGTTTGTCTTTACTGGAAGGCTGGCACCCCAATGCATGAGTTTGAGTGTGTTAAGTAACGTCTGCTAATGTTGGAATGATTATTTATTTAAATATGGGCACACACTGATATCATGCAATTCTCACAATATATATAGCATTGTTTAGCTCAGGCCAAACTGATCGTAACACTGTAGGCATAATATGTATTTACATTATTAGCCATACACACTGTGAGCTCCAAACCTTGGCCATGCACTCCCTCGCAGACACACACTCAATCATGAACAGCGAAGCGTGTCAGCTAGTAGGGCGATTAATTAAATTAAACTGCGGAGTATCACATCCTGGAAATGCATAGTGACTTCTGAGTCACACCATTGTAGGCTAATTCTGACCACCTAATGTTTTTAAACATCCGCATAAGTCTATGTACACGAGTATTATTTCATTTCACTTGCATTTAAATGCGGCCACTGAAGCTGGGAGTTGAAGCTGAGACCTCATGCTGAAAAGGCAACATGGCATAACTTCACAGCCAATGATGTGGGTAGACACCCTAGTTATAAACCTTGCATTCAGAAGAAAAGAAAAGCATTAAGTGATTGTGATGCAGTGAAAGTGGAATGTTGGTGTATATAATGGCTTCTTACTTTCACACGAAAGCCGTAGTGCTAGTTCAGGAATGTGACTGTCCCAAACACTAATGTTATAATAACTTATCCGTGGCCACTTTGATAAATTGTTGCCACTTACGTTGTGTCGAATTACATGATTAAAAAATTGTGGATACCACCAAAGAATGCAGTCATCCATGTGGCTCAGGAACATTATGTGGTATCAAACATATAATAGTGTTAAAATTTTTTAAAGCTTTAAGTGGTGTCGCTACTTATTAGAATTCTTGCTGCTAACTCAAAGAAGCCCATGACTGTAATGCAAGCACTGGCCTGTAAAATGTCACTTGTCTGTGTAAAAGCTGCGCGGTTAACCATTTCCCCAACGTACGCTGGCTACACAGTTAAAATTGTGGACCCAAATTGGTAGTGTCAGTGGGACTGGTTTCACGCGCCTGTGGCGACCGCAGTCGGCCGACACTTACTCCGCGCGTTGTGCTACAGGAAGAGTTCTGCACTATATTATACCTCAAAGAAGCTGAACTCCCGGACGGCCAAGGCACCAGCCTCGAAGAGCTTGTCCGCTCCTCCATTCCAGTGCAATGCTTCTGCCATAGCATCGTCGAGGAAAACCACAGCATCCTGGCACCTCGGGAAAACTTCTTCCTTCCACAGCTGAGTTACAGGCCCTTCAAACGGCGACTTAAACACGCTCTGATGCATGACGAAACGGTGCACAATGCGCCCAAGGAAAGCAGTAGATGTGTCACGGTCACGTAAACAATAACGACAAAATTTTTCTTCAAAGTGTCAGCCGTACACAGCCGCACTATGAAAACGAAATGCGCGCAATGTTGCGCCCAGAACACGTCGGACGCAACACCGAAGACCAGTCAGTAGCCAGATGTCATTCTTCCCAACACCGTAGCCGTTCGCTGCGCCAGCTCCGCTCACAGAGGTGCAGTCGGCTCAAGGATTTTTGTTACTGCAGTGAAATAATTACAATTGGTCTACTGACAGCAGTGACAATAGTTACAACGATGGTACTTGCAGCGGATTCATACAGCGTCGTCTGGTTCTCGTCGTCAGCTCCATGTGATGAAGCCAACAAAGCAGCCAAAATCCAGTTCTTGATCCAATTATGGCCGGCCCTACTGCGACCCTCGTGAAAATAGCGCTTCGTTATTCTGACCAGAATAAGGAAACGCTATTTTCACGCAACTTGGCTTGGATTTGTGAAAGATTGTGGCTTTTCGTTGAAAGTTTACATCGCCGGTTCAGGCAACCTGTGGGCGCTTGGGGATGTTTTCTTGCGTATTTGTGATCGGCGCGGTGTTTGTGTGGTGGGCGCGGACGCTGTGATTGTGCTTGTCGTTTGCCAGTGTGCTTTTTGAACGTGAATAGTTGGATTGTGTTCGCATCAGTGTGTTTGGAACCGGTACTGTGGTTCGCCTGAGCTTGCGTGGTCACTACGATGCCTAGCGCTCTCATGAACCTGTTACGGTGTTCTTTGCGATTCATATTTGGTCTATTTTCGTGCGGTACGTGGACGGTGGTAGCATTGTGGTAGTCCGTAGTTGTGCACATTTCCAGGGAAGTTTGTTCTGTGCTTTGCACGGCCGTTCTTACCCGCTCGGCAACCTGCTTCGCGTTGTAATTTTATAGGCGTAATGGCATCGAACTCGCCGTGGCTTAGCTGTTAAATGCACGGTACTTGAACCACTTGGTCGTTCAGAAAAGCCACTGACCAGCCTCGATTTCATGGTATGGGCATCACACGATGTAATTTCGATGTCGATCCAGTCCAAGTTTCCAAATCGCGATTTACTTATTTGCGCTAGATGCGGAGGCGAGTCAATCACGGTCCAGAATTTCGATTTCAATAGAAAGTGCCTATGTGACACCCGTATTGGTCACCGCATGCTCAAGCCTCACTATTCGCATCCACGGCTACACGATCGATAGTTCTATGTGACAAAACGTTCGACTTCGTCACCATCACGTTGCTCGTAAGAGCATGCGGCTCGCACCCTACGGGTTCTACGCACGGAGCAACGTGTGGTAGCGGGCTAGTTGGTATTCCATACTTAAAACTGCTCAGCGCGAAAGTAGACACAGCAACGCAGGTGAGGCGACGACTAGCGCTGACATCCAACTGAAATTTATCACAACTCTCAAATATATTGCCTACACCCAAGATTAAAACATGCTTATGCTAAAAAAAAAAAGAGGTCACGCATGAAAGCACAGTGAGACCGTAAAAAAAACAACAAAGGTGGTACAGCGCATGCTAATGAATCCAGATAAGCCAGTTCTTTATCAGATAAGAATAATGAAGGTTGCTGGTGCCATCATGAGGGTGAGCCACAAGAACTCGTGTTTTCTCGAACAGAGGTTGGCAACCATATTTCTAATAATGATAAGCCATATAAACGTCTCTATCCATAACGTTGCTACCCACATTTTTTACTTTTTGCCACTGTAATCATATGCTTAGGAACCTGCCTCTTTGACCAAAGCACCGAATAAGCAATCTCAGTTATGTGTTCGAACTAGAGCCGTAGAAGGACCTTCGAGCCATTGCCAAGTTACGCACTGTAAAAAGTTCGTTGACTGCGTAATAGGCATCGTTTACAGCATGTCTTTGTCCTGTGAACACAGCTACGTTGGTCAAAGAGGTAGATGCCTAAATATACCATTACAGAACCATTTTCAAAAAGTAAAAAAACGTAGATAGGGATGGTTCTTTGGCTTCTCATTGTTCAGAGTGTAGTTGCCATTCTCTGTTTAAGAAAACAAGCTCTTGCAGCTCACCTTCATGATGGCATTGACGTTGTAAGAATAGTTAAAGGAAGCTGTGCCGGTAAACCTTCAATATTCTTATCTGATAACTCGCTTACCTGGATTCGTCGTCATGTGGTATTCCGCCTTAGTTGTTTTTTTATAGTTACACTGCACTGTCATCCTTTCACTTCATGTTATTTGTTTCTAGCATAAGCATGTTGTTCTTATCTTGGGTGTAGGCTATATATTGTGTTGTGTTAAATTTCAGTTGGAAGTCTGCGCTTGTCCTCGTGTCACCTGTGTTGCTTATCAACTGTCATGCTGAGCAGTTTTAAGTCTGCACATGGATGCATTTTATACATGTTAAAATGGACAGCACGAAAAAACGAGAACACAAGAAGAAATACACACCACAGCACTATCTTGCAACCAACTTTATAAGAAAGCCCACCATTAGAAGCAAACCAGGAGTCTCAAACTCGCCTGAGCTAGGGGGCCGCAATCACAAAATTTAGTCCTGCAAAGGCCGGGCCAGTGCAGACATTCATTAACACGGACAATAAACACCGCTCTTCATAATAACCAACTAGTGGCAGTTATTTTTCTTGATTTAAAAAAGGCTTTCCACACTGTCGATCATGGCATCTCACTCAATAAGTTGTGCTTATGGGTTTCACAACAGTGAACTTGATTTTTTTCCCAGTTATTTTGGTAATCGAAATCAAATCGTACATATAAACAACATAATGTCATGCCCTCAGCATCTTAGTACAAGAGTACCACAGGGTTCAGTACTTGGTCCCCTGTTGTTCACAGTTTATACAAATGACTTGCCCCAAACTTTACAATTCGCTGATATATAGTTACTATATAGTTATATATAGTAATATATATAGTTATATAGTTAGTGATATATAGCCGCCGCTGCGTGGCTGCATGAAAGACGAGGAAGACGACGTCGCTTCTCTGGTTGTTGCTGGACTGACGCCATCTTGTCCACCCTGCGCTGTTTTAACGATTTAATAAATAGTTACTAAGCTACCCGTAACATTATTGGTGGAGGTGGACGATTCCCGTACCTCCACGGAGACACACAGCGGTTGCAACACCGGCGAGCCCTCACCGACTTCGCCTGCCGGAGCTTCATCACCGCCGACCTCTTCCGCCCCAGCTACAACCTACGTCACATTCTCGCCCTCCCGAGATCCCGGCACTTTCTCCGGAGATGGTTCTACCGACGTTGACGCCTGGCTGCACCGGTACAAGCGCGTCAGTGCTACGCACCGCTGGGATCGCACACTCATGCTCGCTAACGTTCTTTTTTACCTCGACGGCACTCCGCGGGCATTGTTTGAAACCCACGAAGACGAAATAACGAGCTAGGATCTCTTCAAAGAGAAGATCCGCGACCTTTTCGGCGATTCCTCTGGTTGTCAGCTCGCTGCAAAGAAGGCTCTTGCCACACACGCCCAGACATCTACGGAATCATACGTTTCCTACATTCTTGACGTCTTGGCTCTTTGTAGCAAGGCCGACCAGCACATGTCGGAGGACGAGAAAGTTAATCAAGTCCTAAAAGGTATTGCCGACGACGCCTTCAATCTGCTGGTTTTTAACAACGTCGCGAGCATCGACACGATCCTTAAAGAATGCCGCCCTCTCGAACAGGCTAAAGCCCGCCGCGTACCTCAAAGCATCACGTGCCTTCCGAACACAGCGCCTACTTCGTCTTATGATGACGTCTTCTGCCAGACCCCTCCATGTGACAACCTCACCCGCATCATTCGTCGAGAAGTCGAGGCAGCGCAACCGGTAGTCACTCCATACCCAACGCCTGAGCCTTCCCTGACCACGCTTTCCTTGATCCAGGCCGTCGTCCGTCAAGAACTATCGAACGTCGGCCTACATCCTGTTCCACCTGTATAGTCTGCTGAGCCTTTTTATCGTCGGCCGTCTGCTCCTCGACTTGCTTCCAACTATTCTCGACAACGCAACTTGTCCGAATGACGTACCTTTGACGACAAGCCCAGACGCGTTGGTCATATCGCTCGCCGTTGCCGCAACCACTGGGCTCCACCGGCACACTATGGGTCTCCCAACCAGGCCAGTTCTGTCACCCAGTCATCATCAACACTTGCATCTTCTATGCCGACCACATTCTCTGCTCCTGCCGCACCTATGACCAGACCTCGCTACGACCGCTCACCATCCCCTGCTCGCCGTCAATCTCGCTCGCCCCCACAATCTCGCCGTGCTGCCTCTCCGACCTATTCGCAGCGCCTCTGACCAGAAAACTAGGCAGTGCAGCTACTGGAGGTGGAGCTGCATCGACGACCTCAGCAAGAAATCCTCGTTTGACGTTAACGACCAACCGGAATCTTTTAGATGTTACTGTGGACAATGTTCCTGTGAGCGCGTTAATAGATACTGGGGCGCATGTGTCCATTATGACTGCTGCTGTTCGCCGCCGACTTAAGAAGGTTGTCACGCCCGCCCTAAACCAAGCCGTACGAGTCGCCGACGGGGGAACTGCCGCTATCCTTGGCATGTGCTCTGCCCGAGTTACTATTGAAGATAGAAGCGCTGTCGTTCTTTTTGCCGTTATCGAACATTGCCCTCATGAACTCATTCTCGGTATGGATTTCCTAGCCACTCACTCTGCCCTCATAGACTGTTCAGCCGGCTCTCTTCACCTTGATTTGCCTCTCCTTTCCGATCCGACCGACCCACCTCAAAGTCGTCTCAGCTGCATGGATTTCATACGCCTCCCGCCTAATTCCGTTATAAACGTCGACTTATCCTCCACGCCACCTGTACCTGACGGCGATTACATGGTTGCACCGATTCCTGCCGTGATGCTTACGCGTGGCGTCGCTGTTCCGCACACGATTCTGACAATTACTGGAAACTGCACCTGCCTTCCTCTTGTCAATTTCGCACTGACTGCACAATTTCTTCCACAGGGTATCCCCCTCGCCCAAATTACCGCTCTTCAGGACCACCATGTCGAGCCCTTCAGAGTGGACGATTGCTGCAGCTCAGCCCAAGGTTCAACTTCATCACCATCCTCGGGCGTCGACATTGAACGGATGGGTTCATCGGACTTCACGTCTGATCAAGCTGCAGCTCTTTGCCACGTTCTGGAGCGCTGTCGCGATATTTTTGATTTTGCCAGTACATCCTTAAGCCAAACGACTGTCGTTACGCATCGCATCAATACTGGTGATGCGAATCCGATTCACAGGCGTCCATATCGTGTTTCCGCGCCGGAGCGTACAGCAATACAACAGGCAGTTGAGAAGATGCTCGCGAAAGACATTATTGAACCCTCGTGCAGCCCCTGGGCTTCTCCCGTCGTCCTTGTCAAAAAGAAGGATGGAACATGGCGCTTTTGTGTAGATTATCGGCACCTCAACAAGATTACCAAAAAAGATGTTTACCCTTTGCCCCGCATCGACGACGCCCTAGACTGCCTGTATGGTGCTACTTATTTTTCAACTATCGACCTTCGGCCTGGCTACTGGCAGATAGCCGTCGATGACATGGACCGCAAGAAGACCGCATTTGTCACTCCTGACGGTCTTTATCAGTTCAAGGTGATGCCCTTCGGTCTCTGTAATGCGCCGGCCACCTTCGAAAGAATGATGGACTCATTGCTCCAAGGGTTCAAATGGTCCACCTGCTTGTGTTATCTCAATGACGTTATTGTTTTTTCGCCCACATTTGACTCACATCTCAGTCGTTTAGAAGCAATTCTTGACGTTTTCCGTAGAGCCGGACTTCAACTGAACTCTTCCAAGCGCCACTTTGCTCGTCAAATCACCGTGCTTGGCCACCTCGTCGATGCCACAGGCGTGCGCCCAGATCCAGAGAAAATTCACGCTGTTATAAACTTTCCTGTTCCGAAGTCCCCAAAGGATGTTCGCAGCTTTGTGGGGCTGTGCTCCTATTTCCGGCGCTTTGTTAAGGACTTTGCGACCATTGCACGCCCCCTCACAGACCTCTTGAAGAAAGACGCCCCGTTTTACTGGGGCCCTGATCAAGCCTCATCTTTTTCCCAACTTACGACCCTGCTTACCACGCCGCCAGTCTTGGCCCACTTCGACCCGTCAGCTTCAACCGAGGTCCGCACTGACGCCAGTGGGCATGGCATAGGAGCAATGTTATTGCAACACCAACGGTGACACGACCGTGTTATAGCCTCTGCAAGCCGACTGCTCTCCCCCGCCGAGCGCAACTATTCAATCATGGAGCGTGAGTGCCTCGCTCTTGTGTGGGCAGTCGCCAAGTTTCGTCCATACTTATACGGGCGCCCATTTCGTGTCGTCACCGACCATCACGCGCTCTGCTGGCTAGCCTCACTCAAGGATCCCACAGGACGACTCGCTCGCTGGGCTCTACGCCTGCAAGAATACACGTTCTCTGTAACATATAAAACAGGGCGATTGCATCAGGCTGCGGATTGTTTATCCCGCTACCCTGTGGAGGAAGCAACCGATACTGACACCATCGCAGACGTTTTTTCTGTGTCGCAGCTGCTCAATATTGACGAAGAGCAACGCAAGGATTCTTCTTTACGAGCCATTATTGACCAACTTGAGTCAACGCCTCGCGACGCGCCTCTACGAATGTATCTCGTCAAAGACGGTATCCTATACAGCCGCAACCTCGATCCACTCGGCTCCGACTTACTCCTCGTCATACCAGCCCCCCTGCGTTCGACTGTCCTTCACCAACTTCATGACGCTCCCTTGTCGGGCCACTTGGGCGTTTCCCGCACATACGACCGTGTACGTCGTCGTTTTTTTTGGCCTGGACCTGCCCATTCTGTTTGACGCTATGTCGCCGCTTGTGAGCCCTGCCAGCGCCGCAAAAGGCCGTCCGCCCTTCCAGCTGGATGCCTTCAGCCGATCGACGTTCCCGCTGAACCTTTTTTTCGAGTCGGTCTCGACCTGCTTGGTCCTTTCCCACTCTCCAGCTCCGGAAATAAATGGATTGCTGTCGCCACAGACTACGCGATGCGGCACGCTATCACACGAGCGCTTCCAACAAGTTGCGCTACTGACGTTGCGGACTTTCTGTTGTACGACATAATTTTAGTGCACGGAGCCCCTCGCCAACTTCTCGCTGACCGTGGCCGCACCTTTCTCTCAGCTGTCATTGACGAAATCCTGCGGTCTTGCAATACCAAACACAAGTTTACGACTTCGTACCATCCACAGACGAACGGCCTCACGGAGCGCCTCAACAGGACCATAACCAACATGCTCGCGAAATACGTTGCGGCTGATCACCAGGACTGGGACATTCATTTGGCATATGTGATGTTCGCCTACAATTCCTCGCGTCACGACACTGCCGGCTATTCACCATTCTATCTCCTATACGGACGAGAACCCGCACTACCCTTGGACACCTTGCTGCGCTCCGCCACCGAATATGCCGCTGCAGCCAACGCACGCGCCGACCACGCGCGCCAACTCGCCCGTAATCGCCTCGAGGCGTCGCAGGAGCACCAAAGACAGCTCTATGATTGTCGCCATAGAGACGTGCACTTTTCTCCAGGTTCTCTTGTGCTCCTCTGGTCTCCCACTCGGCGTGTGGGGCTTTCTGAGAAACTCCTGTCACGGTACACTGGACCATACCGTGTCGTTCACCAAATCACTGACGTTACGTATGAGATCGTCCCAGCCGATCCAACAACGTCATCATCAGCTACGAGCGACGTCGTTCACGTGTCTAGGCTCAAGCCTTATTACCCTCCCTCGACCAAATCTGTGTAGATTAGGCCCCGAGACGGTGCTTCTACCGCCAGGGGGTTATGATACCATACAGCCGCCGCAGCGTGGCTGCATGAAAGACGAGGAAGACGACGTTGTTGCTGGACTGACGCCATCTGGTCCACCCTGCGCTGTTTTAACGATTTAATAAATAGTTACTAAGCTACCCGTAACAATATCAATGTACGCTGATGACACCGCTTTGATAATTACAGGTGACAACATGAAGGAACTAGAGGAAGAAGCCCAAATCGAGCTTGCTATTGTTTCCGAATGGTTCGTTGCCAATAAACTAACCATTAATACTACAAAAACTAAATATACCGCTTTCCACTCACGTTCGAAAATTATCTGTAATGGCTCTGTCCCACTGCATATAAATCAATGCCCACTCGAACTCACTTACAGATATACCTATCGTGGCGTTATTCTCGGTCACCATCTAAATTGGCAGCGTCACATGAAAGCGCTTTGTTCAAAGTTGGCATCTGGTTGTTTTGCTCTTTCAGGCACGGGAACATCCGGGACGGGAACACGGGAACAGAGCGTCCTTTCTGTCGTGTTGTCTTTCTTTCTAACCAGATCTGCGCTCCCCTATGCAAGACATGTTTAACCAACTAGCCCAACAACTGACCATTTCCAAGAAACATTCTCCGCACCTTGTATTTTTCATTTTTCCAATCTCACCTAACGTACTGTATTGAGTCATGGGCATGGACATTCAATGCGTACCTAGAACCTGTTCGACGTCTACAGAAACGAGCCATCCGATCTATTAATTTCTCACGGAGAAGTGAAGCAAGTAAACCAATCTTTGCTAAACTACAAATCATACCATTCCATTTCTTACGCAAAATAAGTATGGCAAAGTACATTAGTAGTATAATTAAGGACAACTATCTCTTGAACATACCAATATTGCGTGTGCCCAATCGTCCAACAAGAAACAAAAAAATTGGCAACTTTAATATACTGAATCAAAACGGCAAGTCGGGCGAGTTGGTAGTTAAACATCGTTTGCTGAGGGCAGCGCGACCCGGACTGAGGACTGAGAGACACGTACACAAACAAGCGCTGAATACAACTGAACCTTTCATTTTCCACAACATGCTTGGCTACAGATCTAACAGTGGCGATCTTATTCACAGGATTTAAACACGGTTCTAGGCAAAACTTCGGTCCAAGTTCTAGAATGTTCATATGCTTATCTGGAACGGCGATGTCGGCCAGATTGAGTACTTTACTTGCTGGCTTCGGGACCTTCTCTCTCGATGGAAGGTTGCGTCGAGCGTTGTTCCAAAGGAATTCCAGCGTGGACTGGCTTGTCGTAGACCACTCTTGGTAGCGCCGACACTCCCGTTGCCTCCCTTTCTTGAAAGCGCAGGCTTGTTTGAGGTGATCTCTGAGCAACCTGGCTTGGCTCATCCACTCAGAACGCAAAATTCTGCAGACCCTCCTGGAGTGCCCAACCATGGGCCGAAACATCCCGAACCTCCTCATGACTTCATCTGGACAAGTACCATGGCGAACTTGCCGTTTTGATTCAGTTTATTTCTTCCTCAAGGGCCAACTTTCCTGTTGCTAACACCTTTTTTCAAGACCCAGCCTACTTGGCCGCGACAATAGCAGCGTGTGAATGCCGTGCTAGGGTAGCGTCATGGCACATTCGCCATGGTACTTGTCCAGATGAAGTCATGAGGATGTTCGGGATGTTTCGGCCCATGGTTGGGCACTCCAGGAGGGTCTGCAGAATTTTGCGTTCTGAGTGGATGAGCCAAGCCAGGTTGCTCAGAGATCACCTCAAACAAGCCTGCGCTTTCAAGAAAGGGAGGCAACGGGAGTGTCGGCGCTACCAAGAGTGGTCTACGACAAGCCAGTCCACGCTGGAATTCCTTTGGAACAACGCTCGACGCAACCTTCCATCGAGAGAGAAGGTCCCGAAGCCAGCAAGTAAAGTACTCAATCTGGCCGACATCGCCGTTCCAGATAAGCATATGAACATTCTAGAACTTGGACCGAAGTTTTGCCTAGAACCGTGTTTAAATCCTGTGAATAAGATCGCCACTGTTAGATCTGTAGCCAAGCATGTTGTGGAAAATGAAAGGTTCAGTTGTATTCAGCGCTTGTTTGTGTACGTGCCTCTCAGTCCTCAGTCCGGGTCGCGCTGCCCTCAGTAAACGATGTTTAATATACTATTGGCTAGAAATTTATATGGCTAGAGACTAGTGGAAGTTATTGGTATAAAAATATGGAACGACGTGCCACTTGAGGGAAAACAAAGCAAGAACGTTTCACTCTGGTTAACAAAAATTCAGTTTACAGCAGATGTCATCCGGGCATGTATAGACGCTTATGTCACGTGCACAACCTGTAGATACATACATATGATATTTTTTTCTTGCTTTTTCTCTCTCTCAATGTTATGCTTACCACACTTAAGTTAAAAATGACATGTCTCCTTGTTCTACTATATATTCTGTCATATTTTTGGGGATTTTTTTTTTCCTTTTTTGCTGCTATTGCTAATTTTTTGTATTGTCATTGACGATCGAAACTATCAATTACATGTCTGTAAATTTACATTTCGGTAATTACATGTCTGTTAATGGCCCCAATACTAGCCTTCGGCTAAGGGACCATGCAGTGTTTGCAATCGATCTGTATTTACTTCATGTCAATAAACTTCCAACACTTCATATGGACAGGGGGAGACAAATTGTCAAGTATTGTCACTTAAGAGAAAGCCTTTTCCCATATCTCATATATGGGTCATCTCTGAAGGAGTTTTGTCATCAAGATTCGAGAAAGATGACGATATCGACTTTCAGAATGGCTAAAACTACAAAATAAAAAGTTTTTACTCCACGTTTTTGTTTTGTCTGCATGGAGTGCTCCAGGAACAAATGCTTGAGACCAGTCACGTCTGTGTAGCTTACCGAAACAAAGCGTTATTAGGTGCAACAGGCGAGAAAGTTGTGTGAGTACCATTAGCAAGGTCACACAACTTTCTTCCTTGCGAAATACAAAATAACCGCTGAAGTTCTAAACACGCTGGCTTGATGCCTTGCAAAGCTTAGCTGTGATGCGAGAAGAAATGTCCACATTAACTTCTCGTGCAGAGACGATCCTCGTGGTCAATCACAGGTGCTCATCAGTCATCCTCAACCAGAGAGCTGACTTTTTAATTAGGGTAAAATATCAGATGAAGACAAGAGCAAGGTAGCTATTTGGGCGAGTTGGTCGAACTTCTTCATAAAACAGTGCACACACACACAAACACAAAAGAAGGAAGCACTCGTGTCATCAGTTCTTCCTTCAATGAGGTACGCATTTGGGCTGGTTCGTTCAAGATTAACTCTAGAAACAGCGCTAAAAGACGGGACGAAGAAAGGACACAAACCACGGTGCTGACTAACAACAAAAAAAAACAACCAAAAAATATTTTGCGTTGTTAGTCAGCGCCTTGGTTTGTGTCCTTTCTTTGTCCCATCTTTTAGCGCTGTTTCTACAGTTCTTCCTTCTTTTGTGTGTGAGCTGTTTTATGATGAGGATGAAGACAGTCATGTGCCGACTGAGTCGCTCAAGGAAGGTCCGTGGGACACGTGTTTAAGACCCCTGTGACCAGTGCCCATGTGTTGTTTTCACACCATCCACAGCAGAATTGTGCACCCTCAAAGATCAAAACAAGGTTACAAAAAATTAAGGCATATTTGCACTAGTAGTGCCAAGCCAGAAGGAAGTGCGGAACTGGGCAGCCTTCTTTGTTTCTCTCTTCTCTGTTTTTCCTGTTTGTTTTTTTTTCATTAATTTTTTCTCTTCACCTTTCTCTCTCTCTTCTTGAATCTTTCTCTTTCAGCACTTCACTCTAAATCTTTCTATGCTATGCTTTACCCTCTCCCCTCCTCCTTTCCCTGTTCCTCACTTCCCTTTCCCGCCCTCTTCCTACACTGTACTATAAAAGGCTATGGTATGCTCTACTAGCATGCCTGGACAGCGGAGTGGTTACGACACTCATCTTCAAATCGTTGGTATGTGGATACGAATGCTAGCTACGTCAATGAGAAACTTCTGTGTCTCGAAATGTCTGGTGTGCTGTGACATGCATGAAGATGATGACATGATGTAAGGTGGGCAATTTTGTGAGCTGTAAAAGAAGGGTGGACGCTTGGGCTAGTTAGTATCTCATGATGATAGCTGTAGCACGAATTCAGGACAAGGACGCTCCTCTTTGTGTGCCTTGTGGCGTTTCCTTGAGTTCACGTTATAGGTATCATCCTGTAAAAGAAATTGTGAGAAAGACAAAGTGTGTCAACACCATGAGGAAAAAGCAAGATGACAAGCTAGATATATTCTTCCTTTAAGAAAGAAATTATGTCAGCCAAAGTGCACGAGCGTTGGCTCAGCCTCATATTCAACCACCTTTGAGGAGGAAACCCCACAGAGTACTAAAGTTGCACGCGAAATAGGAACGTTAGCTCCACCTTACCTCTGCCCGCCAGGTTCCTATGAAGAGTATTAGCTGACCAACAAAAAAATGGCTGATAGTTACATGCATGAAATTCCAGCACAAAGAAGGGTGTCTTTAAAATGCACATATTATTTTTTGTTCCACATGCGGGCCTCCTGATGAGTGGCTGGAGAGTCTCAGTGCTGCATGCTTGGCCCATTTCTACTTCTATTTGCTTTGCACGAGAGTGCTTAATATATGAAATCAATGTCTTACAATGACTCAATTCTGAAAGCTGGCTTGCCACATGTATTGAACTGAAAGTAAAATGTATGTGCTTTAATTGTATCATGCTTCACATATCGCTGCAGGTAGCAGGAGAAGGTTCATTGTCATTTAAAATATGGCAGACACTGTATCTTGTCGCAGCTAGATTTATTGTTGTCCTCTCCGTGAAGAGGTCCCCACAATACCTAAAAAGTACCCATACTTTTGAAGCCTTACATACTGAGTGCCTTGTCTGGAATTACATTCTTGGTATGGCAAAGGTGCTAAGAAAGTACGTGTTCCTGGAAAACAACCACAAAGTGGCTCGTAAAAAGCCTGCCTTCAATGTGTCTTATTCCATTAGAATAACAGAGAGCTGAGCTAGTTGGTACGTATTCATTCTAAAAAGAGACAGGGCGTGCAAACACGGACACAAGAGAGAGATCAGGACACCACAAACGCCGTTTGTGGTGTTTGTGGTGTTTGTGGTGTCCTGATCTCTCTCTTGTGTCCGTGTTTGCACGCCCTGTCTCTTTTTATTCCATTATTTGTTTACCATGCTACACAAATCACTGACGCACCTACGCTCTTGCCTTCTTGCTGAACGAGCTCGTAAAAACAAATTTTGTGATTCGTTGACATTATGTACGAAAAAAGTTGGTTTCCACGATCTCATACCTGTCAGCTTCAAAATAGAATGTGACATTCTTGTGTGCCGTAAAATAAACTGCTATTCATGCCTTAATTTCCTCTATGGTTTTGTTGATGCCAGGGGTGCATGTGTAGTCTGTCTAGCCATGTTCTATGAAACAGCACAGAAAAACAAACTTTCTTCTGAACGGTAAAAGTACAATGAAACAAGCCCTGGAGGGAGTATGGCCTAGGTGACAAATTGCTAGTGGGGTTTTTTCTATGTTGAACAGAATTATGTGGTTGCATCAACAGAGAAACAGATAAAAACCAGCACCAAGGTGAAGAGCAATACTGCATGCATTTATGCCCTGCTGAGTATAATTATTTCCTATTGTTATGACTAATCCCTCCAATCATTTTTTAGCATGTGTCTATGCCAAGCATCTTCGGATACACAATAGGGCTAACACATCCTGTGTCTTTGGCTTCAGTCAAGCTCTAGCTTTTTCGCAGCCCTGCCTGCTTTACAAAAATGAAATATACAGTATATCCTGCTTCAAGATGGGGCTGTCCTGCATTTACATGGACTGAATTAAGCCGTGCAGTTTCTTTATGAGGAAGAAATCGAACAGCACCATAAAGAAAAAATGGGGTGAAAATTACAGACACATGTTGTGTCTGTTGCCTTCTCTCTATTTCATCAACAGTGCTGTTTGATTCCCTCCTAAAAAAGGTGTATTCAGAAGTACACCTGCAGCGTGTGCTACCAAGCACATTCCAGACAAAATGCACAACAAAAGTTGATGCAGTGAAGCCGGCAAAGTTCTCTGTAAATGTTGCTTGCGGCTGCAGAAACTACTCACAGCACACCTTGAGTACGTTAATTCTTTACATCTAGACAGATCTTATGCAAGACGTAGATTACACACTGCAAATTAAACAAGTAATGCAAAGTATTTAACTGTGCTTACAAGGCACACCGGCAATGCTTCACTGCATAATTACTTATGTTACTATAAAGGCCACTTGACAATTATATGTCACACAATTATAATTTATTATAGTGTAGTTCATTGCATAATTACATTGTTGTTTTCACTCGGATGTGTAGAGAAGGTGAGAGTGAATGAGTCATCGCAAGGGAGAAATTCAGACAGAGACGGTAATATTGAAAGCTTAGATAACCAAATGAATAGCAGTTCTGAATGCCTGATGAGTAGCATACAGTCATCAGGCGTCCCACTGGATTGTATACTATGACTAGAGACAACGCATGTAAGGTTTCATCATAGTCAGCCTATTTTATGTCCCCTGCAGGGCCTCTTTTATTTAGCTCCAATTAGCTACGAGAGCCATTTTATGCCTCCAAATTTCTTAATTTCGTATCATACCATAATTCTGACATCCTCTGTTATATATGTTTCCCATCTCTTAATATCCAATCCGTCGCTCTGACTGATCGTCAATTATCTGTCCCCCACATGACGTGACCTGCCCATATTCACTTTTTTTCTCTGAATTTCAGCTAGAATGTCGGCAGCTGCCCCTGTTTGTTCTCCAGAGTTCACTCTGCTCTCTTGCTAGATATGATAATGTTACACCTCTCATCTTACGTTACATCACACACTGCGTGGTTCGCAACTTCTTTTTGAGTTTCTTCGTTATCTTCCAAGTAAGCTTGCGCATAAAGACTTCTGGTGTACTTCCTCGGCCGTGACAGTGCCCTTTTTAGTATACTTCACTGCACAGCAAAAATGCTTCACCTCAACACATTTTGTGTGATTCACCGCGTAACATTTTCATCCTCCAGTGAAGCTGCAGAAACTTGTCAAGACAACCTAGGCTACAGAAAAGCTATTATTATGCATGTGGATCTGGGCTACACATTAACGCTATATATGTTACTTTACAAAAAGTTAAGGGTAGAGCAGGTAGCAACAGTTATGACGGTGAGTCAAAACAAATATGCGAGCATGCAGCATGCATCCAGCAAGATTGATGAAACCTGCTCATTGGTTTATTATTCGAAGCATATAGCTGCGCAAGCCCTCATGTGCGTGATTTCATATGGCATGTGCGTGACTGGCATTTAAACATTCATTTAAATATGCAATGGAGATTTCGAATGGAGTACAGCTGCAATATGCTTTGATGGCAGAAGGGTTGAATTGAAGTCTTCAGTCATAAAACTAATTTCTGTAGAATTGGGAAAACAAGTGTGATCACGACAATTTTGGACTTATGATCTCAGGTACATTAGATATATGGAGAGGCTATAGTATGTGCAGCAAAATCGCTTTGGGAAAAATTAAACTTTAATATCTGAATCCGGACTTATAAAAAATTAAAGGCAAGAATGCTGTTTACATACTGGAAAAAGGTTTATCTAATCTCGATTATTGTAAATTAGGCAGAAATTCTTCAAGATGCCAACGGTACGTGTGGCTCTACCATTCGAGATCAGGGATCCAAGCATACAGAAGTTTCCAGTTGTTAGATTGGCTTAAGTACATTATTTCTTGTTGATATATGTAAAACAATGGGTATTATATAATACTTTTCAAAATTTATATACAAAACATTCGGGGTCAGTCTGACCCTGAATGCTTAGTAATAACCCCAACAAATTCTGGCAGATAACCAGCCCTAACTCATCCCTTGGCATCGGAATTTCTAAGGACTGTGAAATTTTATCCGACCTAGACTTTGCCAATATGTTTAATTCTGTTTGTTCATATGTTTTTACAACCGAACCTCTCATGCATTTTCTTGCATATGCTGCTCCTGTCATGCCTTCAATGCCTTATGTTATTTTTTCACCAGTCAGAATATCTGCACTAAGTGACATTCATAATTAAGTTATCCTCATCAGCCAGTGCTGATGAAATCACCTCAAAGGTTTTAAGAAATGTCAAGTACAGATCTCTGCCATGAATCTAAACCTGCTGTTCTCACGACCATCGCTACCAGGCACCCTTCCAGACGAGTGGAAAAAGAGCAAGGTAGTTCCAGTCTACAAATCAGGTAACTGCCAATCGCCCTTAAACTATCGTCCCATATCCATCACTGGTGTCGTTTGCAAAATCATGGAACACATCATATTTTCACACGTTATGAATTTTTTGAGCAGCAATAACTTTTTCCATCTGTCACAACATGGCTTTCATAAGGGTCTATGGTGCAACTCAGCTTCATTTCTACATGACCTCTACTCAAATCTTGATAGTAACATTGTAACCGACATATATATATATATATATTTTTTACTTTGCAAAGACATTTGATAAAGTAGCTCATCAACGATCACTAGCTTGCACTTTAATGTCATAACATGGATGAAATAATTTTTTCGTAACCAATCACCATCTGTCATTATTAACAGTACTGCTTCATAATTTCTCCCACTGTACATCAGGCATCCCCCAGAGTTCAGTTTTACGTCCCCTCTTATTCCCATATGAGCAGTCTACCATATCTCCTCTCACATTTGAATGTTTGATGACTGCGTTCTTTATTGATCTGTCAATAACATTCGCATTTTATTGCAGAATGATTCATTCTGAATGATTTAATGCTAAGAACTGGTGTGACCAGTGGATCATGGTCTTAAATACTTAAAAATGTAAATCCACGCCAATTTCTCACAGCCATAACCGATATCACTTCCCTTTCACACTTGACAACACCTCCATTGACAGTGAACTAATTCAAGTACTATTATGATCATGCATGACTTCAATCAACTGCATGATGCTCTCATGTGACCAACATCACATCATCTACAAGCAAAACTTTAGGTTTCCTGAAACGTAACACTTGCGCGGTGCTTCTCAACGTGTAATATTACTCGCATACAAAACATATTGGTTAGACTTAAACGTGAATATCCCTCACCCTTATGGAATTCTCACTAGATCTACCTCAGCAGCACTTAGAATCCGCACAAAATCGCGTCGTAAGGGATATTTATTCATCATTCTCATTCGATATCAGCGTTTCGTCGTTAAAAGCAGATTCTGGTTTGGACCCCCTAGCACAGGAGTCCTCAAACGTTCTGGCTTTGGAGAACCCCAACACGGTTTTTCCAGAGTGGCCGCGGAACCCCTAACTTTTTCTTGAGCATGAAGACAATCGAAACCGGGGGGATGACGCCTATCTGCGCGTGCAACCACAGTATTAACACTGCCTGCGTTGGCCGTTGATGTAGAGCTCCCTCGCCGCTCCGCGAGTCGCGCAAACCGCCCGCCGACCATACACTGCATGCTTCAGGCACCGCGCAGCGTAAGCAATGTGTTCACGCAAACGAAGTGCCGGACGTACAGAGGCCTGTTTTATTTTTTGCAAAACGAAAAAGGAGGCATGCCCGTCGCACAGCGAAGCGGCCATCGACCGATACACTGGTGGTAAAGCTAAGCCTAAATGCTAAGTCGTGCAAGTTTCATGGCACGCACGTACTAGACGACGAGTCTTTGGGGCTCTTCGATTTTCCACTTCTGGCTACCCGCGGGCTGCCAGAGCCAACCAAATTCTGCTACTACGCGGGTCTCTCGCTGCCCGCAGACGCCCGATATGCGGATGCGGCGTACGATATGGCTTCGATCGTTAAATGCAAATGCAATGCAAATTTGCATGTCTAAATAAATAAATTAGTTGCGAATGGGACTGAAACGGGAGCGGGTTGTATTCGTCCTGGCCGCTCGCGGAACCCTAAGATCTATGTCCTTCACTGAACCCCCGGGTTCCGCGGAACCCACTTTGAGACCCATGCCCTAGCACATTGTTCTCGTCTCGCGAACTTATCATTATATCATAAATTCTGTAACAGTTTACCTCGCCATAGACCTAACAATTAATCGACCCCTTCGTGCATTTCACTGTGCACAGGCCATCAACTTAACGTCGCTAGCCCGCATACGTGCATACTGTCGCTTGCTCATCATCATTTTTCCATCGCACAGCCAAAGGCTGGAACGGCGGAACGGCCTCGATCTCCAACCACATCGCTCCCATCACCACCTCACCTGCATACTTTGCATCTTGAAACCTTTCTCTCCAGCTTTAGAATCTCTGGCATGCATTTAACTTTCTGGTAATGCATATCCAGTTTTTTTTTTTTAGAACCCATGCATACGTACCAGAGCAGTGTTGCGGAATGGGCGCCTCCATTCCATTCCAATTCCATTCTGGGGAATCAGAAGTTGCCGCAATTCCATTCCTTTCAGTTCCTCGGAATGGAGAAACTAAGCCTATTCCCACTCCGGGAATGGCCGGGCAGTTCAATTCCATTACTGTAATTCCTCAACGTAGGAAAGGCATCTTGATAGTTTTATCGAGTTAAGAATGAACGCTCCATAACGCTGATGTCATCAGATGCATTAAGAACTGCAAAAGTACACAAAACACGTTACCAACGTCGAGGAATAGTAGCTTGGTGACATATCTTGTGCAGTACAACCACCCTACTAATTCCGATAGGGGCAGTATTTGCATGGTCAGCATGTTTGAACGAATGGTGATGTTTTAATATTACTTAAGGTTAAGTGTGTTAGTGCTTAAATGACGGCATAGCATACTTTTATACTGACAAAAGTACTATTCAAGAAGACTAAGCAGTTTCCCTGTGTCTGGAGCAGTCGTGAATATGGAGAAAAATAAGATTTGGTTAATGGGGAACAAAGCCCTCTAGATCTGCTGGTATTAGTTGGAACAGTGCACCGCTCGGGCACCTTGTGCCTTTGCATCGAATACGGAAACTGCGCCACACTGCTCGTCAGCACTCACGCTTGTCAAGCGCGCATCACAATCATGGATGGGGTGAGAACTTTCTGTGTTCGCCTGTGTGCAGGTATGCAATGTCTTCCTTGTTACAAAGGTTATTTATGTGTGTCAGGTACTAAACTGCTTGTGAGATAAAGATCAGGCTATGCATAGAGTATCGCCACTTTCATGTTGGGGTATCAATGGAAACCAATGCGCAGGGATAATTTGTTTCTCCCTTTGGTATCTGCTGGGATAATGCATTTGTTTGTACACTAACTTCTGCCTTGGTTTGTAGTAGGCGCATTGCTTATTAATGTACCGTGCTTGAAATCAGCCAAGTCATTTTAAAAATACTGCCTTATTGTTAAAGCAAGGCTCTGACTTACTAATGTTTGAAGTTTTAAAAACAGCACGTAAACGAAAATGTGCTCTATTTTCGGAAAAAGAAGCAATTCCATTCCCATTCCATGCAAAAGGTGCTTACTTCCATTCCCATTCGTCCAAGTGTTGTCCCCATTCCACTCACATTCCATTCCGAGGTCGCGAAAATGTGGAATGATTCCGGAGTCATTCCAATTCTGGAGTGGCAACTCCTCAACACTGTACGAGAGAGCTTCTGCTTATACTTGCCTCTTAAATGAGATACCCTACGGTTTGTGCGGAGCACTTGTTCGGAATGTGCTTGGTAGCACACACTGCAGGTGTACTATTGAATACAGCTTTTTTTAGGAAGGAATTGAACAGCGCTGTAGATGAAATAGAGAGAAGGCAACAGAACATGTATTGTGTGCATCATTTTCTCCCAAGCTTGTCTTTATGGTGCTGTTCGATTTCTTCCTCATAAAGAAATGCATGGCTTAATCCAGCCCATGCAGATGCAGCCTACTAATTAAGACACCTGCTAAATGTGACCCAGCAAGCACAGCCCTAACTTGACGCAGGATATTTTGGCACTATTGTGTATCAGAAGATTGCTTAGCATACACACATGCTAAAAAAAATGAGCGGATAATTTAGTCATAACAAAAGAAAATAATTATATTCAGGAGGGCGTAGATGAAATATTTTTTCTCACCTTGGTCTCTGGTATTTATCTGTTTCTCTGTTGACACAATCACATAACTCTGTTTAACATAGAAAAGAACCCTGTGAGCAATTTGTCACCTAATCCCTACTCCCTACTGGGCTTGTTTGAATGAATCTTTACCATAAAGAAGAGTGTTTTTCTTTGCTGTGTTTCACGCAACATGGCTAGAGCAGTACAGGGACTATGCATGTGCCCCATGGCATCAACAAAGCCAGGGCTGTAACTAGGGGGGGGGGGATGAGGGGGTTCTGACAGCCCCCGAAATTTTTTCATTCTTTAACTTTTCGGGTGATAGTCAAATATTTGCATACCTTCACAGCGACCACATGTTGCCAAAGTTGGCCGTTCTACACACAAACACCCCCCCAAAAAAAATCCCTGGGTACGGCCCTGAACAAAGCCACAGAGCAAGCAAGGGTATGAATATCATTTTATTTTAAGGCACACAAGACTGTCACATCCTATTTTGAAGCTCAAGGGTATGAGATAGAGAAAACCAACTTTTTTCGTACACACTGTGAATGAAATACAAAATTTATTGTTTTTACAAGCTCGTCCAGCAAGAAGGCAAGAATTAAGGTGTGTGAGTAATTTGGCAGCGTGGTAAACATGATGGAATACAGCATGATGGAATAAGACATATAAGACAGTAGCCCTGTTAGAAGCCACTTTGTGGGTGGTCTCCAGGCACACATGCTTAATTCCATACAAGGCATCCAGCATCTAATGCTTTAAATGTTTGGGTGTAGAAAATGAAAAATAGGCAAATGAGTCCATTAATGTTAACGAAAAGTGTGATGTGGCAAAGCAATGTGGTAATGGGTCGAGCACAACTCGTGGTCTTGACCTTGGTTTTTTTTAGCTGTAGAGGATGGGCACGTTTGGAATTGGCTCAACCTGATTGCACAGGTAATAGTAGCAATACTTCGAGAAATATTTTCAACAGGTGGCTCATTGAGCCCAGTGCTTTCTAAGTGCAGTGGGAACTCTTCATGGAGAGGACAATAAATTTATCTGTTAGAAGATACAGCGTCTGCCATACATTAAATGACAATGCACCTTCTGCTGCTACCTGCAGTGATGTGAAGCACAATAAAATTCAAGCGCATCTTTGACTTGCAGGTCAATGCATGTGGCTAGTGAGCCCAGAATTCAGTCGCTATAAGACACTGACTTCATATATCAACTCCTATATTGAAAAACAAAAAGTGATAAGTGGAAATGGACAGAGCATGTAGCAATGAGGTTTTTCAGATACTCACCACAAGCCTGATGTGTGTGTTGTAAGCAGCCATGCAAGCAATGACACCTGTGTTGTTCTAAAACCTAATGGGATATGAAGGGGGTGGGTCCTTTTTCAAATTTCTGTTGGTGTGGCAAGCTACCACTGAATAAACTGTCTTCTGCCTGTTGTCTTCTTCATATATAACGGAGGCAGTGAGGATGGTATAGTGACCAATGGCAGTTGTGTATGAGTAGAAGTTCAGTCACTATGTTGGGCACAGAGCCAAGTGCAAAAGCCAGCCAACTATGCATTGGACATATACCTCAGCTCTGTCCATCAAACAATAATCTGGAAGCCTATATTAAGTGCTTTGATGTGTTCGCTTGCATGAGCAGTTTCATTGATGAGCAAGAGTCTGGTATTTTTATCACAGTGCTCGGAAACAATGTCTCCACTATGATGCACAATGTGCTTTACCATGTGATGATTCTCGTTTGGTTTGGCCAGCTAAGGACGCCGAAGAGCTGAAGCGAAGGAGGAGAAAGATGATGAAGTTGTGCAGGGGCCTGCTGCCGAGTTCGATTGGGCCCTTGACTTTGGACCATGTGTGCTGGGCAGCCGCTTCATGCGGGTGCTACTGAGCCCACAACTACAATGCAATGGTCCCACACTGCTACTGACACCCTCCCACACAGCTACCCGCATGCCACACGTGTGGCAACAAGTGCACAGTCAATTATACCCTTGCCTTTTGGTCAATTTAGACTGTGTATTCGCATGGATACACGAAGATAGATGGCAACAACAAAGGGCAAGTTTGATTTCACTCGCTCGCTTCATGGGTACGCTGAACTATGCTAACTGTACTGTGAGAGCAGACTTTTGGGAAAGTGAGACACAAGGGGCCATTTTTGTATGTTCTGTACCTGACATTATCACAACTAGCCATACTGGTATGTGAAGCCACCAGAATCAATACTGTAGCTCACCATTGTCTGAACGTGCACTACGTGAAAATGGACTTTAATGTCAAAATAGAAGATTGCCACATGTGCTTGTTTTATTATTTCCGTGTGACTGGGCTTCACTCACGAAAATGGTTACACGTGTTACCACTTGGTGCAGGCCACGCCAGAACGCGTGGGCACCTTCACAAGTATATTAGACAGTTCCAAGATGACATCATGCATAAAAGACAGAAGCCGAGTTTTGCATGGGTAGTGCTTACAAAAGACGTATTGGAATTTGCTTAAAAATGAGTTGGTTTCAAGAAACGCTCCGAGATTGTGCCCGATCAACAACTGTGCTTGCCGCTATCATTGTACTGTGAGTGTACTCATTTTTCTCCACACAAGCTTAAAGAGTTTCATTTTTACCAGATTGAGTTTCGTTCACTTCACTGTCACACCCACGCAATAATACATTATGAGCATTGACCGAGCTTTACACGTGCTTACAGCCGTGTCTGTATACAGGAGATAACAAAGTGCAGTGCAAGGCACTGACGAGGTCAATAATTACGCGATGCATGTGACAACTGCTTGGCCAAAACAGCATCACCGCTGGGCCAAGGATCAGTTTTGTAGCATGGAGGACCAATCAACATGCTCAGTGCAACGTCAGGATCCCGGTGGGAAATATTATGCCACTTTGACCGAAAAGAACTGGTCAGGCAACGGAGGTGCGGGAATTATTTTCTGAAATAGAGCACATGCGCAGCTCTGTGATGGTTGTTAAATGTGATTGCCACAGCCTTCTGTATGAATGAGCAAGCAAGTTTAGGAGGTGTACAAAAAGAAGACTGGGCCTGTTTACCAGCACAGCTCTATTAAGCAAGTCACGTCAAGTCCTCAGTTCCCACATTAAAACAGACTTCGCATGAAAAGCGTGACAGTGGTGAACATATTCACAAGACCTACCATGCTACAAAAGACAGACTTGAACAAAAGTACCCTAGCTGTCCGATGTATTCTTGAACAAGGAAATGCAGCAATTATGAAAATCCTTTGAAAGGTGTCAGACAAGCCTGCCGAAGTAAAAAAAAAGCAAGCAGTGCAACTGCTCAAGAGCCTCAATCCAGGAAAGCTGGTCAATGGGGTAAAGAAAGAGGCAGGCCACTCTCTAGAGGAGCTATTTTCCACTAAGACCCACAAGCCTAACATCCCTTTCCAAACCATCGTTTCTGAAACACTTGGCTTCAGGTGATGTCTTGGTACTCGCAGAACTTGAAATCCCTTGTTGCTGCCGACTACTTCCTTGTGTCCAGTTCCAACATGGTTGTGGAATACCTTAGGCACAATTATTCGGGAAGGTTAAGGGCGTTTAGTCTTGACATTGATTGTCTATAACACTCTTTACCACAAGTCCCTCTGTTGCAGAATGCAAAGGACTGTATAAGTAATCAGGATGCCAAACATGCATTCACTACTCGCTCAGGTGTGTCTGTTGGTGGTCTCCTCGAGGTGCTACCTGGATTTATGTTCATCACATGGAAAGGGAAAGTTTTTGCACAGCAATCTGGTGTGTGCATTGGTTCTTGAGTGGCACCCATTCTAAGCAGTGAGTATGACTGCTTTAGCGACGGTAGATAGGGCCACTCAGAGCAACAACCCTTTTGGCCTAGCAGACAAGATTATTCATTTTGTTGACGACTACTTGTTCTTCACTGACAGGTGAGATTTCAATTGAAAAATGGTTGACGTAATGAAGGTGTTCAGGGAACAAGGGCAGGGACTCATGTCCACTTCAGAAACCCCCAAGAACGATAGATTGCAGTATCAAGACTTTAGTGTCTCTACCACGACCTACTGTACTCCTGACATGCCCAGATTTTCCCTCTCCAGCGCCCACGTTCTAGTTCATACCTCCTGCCGCTAGGGAAGTAACCTACGAGCGCTGTGGCGCTAGTCAGCACCTGTTCGCCGACGTCAGCTTTAACGCTCGTGGTGATGTTTCGGCAGCATAGAGCGCTCACATCGTGTAATTATTATGCATAAATGCACAATACTTTAAAATAAAAATACGGAAAGTGAATTAGAACGTTCTTTGCATTTAAAAGGACACAGCCGTCCTACACTATGCAAGTCTACGGCTTCTCACGTTAGTCAACCAGTGCGCAGTAAATACTTAACCGCACTGAATAGCTTACTTGACCCTTGGTCTAATTTTGCAAAACAGTCACATAATGCCGGCAGTTCGTCACATAATATGGGCGTTTTTACTCCAGCGCCGTCTAAACGGTCGCAGAGTAGCAGACGAACAGATTATAGGAAGCGCCACCTACGGCTAGCGTTTGAACGAGAGCGGGGACGCGCGCTCCCATAGGACCCTCACTATCTGGGCAGGTCAGGAGTACAGTAGGTCGTGGTCTCTACGACTCGACTGCTCTAGTCATAGACCACCCAAAAGTAAAACAAAGCCAGTGATTAGAAAAAAACAAGCTTATTTATCTGACACATCAAGAAAAAGGAAAGTCCACGCAGCTCGAAAGGTTCACTGGTGACTGACATTTCTTGTAGTTCACTGAGCTCTCCTCCTTGCACGACAAACATGCTCCCACAAAAACAGCTATTGACAGTGGTGCATGTGTCCCCCATTTTATAAAGCCCAGTTCGGAGGGGATTAGAGTAACAGTTTTAGTCAGGCGCACTTTGAATGCTCAAAGGCCAAGAGGCACGGGGGCTGTATGCTCGATGCGTGGAACTTTCAAGAACTCAAAGAGCCAAAAGAAGAAAAAAGAAACACCTGTCCACAACATCCACCCTGATTTGGTTTTTTGCCCTGATGAGATACGCTGGCAGTATAAGCCAAGATCGCGAAAGGGTTTGCACGGCTATCAGTCTGGCCACTCTACACTTGTAGAAAACGGCGTTGCTAATTTATTTATCCAGACTGCCATTTCAAAATCTTGCCTGCACCCATAGGCGTGCGCGGGGGGGGGGGGGGGCAGGGAGGCGGCCGGCCCCCTGGTCACCTAAGAGGGGGGGAAGCAAAGTCTGCCCCATACATTGACTTAATAGGGAGGGGGGGAGGGCACTGTGACGAACCTTTGCAACCCCTGAAGGGGAACCCTACGCACACTTATGCCTGCACCTGATGATAAGAGACGGGCAACCCTGGTGCAGTAATAGTGGCTACAAGTGATAGTGGCAAGTTGTTGCCGCCAGAAAGAAGTGAAGAAAGTAGGCCACTTTGAGTGATGCCCTATGTTCATGGTGTGTCCCATCACTACGAGTGGTGACTGCTATAATGTGAATGTGATTTTTTCCACCAAGAATAAGCTAAAGGGGATTTGTGCAAGACTTCAGTATTGACAAAAAAGAAAAGCAAGAGGGGAATGCACCGTGAAACACGGCCTTTGATTTGTGCCGTGCGTTAAGGGGGTAGTATAACTGATTCTCTTTTCACGTGAAAAAGTTTACGTAGGCCAGACTGGCCACTGTATGAAAATTCGTCTGGCAAACACCACACCTCTTTGAAATGTGCTCCGACATCAAATTTGACCTTACAGTGCAGTCACTGTGGATGCAAGCCGCTGTTTGAGCTAGCCTCTGTTTTAATCCGTCACAGGGCACAAGTAACTCAACAAATAACTGAGGCTTGCATCATCCAGAGGCAAGGCTCTGTGTGTCTGTAGACCTCTTTGATAAATAATTGTCATTCCTTAACATACATGCCTAATGTTGCACTTTGTAATTGCAATGCGTGCATGGTTTCATTTTGATGGTTTTCTTTATGACAAAGTTATTGTTGTGTATTTTTCGATACTGCATGTTTGGGTATCATTGCAGGCGACGCATGCGGGGTTCCTTACTTGGTAGGGTCAGTTTCTTCCTTGACAGAGTAAAGGGTTTTTTAGAACTGTCATCTATAAGCGCGATGCCAGAGATCTTCGTGATTAATAAACATGGGTTGAAGTTCAGCGCTTGTTCTGTCTACGTCTTCTTTGCCTCCGTTGTTTATGCGCTACTCATTCCGAAGTCGTGCATCTTTACCAACCTGCCAAACTTGCCGCACTTTCGATCGGATGGAATTTCGTGACCGCAATGGACTCCCTTCCGCATAAGGCAATCGCGATTAAGGTACTCGCGCTCAATCGCGATCGAAATGTATTCCTCAATCGAGACGGAAAAGCAGCTTCGCTGAGCAGTTTGCCGAACGTTTTGTACGGTCATGCAAGTGAAAAACGTACTTTCCTTGAAACGCGCACAGTATAACTGGTACAACCAGGTACAACCAGTACAACGAACGGATGGCCACAAATCGACCACCGCACACGCACCACACAAAAGCCATACCGAGCACAAATTACGTAAGTGTGCAGCCGATAACACACGCATTCAAAGACCAACGATCCCATTATTCACTCCTCAACAAGCACACAACTGTATGGGTGTTCTCTGAGCACACGGGCAACGATAAATAGCCGCACACGAACATCGACGTAAGTGTGCAGTCAGTGCAGTCGATAACACACACAAAAAAAATAAAAAATAAAACATGCCTATTGTAGGTTGCCTGAATCGTCGTCGTAAAGTTTAGGCAAAAAGCCACAATCTTTCACAGATCCAAGCCAAGTTGCGTGAAAATAGCGTTTGCTTATTCTGACCCGCGTCAGAATAACGAAGCGCTATTTTCACGAGAATCCAGCTATAAGCCGGCCATACGACCGTGTCTATTGTTGACTCGTACTCGTTTATCGACTTCAGGTAGCTGCCAGATGATCTTTTTTTCAACAGTGCCGTGACACGCACGTTTCACGACGCAGATAAAACAGTGACACTGAAACACACTCGTACTCCAAATGGTGAGGTCTTACGGTTTGTTTTCCTTCGCAAAGGTGAATAGTTTTGTTGTGACAGGGCTGCGTTACGTAAAAAAGAAAGTTGGCATCCACATCGGAGTGCAACTCGCTCGGAGTTGTGTACCACCGCACAGGTGTCATAGCGTCAAACTCCATGTATTTTCTTTTTTTCCTATACGATGCCGTCTCTTCAGCAGCCTACTCCGTCTAGAAGTCGGTAGTAAGCGGAGTAAAGTTGATACATCATGAATAGGGGAGAGCCGTGTTGTTGTTGACCTTAACCCCCCCAGGTGTTGTCCGAAACTTGTCAAGATACGTTTACAAATTATTACTGAAACGTATGATTAAGCGTGCATGTGTAATCAGTTGTAGTTACACGCAATATAAGAGCCACATGCAGGTCAGACTGCTGCTCTTCATGAGCACTTCAGCGACTTTACTACAACACTGGTCCGCGGCGTGTGGATGCGGCACACATTGCGGCTAAGTGGGCGTTCACTGTGTGCTGTGGCCAAGCGGTTCACACGTGTTCGATTTTTTTTCATGCTCAAGTTTGTTTCGGATGCTTTACACAACGCAGCACTCTGATTTTTTATTAACCGGTGTTGCGCTTTCATAGTTGTGCTTTTCCAAGCGCACCGAATATGTAAACTTTTCTCAAGAGTGCTCAAATGGTGTTCTGCACTGCAATCAAAGCGAAATTTGATGACTGCTGCGCAGTACTACGATCTGTGACGGGCCAAGAATGCACGAGAAACCATCCTCAACAGAAGCATTGAGGATAGTGAATGCGCTCCCTGTGCACATAGAAAACAGTTCCCTGTCAGGCCACACAGGCACATAGAAGAGAGAGGAGCTGCCTCTGTATATCAGAAACAACAGACGTGCACACACACATGCATTATTCAGGGAATTCCGAAACGGGGTCTAAGAGAGATATATCTATTTATGCGTAGTATCTGGAGAATCAGACATTGGTGCTGTTTGAGAAACTCGCCACAAAAAAGGGCCTTGTTCCTGTACAGACGAGCATATTGTTGGTACGGCACTAACACCCGCTCCACCCTAATGTTCACGACATGGCAATGCACATGAAAGGTGGAGGTGGTATTGCAAATAGCAAGGAAAAGGGAGTGTAATTCACTGCTCCAGATGAGCTTAATGTGCCCCATTACGTGGCATGAAGCAACATGCCCTGTGTTTACTTTGGGGAAACTGTTCTTTTCTTTTGCCTTTACCAAGGACATGCAACATTCACTGGCAGACTGAATGTTGCACATTCTTATCCATATTTGATGTGTGAGAAAGTGGCACTAGTATTAACTAATGATTGCATTTTATTCAGGCTATGCTGGTGAAGGATGTACATCTACCCACTTCACCAACGCAAGAACTGAATTTGCCAAAACACAAGGAGTACTTGGCAAGCTATGGGACGAAAAAAGATGATTACGTAAGCCGTTGCAGCTGGCATCTTTCTTTTTTTTTTTTACCTTAATGTGCATGGAATGGATGAGTTGTGCTTGTTAATGTTTTTCCATTGAATTTTGTCTCATAAGCTAGATGATAAAGTATGATAGAAGCATGTGTCACGTCCACATTTAATTGATGTTGCCTGCTACTCACTGTGGTGTTATATTGGGAAGAATCATTTACGTTGTCATTTTAAGTATACTATTGAATGGTTTGCTGTAATTTAGTCGGTACATTTGGTTACAAAATTGAAAATCAGTATATGGGCTTTTAAGTCCCCAACCCACGATATGATTATGAGCACACCATAGTAGGGGGGGACTCCATTTGACCTCTTGTAGTTCTTTAATGTGCACCTAATGGAACTAAAAAAATGGGGCTAAAAATGCAAGGACACCCGTATACACAGGTGTTCTTGCATTTTGCCCTCATTGAGATACGGCGGCCATGGCCAGGAATCGAGCCCGCATCCTCAAGCTTAGAAGCTCAGCAGCGCACACCATAGCAGCTAAGTCGTCACGGCAAGTACATTCAGGGACACTTGATGCACTGGCATCAAGGCAAGTAGTTGATCTGTGCATGCTTGTTATCTTGTTAACGAGTTTTTTTATGTAATGGCTTCACTTGTGCATTTCAATATACCTCATTACAGTATTTGAATTGTGATTTGTGTGCGTTGTTATGACTGGCAGTCGGTGGCGACGCGCTGACCATGAGAATGGACGAGTGATGCGTTCTCACACTGCTAGAACACCTGCATCCTTCCTAGAAACGATCGACAATGGGAAGAATCTCGACCTAATAGAGGGACCGCCAAGTTGGAGACGTCTCCACAATGGGCCACCTGGACTTGGATTGGTGTGCTGCCAAGACGACCTGACCTGTATGTTTTGACAGGAGTCGCCGCAGACCCTTTTCTGCCTTTGGGGAAGAGTCCGAGGAACAAGCCTGAGGAACCTGTTGCCCTGCTTCCCCCACAAGCGTGCCGTTGACCGCTGGACCCTTCCTGTTTCAAGAGTGCAACGACCCCTCAGCGACAGTGAAATGGACGGTGCCATGGTGGGTGGGGTCGTGTGTGTGATTGGTGGTCATCAAGAAGGAGGAGCGAGCCTGAGGGGTTAAAACGACGGTGCTAAGTGAGAAATGGGGCTCTGAACCCTCGGTAACAGGCTCATCCAATTCGCTCGTCGCAGAACTCTGACCTTGTCACGATGTAAATTGAGTGTACAAAAAGTGCCAGTAAACTTTTTATTGTTTTCCCAACTTGCTAGCATCAGTTCCTCAACCCGGAGACTTGACTACGCTACCAAACGGAGTCTGGGTACGACGCTGCCCTATCGTAGCAACAAACCTGGTTGCCGAGGAGGGACGGATCCAAATACCCGGTCGCAACAGTGTACTATCAGCATAAATTCCTGTGCAATGGGAAACTTCTCCAATGTGTTGATCTGTTTCCAGACCCACCTGTATTCATATCGGTGGATTAATATACTCCAAAACATACTTTACTGCACCCTTATAAACTGATTGCAGAGTGATTACACATTGCAATGTGATTAGTTGTGATGTGATGCATAACAAGCACTCCAATTTCCTTCCTGCATTTCACTTTACACTTCTCACTAGATATATCAGGGGAATACCATCTTGATTTAAGCAGCACTGCAAATCATTGCTTTACCTGATATCACCTAAAGCAATGATTTTAGTCGTATTTAGCAGATGAATTACCCACACTGCTAACATGAAACCACTGTACTGTGTCTTGTGCAAAGGAGGCCCACAAAGGTCTCATTATGTGTCCTCACTTTCAGCAATTTGCACATGGTTTGTTTACTATCATAAGGTAATTTTGTTATATTGAGCCTGAGCTGAGAAAACAGTTAAGAGTTCCTTGCATTATTACATGTCAGCAATGCTACTTGCTTATGAAAATAATTGAAAGTGGCTATCCAACTTTAAATAACTTGAACTCTTGTATGTATAGAATTTGCAGACAAAAAGGACATACCTTTTTTTCTTATTGATACGCTTATTTGATCATGTTGAACATCTGTCCAACTTCTGGCAGCACTGGTCATTGTTGAAATGAAGGCTCTAATTGCAATCTGTGCATGTACAGGCTTTTTTCTGTTGTCTATGATATTATTTTGAGAATCTTATCTATATTTGTCAGCTCATAAAATGCATCAGTTTTTTTTTAACACCAAAGTGTTTTATGCCGGGGTCCACCAAGACTTCAGTGACGTATTTCAGTCACGGAAATGGCGTAGAAAAAATTTACACGATCAGATGCCAAAGAAAAAAAGTTCCGTCAACAGGCATCGAACCCACGACCGCTCGGTCCGCAACAACAGATGCCGGGCACGCTATCCACTGCGCCATGGCCACAGACTCTAGAGGCTATACAAACGCGCCTTTTATATCCACCACTCTCCCGGTCGGTGGGGCGGTGTTGCCCTCTGGGAGCGGTAATGTAAAGTAATTCGTCATTACTGTGGCCTCCAGGATTAGCACCTGCAACGCGTTACACGTCCGTCCCATTCGGCGCGTTTTCAATAGAAGTTCAATTTTTTCAATGCCTTAACACACCGCGAGGTGGCGATCTTAGCCCAAGCGTCGTAAAAGCGTCGGCCTCGCTCATAGCATCACGCTAATTCAAACCAAAAATAGCTTTGCGACGCGTGCTTGCCTCACCTGGCTGTAACACCGCGTTCCCCGATCACGCACTCGCCCCGAGAAAAATCGCGGCCGGGCTACCGGGGCGGCACGACGCGCTTTGCGCTTCCCTATAGTCCAGCCGTGGTGTTCAATCACATTTCAACATGCCGCGGGATGGCGACCAAGTTCTGCGTCCAATATGCGACGCTCTTCTGGCTATCACACCTTGTTCTCTGACTACGCTTTCACCGTTAACTACTACAGCTACCACAAGGGGTTGTTTAATCATTTAACATGGACGTTAGTCGTCGGGATGGAGATGCACCACCAATCATCGAAGTGGGTGCATCCTCGTTAAACGGTGCTATATTAATAATAATATCTGGGGTTTAAAGTCCCAAATCCACGATGTGATTATGAGGGACGCCGTAGTGGAGGGCTTCGGAAATTTCGACCACCTGGAGTTCATTAACGTGCACCTTAAGCTAAGTACACGGTAAACGGTGCTATAGCTGCCAGACATCAATATACATTGTGCAAACTCTCTTATATCAATTCAGTTACTTCTGTAAACATTCAGTCACTTCTGTAAGGGCACGCTTTACTTTCGTGTTATTCCGATTCCTATAAAGGAGGGATCAACCATCTTTTTTTAGAAGTGAAACTTTCTTCGCCTTTTCCCCCCACCTTATGAGTCCTGCCTGCTGTTGTGTTTTCCCAGCAGACAACTTTAGGTACTAAGCATGTGCAAGCGGGCTAAGTATGTGACATTTCTTCGCCATTCCCCTAGCATGAGTATGTGCCATTGGGTGTACACATGAACAGACCGGCAGAACAAGAGGCAAGAAGTGATGTTGGCAGCAGAATCTCTCAAGAAGGAAGAAGGAAAGGGAACAAAAGTGAGACCGAAGCAGGCACTGAGGGTGGAAGAGACAGAGGTCGAAAAGAAGTGTCATGTGGAGGAACAGCATCTTCACTACACTGAAAAACGTGGTGCATAACATTGGCATTCGCTGGCTCACTAGTGTGACATGAAACATTGGCACTTGGAAGCCATGAAGAGAGAGGATCATGGCAGATATTACACGCATAAGGCATTTATGCATGGCAGCTATTGATAGGAAGGGACGGGACGATCGTGCAAGTCAGAAGTTTGAGGGATTGATGCATTCAAGATTTCTCATGACAGCTCATATTTATCCTTGTGCACATCTCACCATTGAACTACGTAAACAACACCATCAGTAAGAACAGAGTTGAGAAGATGCAGGGAGGGCACAAGTTGGGTGCGTCGCCTGTAGTCATGGTGCAATGCTCATGCAAAATGACCTTAGTTGAAGTCACTTAGCTGATTACAAGCGCTGACATTACTGATGATGCGTAACATCAGTAAACAGTCTCGTATGGACTGTCAGTGATGTAGAGTGCAAAATAACACGCATGTGTGGGGTGAGTAATAAATTTAACATGCATTTGCGTTGCTTTGATGAATGCTGCCTCTATATACAAGTATTTGTCATTATGTTACATTGCATGGTCATGCTACACTTATATGAACATGAAAGGAAGCTTCATTTATCACTGATTCCTACATATATGTGATACCTGCCAAGTTTTTTCTTCCTTTGCTCTTTTTTTTGCATGCATTGCACTATTCACAACTAAGGCGTCATGACCATTCTCTTGTGTTTCACAGGAGTACTGCATCACGGAGCATCTGCGAATGAGCGGCATCTACTGGGGCCTGACAGCCATGGACCTAATGGGTTCCCTGGACTCCTTCGATAGGGCAGAGATAATTGAATTTGTAAAACAGTGCCAGTATTCCTGCGGGGGCTTTGGGGCCAGCATTCATCACGACCCTCACCTGCTGTACACATTGAGTGCGGTTCAGGTAA
Source organism: Rhipicephalus sanguineus (assembly GCF_013339695.2). Classification (NCBI taxonomy): domain Eukaryota; kingdom Metazoa; phylum Arthropoda; class Arachnida; order Ixodida; family Ixodidae; genus Rhipicephalus; species Rhipicephalus sanguineus. The sequence goes on along the minus strand of NC_051176.1, from coordinate 90,461,122 downwards.
CTTCTCTTATTTAAATGATAAGTGCCTAGAATGTAACGATGAAAGTAGACTGGTGAGCATATTATTGGCAGATAGACCAAACCCTTTTCAGTTTTTACTTTAGTTACTGCAATGGAAGATCATGAAGAAAGGCTGTGCAAAACAACTTTAAATTGTGCCCAGTTATAGTATACAAGATAACTGAAAAAATGCATTTCTGATGCTAATACAAGATGCTAAAACATAAATTAGTCAGACACTGATATCAACTTGTGTATATTACATGCATTGGTTGATTCATCACTGAAAGTGCCAGCACATCTGCATTGTGGGGGCTCGTGTAGGTGCTGCTATAAGGCACCGTAGATTTATTGAATTAATACTGCTTATTGAATGCATACTTCTCATTTGAACTTGTGCTAAGTGAGTGATTTTCCCAGGTTTGTGGGACTGTTATATGGTGAAACTAGGTAGTTTGGGGTTATTGTTCTTCAATAGCACTTGCTTTACTAAGCTGTGTGTTTGTTTATGCCAACGTATAGAATTTGGAAGTAATTGCACTTAGTGTTTACATTAGGCAATAGGCAAAGGGGAAAAGTCAGCTTTCTTTTTTTTTTTTTGCACGTCTGGAAAGCCACAGCAAAGAAATATGTAATGATCTACTTCGTCTCTTTAATTTAGCGTGTCTATATAGGCATATTGAATGAAAAATGCGGCAAGCCTCGTTTTTAAAAGCCTTTGTGTTGTCTTGCTCCTGGGCAATAATTGTTTGGAAATTTGGCAGGCTGGTTTTCAGCATGTTCACCACCATTGATGCTTTTTATTTTCTGACTCACATGATTGTATGAAAGAAGTTAAGGAATTTTCTGTGAATACCCGTAAAAAATAAAAGACATAAAAAAAGGTGGTAGTGCATCCTCAGCAGCTTGTCTTGGCTGGTAAATTATGTCTGCTGACAGATGCTTGGTCATAAGGAGGGACACTGTACGAATGGGCATATTTCTATAATTCAGGTAAGCGCGATAGCTGGGCGCGTGCCTAAACTTCGCACTTCTCAAGAATTCACCTCGCAGGTTTTGAAGGCGCCCTCACTTTTACTTCTGCCTTTTTACTTGCGGGTTGCGCAGACTGAAGCGTGGGCGTATAAATGTAGCTAGAATTGTGGCACGTGGTAACTTATGATAATCGAACATGCAAGATAACCGAGGCAGCAGATATGCAAATGTTAATACGTAGATGAATGTGGGAGCGCTGCCTCCCTGTCACTGTCTGTGAAGAACTAGCGTTCTGTGGTCATTCATGTGTGCCATCCTTGATGTGATTTCAGGTCTTTTTGTCATGAGCGTTACATATGAAACGGTGCACGTCTCCCAGATTCAGTAGCAGATTGCAGTGCCATCTGTTATACCACATATTTTTCCTTTCAATTTAGTGCTGTTAATTTTCTTGTCTACTCAGAGCTGTGTGGCTTAATTCCACTCCCACTCCTATTTGGAAGTTCATACATACAGATGTGTGTTAAGGTTCAGAATGTATTTTTGTAAAGTGTTTTTTTCACTGTAAGATCACGTCAAATGCATTTTGTATTTATCAATGAACATGTCATGGTTTCCTTTATTTGCAGATATTAGCAACGTTTGATGCGCTGAATACAATTGACATTGACAAAACCGTCAGCTATGTCAAGGAACTTCAGCAGGAAGATGGAAGTTTTTATGGTGACAAATGGGGTAAGTTTGAATTAGGCTCAATTGTGGAGCTTTTAATTTAACATCAGTACGTGCTCTTTTTGAGCTTGATGTCTGCTGTGGTTTTTGTTGTAAAGTTAGCTTAAGCTTGTCTTGAAGTGCTAGTAAAGCATTTCCATGAAGAACTGAGAGAGGCCAATTTATTTTCTAGAGTTATTGAGGCTTGCCCAAAATAACTGAACTTGGGTACTCTAATGCAAATACAGGCGATCTCTGAAATTAACAGCGTGAAACTACAGGAATGAAACAGAGATGACACACAGACAAGCACTGAAAGATGAAAAAAGAGCCCAGAGAACTATAGTAGGGTGATTCCACGTAAGATCGAACAAACGATGGCTGGTCGACCTCTCAAATTTATTTCAAAATTTTATATATTATTGCCTGATGAGTGGAAAGAAGAGATCCGCAATTTGTTTTGCCACCAAAAATTTTTTCGAACCACAGGAAATCAATAATGACGAAGAGGTGGAGTGGAGCGCTCATACGCTCTGCTGTTTTGGCCAACTTTCGTTATGAATTGCACAAAATATATTAAAGTTAGGTAGCTGAAATTTATTTACCTTAATATATGCATGTTTTTGCTTCTGCTCAGGTATTTTTAGTTTTTATGTGGAGTGTATATGTTTTTATAAAAAACCTCAAAAATGGCCAAATCGGCAAAATTTTCTTTACTTTGAAGGTCTTTATCTCAAAAAAGCCTTGTAGCAGAGGTACAAAAATTCCGCATTACGTTCTTCGCATGTTTATCTACCAAACTGCCAAATCTTGTATTTATATAACTTTTCAGTAAAGAGATATCATCGGGCTAAGTTCAAGAAAACACCGAACGATGAAAACTTCTGACGACAATTAAAAAAAAACCCCATTTTTTAAACTTCTTAAACTTTGTCCACTTATTCTCCTCCACATCAGCTTTCACAATCATTAAAAACATGTTGCATAATGTCGTTGCACTATTAGTTACGGCCCCTCCAATGAGACTTTTAGGCAAGGATGGGCAATTCCGCCTTCTTGCCCAGCAAGTGTATAAAATGCAGGCAGGATTGAATTTCTTTTCATTAAAAGGTCAGCAGGTACCTAAAAAGGTGTCGCCTGCACTGAAGACTTTAATTCTGAGATTATTTGGTCACTGCAGCGGCCACGAGCGCGGAGCTACCGAGTAGGCGCGCGCGCACCCGAGATGCTCGTTGTAAGAGACGGCGCAGTGAGAGCTCGTTCTCGCGTCCTCAGACCGATTGAGTTCGAAACAGTAACACCTCTCGGGTGACTTGAACACACGTGCACTGGAGCTTCGCTATTCTATCCGCCCTCTGTTCGCATCTTAACTAGGCGCTGATAACACGGCGGAGATGGAAGCAAGATGAAAACTCTATAAGGGGGCTATGAGCGCTCGCTTCACGCACGCTGCTGCCACAGAAACTGCGCTGCGCCAGTTGCGATCAGTGGAAAGCATGAACGTGGCGCTCCAGTGGCAAAGCAAAATATGGATTGTCAAAGGAAAGAAAAGCAAAACTATCAGTAACCGGATGCGCTTGTCTATATTAGATGTCAGCAGCAGACGGCGTGAACTGGCTGCGCGTTCGGTGCGCTGTTCACACATCATTCGGCGCGGATAGTTCTTGTGCTTTGCTCTTACTCTACTCCTGTGCGTCTCATGACGAGAAAGTATGGCTCTGAATGAGTCTATTGTGGAGACTACCTTTCGAACCACAAGAAGCTTAAAGGAGTACTGACACGAATTTTAAAAAAAAATTCGGATTGTTGTTCTAAATAAAAATACTGGTGTCGAGAAACCTAAAACGACTATTGTGGTGCCTGGGAATGCATCCTATATATTTTAATTAGCGCCACCTTAAAAAGACACTTTCGGTTTCGACATCGAGGGGGCGGCTTCTCAGTGTCGTTTCATAGCAGTGTGACGTCACGGAGATACAGAAATTCGCGACGTACTAGCGGGAAATCCGTCATCTGCTCGTGGTGCAACAGAGAACGATGAGTGAATTGTCGTCCAGTGACCCTGACAGTGATTTCTACGATTTAGGCTGCATGCAGGACGCAGAACTCGCGAACTCGGAGGAACTGTCTTGACTTGTCGGGATAATGTCCTTGCAGTGTGGCTGGCTTGCAAATGCTCAGCGACGAAAACTTCAAAGTCAAATAAAATAATTTTATACGTGTTCTCCGACTCCAGTGTGTGGACAGCGTGGACACTGCATACCAACGAAGCAAAAAATGTCCCTTTTGCGATGTCTCAAAATCGTGTCAGTACTCCTTTAATTATTGCAAAGAAGCCAAAATTTCGGAGAGTTACCGACTTAGACATAACTGCTTTGAAGGAACGTTTAACGCCCGAAAGATCAGTGACTGTCAGTGAGACGGACTACTTGTGCTACGCGTGCTTTTGCTACCACTGCAATGAAAGATCTTCACGGAACGCACAGTTTAACGATGACATTCTTATGCCCCTGAAAAAGAAAGCGACGCAATTAACCAGATCACTGCGACTACCGGTGCACGTGCGTTCAAGACACCCGAGAGGTGCTGCTGTTTTGAGCTCAATCGGTCTGAGGACGCGAAAACGAGCTCTCACTGCGCCGTCTCTTACAACGAGCATCTCGGGTGCGCGCGCGCCTACTCGGTAGCTCCGCGCTCGTGGCCGCTGCAGTGACCAAATAATTTCAAAATTAACGTCTTCAGTGCCGGCGACACCTTTTTAGGTACCTGCTGACCTTTTAATAAAAAGAAATTCAATCCTGCCTGCATTTTATACACTTGCTGGGCAAGAAGTCGAAACTGCCCATCCTTGCCTAAGGGTCTCATTGGAGGGGCCGTAACTATTAGTGCAACGACATTATGCAACATGTTTTTAATGATTGTGAAAGCCGATGTGGAGGAGAATAAGTGGACAAAGTTTAAGAAATTTAAAAAATGGGTTTCTTTTTTAATTGTCGTCGGAAGTTTTCATTGTTCGGTGTTTTCTTGAACTTAGCCCGATGATATCTCTTTCCCGAAAAGTTATATAAATACAAGATTTGGCAGTTTGGTAGATAAGCATGCGAAGAACGTAATGCAGAATTTTTGTCGCTCTGCTACAAGGCTTTTTTGAGATAAAGACCTTCAAAGTAAAGAAAATTTTGCCGATTGGTGCATTTTTGAGGTTTTTTATAAAAACATCTACACAACACATAAAAACTAAATATAGCTGAGCAGAAGCAAAAACATGTATATATTTAGGTAAATAAATTTCAGCTACCTAACTTTAATATATTTTGTGCAATTCATAACGAAAGTTGGCCAAAACAGCAGAGCGGATGAGCGCTCCACTCCACCTCTTCGTCATTATTTATTTCCTGTGGTTCGAAAAAATTTTTGGCGGCAAAACAAATTGCGGATCTCTTCTTTCCACTCATCAGGCAATAATATATAAAATTTTGAAATAAATTTGAGAGGTCGACCAGCCATCGTTTGTTCGATCTTACGTGGAATCACCCAGTAATATGCTTCAAAAGGACGGTATGTTTGGAACGTTGGTAATACATTCTGAAATTTGCACCTTGAAACTACAAGAATGAAACAGGAAAGATGCTTGGACAAGTGCTCCTTCAGGCTCGTTTTCATCCTTCAGCTCTTCCCTTTCTATTTTGCTTCATGTGGCATTTCCAGTGGCAGTGTTGCATGCTCATCATTGGCTGATGAACTAGTCATGTGTCGTTGTCAGTAACATTCCAACCAGTATGTTTGCGTATGACTTTGACTCTTGCTCAAAGCGTGGCTTTCTCAAAAAGGAGGATGCATGCTTTTCTGTGTGAAATTTCGACTGTCTCTGCACCACATAGCCATTTCATACTTTTTCTCATCTGCGTGTCACGCTTGTTCATTTGAAGTGTTCAAACCTGGTGAGGGGCCTTCTAAAAGATGCAAACTATTATAGGATGCACGTTGAAAGCCCATCCTCCAATTAAAGAAAACTAAAGTACAGTAGGGGCACCAATGCCTTGATTAGTACCCCCCCCTCCTCCCTAATATCTATAAGTGTGTTGCTGTTCTGTTTGTACGTGTTAAAATTATTGTTCTGTCACTAAAGCATGTGAATGTGGCTCATGTGTGTTTTTTTCTTATTCCAGGTGAAGTTGACACTAGGTTTTCTTTCTGTGCTGTAGCGTGTCTAGCGCTTCTGGTTAGTACATTATGTCTTTTGCTTTGGCAGTAATATCTCCAGAGCATGCTTCTGCTGTGACTAGTACAATTATGTAAGGCAGCAGTGTCCCAAAGTAGCCATCTGCTGTTGTTTGTGCCATGCGATGCAAGGTCACTTATTTTGTTAGCGAGTAGACCAAGTATAGCCACTTTTTCATGGGGACATAGTAACTTCCTTGAGAGATATAAAAGTATTGAGTATCGCTGCAAAAACTCTTGGTAAGATAAGCAGTCTGTTAGGGCCTTCTAAATGGCGGTTGATAAAGCAGCATTACTTAAAATGACGTCATTCTTCATTTGAATGGAATGTGAGGAGGATGCAAAAACATAGCAGATGTTGCCGTATGATAACCTTGTCTGAGGTCAAGCATAGAATTGGAAAGAACATTTTTGGGTTGCTAAATGGTATTCCACATGATCTCTGCCATAGTAGTGCCCAGGGTAAGCATTGGACAAGAATTTGACTCTAATGAGTAAGCCATCACTAATGGTGGAAGTCCTCAGCAGCCAAAGTGGCATGGTTTCTTCTTTTTCTCTTTTTATGTATTTGTGGGTTGCTAAATGGTATTCCACATGATCTCTGCCATAGTAGTGCCCAGGATAAGCATTGGACAAGAATTTGACACTAATGAGTAAGCCATCACTAATGGTGGTAGTCCTCAGCAGCCAAAGTGGCATGGTTTCTTCTTTTTCTCTTTTTATGTATTTGTATTTTTTAAATACCTAGCTGGTTATTCCTAAACTGTTGCTGTAGGGATTAGCCACTGCCAGCTACAATGCAGCAAGTTGCAGTGCTGTTGAAGTAGATAGTCCTACAAGCATTGCATTTAGCTTTCTCTGCTGTTTAGCTGTTTATCTCTAGTTCCCTGTTGTTTATCTGCTGGATTCTTTCTTGGAAGTTTTGATTCTCAGCAAGCTAGTGAACTCTGTTCCTGGCCTCAGCTGCCACATTCTAATGCAAACAGAATGCGAGACCGGTGGTGAACCTAGATTTAAGTGCTTGTTTGAGAAAGACAGAGGGTCGACGTTAATCTGGAGCTCTGCCACTGGCGCTTCCAAATTCTAATTAATAGTCTACTGCACAGCTTTTAGGATGTAAAGCAACAACAGCTGTTGTGTGAGTGTGGAAACTGCCATATGTACTTAGTACTTACAAAAACCTTGTACATGCATAAGGACATTGACCATTAAAAGTATTTTTTTCCCGAGTAATCATCACACCCTTCAACTGACTTGAAGCGATGCTAGGTTGGACTTGGGTCATCAAACAAAAGCGCTTGTAAATGAATAGAGCCTGTGCTTTTAGGGCAAATGTAAGTTCTGTTTGGAAGTAACATTTGGTTTGAGTTTGTCATGGTGCGAAACCCCCAATTTACGGCCACGTCATTTTTCTTATGATCCGTCTAGGAGGTTCTGTTGGACAAATTTCCCTGCATAATTGTCTTCCCAACTTTCTATTAATTTTCTGTACACACACACACACACACACACACACACACACACACACACACACACACACACACACACACACACACACACACACACACACACACGCACGCACACACGCACGCACGCACGCACGAAAAGAAAATGTAATAATTATGTGAGTAAATACGGCACTTCATCTGAGAGTGCTGTGGCAATGTGCTTTGACAATTCTCATAACGCAGTTGCCATGCGAAATTTTTACCCACACAATTAAAAGGTTATGGATATTACAAAATGCAGCAAATATGACACATTCCAGTTAAATGTGTTAGGCGAGTTCAAGCGACAGACACGAACAATGGTGCGAACACACAGGACCAGTGCTGTACCACCAAATGAAGTTTACTTATATGCTAAATACTAGAATTTTTTTATGCATATTCATTTAATAAATTTACTGCATAGAACATAGTCTTCCTGAGTGAAAAATGAATTTTCGACCCATAGTACAATGATAGTCCTGTGTGTACATGTATATTGCTCCTTATTTTTTTCATGCTCCTTAAACTTGCAATATGCACAGGTTGCAGGAAAAGTAGTGCACATTGTAATGCACAGGCTGCAGGAAAAGTAGTGCAGATTGCAAGTAAGATGACAGAGGTAATGTGAAAAACGGTACAGGCAACACTGTCACAATTTAGGTGTTAATTTGATTGAATTTTCTTTAATGTAGTCTTTGTTAATAGTCTTTTTTTTTTGTAAGCTGGGACATATTTTCGGGTTGGCTCAAGTAAATGTGCAGCAGTTCAGCATTAAAATGGTTTGATGCTTGCATAGCATGCTCTTTTTACTCTTAGTGTTGTAAATTGTTTTGTTTTTGATGAACTGTATCCGTAGGATTTGTAGGCATGGGTGTGTTGTGAAGTCTGCATAATAACTGAGTGAAAAGGAATGCATGCGTAATTTTAAATTTTTTGAAGTCGGTGAGCGGAAATCTTGTGTTGTGGACTTTAATGTGAAAGTCATATTCCTGTTTGTTTTTGTAATGAAAAATGCTCACCCGAGTTGACTGTGTATGTCGTTCTCAAATTTTGCCATCTTCCTACACAGAACAAACTTCACGCTATCAACATAGAAAAGGCAGTTGAGTTTGTAGTGTCCTGCATGAACTTTGACGGTGGTTTTGGCTGCAGACCAGGCTCAGAAACGCATTCAGGACAGGTAAGCCATTTCAAGATGCGCACTTATGAATGCATTGCATGGTAATGCTTTTAAAGGGGTCTTGAACCATCCCTCAGTCTTGTTGACAGAACACATTCTACCGACATAAGATGGAGCTGTGATTGCTCAGCCAAACTTTGTAGTCTGGTGCAGCACGTAGAGTTCACAAGTGGAGCACAAAGTTGACTTTTCTAAATGCCCTCTGTTTGAACGGAGGCGGCGTGTTGCCCACCAGGTGTTACCCCCGACAACATCAGACAGATTCCCATAGACAGCTCCCGCTGGCCGATTGTTGGCAGGAAGTAGGCAGGACATTTGGATTAATGTGCTTCTTCCTACAGCTGCTGTCATTGGTGCAGTTAACAGGCTGTATTAGTTGAAAGTCCGTGTTTCAAATTTTGAAAAGAATTGTGCACTCCATAAATCAACTGTCATCTGCTCACACTTGCCTGTGCATGCCCAATAATAATGAAATACAGTGCTGTAGGCGGTCTCAGAATGGAGGCCATTGAGCACAGATGAGAAAGTTAGGAATTGTGCTCATATCATCTCCGCTTGTACTAGGCCTCTTTTAAGAATTGTTGCAGTAATGTACTTCAGGGAGGCACTTTACTTGTTCCAAAGCATTTTTGAGACTTCAAAAAAGGGTGGTTCAGGGCCCCTTTAAACACTTTTGGTGTGCAGCATTTTGCTTATGTTATCTTCCATGTAAAGCAGCAGCTAGCGTGAGCACAATGTTTCATGGTAGTGCTAAATACTATTTGGTCGTATGGCAGCCATATTTCACCTGGAATAGCTTAATGGGAAACTAAAGAGAAAAAACGATTTTTTTCGTATTAGTAAATTGCTCTTTATCCTCTGGGATGCGCAACAGTACAAGAGCAACCCTTTGTCACTGCGGGCATCAATGTTGCCTTTTTATGAATGGACAGTGCTGCCAGGAGCATAGTGATGTTACCCAGATTTTTTCTTGCGAGCTTAATTTCTATGAACCAGAAGCTTGTAGCTTATCTACTGTACGGTAAAAAGTGCACAAAAATATGCAGACACCACGAGCGTCTGTCAATTGTTAGCAGAGCAAGAGTGACTGCTTTGGACCAATTTGGGCCATTGCTATTTATTCTGCAATGCTTGTAGTTAACAGAATGTTACTCTGCAGATATATTGTTGCCTTGGAACCCTGTCCATACTTGGTCGGCTTCACCATATTAATGCAGACCTCCTTGGTTGGTGGTTATGTGAAAGGCAACTTCCATCTGGAGGTCTCAATGGTAATGAATTTTCTGTCATTTATTCTCTAGTTTAGCCTAAATCCTCTCCTACATTGTAATACACTTTTTGATGTGGTGCAAGCCTTCAGAAAGCTACAACATGAATTCTTGTTTTTAAGCGAATTTCTGCTCTCTCTAATGAATTCAGATTTTTTTCTTTTGATGAGGACATCTTGTTTTAAAATGGTCCTCGAGCACTTTTTGCTCATATTAAGAAAATACTGCCAATCTGCAGATGGGGCTCCCGTGAACACGCGAGCCGAGTGTTATTACACTGCGTGTTGCAAGAAATGTGCAATCTTGTGTCGAAAACAGCCAAAAATCGTTTGCTGTGTCCTTTGTGATGTCAAAAAGGAGACGGCAGGTATTAGCAGATTTTTTTTTTGTGAGAAAATTCTCAGTGATAGTATTACTGTTAATTTGATAGTATTATTGTAAATGATAAGTATACACACCTGCAGTGTCACAAAGACAGGAAAGGTATTTCATACATGCTCTCCTGGTATCGATCGGTGGCCGTCGGCTTAGTGTTTCGTTTTCTTCCACCATCATGTGAGGTAGCACCCACATGATGGTGGAGAGTACACATTACATGCATGCTGTTTTAAACACCATGTGCTTGAGTCAGTCATTTGTCTCGTTGTGTGCCTGACTCAAAGAAGAGAAAATATGTTGTGGACGTGACACATGGTGACATACTAACTTTGGGGGAGTGCCCGGCCCCTTTGCCATCCCCCCACTCGGCAGATTCCAGCCTGCTCGTGGGGATGAAAGGAGAAAGAAAGCCATTTGTAGCATGTGATTACTGCCTGTAGTTGTGCTTATCTCTTCAGGCGTTTTAGTTGAATAGTGAGGTCATTCTATCATTACTAAGAAGGTTATTTTAGGGCCTCTTGAAAGGGGCACTAAACGAAACACTGAACCAGTTTAGATGGAGAAATTATTCTTTTCCAACTCTATTGTCATAAATTTTGGTACCGTAGGTTATTTTAAGAAATGAAGGTCAGGGTTTCATTTTTGAATTTCATGCCGAAACACCGACACCTGAATGTCAACATGGCATCATGGATTTCAACGTCCTTTTTTGTACTTTGGCCACATATTCCAATAAAATTTCCTGACACTTGCTATGTTAAGTGTTTGGCTCATTTTTAATTCATTCTATACTATGATCTTCTGGAAAAAAACAACGGGGATATCAGGGTGGGTATAAACCACTGCTGCAAAGCGATAACGAGCGCTGAAGCCAAGTGAATAATCGGGTAGCGTTTTGCTGTGGGCAATGAAGCAGTGCTGCTCACGAGTTGGCCAGCAAGCTTTTTATTGCTCTGTCTTGGCCATGTTCGTGCATGCAGTTTTCTGTCATGCTTGATTTGCCCTGCACTCTTGAGAACCAGGTCATATATGATGCCCTTTGCAGGGTGATGTACTAGAGGCAAGATGTTTACTTTCCCACTGAGCTGGTTAAAAGAGTGCTGTCATTGCGGCACACAGCCGCGTGGTTGTGCGGTATATTTTTATTTTTCTTGGGCTATCTCTGAGACACAGAAAAAAAAAGCCACACAAAATATAGCCAGTTGCAAACAATTGAAATTTATATTTGCAAAGTTACTCTAACACCTAATGTTGACATATCTGCTTTAAATATGGTAAATAATTAATTGTCCATCACAAGTGAATTAACTAGGAAGAGCACAAAAAGAATAGACACTTCTTTACATTGTTGCTAACGGCATGGAATTGATGACACCGGCATAGAGGGTTGTTTTTCTTCTAAGTAAGCTTGATGCTTGATAGCTGGGTCTCCCTGTATACCCCTACTAGTATTGCACCTGAGTATTTCTGCATATTGTGCAAAGCAGCATATGTGTACATGCCACGCAGGAAGTTTGGTGCTCATGACACTGAACCTCAATTAACTATAGTCGGCTACAACTTAAGAATTCCAGAGAGGCCCCGCCTAGACGACTGAAGCGCGGCAGCCGATTGCCTCCATGACTAAAAAAATATAGTCCCGCTCTTGCACTGCGGCAATGTTCTCCTAATGCGGGGTCATTGGCCGTCTGGCTCATGACGTCAGTCTGGAGTGTGCACCCTTTGGTGGAGGCGTGTGTGCATCCACCTTTGAGAAGCAAATGCCACAGACTTCTAAAGTTGTATCCACCTATAGTATGGTCGATAAACTGAGTTGTGAGGTGCGGCAGTCAGCTGCACCCCATGAGGTGCCTTCTTTTTGAGAAGTCTTGCCACTGCCGTGGTTGGCGCTGGTGCTGGAAGCCGGGTATGCTTTTATTAATTCAAGCAGTCGAGTGTCATTTTAACCAAGCCTATGTATTAATGAGGAAGACATTATGAAAATGAGTTCAAGCTTATTGTTCTTTTTGTCTCAGGTCGACCTGAAAAGCTCCCAGATGTGTGCTATTCCTGGTGGGTGCTTGCTTCATTGAAGATCATTGGTAGGCTGCATTGGATAGACAAGGTATGCCCTTCAAGGCACAATAAAAAAGGGGAAGCTTTTCATACCTTTGTTTGTCTATACTGTGTGCATGTGTGTTTGTGTGTCTTTCCTTTGAAAAATTGCTTGCTTGTATTCTTTGAAAGGTTAAAGCTATTTTTTTTTAACAAGCCAACCGACATTTTCCAGGAGAAACTTCAGAACTTCATACTTGCATCTCAGGATGAAGAAACTGGAGGCTTTGGGGACCGACCAGGAGACATGGTGAATAGTCATGCTTATTTGCGTTTTTTAAAATAACCAGCGGCTTTAGGTTGATACGACGTAATATTTGCTAGCATATTTGTGCTGCCTTGATGTGTAAAGTAAGTTCAGTTGTTCCAAGGCAGATGCATGTGGCACTCGGTTGCTGTTTTGTGCTAAAGCACCATATTAAAGCTGAAATAAATATAAAAAAAGACGTAGGTGCTCAAGGGAATTGGTGAATTGGTACTGAAAGCTGTTGAGATACTTTTTGTAGTGCATGAGGGCTTCTAGAGGGCTTTATCTGCGAGGCCTCGGTTACTCGCGTGCTGAAGCCTAACCTTGTAAATTTCTTGTGCGTGGCAATAACAAGTGATGAGAACGAGCTTCGAAGTTGTGCTAGTGCACCTGTATTCAACTCGTATGTTGCACTTACCAATTTGTTGTCATTCATCTTTATTTATTATTTTTGTGACCAAATTTTATGAAATGGAAAACTGTCATCCTCTCAACGGGGTTAAATATTTCTTCACCTGCTGTGATCTTGAACTCGGGCACTTGTGGGGGGGTTCCATTGTGGGAGCGGCTCCATGCCGCATTTTGGTAAATGACATATTTCAGTTCCACAAAAGTTTCTCCAGCCTGGAAATTTTCATGGAACTCACTCACCTGACTTGACTTTATTGCAAATTCATCTCCGGTCAATTCTGTAATTTCTGACAAGATTTGTATGTGGGGTTTGGAGGTATGGTGTAAAACTGAAAAATGCAAAAAAGTTCACCAGGTTTCTTTATTAATCCTTTACTGAGAAAATCTTAACCAAGGAAATCTTTAACTAGATCGGTTTGTATTTTGGGCTTCATTATGATATGTCATCTTCAGACCAAACTGTTGAGGCATGTGCAACATTGCGCACTGCATTCCTGGGCTGAAGCACTGTTGGTGCTATTTTTGGCAGGTGGATCCATTCCATACATTGTTTGGCTTGGCTGGTCTGTCTTTGCTAGGAGATGAGAGACTCAAGCCTGTGAACCCAGTCTTCTGCATGTCCGAAGAGGTTGTAGCAAGGCTGGGTGTGAGACACCAACTGTTATCCTTGTGATATAGATTCGGTTACTCGCGTTACCAAGTCATTTTAGATTTCGTTGTAGTAAGTCATTCATGTCCATGTTGCTGTTGTTAAGACCCAACGAGGAAAATGCATTGCGTAATGCATTGCCTATTGGGTGAAGAAAGTTGATGTGGTTGTTGTACTGATGCATGGAGCTTTTTTTTTCCTTGCAGAAATCATTGATTGCTCCTTGTCATTTTATTAGGGCAATATAGATTTCACTTATTGTGCATATCATTTTTGTCATATTAGTGGAAATTTAATTGCCATATTCTAAGAAATGGTATTTTATTCTGCGTATGCTATGTCGCGATTTTTCTTTGTTTCTAACTACTTGAACACCACTTGTTCACCGAGTTAGAATATGCTACAGTGTTAATTGAACCAAGGGTACGAGCAGTGTAAGGTTTTATGCAACTTAACACCCACAGAAACTTCCTTTTTCTCCTCGCATCACTAGTGCAGCTTAAATAACTACAGTGTAAAGCCTTGTAGTGGCAAAATATTTGCTACACTGAAAGCATTTGAGCATGTTGGCAAGTAATGTATTGTGTCTTAGGGTAACAAAATAAGGAAATTCCCTGAGTTTTCACCTGTGTTCCCTTTCCTCTGCTTTTGAAGCTGGCACCACTCAAAACACAAATGCAATAATAATAAAAAAAAGAATTATTGTTGACATCACTAGACTTAGGTATTGCTTTGAAAAGACACATTTTTTTTTTTTCAAGTGTCTTGCGTTGTAACTCGCTGCTTTCTTAAAGAGGAGAAAAGTAAGCCGTTACAGTTTATGCATAGCCTATACACAGCCAGGGACATTGTCAGTAAGCAGGAGCCTCCACTTTATGCCTGTCTAACAGCAGTTCAGCGATCGTTATTCAGTGGCTTTCAATTTAAATGTTATACATCACTTGATTAAAACATGAGGATCCGTGTTACCTGCACCATGTTTAGCAGGTCATATGTTCATTTAGGTACATTTTCCTTAGAAAACAGGGATTGAAAATAGCTTGTCTGTCTTCCCAGGATCCTGTTCATATCTCTCTTATTCCTGTGCATCGGGGGTTTGGATACCAGCAGGATAAGGCACAGTTAAATTGCCCTATTTACTCTATTCTAATGAGCCTTTGGCTGTAAGTTCCATGGTCAGATATGATGAATGCGACAACTTTGATTGTTTGCTCAGTTTTCTTTTTCTTTTTTTTTTTTTCTGCTAAGAGAGAGAGTAGTGCCAATAGACCTCTACCGGCCTACGTCACTCACTCCCCGCGACGTCAGGTCATGTGACCTCTCGGCGCACGTGCAACGGCGGGTGGTTGGCAAAACACTACCGCTGCCGGCTCAGCGTGGTACAGTCGCACGGTGTTTCGCGCACGTTTTTTTTTTCTTTTGAACCTTTTTCTTAATCTTTCGGTTCCAAGATTATTTGTAGTATGTTCAAAGAACATATAAATGTGTCGTGGACTGCATGACGAAAAATTTGCCAGGCTGCTGGCTGTTTAACTTGGAGAAGTGAACCCACATGGTGGTCTGTGCGAGGAACAGTGATATCGTATTCGAAAATGTGCCTCGTTTACTGTAGCGTGTAGTGTGCGTTCAAAGGCAGCGACGATATCGGTTCACATTTGCGGACGTTGAAACTGACAATATTGTGTGTGGTGTGTGCTGTGTGAATAACGATGCATCGTTTGCGAAAACATTGGCACGCGTTGTATCTAACAGGGCAATTTGCAGTGACTGGTTGGTTGTCAACGGAACATCAGGATTGGACATTTTATTTGACGCGATGATCTGCGAGTGCGTACATCTCAGTGTTTGTGCTGCGTGCACAAAAAACAAAAAAAAAAATGTGCATGATGTCCGGGCTGAAAGGTGAGACTACGCATGAGCTACCAGCGTGCTTTAGCATTGCCGAACATGCACGTACGGTTTACCACGGCGAATATCCAGAACCATACGCGTATCGCCTTTTATTGGAGATGTGCGTATTAATGGAAGCAGTGGAGATTCTTGTTTGTCATATTCTAGTTAGCTTGTCTTTAAGGCTCGATATTTATGAAGTGACATTCCTAGTGTGTGTACAAAGTCTAAAGTAGAGGAGTAAGTATAGAAACACGTTGTAGGCATCAGGTACAGCGAAGTAACCGCGCAAGAGATTATTTATAACTAAATTATTGTGTTTAACATCTCAAAACTGCTCAGTGGATTATGAGGAACGCCGTAGAGGAAAATTTCGCTTTAATTTTCACGGGGATTTGTTAACCGAACGCAGGCTAATGAGTGCTTCCTTCGTTTTTTTTTTTTTTTCATTCATCTATGATCAAATTTTTCGCCGTGAGTGAGAATATGTAATCCGTGACCTCGCGCAGAGTAGCCGCAAATGCTGTACATCGTTTAAAACTGAAGTGCAGATTTCGCGACGGAAATTGAGTACGTCGTACACCAGTCGTCGTGAAAATGTACAACGTTCGCTTTCGAGGAGCATAAGATTTTTTTGTGGCTGTCATCCACGACGAGCAAATCATATGTTGACCTAACAGAATAGCTAATTACAGGCAGTAACTCTTACTTCCAACAGCTGTGAGTTCAGAAAATAGCACTTTGCAAAAACTTCTATCGAAGTAAAGTAGACACACGCAGAGCTGCTATGCAGAGAGATCCCGCCGGCGGAACTTTCTTGCCAACCAGCACCTGCTCCGAAGGCGGAACTTGGGGGCGGGACACTGCCAGTGACGTCACACTGTTTGCAAACAGGGAGAGGTCTATTGGGGTCACTGTAAAATGAAACCATTATACAATGTTTTCTGTTCCAAGTTAGCGCTTCGTGATCCAGGCCATGCCCATTGCACTTGTCAGTCACTCAATGTAACATAAGTAGCACAAACACCCACAATGACATGTACAGACTGTTTATGCACACTTGGGTAGAATAAAAGAGAATAGATTATTTCCAATTCTACTACATTTTTGGTGCTGTTAGTCCTTCACTATTGCTCAGGAATTTTCAGGCTGCGCCAACATCGCACACCTGTCATGTGATGCCGTAAAAACCGTGAAAACCCACCACATCAGAGGGACGTGTATGCACTAAACAGTCCATTAATATGCCTAACAAAACTGCACCTTTAACTTGGCAGACCAAGATATGGTGAAAAAAATTCAACTGAAAACGAAAACCGTAAAGAAATTTCAAGTGACATATTTCAAGTAGCAACATATTTTGTTTGCCAAATTCCCAAGTTACTTTTATGAGCTATATAATATGAGGGATCTTTAATCCCATGTATGGCACCGAAGATAACTTAATCCACGAATGTGCTGGTGAATTGAGCATAGGCAGCAATGGTGGAGACGAGTAGGCAATTGCACATCATGCTTGTATCAACATATATATATATATATCTGTGTGTGTGTGTGTGTGTGTAGTGGTGGGAGATCATGTAGGATTTTGGCAGATTTCATACTCATAATCGGAAAAATTTAACCAAATTACCCGATCCTGTGTAAAAGCTGCACCTTGCCAAAATCGCAAGAAAGAAGTACAGCCCTTATGTGAATGTATTCGGTAGATATATTGCATGGTAGTATAAGGTTGTCGAACCGATTTAGTATGTATACAACATCATTTAGCCAACTCTTCTTCGATGAGGATGTATTATATTATTTAAAGGACCCCTGACAGCCAAAGTTTTCGTGACTTTTATGCCTTAAAGGGGTCATGAACCACGCTTCAGGCTTGGTGAGAAAACACATCCTGCGGATAGCAGACACTGCTGTGAACATCTCAGCCAAATTTTGCAGTCGTGCGCTGCAAAGAAAGTTTAGAAGCGGAGTGCAAAGTTGCCATTTTTCTCAGGTGCCCTCTTTTCATACAGACGCCTGTGCTCACTCTCTTCGGAGCTGCCGGCACCTGTTGTTTGACGTCGAACAGCAGATAGCATACTGTTCGCTGATAGCCGACATAAATCAAGAGTGGCATTTATATCGATGCACTTCTTGCCACGGGATGCCACCACGTGCTGGCACCACTCTCCATAGTCTGCTAACATTGCACAGTGAGCCACACTAGCGCCCAGAGGAATCACAACTGGAGAAAGCTATTGTGTTTCATCACGCACACTTAGGGTCATGACGTGTGCTTACATAACTTCTTTCCTCTGTGCCATCCCTCTATGTGTATCTTCCAGCACACTTATTGGAATGAGAGAAGAGAGATAGCGCTTAAAGAGACACTGAAATGGTTTTGATGATTTTGTGCGATTTGTTATAAGACTTTAAACATGCGAATCACTACAGATCGCAGCGCCTCAGCCGAATGAGTTCTCAATTTCCCACTTTCATTGTACATAGAATTGTTCTTTCATTATAGCACCGGTGGCCGATCTGATTGGATATATCCAGTCTACTTCATTGAACCTCTGGTAGACAGTGAACCTCGTCTGCCTGTGTTTCAACATACTCCATGTTGACATGAGCTGTGCAACAGTGTTTATCTCGAGGTTTCTTTTCTCGGACACCATGAATTGGCTTAGCTGCATCGTGTGCTGCAAACCTAGCGATTGGTTACTTGTAAAGCTGCGACTTCGTGTAAGGCATGTAAGACAACTGGTGAGTGGAGTTGCTTCAGCTCATTGATGCAGTGAGCGTTGGGCTCTCGCTATTCGATCAACACCAGGATTCGCGCATCTACAGCTGTAACTTCATCCCTGAAGACACAACTACATTGCCAGAGTTTGCACTTATCGGTGATCGTTCTCAAACACTTTTGTCGGCATACAAGAGAATAAAACGGGAATGGCTGGTGGCGTTGTGGTACCTGGTTGAGCAGATTTCAATCACTCCAGCATGCGCTTCGCCTCCGTAGAGCACGCAGCCGTCGCTGGCGACAGCTGCGCGTTGTTTGGCAAGTTAAGGAGGAAGGGCAATGTTAAGAAGGATGGTCACTTATAACTGCCCTTAGCCGCCTTTATACAACTGTGTCGCTTTATTTATGGTGCAAATGATTTGATTATGCTACAACCTAAAAGCTGACAAAATTTGAAAAATCATTTCAGGGACCCTTTAATTAAAGTGTGTGACAAATCACTAACTCAACTTGTTCTTGATGTATTTGAGAAATTTTTGTGGCAGTCCACTCGTGGGGCAATAACCTGCTGAGGTCATTCGATGAGTATTTTGAAAAGTGGTTCATGACTCTTTAAGGGGAGATCCCCAACACTCTTCTTGTGTTGGCGGTGAAAGCTGGCATCAGTTGGCATGGTCAGTACTAATGGTCAGTCCAAGGGCAGCTGACAGCGCAGAATGCATTGAAGCCCCCAGCTTGCTTTGAATCATTATTATCAAAAGTAACTGTATACCTCGCATGAGCAGACAGCTTTCTTGCATGATTTATCGGGGCCATTAATTCATGATTTTTTCTCATGTTACATCTCACTGGCTTCATATGGAGCTCAGCTAAGAGCGACCAAAACTGACATACATCTTGTGTGTATTGCGTTTGGGCCTATTGACTAAAATAAATATCAGTGGGTCTTATTATGAATATGTTAGTGCTTACAGTTTCTCTTTTACTATCGGCAAAGCTTGGCTATAGTGATGTTCCAAAGTCATTAGTATAATTTGAGTAGTGGTAAAACGTGCCTGCCGACGAAGTGGGAACTCCCTTATAGAGCTTTGCTGTCTTTGATGTGCGAGCTGCTTGGACTGGCATGCATTAGCGTAGGTCTCTTTTGTAGTGCTTATATTTTTCGAAAAATTTTCCTGGAACGAGTAGATTATTGTGTTTGTGTAATTATTAAGCACAGCTGTTTGTTTAAGGATTGCTGTGGCTTATTCTAAAGCAGTGTTTTGTTATGGAACTGTCTTAAGTAACTGAGACCTATGTGTCGGTTTACATGTGACTGGAAAGTTGATTGTCCTCGATGTTCTCTGTTCTTTTGCCGTGTGTGCACATTGCTGTTTGCTGGATAGGGTGGACTAGGCCACTCCAGAGTTGTTGTTTTTCACGTCTTGAAGTACATTTTTAGATTGATGCTTGTTAATGTTTGTGTAATTGCCTGGCTATGGGAAGAAATAATGTAGTCTGCCATAAAACATGTAAAAGAAGTAATGGTTGTCAAAGTTAGAGATTCTTTTGTGCTACTTATGTGAAGCATGTGTGAAGCACATATGTAATGTGGCACATGTATAGATTTAAAGGTAGTGCTTGATTTCCCAACTGCAATGGCTCAGTGGCTGTGGTGTTTAGCTGCTGAGCATGTGGTCATGGGATTGGTTCTCTGCTCTGGTGGCCACATTCTGATGCGGCAAAATGCAAAAATATCCTCACGTATTGTAAATAACCTACACACCTTCGCTTTGGTGCCTATCAAAGCCCATAAATTTGGCTTGGGACAAAAAAAAATCCTGTAACCTAACTTTAAAGGTGCCCTGTGGCACTTTTTTAACATAACACCAATCTGTAGTCAAGGCTGTTGTGAACATGTGAGCCAAACATTATTGCACTGTATGCAGCAGAGAATTTACAATTTCGTGTCAGACAGCATATGTCGTCATCAACAAGGCAACAAGTGGGAGCAAGTGGTCATGCCGTGTGTTTGTTGATTTCATGAATGGCACACGAGTGGACAGTCTCGGAGGCCATTGTGCCATGTCATGTAGGTACTGCAGCGGCCCACAGGGCGGCGTTGCACACATCTGAACCAGAAGTAGTGGCCAATACAGTCCAAGAAAAAAAGAAAAGGCTGTAACACATGAGGATGTAACTTTTGGACTGTGCATTGTACCCCACCCATGTAGATTCCAGCATGCTCGTGGCGATGAAAGGAGAGCGGACTTATACTTGGTGGATTCTAAATATTACTGCACCAGGAGATTCGTGAGGCAACATTGTTTATAAGTAGTAAGGTCATTACATGAAAAGGTATTGCCGGGCCCCTTTAATTTCCCATCTGTATAAACCATAAGTGTCAAGTTTTGGAGTCCCCTTTTATGGATTCATCCAGATGTGGTGCCACTGTCTGTTTTGAAAGGTGCCATTCTGCCACATGTTTAGATGCGCTGATCTTTACACACCTTCACTAGTGTTTTTTTTTTTTCCTCTGGCAGGAAGGCTATATGACAGGTTGATGCGAGTAAACAAGAAAAAGTGAATAAAATATTCTGCTTCAATTTATTGTCCTGCAAGTCAACAGTGAACGGTGCTGGTTTAAATGAAACGGACTATGACTGCGTGAACCTGTACTATTTTACTCAGTATAAGCTGCACCACATGAGCCGTGGCCTCAGTGATAATAGTATTCGCGAACGCTATACAGGGGTAAGCCGAGCATAAACGGCTTCTCTGTTAAAAGAAGTGGAGGGGGCTCCAAAATTACAGCAACGCGCATACCCTACTTGCTCTAGTCTTCTCTCCTATTGAAATGACATAGCACTGGCCTGGCAGACGCTGTTCAAGAGAGCACTTGAGTTCTTATTGTTCGATTTATTCACAATAAATTGCAGCCTTCGGCTGAAGACCAAGCAGTTGGGCAAGAAATACAAAAATAAACAAAGATACAAGAAATTTGAGAGGCCATTCCACTCTGTGAAGGTGGGCGACCAGCGAGGCTGTTTAGCACACTACAGAGAAGTGACACAGAATTTTGAACCATAGTCGATCACACACCTGGAACTAAATCAGAGATGTCTTCCTGCGAAGTCCCTTTTTAATTTAGCATATGCTCCTTGAAAGTTCTCCATTTTAACAACATGCATCATTTGCTGTGACATGCATCGTCTTGTCTGGCTTGCCGCATGCGCTTGCGTTTTGTGCACTATCTTAATGGTGTTTGCCGCCCGTATATTCCCTTCATTTTTAGTGGACCAGTGGTGAGTAGTGGGATTTGTCCCCATTTCGGTGGCTCATATCTGCACACGAACGTACAAATGCTGTAGCCATATACAGCTTCGATGTAAAAAAGCCATCAACAAACAGAAGAGGCAGATCACGTGAAAACAACACCAATCAAGGTTTAGGTGCAGCAGCAATAGAAAGCCCGGAATGCTGCAAAAGGATGCTCTACACCCGACAGAAGCTTAGTCACAGTGAACAAGTTTGCCATCCACGAAAAACAAGGTCTCGATTAGATTCCATGACGATGCAAGGGTTTAGCTGTGTTGCTTCCTGCATAGTGATGATAGCAAAAATGTGATACATGAGAACTGTAAATCGTGTCACAGGTGCTAAGATTGAGAACATTGAAGGCACAGGTACCCATTAAAACCCATACAGTGTGCCAATCCACGAGAACACTCAGGTTCTTACAGTAAATATTCAAAACGGGGGAGGCACGTGTCTGCTGCGCGAAAAATCCAGAAACTACTCAAGACACTGTAATGGAATGCCAGGATATTCACTCAACAATACGCAAGGAAGACTTGAGTTTTACACAGGCTCTTCTTTTTGTCTCAAAGTGGATGGAAGTGTTAATTTGTGAGTGGTTGATCGAAGCAAGAGACGTTTAGAACATCGCTGAAAAAAAAAAAAAAGCAGGGATGAGATTGATAGAACAGGAAGTGTAGACAACAGCACATTGTAATGAAACAGGAAGCTTGTGTGGAAAAAAGATAGCCAGGATGCTGGACTGTAATAGATTGAATATGTGATTGTAATGAGCGGGTTAGGTGACTGCTGGTCGCCACCACGTTTTAAAGGGACACTAAAGGGAAACAATGAATCGGCCTAGATCGATAAATTGTGCTCTGAGAGCTCTGTCATTAATTTCACCATAGGTTTATGAATAGAGGAGAAAATAAAGTTCAAAGTTTCAATTTTAAATTTCGCGCCGAACTCGCCCCGCGTGACGTCATGGATTTGAAAGTGTGTTTATCGTACTTTGGCGCCATTGGCTCAACAAAATTACCCCAAACTTGGTATGTTAAGTCTATGGCCCCCTCAGAGGACAATGTACTTCATTTTTACCGATAAGGAACTACGTAGTCCCTAGTAGGCGCCGTCAAAACATGTGACGTCACGCCGAATGGTGCCGAAACTTCAAGGTGGCGTCGCCACCCACATTTCGTTTTTGCGCGTTTACTCGCTCACTAAGCGTCTTCTCGCAGCAAGCGTGGTGTTTTTGGTATCGTGAAAGAGTACTTTACTAATATGAGAAAAGTCGTTTTTGCTCATTAGTCCCTTTAAAGAGGATGCTGATTAGGCTTATCATCATGGAGTGAAGGAAGACGCTACGAGTCGAGGATCGCTTTAGGATACAGGGGTTAGAGCCTGTAGAACACAAAGGTGACGCACCTTTTTTTGCGATATCAATTATATGGACACTCCAACGTCGGCGTCGCCGTGAGGTTCCGTATAAAGTCTTAGGGCGATGACCTCGCCCCGCGCCTCGTACGTTCCATGTGCGAGTGAGTGAAACTTTATTCAAGGGAAAGGGGAAAGGGGAATCTTGGAGCTTCTATGGCTGGGGCCCTACGTCCAGGGCTCCACTGGCCTTAGCTGCCCGCCGGACGTGATCCAGGAGCGCTAGCTGCACTGCCGGGTCCGAGCTGGCGAGTTGTGCCTCCCACTGCTCCGTACTAGGTATTAGAGGTTTGCCGAGAAAATTAGCGAAATCACTTGGTTTATAATCGCATCCCCACGAGATGTGGTATAGAGTCGGTCTGCCGCCGCACCACGGACACACGGCCGGGTAAAGCGTTGGATGTATCCCGTGTAATTTAAGTAGATGCGGGAATACGTCCGTCTGAATTTTTCGAAGGTCAGCGGCCTCTTCCCCAGTGAGGGATCTGTGAGGCGTACCACATTTTTGTCGCGTGAAGCGCTGGTGAGCAAGAATCTCCCTAGGTAGAATTGGTACGGTCAACGAAATAGAGGGATTCTCCGCTCGGTTACAAAATGCGCGAGCTAGAGCGTCCGCTCTTTCGTTGCCCTCGAGCCCTGCGTGCCCTGGGCACCAGATCAACCGATGGTGGCGAGTGAGTTTGGGTGTTAGCAGCCTGAGCGCCATAGCCGGAAGGCGGCCGGTTAAAAAGAGCCGACAGGCCTCCTGGGAGTCGGATAGAATAATTGACGGCTCGCCTTTGCGCTCCTGAAACCTTATGGCTAAGGCTATGGCCGTTGTCTCTGCCTTTGTGACCGAGGTCGTGCGCACGGAGGCACTCGTCAGCAGCGTCATGTTGCTGTCGACTACCGTAATTACATGTCTCTGCCAATCGTAACTGGCCGCATCGACGTACGTGACGTTAGAAGTTGACCCGAACTGCTTTCGGAGCCAGTTTACTCTGGCCTTACGTCGCTCAGCGTGGAAGTCGTGATGCATATTTTTGGGCACCGGTGCGACCGAGATCTTACTCCGTACATCTTGGGCTACGTCGACCAGCTCCTCATCAATGTGCTGGGGGTGGGGCGAGATCCCTAACCTAGTGAGTATTGCCCTGCCTGCAGAAGTTTCACTTAGGCGATTCCTCTGAGAGATGAAGACCGCCGCGCTTAGCTCAGCATGAGTGTTATGTATACCGAGATCTAGGAGCCGCTGGGTCGGAGTGCTCATGGGTAGACCGAGCGCTACCTTAAAAGCGCTTCTAATAAGGGCATCCACCTGGCTCTCCTCGCTTCTGTCGAGCAAGTGGTACGGAAGGCCATACGTCACTCTGCTCATAACCAAGGCCTGGACAAGCCGGAGGGTATCTTTTTCTTTCATGCCTTTTTTATGGTAGGTGATGCGACGGATCATTCTGGCAATCTGTTTAACCGTAGTCTTCAGGGTTTTTATCGTGTGACTGGCCTTGCCATATTGCTTTGGACCCAGAAACCGAGTAGGCGGGCCTGAGTAACCTCGGCTATGGCATGGCCGTCAACCTCTAAGTTTATGTCGCCGTTGCTTTTGTAATACTTACTGCGTATTCTTATGAGCTCTGATTTATCCGGCGCGCAGCTTAGTCCACTATTTCTTGCGAACTCCGCCACGGCCGTCGCGGCAGCCTGTAGGGTTTGCTCTTTTAGCGCCAGCGACCCCTTCGTGGCCCAGAGAGTGATGTCATCCGCATACAATGTATAGCCAAGATGCGGGATTGCGTCGAGTTTATGAGCAAGTCTGCGCATAGCGATGTTAAAGAGCAAGGGGGAGATCACTGCCCCTTGAGGTGTTCCCTTATTTGGCATCGAGAACGGCACCGACCTCGTTTCACCTATCCCGATGGTTGCCGTCCGCTCAGAGAGGAAGCATTTAACGTAGTTAAATGTCCGCTTTCCGCAGCCGATTGCGTTGAGCTCTGAGAGAATGGCCTCGTGCGAAACGTTATCAAAGGCCCCTTTGAGGTCGAGGGCCAAGATCAAGTGTTCGCCGCCTCGGGGTACGCAGCTCATAACCTCTTCCTTTAAAAGGAGGAAGGCATCCTGGGTTGACAGCCCGGAGCGAAAACCGATCATAGTGGCTGGGAACAGGTTTTCTTTTTCAATGTAATTTTGAAGCCGTGTTTGTACTACCCGCTCGTAGAGCTTGCCCATACACGACGTGAGTGAAATGGGCCGCAGGGCTCCGAGAGAAGGTGTTTTACCGGGCTTTGGTATGGTTATTATTTTGGCTTCCTTCCACTCCGGGGGAACGTGACCTTGGGACCAGCAGTGGTCGTTAAGAAACTGCGCGATCTGCTCAAGGACTTCGTTGCTAAGGTTTCGGATCATAGCGTTGGTTATTCCATCCGATCCTGGAGCAGAGTTGCGGTTGGCGGCCTGGGCCGCCGCGAAAACTTCTTCTTTCGTGATCTCGGCGTCCAACTTCGCGTTCTCGCTGCCCGTGTACTCTAATGCACACGGCGGAACCGCATCAGTACCTATATACCGGTCTTTAAGCGCCTGGATCAATTCCCCGTCGGTGCCGCGGAAATCGTGCACTATTCTTTGGAGTGTGCGGTTCATGGCGGACTTGGATTTTTCCGGCTCTAGCATGGCCCTGAGTATCGCCCACGTTTGGCGGGTCCCCAGGGTGCCGCGGAGAGAACCGCAAAACTGCACCCAGCCATCGGTGGCGAGTTTTGTTGCGTATTCATTCGCTTCCTCCGACAGGGCAGCGATTCGCCTGTAGAGGCATCGGTTGAGGCGCTGCCTCTTCCACCTCTTGAGCAGGCGCCGCCTACTGTCCCACAGGTGCAGTAGGTGTCGATCTACCGCTGGCGCCTCCACCGTGCACGTTATTTTCTTAGAGGTTGCGTCGTGCGCTTCGCGAATGAGCGCGACCCACCCACTGACATCACTGGGCATTTGCTCAGGCAGAGGGCGCTTTCGAAAGGTCACCCAGTCCGTCATCACAACGTCACCAGCAACACGACGAAGTTTTGGTGATGCTATGGAGGTGCTGAGGATATAATGGTCGCTACCAAGATTTTCGTCGAGGTTTGACCACGTCGCCTTTTTAATGTTAAGGGTGAAGGTCAAATCAGGGTATGTGTCCCTGCTAATGCTATTACCGAGCCTGGTGGGTGCTGTCGGCAGAGTGATAAGGTTAAAACCTAATTTGGACGTGATGTGCTCCAGCAACACGCCCTTAGGTGAATCGCGGACGTAGCCCCAAGCGGTGCTTGGAGCATTAAAGTCGCCCACCACCACTAGCTGATCTCTGGTACCAACGGCTCGAGCTGCCTCGTTTAAGAGCACGGTAAAGTCCTCATGCCTGTTTTTGGGAGGACTGTATATGTTTAAGACTTTCGTTCGCACTCTCCATCGTTTTTGTGGGAGGACATCGATTATTTGATGATTAATGTCGGTCCGATCGTAATGATCTAGCGTGGCTGTAATGGATTTGGTCACCAGCGCTGCGACGCGAGGGTGTTTTGGATCATATAATGTGTAATATCCCTGCAATTTGACAGGACGGTTCCCGACTTCTTGCAGGCATATTACATCGGGTGGGATTAATGCCGAATGAATAATTCTGCAGTGCCGCCGCTCGTTTGTGGAACGTGCGACAATTCCACTGCCAGATTTCTAGATGGTCAGAGTTTTGCGTTGAATTAGTTTGCGCCATGATGACTACCGCCTGTATTGGAAACGTCCGCGTTCTCCGTGATGCGACGGTCCTTCGGTAGCGGACTTCTCGCGGGGGTAACGCTGACACGCTTGTTAATGGCACGTTGCATCCCTGCAACTGACTCGTTAACGTATTGTCTTTGCTGTTGCATTTCTACTGCAAACTGCTTCTTGTACTCCGAAAACATTGCAAGCATCTGCTCTCCAAGCTCAGACGCTACTCGCTGCTGTTGTGATTGCAGTTCTCGCATTAAGTTTTGCAAGTACTGCAACTGTTCCCCCATCTGTAACTGGCTAGCGCGGGCCTGCTCGCTAAACGTCTGGGGGATATCCACTGTAGCCGTTTCTCTCTCCGGAGAGTGGGCTACTAATGCCTTGGAGGTAGCGTGAGTGAGCTTGTTGTTCGCCTCTAGGGCGTTAAGCCTGGCCTCGAGTTTGGTTTCTAAAGAGGAGATGATTTTCTGGAACTCCCGGCGTTCCTCTTTAATCTGGCGTCTAAGTTTCTCGTTTTCTAAAGCAAGTTGCTTATGCTCGGCAACGATCTTTTGATACTCCGGATCCTCGGTTAAGGGAGCAGATGGAGACACAATCGGCGCCCAGCTCACCGTGTTTGTTGGTTGGCAGGCGGCTGCCTCCATCTTCTCCTTGGGCGGGACCAGGATCTGTACCAGCGCTTTTTTCTGCGGCTGCTGCTGCTGCTGCTGCTGTTGTTGTTGCGGCTGCTGCTGCTGCTCTTTTTGGAGTCGTTTTCCGGCTGCAGATGGGGTTCGACCTCTTGAGGATGCCCGCGACCTGGATCTTGATCGCGAGCGTGATTCCACTGACGAGTCCCGGTCGGAGCTGAACCAGCGCGAATGGTGTCTCCGTTTTGGCTGATCCGCTCGTGACTTCCTAGGCGGAACGTGCTTGAGTTTCTTTTTGCACAGTTTGTCACCTGTGATGTGGTCCTCACCACAGATCGCGCACTTAGGGGTGCACTCATGTTCTTGTGCGGGTTCACGGGTTCCACACGTGGAGCATACATTGGCGTCGGGCGTTGGGCAGACGTCGGTTCGATGCCCTGCAGAGTGGCATACCTTGCATACCTGCTTTGTAGGCTTATGGGGGTAGCAGACGGCTTCCGCTCCCATAAAATAGACACATCTGGGCAGTGTACTGCCCGTGAAGGTAATGATGGCTGTCTTTGTAGATCCGAGCATGCGCGCCCGCTCAATCTTCACCCCCTGGGTTCGCACACGGAGATTTGCCATGAGTTCTGCTTGGGAAGTCCCAGACGGAATACCATGGACGATGCCTCGCAGGACGCCTTCTGGATCCGCTACATACGAATTGAATGAATGCGCTCGTCCCCTGATAGTCAGATGGGTGATCTCTCTCAACTCTTTGGCCACATGCTCGTGAGGCGTCGATAAGATGATGATATTGGAGCCCGGGTGGACGCGCAGCATGAAGCTACTGCCGTCGAAGTGTCGGTGGCAGGCGTCTATCACAGCGGTGGATAGTTCGTACCCGAGTAAGTTTTTCACAGCGAGGCCTTTGTGCGGTCGCAGGACGATTTTTATATCTTCCTTCGGCAGGGGCGGGAGCGGCCGGCGCCTTCTCGGACGACGTCCACGCTTCTCCTGACTTCCCTGTTTTGGTTGGCTGCTTGACGATGTGTTGCAATCCGCAGCTTCTGCCGCGTTTTTCTGCTTTTTTGTCTGGCTCTTCTTCTGCCTGCGTCGCAAAACCGTCTGCCAGCCATCCTCCGTCCATGTTTGACCATCCTGGCGTTCCGCCACAGCCGCACTGTCGACTTCTCCGGATGAATCCTGGGGTGACAAGACCTGAACGTCCATTTCAGCGGTTTCTGTACCCGACTCTTCATCAGGTTGAACCAGCGGTTGCGCCCGAGGAGACCTCGGCGTTTCCTGAAGAGCGTCCATGTGCCGACGCTTGAGACGCGACCACGGCTCAGCAGCCGCCTATGCGGCGGTGCGTCTGGCCTGTCGCGGCCATCGGTGCCTCGAAGTTTTGAGCTCGTAGAAAACCGAATAACAGCCACTCACCGCTGAAAATCGACTTTCCCGGTTCACTGGATTTTCACGGATCCGGTGCACCTCATACAATGGGTCCGAAGAAGGATTTTTCGCAAAAAGAACCGAAAAATTGCCGGAGCGCATGGGCGTCAGCGCGACCGGCCGACACGCGTAGCGTCTCCCTCGTGCGAGTGAAAGCGTGCGAAGGCAGCCGACGATCGTGGCGAAGCGAGCGAATTTCTAGCGAGTATTGCCGCTTTCGCGTGCTTCGAGCTCTCGTATGAAAGAGCCCGAACTGCGTACTTTTAGCGGTCGTGCGCGCCCTCTCTCCACATGGATCAGCAGACGGCTCACATATTTGTACGTGCCGTGTTCTCACAGCTCAGTTTGCGTTGAAGCGATAGACAGCCCAAACCTCGCTTCTCTCGCTAGAGCGGCCTCTAGCCTTACAACATTCCAGTTTGTTTCTATCGCATTCATTGCTTCGCCCTTGTGGCGAAACTGTGACTGTTTTCTTATAGATGGCTCGCACGTGCGTCATGGACGCAGCTTCTGAAAGGAACTGGGACTCCACGATGGCGGCTTTGATGACAAATAAGTTGCGGCTATGTGAAAACGACACGACAGGAACGTCTCTGTGCGTGAATAACGAAAGAACCTGCATGTGATATTTTGATAACATTAATTGGACATCGTAAACGTCGCGTCCCCACATGCTGGTGTTCCAACATGGCGCTTTCAGTGACGTCACTGCAAGCCATCTCTAAAGGGCAACGGTAAGCTGCCGGTCATGATTTGGTATAATGCCTGCCGCACGTCTTGAGGTGGTATGTATAGGCGGAAATTGCAATGAAGGATAAGTGTGCGTAACTCGCCGTACCTGCAACGTACATACGAATAGGCTAATTATGGTGTAGTCTGTTCGCGTCGCGCATGCAACCCGATTAAACAATATTCATTCGCTGTAGAATAATCGGCAATGCAAAAGCGAGGTCATTTCGAAATCCTTCACTCATTGTTCCAAGCGCAGCTCCAGTCGCCATGCGTGCGATCGACTTATCAGGAAGGCGTGGGCCGAGGTGCGCTATGGGAGATTGCGAATACGGGGAAGCAGCTCTTACGAGCTCTTCGGAAGTGTGAGGGGTATCGGGGAAGATTGCTTGCGTTACATTAGAACTTTGTGACCTTGTCACAAGTGTCACGCCTGTTGTTAGTCATAATTTTGTAAGAAGAGGCATGATAGATTCGATGAGAGTCGATGCATTGAAGGAAAGGCGCCAGGAACGCATTAGCAGGCTGTACAAGGTAAAAAAAAACAAAACAGAGAACATATATGTGCTTTCTAAAGTCTCCAGGGTCCACGGCGCATGAGACATTATTCTTCGACGAATCAGACATATGCCTTGCCTGTTAGAGTTGTAAAGAAGTAGCACGGGGACCATAAATTAGTTCGTCATATCCTATATTCGCTGTAACAGTAGAGATAGAAATCGGCACTAACTAATCGGCAATGTGGCTCGCGAAAAATTCTTAGATACAAAAACGAATTATTCTAGTCTTCGAACCCGCTATAATCGAGGTAATCCTTACCTGCCTACTTGTGGCATTTCAAACTAACAGACCGAAACATGAGAAGGTGAAAGTACAACAGAACAAAGTTCGTTTCACAAAACAGGCCTGCGTTCACATTTATTTAAAGGAGGATGTGGCCAGATTTTTAACCAAATTTTCATTGTCACAACCACCTTAAAAAATGTGTCTATAATGTCTTTCTATAATTATTTTGCTTTTTCTGCTACCTTTTGAGTTTTGAGCCTCGCGCAAACCAAATATTTCTTCGTTATAGTCGATATCGCGGCGGCCCTCACGTTTTCGGTTTCATTATAAAAATAATAAAATGTCATTAAATGAAGCGTGGCCAACCAAAGTTTGCATTTAGTTCACTATAAACGATAATTCGCTATATCAGTGTTCGTGATAGCGACGGTCAACTGCACCAGAACAGCCGTCTTGCTTTCCTAAATGTCAGAGCAACAGGGACCTTGGTTGACGCAGTCATTTCGCGGTATAAGCGATTCAATCGCTGCAGGTTAAATTTACATAGGTGTAGATTTGAGGGAGAAAAACACGTCTTGCATTGCGCTTACAAACGACAATTTAACAATTCATAACAGCTTGAACATTGACCACGACATATACCCTGCGCTGCGGGACGCTTTCTTGGATCGTAGCGGTTTGACTATACAAGCTGGCTTTGTAATCAAACATGAAATAGAATGCTTTACGTTGACCATTGGTGGATTGGCTTCCTCTCGAAAACTCGTGACTGTTACTCGGACAATGTGTACATCGTATAAAAAGCCAGCAGTGACGTCAAGAGGATATGTACTCAAGCAAATATGAAATAGGATGTCAAGTCGGTGTCATTTTCTTTTTTAATAGAACTTTTTTTTTTCGACATTTATTTGTCCTCCTCCTTCTAGGGCCTTTCTCTGCATCTCCGCCTCACTTGCGTAGTACATTCACTATGGCAAAGAAACCTCCCTGCTTTTTAAGGAAAGAGCTCTCTACAGGCCCGTAGCCAGGGGGGGGGGGCTAGCCCCCCCCCCCTTCGAAATTTTGATGAAGTACGTGTTTTTACCAAAAATAAATAATAAAAATAGGTGTTTTACTCATATAGTCAAGGTTTTCAACAAGAGCCTCCCCCCCCCCCCCTCCCCGAAAAAAATTCCTGGCTACGGGCCTGGCTCTCTACCTTAGGACTAAATCAATATAGTACAGGGTGTTTCGAGAAACGTGTCCGAAAATCCTAATAAATAAGGGAAATTCAATATTTCCTCGCTGCCTTCATAATCACTTTTTCTGCTGCGGCAGACATCTTAACATAACTGGAGGCACGAGTTACGGCAGTAATTGAAGAAAGTAAATTAATTAACTTTTTAATTAGTGGAGACAGGCGCGGTCGGACCAGATGGGAGAATCGGGGCTTTTCCTGCGAAGAGCCCACTGCCGCTTTGAGATTTCCGAAAAGCGGACGCGGGTAATTTTAGCGGTGTGATGAAAGCTGACCAATTTAGCAGGAGAAACCGAAACGCGGAAGAGCGCAACTGGCATACCCTTCCGAGACGTCCATGTATGAGTGAAAGTCGTTACATGAACCATCGATCGATTTCATTTCGTGAGTGTGCGGCAGCGCTTGCAAATTTATAGCTCGCATGGCGCACGTATGGCAACGAATGCCGAACAGCTATAGCGACTCTGCAATCGTTGGCGTGAACAGTGACGTCGTTCTGGTCGTCTTCTATAGTTGCGCTCATCTGTGCTTCGGTTTCGCCGCTGAATTTTGTAGGATATATCATCTCTCTGCGATAGTTAACAAAAGCCGCTATTTGGAAATCTCAAAGTGGCAATGGGCTCTTAGCAGGAAAACGCTCGAATTCTCCCGTTTGACCCGACTACCTGTCTCCACTAATTCAACAGTTAGTTAATTTACTTTCTCTAAATACTGCCTCAAACGATGCCTCCAGTCGTGTTAAGGCGTCTGCCGCCCCATAAAAGAGTAATTATAAAGGCAGCGAGTGAGTTTTGGATTTTCCCTGTTTATGTGGCCCGCTATATGTAAGTACTGTTTGAAAGAACAAGCGTTTACTTTGTTAGTCAAGTGTCGTTGTCAGCCCTATCTGTTCGCTTACGGCCCTCTTGCTTTGAGCGGTTTCCACTCAGCTCGGCCAGTAATATACACATCTATATACCGCCCGCCGCGGTGGTATAGTGGTCATGGTGTTCGACTGCTGACCCGAAGGTCGCGGGATCGAATCCCGCCCGCTGCGGCCGCGTTTCGATAGAGGCAAAATGCTAGACGCCCGTGTGCTTGTATTTAGGTGCACGTTAACTCTTTCAGATGCGACCTGTGAAGAACTGTCTGTAAATGCGTCAAAGTTCCACAACATTATTAGACGGTACTCGATATTCTGTTGCAACAAAAATAGTCATAATACGTTGATTTGTATGTTTTGTCATAATTTTAATTAATTAAATTGTAATTAACTATATTTATCCTGAAGTGACTCACGTTCCGTTTATGTATAAATAGAATGAAATCTGAGTCTAGAAATGCAGTGCAAATTAGTTTTCGGATTTTGTTCATTTCGAAGAAAGAAAAATTATACTTGTGGCTTGCGGAAAGCGGCGCGTAGAACGACTCGTCGAACATGGTAGTGCCTTCAGGAAAGTGATCATATGCAACAGTACGCAGCGAAATGAAGTTAAATGAAGACACATTTATTGCGCAGGAGGTTCAATTCACGTAAACCGCAATGCATCTTGCTCTTTTCCTAGCCACTATTCGACACAAATAGAAACAGCAAGTGATGCATACAATTGTGTACAAAGCGTCTCAAAGGGATAAAGAACCCCAGGTGGTCGAAATATCCGGAGCCCTCCACTACGGCGTCTCTCATAATCATGTCGTGGTTTTGAGACGTAAGACCCCGCAACAATTATTATAAAACTATACGAAAACCTTATATGTGGCGTGACGTGCTCACATGTAGACGACCCACGTGCATAGTTTCCATTTACGAAAAGTAGAATCTGTACAAGATCGTTACGGCGTTCCGTGTTTGTGAACCGTCGGTGTACACACACAGAGCCTAATGTTTCCTGTAGCATCTTTTCTCCCGCACGGCGGCCGCGTTGAGGCGAGCGAGCCAGCGCACAGCGCCGCCGCTCAGTGAAAGTGGTTGCCCTCGGCTCGCCCTTGCAGCGGCGGCGAGTCCTTCGGCAGGTTGTTGATCCGGCGACCCAGTTCGGGCCCGCTTGTCACGTGCCGCCGCGTCTGGCAAGCGCCACGCGTGGATCACGGCCGGCGACTCGCTCTCTCCGCACCGTCGGCAAGGTCTCGGCGGCGGAACGCCCGCCGCCGGACGGCCTGTCCCGCTTTTTTTACCGGCTTCCTCGTTGCCACTTCCGCCATTTCTTCCGTCTCTTGGGCGTCCCGAGAAAAGGCGGTTTTCTCCTCTTGCTGCTTCGCCGCCGTTTCCCCCCACCCCGACGCTTCAGAGGGGCCCCCCGGAAAATGGGTTTCGCCTTGCTCGATCGTTTCCCAATGACTGCGGCCATGCCGCGCGTTGTTGCTTCTTTTCTTCTCCGGGAAGGAAAACGCCGACGTCCTTTCGCTGACCTCGCCCCCGTTCACCTTCCCAGCGCTGTTGTGTGTACGCCTGCGCTGCGGCGGTATGGCTGGAGGAAAAGCGTCGCATCATATAACCACTGCAGCCGTAGCTCTCTTTTTGTTGAAAATACGTGGCGACGTGCGAGTTGCCTTCCGTCGCTCCCGCCGAGACTTGTTCGTTTCGCTGATGTATATGTCCCAGTGTCCAAAGGTACCCGTCGAAGTCGGTATAGCTGTTTTCTTATTTTTTTTCCCCTTTCTTATTTGATTGTTATAGATGGACGAATCGGGGCAAGTTGACCCATATACCACTGGAAGACGTCGCTCTGTAATGCTTGTTCGTAGAATCGACTTAGCTCTTTGAAGTGGCACTTCGGTCAGAATTGCAACAATGCCATGAGACTTGTGCCGGGTAGCTTACCCGAGTCACCGGCCTGAAAGGCACATTCCTTGCAGCGTCATCCGGTGGAATGCGCCCAGTGGCGTGTGCTGAGCAAAACGAGGCGCGATAGCGGTTATGAATATTATAAAAGTTCATTCATATTCATATGGGTCTCGCATCGGAACTTCACGGGCCGTGTATTTCAGATGTCTCCCACGTCTATATTGTAGGGTTCCTCTGCCGGTTGTGTAGTTGTACCAAGTCTTGATTGTGTCTGATTTAAGGCCAGCAAGAAATTTCTTGTAGTAACATCGGCTTGGTAGAACGAGACACTTAGTTAAACATTGGAAAACGCTCCAGTGCCGAACAGGGGCGCGTGGCCAAAGTGTGAATCACAGCGCGCTTACGTGCCTCAACACCCCCCCCCCCGCCCCCTCAGGCTTTGCTATGCGATTCGAACGCAATGCCAGAACACCAGTTTACGTAGATTTCTGTGCGTTAAAAAAATAAAAATAAAAAACCTAGCGTGTCACAATTAACCCGTAGACCTCCACTACGGTCTTTGCTATTCGATTCGAACGCAATGCAAAAACACCAGTTTATGTAGATTTAGGTGCATTTGACCAGCAGAAATGATGGGTGGCCGTCGACCGCCTTGACGATGCTGCCAAGGCATGGCACGCCTACGAAGGCATCAGGCAACAAACCTGGCTTGAATGGTGTGCCAAACTGAGCGGTCTTTTTCGTCCCCTTTCGAATGCCTTGGACTCTATCATCTCCGACCCATCCCCTGCCGCGGATGTTAGCTGCGATGCAAACCTCTCCGACGGTACAGTTATGCCCTGCAGCCCCTGCACAGAGAGCAACGCAGAAGGCCGCGCGGCAGACACCAATACCGGTTGCGAGCAGGGTTCCCCGCCACAGAGCTCCTCTTATACGATGTTACCATCGAAAGTACCGTCACCAGAGACCACGACCACCTTCAGGCAACAACGGTCGGCCCTCCAAGAAGAGCAGCGCGTGCGAACACGCATTTACAAGCTCTTCTCATGCCTGACAAGCACGCCTTTCGTGAAGGACCGGAAGAGCTCATGGCATCCATCACTGTATTTCCAGACCGACCGGAGCCGCTGACAATTCCAGAGCATCTTGACGTACTCTCGTCTACCCTGAAGACGCCTGCACCGGAACCACCAGCCATGGCGCCCGATGCCCCACGCAAACCGTCTCCAGAACCGTCGGACGTCCGCCACTTACCATGTGACGTGTCCCTGTCAAAATTCTCATCGAAGACCGGCCACTTGAGCCCAAGTGTACTGATGATTCGAATGGTGACCTAAGCTTCCCTGACCTTGGCGGCTCTGCGACGCTCGACATTCGGGCGGACATGATAAACCCGACCTTGCAGCCCAAGCCTGCTAATGAGCTCACGGTGGTTGCTGAGCTCATCTTCCGTCTACTTGACATTTCACGGCCGCCCACCTTACGGTGCAAAGGACCTCTGACAGCACGTTCAGAACTGCGACGGGACGATCGTCGGAGGCACCTTCGCCCCGCGCCGAATATTCACTGCTACCCGCTAGTTGCGGCTTCTGCAAAGGACATTGAGTCGCAGCGTCGCCGAGACCTGCGGCCGCAACGAGGCAGCCAATGTCGGCCACCTGAGCCTTAGACACTTCAGCAAGCCATGTCGTGGAGTGCAAAAGATCGACCCCTCAGACACAGCCAGTACCGCCCGCCAGAGACGTTTTCGCTAACGATGGCGCTTCAGGGTCCAGGGCCTGTGGGCCTGCGAGGACCAATGCGGCAGAGCCAGTGTCCTCCGCCCGAGAGAATTTCAGCAGCTCCCCATGCAATTTCGCAGCGTGACCGAGTTTAAGGAAGAGAGAGCGGCGCTCGGGCACGGGCGCGAGATCTGCATGCGCAAAGAGGACAACGACGATGCTAGAGAACAGAACAGCCAGCCAGCGATCAGACGTTGTCTCTGTTTCTCGCATTACACTCGCAGTATTGGGATTCTTTAAAGACTGTGTGTGATGATTTAGTATTGCATTCAGCTCTTTCACTGGACACTATGCACTCTATCACGTATATCGTGTGACGTACTGTTACTTTGTTTACATCAAATAAGGCGCAAACATGTGCAAGTGCAAACGCGTATGAGAAATGAAGACAATCCTAAGAAAGCGCCTTCATATGATTGTCTTTTCGCGTACGCTTTCAGGTGTACATGCGCCTTACTTGTTGAATGTATAGTACGAACCAATTCGCTCAACACTTAGGTCTGCTTGTTTACTTGATTGTACTGTCACTGCTATGGTGCACGCGTACGAGATAGATCACGCACTTTTCTTTTGTTTCTGGTAGACGAGCTACTCCATTAACCTGATATCCGGTCCATAACGATGTACGACTTAGACGCGTATCACATTACGTAAACTAACCTTTTGTTGCCAAACGAACTTCGCGCGCGGAACGTTTGTATTTGACTGTGTTTAGAAATGGGAAATATTCTACAAGGTAATTTCGCACGCCGTCTTTTTTCAACATTCGCACAAGTTTAAACTCGGACATTTATTCCCTTAATAAAGTTTTTCATCCATCCATTTATTCCCTAGTCAAACAGTCCTAAAAGTTCCAGTTTGGTTCGCGTTCCACGTGCTCCACAGTTTCGGAGAATTAAGAAAAAGAAAAAGAAAGCAATGGTTTACGGACCGGTTCAGAGCAGTATAATACCATCGTCGCTGTACATTTATTTTATTTATTTATTTATTTTCAATACTGCTGCTCTCAGCTGAGAGCGTAGCAGGAGGGCAATACAGATAGTCAGTACAATATACGAAATGTTTACAGGATAATAAACTATGCAAACGAACGTAGAAAAAAAAAGTTACAATAATATATTACAACAACAAACAGTGGTTACATAAATACATACGATCAATTTGCATACATTTATCAAATCAATCAAGCGACACTGTGTTAAGGTTGAACACCATTTGTACAATGAAGCAGTAATATCACATCCCATGAAAAGTATACGCAGCCAGCGTGGAGGGCAGGAAACAAATGTATACGTTGGCTTGTTCGGCGTGGGCATTTGTTATGCTGGAATGAAGAGTACGAGGTCATGTTTAAGCTTTGCCGTCGTATCACCTTAAATGCCGCCGAATCCTAGGCGATTTCGAAATGGTTTAGCTCGGTTTATTTTGGACGATTGAGGGGTCAGTTGAAATGTGGTTTGCTCATATTCGCTATCCGCGATTACAACGTGCACATGCTGTTAAATTCGTCTTGAAAATTGGCAGCATGCACGCGCTTCAGAAGCTGGGTCAGTGAAACTGAACGTCACTATAGTATCGATAGTTACGCGTGATTCCGTGGATATATCAGGAAAAATATTCAAAGCCGTTCCATTACTGTGAATACGGAAGCCTGCGGTTGCGGCTGCGGCTTCACGTCGTTTTCGTGCCCATTCGCGCTTCTGTGCGCGTCGGCGCTCCTTCAATTCCTGCTCTTCTTCCTCCGAGCGAATGACACGCGTCCGTACCGTATATATCTAGTCCAAAGGGCAACTATCCATCCATCCATTTCGTCGGCGGCCACGTATTGCAGACGTCAGCGCGCTTACACAGTGCACCGACTGCAGGTTTTCCAGCTCACTTTAATCCAGGTGCCGGATAACATAATCCGAGCGCCAGGCCATTTAATCCATGTGCCGAACTATTTCACTCTAACGCCAACATTCTTAATCCAAGCGCCAGGGCAAGGGCGCACGCGCCAGCGAGTTTAATTCGAGTACCAACATGTGTAACCGTCACCAACAGCTTTAATTCAAGCGCCAGTCAGTTTGATGCACACACAAGAAACTGCAAGATGGGTCCTGAAAACGGCAGTACTACTGAAATACAGTTCCCAAGATATGAAACATAATAATCGGAAGGTAGAAGACAGCACTAATACTTGTAGTATATTATTTATGCTATTATTTATTAAACGAATCACTGCCATAGCTTGCTTCAGCCGTACTAGGAGCGCTTATGCTCTGCGAAGCACAATTTCGTAAAATAAAATTCCGCACGTGCGGGTATGAAGGTGTGGCATCTTTGCTACGAAGCTCATGAGAAGATGTCCGGAGGGCCCGCGAAGAGGCAAAGGGTTTCGGTCCCCGACGTGGGAGTATAGCCCGCATCGGTCGGATCTTTCAGATCGTCCCCTTTGGACTCAATAAAGTTTGCCATACCATACCGTATACTATACGGGCGGGAGCACTTCAAGG
This sequence comes from Rhipicephalus sanguineus, assembly GCF_013339695.2. Taxonomy (NCBI): domain Eukaryota; kingdom Metazoa; phylum Arthropoda; class Arachnida; order Ixodida; family Ixodidae; genus Rhipicephalus; species Rhipicephalus sanguineus. The sequence goes on along the minus strand of NC_051176.1, from coordinate 90,422,596 downwards.
TGAGCGAAAGCAAGATCACCCGTGTACTGTTCATCGGGTTCAAGCTAAAGAACATTTTGCATAGTTAAACATGATCCTGTGTTCCCCCACTACAGCTTCATGATTCGATTGTGGTTTTGGCACGCAATACTGCTGCTCCTGGTCAGGTCACGTAATGAGGACAGATAATCTACGGTCACTTGGAGCGACGGAATGGATAAAGGAGATGGGAAACGTAGGGCCGAGGACGGCAAGGGATAAAGTGGACCGACCAAATTAAATCACCAGGCATAAAGTGGGATCAGCTCGCGCATGGCTGGGCAAATTAAAGATAATTCGAAGAGGCTTTCGTCCAGCAGTGGACGTAAAACAAACTGCTCACGATGACGACGCCGGAAGTTATAATTTACAGTTATCTCAGTCCATGACACTTTCGTTCAAACGAAATAATATGTGTGCCCGCAGGTTTGAATAGTATCGATAGTTAAGCGAGTCGGTACGGCGAAGACGGAGGAAGCGGGAGGGACCAGGAGCCCTCGTGCTTTCTGTTTCCTTAATTAATGATTAATTGTTCGGGTTTTACGTCCCAAAACCATGATATGATTATGAGGGACGCCGTAGTGGAGGACTCCGGAAATTTTGACCATATGGTGTTCTTTAAAGTGCACCTAAATCTAGGTACACGGGCTTCTAGCACTTCGCCTCCATCTCAATGCGGCCGCCGCGGCAGGTCTTTCTGTTTCCTGTCGTGTTTTCGCGCTGCATGAAACATATCACAGCAGAATTGAAGCTTGCAAATGTGGGCAATGTCTTACATTTATTTCGTATATATATATATATATATATATATATATATATATATATATATATATATATATATATATATATATATATATATATATATATATATATATATATATATATATATATATATATATATATATATATATATATATATTATACAGGGTGTCCCAGCTATCACGCAACACGATTTAAAAAAGAGGAACGGCGTTGCGCGAAGCAAAGCTGCTGCATATTGTTCCTAGCACACTGGAGTAGCCACTGATATTTTTTTCGGTAATGAGGTTTGATTAATTAGTCATAATTTTATTTCTAACTCGACAAGTACTCACCTAATTGTCAAAATGTCAATGAGGCGTATGTAGGCATGTTCAAATGGCATCTAACTGCGCTACTTTCAACAACGTGCTAATTGTGCGCTCATTTTTTCCGGTTGATCGAGAAAGCCCGCGAAATATGAAAAGTGACACGTGACTAGACTGTAGCGTGCGTCGGGAACCAGCGCCCTCAAACAGGCTCCCATGAGGCAAACAGTATCAAGGGAAAAAATGCAGAAAGAAAAAAAAAATGCATCGCCCTATCTGCCACTCCCCGGCCTAAGAAACGCACCGCTTGGTTTTACAGAGTCAGGCCGTAATCAGAACACCTGCCGCGTTATCAGAGAGAACAGTCGGCCGTGAGATATGGATGATTGCAGCGTACTATTGAACGGAATGAATCCCAGCGAAATTGCACGCATATCGTTGGCGCCCGACCTGTACCCTTGCCAAAATGCGAAACGCTGTCTCTCGCAACGGACAACAGGCAAAGCGGTTGTTTGCAGTAAGCTTATTTGAGGGCGCTGGTTTCCTTTGCGGGTGGGAGCGTAGTCACGTGTTATTTTTCATATTTCGCGGGCTTTCTTTATCAGCCGGAAAAAATGAGCATGCAATTAGTACGTTGTTAAAAATTGCGCAGTTAGATGTCCTTTGAACATGCCTACATACGCCTCATTCACATTTTGACAATTAGGTGAGTACTTGTCGAGTTACAAATATAGTTATGACTAATTAATTAAACCTTATTAACGAAAAAAATAGCAGTGGCTACTCCAGTGTACTAGGAACAATATGCAGCAGGTTCCCTTCGCGTAACGCCGTTCCTCTTTTTTTAAATCGTGCTGCGTGATAGCTGGGACACCCTGTATATAGATTGCCGCTACAATCGTCGGAAACAATGACGTCATTCTACTTGCCTGCTAGGGATACGACACTTGCGCTCATGGACACTTCCGTTTCGGTTTCGCCGGCAAATATGGTCGAATTTCGTCACTCCGCCATAATTTCCAGATAACGCTTTTTTGGAAAATTTCGAATTGGCTCTTCGTCGGAAGGGCCTAGATTCTCAGTTTGACTTGTCGTTGGGCTAGTTGGTGCAGGCTTCGCGGAATAAGAGGATGCAATACACCGAGGAAAAGACAAGCTCCCATTTAACCCGACCTCGTGTTTCCTCTAAATAAAATGTTAATTATTTTAATTTCTGCAATTAGAGCTGCAATTATCGTGTATAGTCACCTTAAGATGTCTGCCCCCACAGAAAAAGTTATTATGAAGGCAGCGAGCAAATGTTCCATTTCCCTCACGTTTGAGGGTTTTCGGACACATTTCTTAAAACACCTGCCATATTAGAATTAAGCCCCGCCGCGGTGGTATAGCGGTTACGGTGCTCGGCTGCTGACCCGAAGGTCGCGGGATCGAATCCCGGCCGCGGCGGCTGCATTTTCGATGGAGGCGAAAATGTTTGAGGCCCGTGTGCTTAGATTTAGGTGCACGTTAAAGAACCCCAGGTGGTCGAAATTTCCAGAGCCCTCCACTACGGCGTCTCTCATAATCAAATCGTGGTTTTGGGACGTTAAACCCCAGATATTATTATTATTATATTAGAATTAATCATTTGGAAACACTTTAACTGTGAACATGCTAATGCAGTGCCCGTTTATATGTCTGCACTGATAAGCATGTGATTCACCGCGGTAAGTTGTGTCAGTCGGCTCGGTCGTATACCAATACGCAAGTTGCACAAGGGTATAGAAGGGCTCTTTTTCTACTCTCTTTATTCGCTACAGCGCTCTTTTTTCTTGTCAGCGCTCTTTCTCTAGATACTCTTTTTTTTTTTTTTTTCGTACGTTCGCCCGCTGTGCTATACGCCGTCATGAACCGTAAGTTCTTTCAGTCGTGCCTATACTGTGTCACGCAAAATGGCAAATGAAAGTATTTTCCTGTAGCAGTATGCAGTCGTAATGGATGCGTACGTGCACTTATCCAATCTTCCTTCTGCACAGGATCATTCTTCGTCCACTGACGCACACTCCAGTGGAAGCATCACGGAAACGCACCGAAATCGCTCGGCTTGTGCACGGCTGACGTTTGAAAGTGTGTGCCGATGATTTCGCTTGCGTGGTCTTTTCTTTCTCTCGCGAAAATACTTACATAAAAGTGCTTGGCCAACAGAAGACGTTCACGTTCATCAAAACACCGTGATTTATTATCCCAATGGCATAGGCGTGCGCACAGGAGGGGCAGGGGGGCGGCCGCCCCCTAATCACCTGAGAGGGGGGCGCAAAATCTGCCCCGTACATTGACCCTTCTAGTCACCTAAGAGGGGGGGGGGAATCTGCCCCATATATTGACTTAGTAGGGTGGGGAAGGGGGCGCTGCGACGAACCTTTGCCCCCCTCCCCCCTGATGGGGAACCCTGCGCACGCCTATGCCCAATGGAGAAAATATAGTCAAACTGAGCGTTGACGGCGTCCGAGGCCCAGCCGGCTGCCATCTTTGCTCGACTGCGGCTCTGCCTCGAGGTCGTGAAAATCTCGAATAGCCGTCCTCTCACCTTAAAAGGCTGAACGACGTGCTTCTTGGTCATCAACATTGAACTGCACGTAAAACATTAGGCCGTGCAATTACGGGGAAGTGTGCTAACTGGTGGCCGTATTCTATAGTGCACTGTACCGCTACCGGCCTCTTTACTTCGCCGTCTTGCACCGCTTGACACTAAAAGGGCTCTGCAATACTTCTTTTTATTTTTTAGCATAGCCTGCAAAGATCGCCCGTCTTTAATAAGGATCCAGTGAACAAGTGAGTCAGAAATCATTGCGCTTCATGCGGCAGGGAATTTACAAAGTCACGTGTAAAAAAGTCGAAGATCGCTTACTCTTTCCTTGACAATGTCATCACCAGCTTGCGCAGCGGTGGTCGCGTGGCTCCCCCCAACTACGCTGCAGCGCAGTGCTCCAACAAGGGCTGCAGAAGTGCGAGTCTTTCGTCTCCTCAACTACTACTCGCGGCGACGAAATGAGAGAAAAAGTGCACAGCTCGTGCGATAACCCCGCTTACTTGACGGGTTCGAAAAATGTTTACGGCAGGAGATTCGTGAGGCAACATGGTCTATAAGCAAGGTCGTTCAGTGATGACTTAGTCAGATATTGGAGGATGTTGGAGTCAGATATTGGAGGAAAGCGGGGTTGACCGGTGGAAGTGCATATGTCAGTCCTCCATTCTGTCTTCCCGTCCTTGGCCTGTGCGCCCTGAATAGTTTTGGTGTGTGCAAAAGCGATCGCTTTCGCAGGCATCGATCTGTAATGACTTGCGTTCACGAGGACGTCTGCATGTTCCAAATATAGTGGTTATAGCGTGTGCAGTACCTGTAGACACGGGATAGTTCCTTAAAAAATATATATACATCCAGTAAAGTCCTCACGCTCACTAATCTAACACGGTTGCGAGAAAACTGAGAAGCGTGGATAGGCAGGGCGTAATCGGGTGATTAATTGACGGTGACAGTTAGGGCTGGGCAGAGATAACTTTACAATTGTATCAGACGATAAGATTTTGAGATACAGACGCAAGATACGTGAAGAATGATTATATATGTGATACGATACTTGCCATTTGTATCTCAATATACTTCGATACGTTTGTTCATTCCTCACTATACCTCCACTGTGAGTGTGTTGCAAGTTTGCAAGTGTTTGCTTGCAAACTTCTCCTACCGGTACACCGCCTTAATATGGAATTTTCTCTACGACTACATTAGAATTTTTGCCGGGTTTCGAACGAAATATCACATTTTCGTTCCGCAACAGTCCACTAATTCCGGAGGGGGGGGGGGGGGACTTGGGACAGATCAACGCAGCTACATTTTTTTTTTTCATGCCGCGTTTATAAAGGGCACAATGCACTGCTATTTCTTCCTTCCCTATCATAAATTGTCTGCATTATGCTTTTATACACATTTCTTTGTAGTTTCGTATCTGTATGATGCGTACTGAATAGCTTACACGTGTTCGATAAAATAAAAATAATTTCATAGACAGCACCTGCTCTATCAAGTTGCTTTTCCTTTCACGGCACCACTAAACGGCAATGAATGCATAGCTTAGGTTATAAGGCCATTAAACTAGACAGACACATCAGAAAGTTGGCGACATACCACCAGCCCGTCACATAGAGGATGCTCATATCATCGTTGTCATATGAGCGTAATCTTTATCGGCACTACTAGTTGCATGGTGGGTTCTGAGCAATGTTCAACGTGCGCGTAGCTTTATGAGGATAAAGGTTAACTATAACGTAAGTTAGGACTAGTTTGCCTCGCATGACAGGCGAACCGCAGCTTAATTTTGACAATGGGCGAACGGAGAAACAACAGAGAACGGCGAGAAACGTTGCGTGGTCTGTGTAATTTGACAGTTTTGCCCATTCTCAATAATGCTCTGCGAGTATAGTCTTTTCATGGTTGAAGGTTCGCAGTGGAGCAGTGAGCGGCGCTGCATGGGCGGTATCCCACTTTGTACCTGTCGGACAAAAAAAAAAAAAAAAAACGGAGAGCGGCCGATAATGCTATACCTATCCAACTGTCAGTTGCCAACTACCATCATTATTCGATTTCACCATTTCGGTCGAAAGACACCTTACCTCCTGAGTCGATAGTCGGCGTTTGTGTTCTCTGGTTGGCCTCTCCTGTGTCCGTGTTTGCACGACTTCTCTTTTTTTTTCATGACGAATCCCTATACCAACCAGTTCACCCTTTCGCCGTTCCAAGGTTTCAAGAAAATGAGCTTAAATGGTGCGGGAGATCTCGAATATAACCCGTATTTCACATCAGACTCGTCTCATGAGTGGGTGTCATAAAGAAAAAAAAAACACGTTAGCCACCTGGGGAAAAGTCATTGAATAACATGACAGGGCGCATATGCGCCGTGGCGTCGTGAAAAAGGCGGATTGCGACAGCAACCGTGTTGCTCCGACTCATGTTATCTATATCATACCTATAGCGGTAAATTGCTGTCCAAATATTATTAACTATTATTACCAGTCCTGCACAGAATATGTCTTACCTAATCAGTGTTGGTTACCAGAAACAACTAAAAAAATTTGGTTTTGAAAAAGAAACCGCCGCCAGTCGCTATCACGTCAGTGGCTCTGACCTCCAGTAAGAGCACCTGATATTTAAAACACACGATACTTGGTATGATTTATCGAGTATACCGATATTGATACACCTTCTACCGAACGTATCGTAATACAGATACAAGATACCCGGAAGAGTATATGAGATAGTGTCCAAGATAAATGTATATCCAATATTGGGCAGTTCTGGGTGACATCCCACTCATCCCGCACACAGCTGAATTCGGTTGCAATAGATTCGTTTCTGATTGATGCATTCGTACGAATGAACTTGCTCAGTATAAGTCATCGGCAAAGTCCGAAAACCTAACGCGGTTAATTAAAACAAAAAACCTTATTTGCACCTATTAGTTATTCACTTCTCACGTCCTAATGATGCGTTTCATGACTCATGCAAACCTGGCTTTTAAACGCACATCTCATTCACATGTAAACGGCGTGTTCTTAACAGTGTTCTTTTGATCTGTAAAATTGAAGTTCGGCAATGCACCATGAAAATTTCAAACTTCCTCTACCATACGGTGTGGGAGTGTGGGTGCAACCCATCAGTACCGCCTGTCACGGAACCAAGCAGTGAGAGGCCCAGCTGGCGAGCCCATGATGATGATGATGATAGTTGTGGTCTCCCCCTTTGTATCGGGTGGGCAAGCCTTGAAGACAAGCGACGTCTGGTGGACCGGGCGAAGCTGTCAGCTCAGGCCCGCGGCATCCTGGACTAGGGACGCTGCCCACATTGGACGACTCTGCCGTCGGCTCGCTCTATTAGGTAAAGTTTACTCCGCCTCCTTATGCGATGTACAAGAAAACGACTTGAAGGGACACTAAAGTGGAACCACGAATCGGCTTAGATTGATAAATTGTACTCTGAGAACTCTAATGTCCTTAATTTCACCATCATAAGTTTATTAATTATAGAGGAGAAAATCAAGGTCACAGTTCCCATTTTAAAATTTCGCGCCGGAACCTCCGCTCGTGACATGCTCTGGGGTTGCCCCCTGGCACCGGGGACCAGGACCACCAAGGAAGAGTGGGACCGAGCTCTACACAGCTCGGACCTTGAAGCACAGCTCTGGGCTGTCCATCGGGCCCGCGACGCGGCGGAGGGGCAAGGCCTCTCTGTCCCGACGTGGGAGCGGCCCGCTGCGCGCTAATCGCGCGTACCGAACGACTAAAATAAATTTGTTCATCCATCCATCCATCGCGGATTTCAATGTGTACTTTTCGTGTTTTGGCGACACTGACTCAACGAAATTTCCTGAAACTTGGTGTGTTAGGTCTGTGACCCCCTCAGAGGACAATGTACTTCATTTTTACTGATTAGGACGTACGTAGGACCTATAGTAGATGCTTAAAAAGCTATGACGCCACGACGTTTGGTGCACGAGTTTGAAGGAGGCGTCGCCACCCGCATTTTTTTTTTCTTGCGCGTTTTCTCGATTACCAAGCGTCTTCTCGCGGCAAGCATGGTTATTTTGGAATTGTGAAGAGAGTAATTTAAAGGGACCGACAACCAACTTTTGTGGTACCCGTTTTCTTGAGTGCAACGGGAAGCTTACCGGTCAGAGCTTCTAATCATGGAGTGGTAACGCGGAGAACGCTGTAAAACATTTGTAATCAGAGTTTTTCGATCTGCAGCGATTATGCAGTCTTAATATCACATGCTGCAAACAGTGATAGGTGAGCGCGATAGCGATTATACGCCAGCAGTGGTGACAAGTTGTGCCCTAAGTATAAAAAGGCAATGTTACGTTTGCAAAGCCTGCGGTGCCGCGACTACTGCTTTCTGGCCTATTAAATTATTTTACAATAGTTATAGCGTTTTTCTGGGGCTTCTTATAGAAGTACTTTGGCCGTTCACAGGTCGCTTTATCACATTTTAGTCAAGCCAAGCCAAGCTAAGCCTTCGAAAACGAAACGACGCTTTAACATGTGATTTAACATCTTGGTACGCTCGAAGATGGTCGGCACAGCTGTGCGTTTGAGTCGTGTTCTCTGCTGATTATGAAACGACGGCTGGTAGTCCGAGGGACGAAAATGCACTGAACCAATGGGAGCATAGGACGGCAACGGGTAACCGACGGCCTCTTCCCATTGCTTCTTTCTGTTCGCGTTGACGGGTAACAAGTGGTAGGATACACCAGCAGTGCTGTTCATGAAGTGGTAGCAATCCTCCACAGAACAGTAAGTCGATGGCATTTTGCGAGCAGCATCGCAAACTTGCGTGCTACTCTTCAAAAGTCCGATACGACGAGAGCAGACGAGAGTCGAGCTACGCGGGAAACGCCGCCGGACGGCGCGCGAATGCGCCGCAGCCTCCATTTCACTGGAAGCCACGAAAGCAGCGCCACATCTCATGCTTTACTTCTTTTACCTTAGAAACAAACGGGAATCGACAATAACATACATATTCAAATTTTCAGCCCTTGTTCTGGTGCGTGTAAAAGCATTAGACTACGTACAACAAAGTGCTTAAGACTGCATACGTCTGGTTCATGGCGCTCGCGCTAGACTGCGCGACATACCGGTTTTTGTTAGTTTTAAACGCGATTTAAAAATATAAATCCTACTCAGATCGCGAAAACTATTCTGGAATCTGTCATTATAATTCACGGCCTTTTCATTTCCACCAGGATCTAATCACCCGTTCTGGCCAGTTGTCGGTCCCTTTAATAATACGAGAAAAAATCGTTTTTCTCTTTAATGTCCCTTCAATATGACCGCTGTCCCAACCCAGAATCTCCCGTCCCGCGCAGAAGTGCTTGCGCCTTTCGGGAATGCCTGCACGCATAAACACCTGCGTTCTTCACCGACGGCACGCTTGGAAGGCCCTTTATCTTTAAAAAAAAAAAATCGGGTGCGGCTCGCCTACGGTCTAAACTCGCCGAACAGACAGGACGTTTGCACGCGCAGCGCAACTATTTCCGCTGTTTCGTCACTGAAATCATTCACAGGAGTGATCGGCAGTGAGCACCTTCTTGCTTCCTACCTAACACCGTGATTCGTATGGCGTAGCGCGGTGTTAGCTAAGGCCCCGGCAACGTGCCTTAGCTAACACCGTGATTCAACGCTGCAGTCCAGATACATCATCACAGCGCAAAGCGAAAGTGCCGCCGTGACTAGAGTGTACTACCGTGAGCCTGCATATCGCAGCCATCTTTGTTTATTTGACCAATGTTGCTAGCACAAGCGGCATTTTCAGGAGTTGCGAACGGCCGATGGACGGCGCGTTGGTTACGGTGAAGCTATACTCGCGGACAACTTTTCTTGGCAATGAAGGGATGGCTAGAGAGCCGAACCACGCGTGTGCTACCGCTGAAGATTATAGTCCCACAATTGCGTCCGTGTTTTCTGCGTGAGAATAATAAAAAAAAAACATTACTTTATTTTCTACGGGGCGCTGTTTGAAAAGAGGGGCAGCGCGCACCACGGAGATATCTATATTTGTTTTGCTTTATGCAGTGTCATTTCCCGTTTTTGCACCTGTGAAAACGTCGCACCTTTTACGTGCACCTCACAGTCAAAATGGCGTCTTCGTCTTCAGGTGAGCACTCGTCACCCTCCAGCTTGTGACGAATTTCACTAACAAATGGCTGTGTAAGCCCGTGACGGCCGCTCGAATAATCAAATGGCCGTCACAGGAGGTACGGGAGGTTCACAAACCAAAACTAAATTCAAAACGCGCGCCGACCGGACTACTTCGCGGAGAAGTACATGTGCAGTAGCTCCGCCCCCGTAGCCTATCCTTCATTGCCAAGAAAAGTCCGCGAGTATAGTGGTATGCCAAAAAGAACTGGAGAGCCTACGGGCGCGTATTGCTGGTTTTGCGAGTTTTAACCTGGCCAGCTGATTACGATGTCATGAATCAGTATGCGGTACTGGCATCCAGCCTTACTTGCAGCTTACTGACAGTGATTGTTGAATGTCACCAAGTGATGCAATAACGTGGCATACTCTACAATTAAACTACCTTTTTTTTTTCTTGCACTTAAATCTTCGGTGTCATAAACTGTCAGAAAATCTTCACAAGTGAGGGGAAAATTCGGAGTGACCCGGAAATTCAAATGTACCAACGTAACAGCTCCTTGCATGCAATAAATTATGCGTAAAAAGCGCATGCGCCGATATAAATGATATTTAAAGCGCGTCGCATGCGCATTGAAATACTTCTGGAAGGAGCTCTACTACAAATCTTAATGATAAGTGTCAAGAGTTATAGGTAAAAAAGTAAAGGTTGGTAGGTGGACAGTTGTGTTTTAATTGCCGGCGGTGTCAAGATATCGTCTTGCAGAGCGGGTTCACTTGTAAGGAATTTTTCAGTTTATCAGTGAGTTTTGATGAGTTTAATCTTCTCAAAACAGACGGAAAAGTTTAAACTTCCCAATCGGTACTGCAGCTGCACACATGAGCCCGAAAACGCAAGGAATGTGCCGGAATAGAATATTTGACGGGCGGAATGAAACTGGCGCCCTAATTGCGGTGTCGACGAACTGGATAAGCGCCATGCAGCCACCGCGTGTAGCGTATGCGTAAAGCAGATCGTAAAGGTGCACTTAAGTGAAAGACTAAATCAAGTTGGACCGATAAATTATTCTTTGAGAATCGTGATGCCGTTAAGTTTGCCATCACACGCTCATTATCAAAGGAGAAATTAACGTCAACCTTTAATTTTCGAATTTCGCGCCGAAACTCCAGCACGCGAATGTTAGTGTGAAGAAGACTCGTGCACGTTACAGCAAATGAGTAACCGATTACAATTACTTCCTTTAAAATGTAATTGATTACGGTGGTCAATTACATCTCCAGAAAAGTAACCGATTACTTTTGCGTTACTTGCCTTCGAAAATTTATTGCCGTAACACAATAACACAAGTTTACTCAGACTACAACGAACTACTGTGGCTTGCACGGTGGAGATAAGGCTGGAGGCTTGCGTGAAGACTGGTGGGAGGGTTACTGTGGTTTCTGCGATATGGCGGTACGTTGTCAATTTCTATAACAGGAGTTGTATTGCAAAGTTGTCGGTCGCTGAATCTTCCACGTTTCCTTGTCAAAAGGTCAGCTGCTACACTGAACTCTCTCTCTCTCTCTCTCTCTCAATGCATGCACTGAAGGTAAAGGCGGCATTATAACGTATGAACATCTTGCGCACAAGCTCCTATAGTTGCGCACTGTTTCGATGCTATAGTGTCTGTTATGTTTGCCGCTCATAAGTCGATCCTGCAGACAGGACGGCGCGGCACGGTACGTCGTACAAAGCTTCTTTCTCGGCTCTCCCCCTGCCTGGTCTTTTCGCTGGGCAATTATCAAGAGAAAGCAAACGGCTTCCTTTGAGCAAGCTTGTCTGCCCCGATGGCCAGCATGGGTTGCGGTCAGGCGACCGTTCTCAGAGGTCGGCGGCAGTATGCGTGACCCCAACACGGACCAAGATGTGCTTTTGCAACAATGCAAGGTCGAATGCGTGGGAGGCAGGGTCACGCAGACGCCTTTTCTTTCCCGGAACGGTTTAACGACTGGCTCCGCGAGTTCAACTCGAGGCGTATGGGAAAATGGCGTGAATGCACCAGGGCTAAGATACCGATGTATTTCGACCGTGAGAATCCCTGAGAGCGTGGGAAGGAGAGGGAGAGCCATGATGGGAAAGAGTGCCAAAACGCCTGTCTGCGCTGTAAAGACACTGCTGTCGAGATTAAGGACAGCCCGGTAGGGAGTGGCTTAATCTGAGAATGAACGGATTGGATAAGGGAATGTCGAGGCGGACCACCAGTGGCCACCTCCCCTTTTCTTTGTTACCGCAAGGTACTTAAGACTGGACGGAATTCGTTTCCCTTCAGTCTAGGCTGTAATCACTTAACTGATAGATCAGTAAGACTCCGTACGATGCAACTTTCGTCTGGGCCGTAACCACTTGGTGGTCGAACAGTGAGACTCGGTTCTTCGTATGTAGTAACAGTGTTCTAGGCTCTAACTTAAGAAAAGTTAAGTAGAAGAGTAAGATGCTGTTGATGTCTATGTTATCATCAGTGTGCTTCGGCAAGATGTACATATGACTGTAAATATTTCGCTGCAATATACCTTCAAGTTTTCATTACCTCCAACCTGCCTCCTGCTTCATCGACGTCGATCATCTCCTTGACGGGACTTCAATCCACATCAAGGAGAAAACGAACAAAAGAAAAACATAACTGGCGCAGTCGACAGGATCGGCGAGCTCTACAGCACCATACACTGGACCAGCCCTGAGAAGACCGAGGAGCAAGGCATCCAACAGCCACCAGCGGCAACGTCGAGACGATCCCACAGCAGTCAACTCCGGCGCCGTGGAGGAGATCCAGGAACGACAGAGCATTCAGCAAAGGGTGAGCAGGATTTCTTACGTCTTTCTCAAGTTGGCATGGCAGTTTATGTGTAGAGCACATGGTGAGAACACGCGGGGGTGCGGAAACAATGGAGTTTAATGGAGATGAGGGTACGAGTGTGGCGAATAGGGATCGGAATCGAGAGCCATCAAATAATGGTAGTCTAAATTCTGACAAATCAGCTGAGGCGAGAGTGCCTACTCCGAGGCAAGAATCGATGCAGCAGGCATCTCAGGTTTTGCCGAATTCAAGTGCAACGAGAACGCTCGAACTTGAAATCCAAAGGCTCAATCTCCAGATTGAGTACGAAAAGCTATTGCAAACTAGAATGAACGCAGAACGTCTCAATGGCACGTTGTCCAACTCTGGGTCGGAGACGGGTGATCAGAGGCGACGGTGTTTCGATTCTGTCCAGCAATGTGCAAAAGTGCTGAAAGGGTTTCGCCTGCCGAGTGACGCGGATGTGCCATTATGGTTTGAGGAAGTAGAAAAGCTGTTTACTACTTACCAAGTACCGTATGAGAGTCGCGTGCATTTGGTTATACCAGCACTAAGCGAACGAGTCCGTTACCTACTGCGTAACCTCAACCCTGAAGAGAGTGCAGATTACGAGGCAGTTAAAGCGGCAGTACTGACGGAACTGAAGCTTTCTCCGGCAGAGTATCTGCAGAGGTTTGAACGAGCAGTAAAGCGGAAGGAAGAGACGTGGGCGCAGTTCGCGTCGCGTGTGAGAACTTATTTCTCATACTACCTTCAAGTGAGAGAGGCCGACACGGTAGAAGTGATGGCCGAACTCATGGTTGCTGACCGTATAAAATCGGGACTAAGTACGGAGGGTCTGGAGTATGTGAGATTAAGGGAAGGCGAGGGATGGCTTAGGCCAACTGAGATCGCTAAAGTGCTCCAAACTTTCGAGCAAGCGAAAGGGAAAGGGCGTGCTTCAAAGCAACCAACTGTAGAAATGGGGCAGAAGCCGGCGACACGAGTAGAGAAAGGGGCTCTGAAGTGCCACTTATGTCACGGCTCAGGCCATTTCGCTAGAGAATGCCCGAAGTCTAGTGATCAGGAGAGCAACCCCAAAAAGGCTATCGAGCCAAAGCGGAAGGTACAAAAGGTAACGTTATCCCACGAGACGGAAACTGAAATACCTGATGGAGTACTTAGCGCAAAGGTGAAGTCTCTGAAACACGAGGGTCAAGGCACAAATAAACTGCAGTTAATTCCTGTATCATGTGCAGGTATAGCCGCAGATGCGATTTTGGATACGGGGAGTGAGATAACCGTCATTCGGGATAGTCTGCTTCCGCGTAGTCTGATAGAGTCGTGTGGCAAGGTGAGATTGGTGTCTGCTTTTGGTAAAACTATCGAGGCGAGGCTAGCTACGTTGCCGGTCAAATTAAATAGCCCGCGAGAGGTGACGGAGCCTCAGAGCGTCGACCTACTCTGCGCGTTAACTGATGAGCTCGTCGAGGGCACAGACGGTTTGTTGACCGAGGAAGATTGGAAACTTTTGTTGAAGGCCAGCAGCCCTCTGGCACCCTGTCGAGCACCGGCCGAGCCTACTCATGAGGAACAAGCAGTAGAGAAGCCAAAAGTAGTGGCCTGCAATCTTACCTTGGAGGAAAAAGACGTTTCCGGGGAAGATGCGCAAATTGATGAAGAAAAGGAGGCGTCGTTAGGCCAAAGAGAAGAGTTCCGCAAAGTGCAGTTGGGTGACACTACGCTAAAAAAATGTTGGGATGATGCTCGTAGTGGGAAATCCGGCATGTTCATTTCAGACGGACTATTATACCACTGCGACTCAATAGCAGGCACTCGAGTGAGTCAGCTAGTTGTCCCCAAAGATAAGCGCACTGAGGTAATGCACTTAGCCCATGAGTCACTATGTGGGGGGCACCTAGGGCCAAAGAAAACAAAAGCTCGCATTAGGTATAACTTCTTTTGGCCGGGTATGGCGAAGGAGATATTAGAGCATTGTCGTTCGTGCCATGAATGTCAAATTCGTTCAGACAGGCGTCGCACGGATAGGGTGCCTATAACTCCGCTCACTAGACCCGAGCACCCTTTCCAAGTTGTCAATGTAGATGTAATCGGACCCCTAGACACACCGTCAGCGAGAGGGCATAAGTACGCGCTGTGCTTAGTGGACCTTTGCACGAGGTGGCCAGAGGTGGTCCCACTGCGCTCTTTGACAGCTAAGGCGACTTGTGACGCACTGATTGAGATCTTCAGTCGCACAGGCGTCCCGGAGATGATCTGCTCCGATCAAGGCACTAATTTTAAATCTCAGCTCACGCAAACGATGCTGGAGAAATTAGGCTGCACACCAAGATTCTCAACCCCAGAACACCCAGAGAGTAATGGAGTTGTAGAGAGGTGGAATCGGGTACTGAAAAACATGTTGTATCATGTCATTCAGAGAGACTCCAAGAATTGGGACAAATTGATCCCAATGGTTTTATGGGCTTATCGGGAAGTTCCCCATGAGGTAACCGGAGTAGCTCCGTTTCGTCTATTGTATGGAAGGAATCCCACGGGACCGCTTCTAATACTGCAGAGGACGTGGACGGGAGAAATGCCGGTGCCGGCAACATTGAGAGAAAGCCCCGCTAAGTATTTACAGCAACTTAAAGAGCAGCTCGAGACTGCCGCTAATATTGCTGAGCTAATGAGTGCAACTCATCAGGAGAGTTACGCCAGTGCGTATAATCGCAGCACCAGGCTCAAAGCTTTTAACGTTGGCGACCAAGTTGTGGTTTTCGACAATGATCGGAATTGTAAGATGTCACCTAAATGGCTAGGCCCATTCACAGTGGTTGGACGTGAGCGCGAACATTCTTACCGCGTTGAAACATCTGCGGGAAAGGTGAAAAGTGTCCACGCCAACAACATTCGACCTTACTATGCAAGGGTCAGTCATATTGGGGTAGTCTTCGATGAGGACCATGATTTTGGGGAGGTGGAATATGCTCCACAACCAACCACTATAAAGCGGGAAGAGCTAGTGCTAACGAGCGAGAAGGTTGCTCACCTTGATGCTGACGCACAGGCGGAAGTACAGGCGGTGTTCCAAAGACATTGCACACTCTTTGACGGCACCCCGGGTATAGCGAAGGTAGACGAACATAAGATAGAAATAGAACCGGGCCACCAGCCAAAAAAGGTGTTTCCTTATCGGGTGCCGGAACTATTAAAGAAGGAAGTCAGCCGGCAAGTTGACGAACTGTTGGATTCGAAGTTGATCTACCCCACGGAGAGTGAGTTCGCACACCCGGTAGTATGCGTCGGAAAGAAAGATGGGACTATCCGCATGTGTGTGGACTATAGGGCGTTAAATGCTGTCACCAAAGTGGATGCGTTCCCTATGATGAATCCTCAGGAATTGATTTTCCGAGTAGGCAGAGCGCAGTTCATCACGGTAGTGGACCTTAGGCGCGGGTACTGGCAGGTACCGATGGAAGAGAAGAGTCAGAAATTCACCGCGTTTGTAACGCACGAGGGTCAGTACGCATGGAAAGTGATGCCTTTCGGGCTAAAAAATTCCGCGGCAACCTTTCAAAGAATGGTGAATAAACTCTTGGCGCAACATCAAATGTATGCCACGGCATACCTTGAGGATATTGCTATTTTTTCTAGTACTTGGGAGGAGCACCTAAAGCATCTCGACATTATTCTTAAGGTCTTAGATAAGGCGGGACTGAAAGCCAGTCCGGAGAAGTGTCAGGTTGCGCAATCCCACATACATTACCTGGGGCATATTGTCGGTTCAGGGACACATGCACCAGACCCTGAAAAAATAGCAGCGATTAAGAACCTGGTACCACCGCGCACCAAAAAGGAACTACGCAGCCTGTTAGGACTTTGTGGCTACTATCGCGAGTACGTCCGAGGATACGCAGAGGTGACGAGCCCGCTCACGCTGTTAACAAAGAAAGCGGTACCTAATAAGATACCCTGGCCGGAGGAAGCCCAGACGGCATTTGAGATTCTCAAACAATCTTTGTGCGAGGCCGTGGCGCTTAACACTCCAGAGCCATCTCAGCCCTACTGGCTTTCCACAGACGCATCAGCTACGGCGGCGGGAGCATGTTTGGCGCAAATGTCAGCCGAGGGGCAAGAGAAGCCTATCGCCTTTGCAAGCCACCGTTTCTCACCGACCCAGATGCGCTGGTCGACCATTGAGAGGGAAGCGTTCGCAATAATATGGGCCTTAAAGAAGTTTGACTACTGGCTTTTTGGTGCCATAGTAAACGTCGTTTCCGACCACAATCCGCTGTCGTACCTTACAACTTCGACTCCGCACGGGGCGAAATTGACAAGATGGGCGCTGGCGTTGCAGCGATATCATGTGTCAGTACAACATCGGAAGGGCGTGTGTCACGGTAATGCGGATGCATTATCAAGGCTCCAGAATAGTTTATGGAAGCCATCAGAATAACAGTGCCATGCCAACTGGGGGGGGGGGACGTGAATGTTCCTGCCCACTTGCTGCTGTATATTGTGGACTGTGTGATTGTGAATTCAGGAAACAGACACTAGTGATCATACTGCTTGAAGCAGCAATGGTGTGCTTGATTGTTTAGCATGTACTTGTTTACGTTTCTTGTATTCTCCTGTCGTGTTGTCTCGCAATTGTGTTTGATGTTTGTGTAGACTGTTGTATGGTTAGAAAGTCCAGTGACCTAATCGCGGCAGTGATTTATCGTACCACTGAGCGTAGAACAGCCCAGCGTACTCTTTAGGGGGGACGTGTTATGTTTGCCGCTCATAAGTCGATCCTGCAGACAGGACGGCGCGGCACGGTACGTCGTACAAAGCTTCTTTCTCGGCTCTCCCCCTGCCTGGTCTTTTCGCTGGGCAATTATCAAGAGAAAGCAAACGGCTTCCTTTGAGCAAGCTTGTCTGTCCCGATGGCCAGCATGGGTTGCGGTCAGGCGACCGTTCTCAGAGGTCGGCGGCCTGAATGTGTGGGAAAATGAGGGGGACATCCCCCGCTCTAAGCAGTCGCTCGAGGCGACAGTATGCGTGACCCCAACACGGACCAAGATGTGCTTTTGCAACAATGCAAGGTCGAATGCGTGGGAGGCAGGGTCACGCAGACGCCTTTTCTTTCCCGGAACGGTTTAACGACTGGCTCCGCGAGTTCAACTCGATGTGTATGGGAAAATGGCGTGAATGCACCAGGGCTAAAATACAGATGTATTTCGACCGTGAGAATCCCTGAGAGCGTGGGAAGGAGAGGGAGAGCCATGATGGGAAAGAGTGCCAAAACGCCTGTCTGTGCTGTAAAGACACTGCTGTCGAGATTAAGGACAGCCCGGTAGGGACTGAGAATGAACGGATTGGATAAGGGAATGTCGAGGCGGACCACCAGTGGCCACCTCCCCTTTTCTTTGTTACCGCAAGGTACTTAAGACTGGACGGAATTCGTTTCCCTTCAGTCTAGGCTGTAATCACTTAACTGATAGATCAGTAAGACTCCGTACGATGCAACTTTCGCCTGGGCCGTAACCACTTGGTGGTCGAACAGTGAGACTCGGTTCTTCGTATGTAGTAACAGTGTTCTAGGCTCTAACTTAAGAAAAGTTAAGTAGAAGAGTAAGATGCTGTTGATGTCTATGTTATCATCAGTGTGCTTCGGCAAGATGTACATATGACTGTAAATATTTCGCTGCAATATACCTTCAAGTTTTCATTACCTCCAACCTGCCTCCTGCTTCATCGACGTCGATCATCTCCTTGACGGGACTTCAATCCACATCAAGGAGAAAACGAACAAAAGAAAAACATAACTGTGTCCATGTCCTCTATGAAGCGTCGCGCTTTGCTGTTGCTAGCACTCGGGTAAGGCGTTGCCGGTAAGGCCATGAAAAAGGTGAAAAAATAGGCTCTGTAGGGACCCCCCGTCCTGTCAGATGGGGTATACATACTAGAGGTGTGCACGGGCTCCGGGTAGCCCGAAAGCCCGAGCCCGACCCGGCCCGCGGGCCGGGCTCGGGCGGGCCGACGTACTTTCAGCTCGGGCCCGGGCCGGGCTCGGGCTACTTGGAGTTTTATCGGGCCGGGCTCGCGCCTGGCGCAAAGCCCGACTCAAGCCCGAAATATATAGAATGAGCGGCAATTGTTTTCCAGCACGCATACAGCGCCTTTTCCGCGACCGCCCTTTACCGCTTTTCCTTTCCATTCGCTGCTTTAAACAAAAGGGGAGCAGGTAAAGCACTGCCTCTGTTGCACTCCGACAAACAGAGAAGTAACACCACCTGAGCCAGTGACGGCGCCACGCGACTGTTCGCGTTAGATTTAAGGCCAAATCCCCTATGAGTGAAAATGCACGCGACAGCGACGAGCGACTCGACGTAGATCGCCTTCGTGCAAGCTGGCGCTTGCATGGGCATACCCCATACACGTGACGGCTTTGGCGAGCGAACCGTCCATTGTTGCTGGCATGAGGCCGTCTACTTGTATAGCAAAAGTGCCGCGCTGTCGCAGGTATGCGATGCTAATAAAATTGCCAAGCTTGCCAGGCTGTCAAAAAAGATATGAGCAATTCCGGCGACGAGTGCAAGCAGCGAACGTAACTTCAGTTCGGCGGGCTACATAATGCAAAAGCGCCGCACTTCGTTGATCCCGGAATCGTTGGACTGCTTGCTATTTTTGCACGACAATTTGTAATCTGTGTAACAGAGACTGTTCGTCGTGTGTCGTTTGATCATATTTGATATGCCCAATAAAATGCCAAATTACCGGAAAACGATGTTGTGTTTTCGCAGCGAACCTGCAAAAAGCCGGGCCGGGCCGGGCCCGGGATTGTGTTTTCGTACGTCGGGCCGGGCCGGGCGGGCTCGCAGCCCTTTGCCGTCGGGCTCGGGTGGGCCTTCGACAAAGTCAGCGGGCCCGGGCCGGGCTCGGGCTCGGAAATACGGCCCGTGCACAGCTCTAGTACATACAGAGCGGTCGCATATTTTTTGGAACGACTGCCGTATTAGACTGGTTACAACTTCATTTTTAGAAAAAAAAGTCGTTGATTACCGGTAATCAGTTACAAGAAAATGTAATTGAATTACCCATAACGTTACAGTTTCGAAAAAGTAATCGACTGTATTACAGAATTACAAGAAAATGTAATTGATTACCAATAATCGATTACTTGTAATGCGCTACTTACAACTCTGGTGTGAAGTGACGAACTTCAGTGTCTCTTTTACTTATTCTGGCCACATCGGCTCGGTAAAATTTCCGAAAACTTGTTCAGTCCTTTGGCTCCCTTAGCGCTCAATGTAACTAATTTTTACCGATAAAGAATTACGTGGGCCCAAACTGACGCCGTCAAAATTTCTGACGTCACGTGGAGTTGGCGCGGGAACCTCAAGGCAGCGTCGCCGCCTTCATTGGCGTTTTTTTTTTTTGTTTGCGCGTTTTCAGGGTTACTTAGCGTCTTCTAATGTGCAAGAGTGATGCTTTCAGCATTGTGAAAGAGTAATTTACTAATACAAGAGAAATAGTTTTTTTTTTAATTCTCTTTACTGTCTCTTTAATGGGGTACTTACGCTAGTTTTCGAAGCTGAGTTTGCTCCGCCACAGAAATCTATGAGACGGCGCTGAGAAAGTGTGAAGCTCAGCAAATGCTGATATTTAATTTTGACATAATTCAATTTTCGCATGATGCACCTACTGACATAGACACTAGCATGATGACGTCAGGCTACAGAATCAATTCTGGTGGCTTCGCGCACCAAGCATGGCCAGTTGTAATGACGTCAAGTATCAAAACATACAAAATGGCTGCTTGTGCGTCAACAACGTAGCCATGGAGCGGATCGGCAGTGGAAAACGTCACGATACCCTTGCGCGAGCACGTGACGCGAAGCTCATACCGTGTCGTGACGTCAGGGTATACAGAAACCGAAACTAGGTTTTAAAAACATGTTCTAATAATTTTTTCAGGGCGCACCCGCGCTTAGCAGTAGTACACTTTCTAGGCTCTTGTGGGACTGACCTTTGATTTGACGCGTAAAAACTCGCAGGGTCCCTTACGCATTCGCCTGCAAGGTGACTTGAAGGCGAAAGTCATCTTCTTTTTCTTCTAAGTCAGTTGTATCGATACCCCCGGCTCCGAAAGCTTTCTGTGCAGTTTTGCACGGCCTCCGGGATCAATGGCATTGCAAGCTTTCTGCACCTCACGTGCCTGCGGGATAGGCCCACCTATGACCAAGCGAGGATGTCGTGTGACGACGGCATCATGTGACGTCACTTTATCATGTGACGTCTTCATGACGTCGCAAATCGGGTGCGGCACAGGGTGACTTCATCACATGATTTTTTTTTTTTTGCCTCACTCACGCTGACGCCGACGGTCACTGTTCGTGTTTGATGAGGCATCTAAGGCTTTCGTCTTAATAAACGCCTGTAAATTTTCGTGTCAGTACTCCTTTAAAGGGACACTAAAGGCAAATAAGTCGACGTTGATTGTTGAAATAGCGGTCCAGAAACCTCGTAGTGCTACTTTTGTGCCAAGGAAGTGCTTATTTTGAAATAAAATCACGTTTTAGTGGTCGCATCGCGTTAGCGCACTTAAAATCACCCGCCTGAAAGCGGTCTTTCTGACGTCACTGTTGCCGTGCCCATCGTTGACCGCCTTTACTGCGCGGCGGCGTGCACCATTCGGTCATCCGGCAACATCACATGCATGCGGCATTTTGTCGATATTTCTATCAGAGTGACTTTCACGAGCGTGCAAAACACACGCGGCAGTACGCTATACAGAAACTACCACTGAGACGTGACCGCGTCAGCGAAGCCGGGCGCCGGGCGAAGCGCAGTTCGGCAAAAACAGAACCTTCGAAAACGAAAGAGAAACGAACAAGCAGCATTTTATTACGTCTCTTGATGCACGGAAGGTTCTTTTTTTATTGCAGCTAGATTGATTACGAGTGATTAAATGTAGTCGGACTCTCTGACGTCATCGGGATCATTTCCAAAATGTCCCGCTCGTGGCGCTCATCGTATGATACATTTAGCTTAATTTCTCTGTAAGTAGGGCACTGCTGTTGATAATGTTGCCGTTTTAGAAGTTGTCATACGTTGAGCTTTCACTCTGACATAAATTGTTATTTGCCTTTAGTGTCCCCTTAACGTTTCTGGCCATGGCCAGAAACGCTAAAGCATGCATGCCCACTATGCATAGTGGGCATGCATGGAGGATATCGGGTACTTGCCTGTTCGCAACCGCGGCTGGCGCCAGCCGGGGTCCGCAGTTGCCGGGGCGACGAGGCGCGCAAGACACGAACCCAGGTGGCGCTGTTTTCTCTTCATAATTTATTTGGAACGCAAGAGGCAACAGTGAGATGAAAAATAGGTATAATAGGAGAAACACGAAAAAAAAAAAAAAGAAGCGACCCAGTCACAGAAATCGCGCCAAGTTCAGTGCACAATTCTCTTTATTCTCGTCGTCTCCTCCTCCTCCTCCTCAATGACAACGCCATTATCGGGAAGGGGGTGTGTGTGTGTCGGCCGCTAGCAGTTGCAGCCTTAGAGAAACTAGGAAGAGGATCGAAGAAGAAAAGAACAATTTGTGGGCAAGGAATGAAAAAAAAAAAAGATGCTACTGAGATAAAGAAAAAAACAAAAATGATGAAGAACGAACAATGTACAGCCAAGAATCTTCAACGCAACTATCAAACACAAGCCTTCTTACACTATGTATATATATAATATATATATTTATGTATATGTATAAAACACCAGCTGTACAGTACACGACAAAAAGGAAAAAGAGATTTATACATTTATATAGTTATATAAATGTATATATCTTCACACGTATTTTCTTCATCTTTTGCTCGCCTCCTTTGAAAATGTAGAAACGAAAAATTCTTTGTACAAAAATCGAGAAACACAACGATCCGCCAGATGAATGAAGAAAGGAAAATGTACACACACACACGCACACAGGAAATACAGGGTGTTTCTTTTGTTCTTCGATTGAGTTGTACCGAATTTCAGAAGGAAGGAAAATCGTTCTCGGTCGGCTTTTTTTTTTTTTTCTTTCGACATTCGTTTTGCGTTACTGGAAGCGGGTCTAGCTCACTCGAGCAGAGGTAACAAAACCTACTCCGTAAGTACTCAATCTTGATTTCGAAAGAATATGTAGATGAAGCGAAACCGTGATATCACACTTATGGATGTCGACAAATTCAGCCGTCGAAACGTCCTACGGTATACGGGTCGGAAAATTTGCGCGTTAGGCGAATACTATACTCTGACCTCACATTCAAATTCCAAGCACTACGTATTACGTCACTTTTCATTAAACCCGTCCCCGACGAGCATAGGCGTGCGCAGGGTTCCCCATTAGGGGGGGGGGGCAAAGGTTCGTCGCAGCGCCCCCCCCCACCCTACTAAGTCAATGTATGGGGCAGATATTGCGCGCCCCCCCCCCTCTTAGGTGGCTAGAAGGGTCAATGTACGGGACAGATTTTGCGCCCCCCTCTTATGAGATTAGGGGGGGGGGGCGCCCCCCCCCCCCTGTGCACACGCCTGTGCCGACGAGAACATCGGCCGAGGTGTTGTAACGCATTTGCAGCGAGGTAGCGCGTTTGACTCCCAATTTCACGTGACGGAATACATTTAAGGACGAGGCGTACGAATCAGTCTGCGTACACCGTGATTCCGGGGCACGCTAAAGAATTCCGAACAACCAAAATTAATACTCCAACCCCTCTGTCCGTTTCGGACCAGTATTCTCATAGCTCGTCAGTTTATACATTGAAGTGTTAAACGTCACAGTATACTAATATAGTGATTTCCCTGCCACTGTTGTGCATACGTGAACATTGGCTACGTGGGAGTGAACAATGGATCATGCCGCTTCCAGTGGCGCAAGTCGAGAACACCAGCCCGACTGATTTAACCCTTTTGTGCTTAAATTAGGCGCAACTTGCGAAAAAGGCACCCTGTAATTCGCAACGTGAAGAAAAAAAAAATGGCCAGCACGGCGCCTCTGTACTGTGGCCCGGTTTTTTTTTTTTTTCAATCCTGCTACGTAGTGCGGAGACCTGGCGGAGGACTCAGCCTATTGCCTTCGCACACGTCGCGTACTTGGGGACGTAAAAAAAAAAGAAAGAGAATGCCCAAGCTACGGTCTTGTTGTTTGGTCGTGTAGGGGGCGTATCGCGGCCGTGCGCGTATACACTTGAACACCGGGAATGGTTTGCTATTGTCCCACGGCGAGGGGGAAAGAAAAAGTTTTTGTTTTTGTTTGTACAGAGCTTTTAAGTCACGGTCCCCTAAGCGTACATTATTATCGTCATGATCAGGTACATCGGAGCGAGTGACCAGTTCTCCGATGCCCATCACTGTAAGACGGTGAAGTACTCTGCCGTTTTTTTGTTTTTGTTTTTTTAAGTTATGTAACAATCGTATAGCTTGAGTCTACGGTTTTCTTTCTTATTTTTGTGTTTCCTTGCTGGTCGCCGTCGTGCCGAGTTTCACAGTCGCGTATTTTTTTTTTTTTCGTCTTAAAAGACACGCGTGTTTTGTTTTCATTCGTATAGAACGTGGCGTGAAATGATGTAACGCCTCGCGTGGTTTTTTTTTTTTTAATTCGAATTTTTTTTAAAGAGACAACAACAAAAAAAGGAAAAGAAAACTTGAGGCACGCAGTATGACATCCACACTTATTATTATTGTTTTTTTTTTTCACGACTATGTACAAAACAGGTGTACGGCGTTCAAAACGAATGACGTGGCAGTGTCGCTTAGTTCTCTCCCCCTCCCCGCTCCTCCCTCAAACCCCCCTCCCCTTCCCCCCTCACTCTCCTTATATATAGATACCTTCACCGTAGAGAATAAATTCTCTTCATTCTCTTGTTCCCCTCCCGGTGCCACTGGTGTCGTTATTAATATATAGTATATTATTATAATATAGCTCACGGCTGTCACAGAAGCCAGGCGTTTACTTCGCCAACTCTTTTAATACTTAAAAAAAAACGCACAAAATAAAAGTGGGTAGAGGGGAGGCTACGGAGCTTGATTCTAAGGAACCGATTTAATAGCAGCAATTATTCGTTGCCGCTTTTTTTTTTTCTTTTCTTACCGTCCTCGGCCTGATTCGCTCAGATGTACGGCACGTTTTATAAACTCTCGCCGCTAAACGCTAATCCAACCTCGACTGTGTGTCTCTTTTAATTTTTCATTTCGTGTGTCTCATATCACGGGACCACCAGAAAATCTTAGCCCTTATCAACTGATTATCGGTCAGTGGGCAAGTGAAGATATGGTAAAATAAAAAAAGGGGGGGGAGGGGAGGGGTTTTAGAGGGTGGGGGTGGTGGCGGAGGAAACCCTTCAGAGGAAAAAAAAATAACAGCTACCGAGCGACCAGAAGAGGATACGAAAAAGAAAGTAATAATAAAAAGATTACGTGGATGGATTTTGGCCGCTCCGTGAGTTTTCTTTTTATGTCTGCGTGCGTGCGTGTGCGTTTGTGTGTGTGCTGGAGCTGTTACGCGGGGATGGCGTGTCGTTCCGTCATAATTGCTCTCTCTCCAACATTCAAGCCATTCATTCCTCTTTCCTACGTAGAAAAAACACAGCCTTCTCATAAATGTATATTCTCTCTCTCACGTTTATCTTCTCTCTCTCTTTCTCTTTTTAGTTCTCTCTCTCTCTCTCTCTGCCAAGTTCTCTGTTTTGTTGTATACATATACCTTTCTTTATATATTCATATATATATTTATATATTTATATATATATTCATTTATTTATTTATATATAAGAATGTGGCGAAGACGATAAAGGCAGTAAAAAATCGTTTTTTTTTTTCCTTTTGACTAGGGTGGGTGTAGTACACGATTGTGGAGGGGAAAAAAAAGGGGGGTGAGGGGGAGCCGGGAAAAGGGGAAAGGGTAATAAACGCGGGTCACTGGGAGGAGAGCGTCCTTTGTGTTTTTTTTTTCACACCAAACGGCCACCAACAACAATAACGACCAGGAGACAAAAAAAAATGCATTTAAAAGAAAACAGCGTCACTTAAAGGCACAGAAAAAAAAAATCACGGTGACAACAACAATGCGCTCTTTCACGTCTTTCACGTAACGGTAATAATTACAATAACGTTTCCTGACAACAGCTTCTAAAAACAAAACAAACAAAAGAACCACTTATAGGGGTCCATTAAAAAAAAAAAAAAAAGCGGAGAACAACCCAAGTAACGTGTCACGCTGTCAAGGCAGCCGACATTTGACGGCAAAAACTCTATAATGATGGGGGCAGTGGAAAAGGGTTGGGAGGGGAAAAAAAAAAGATAAAGACGCCCAACAGGCGTGCGTGTATTGGCCAACGAAATCCCACCCTAAATAAACGGCGCTCAGAACGTCGGGTGTGTGTTTTAAAAGAAGGCGAGGACAGCACTG
This sequence comes from Rhipicephalus sanguineus, assembly GCF_013339695.2. Classification (NCBI taxonomy): domain Eukaryota; kingdom Metazoa; phylum Arthropoda; class Arachnida; order Ixodida; family Ixodidae; genus Rhipicephalus; species Rhipicephalus sanguineus. Next base: position 90,396,599 of record NC_051176.1, on the reverse strand, counting down.
TACTTTTTTTTACATTTTTTTCTTTCTACCTGTCGGCCTGCTTCCCCCCCCCCCCCTCCCAGTTCCTAAACTCGGCATCGGAGATGGAAAGAAGGGGTCGCGCGACGCGAGGTTCCAGGGACAAACATTTAGCCCGACAAGGGGCCCATTCGGCGTGATGCCATCGTGGCAAAGCGGACTACGGGTAAGAAAAAAAAAAAGGCGGTAAAGAAACAAAAAGAAAAGAGACAAGCAATGCGGTACCCCCTGGGCCGCGTTACACACACACACACACTCATCTTTAAAAAGAGAGACGCCCGGTAAAAGGACGCACACACAACACCCGAGAAAGGTATAGTACGACAGCATGCAGACAACGGAGCAACGTTTTTCGGTTGCGGGCGCAACAACATTCGCGCGAAGACACGTCTTTTTCCCGAGGCTGGTCCATCGTCGGCGCGTCCCCCTCCTAACCACCCGTGGCTCGTTGCGCGCGGCGGAGGCGAGCCTCGGGCACGGCTCACGCGGTCGAGGATGCTCTTACTCTGTTCCGAGCAGCGCTTTTTTCCCGCTCTTATTGCTCCTGCTTTATTCCCAGGGATCACTCGAGAGACACCACGTCCCTGTTCTCTCTGTCAGTTGACTGTGGTTTTTTCGGCATTATAGTTTTTCGCCAATTCCGTACGACTTCGTTCAGCTAACGCTCTGCATGCACTACATATCCGCCAGACCGGTAACGTCCCCATCTCTATTTTTTAACGGTCGCACTGCTCAAAACGAAACTATGCAGCGTCAGCGCATGCGGTGCTGCGGCGGGCCTAATTGTGAGTCTTGTTGTCGGCGTACGACATTATTTGTTATGCTAATGATCATTTCTCGCGTTCTAGTTCGCGGTTGCAATAGAGAGCTGTCCTCGCATTGGTGTACTATGGCTACCCTCCTCACCGCAATGTTCACGTCGCGTCCGGTGTCCCAAAAATGGCCACTTAGAGGCGCACTATCGTTGGCAGTGTATAGGCTGGTCGTTCCCGGAGGACCTGTTAGCAGTTGCGTATCGCGGCGGCCGTCGTAGCTCGGCGCTCTTTGGTCGCTGCCATTCAAAAAAAAAAAAAAGAGTGTCCCGCGAAAGTGATGGTGGCCGTGCGCGAGCCCACGAGGTGGTCGGTGGCTGCGGATGCGCTAGCGACGGGCCACTCGTATGGTGAAAGGGACGAAGGGTTTTTCTTTACTATACGTGCCGCTTACAGTAGGTAGCGCCACTGCGCGTCGACGCCGTAGCGAAGGCGCACCGTTAGGCGGACCTGAGCCCTGGCTGGGCTAAAGAACCAGAAAAAAAAAAAAAAATGCGGCATCGGAAACAACACCATGGCGGAACAACAACCTGGGGCATGCACACGGAAAGCTTACAAAAGGCAGTGGTCAGAGAGTTCTTCATTTCGGCAGTATTTCTTGTTGCTGGTTGCACTCCGCAGAGTGAGAAAGGCTAAAGAAAGGATCCGTCCAAGCGATTCTTGTCTTGTGCGCTCTCTTCTCCCTCTCTATGTACTTCTTTTTGGTCGTCGTAAACAAACAAAAAAATCGAGAAAAAAAAATAAGATGAAGAAGAAGAAGACTACGAAGAGTCACCATTGTCCACATCCTTTTGTCTCGTCCGCCGCAGAGTTGCAAAAACAATGCGGTCGCAGGACAGCTCTCGCGCAGGCTGTGGCACGCGTCCCGCCGAAGCCTCTTGGAGGGGGCCCCGTCGGGGTGGGGGACACACACAGGCGAGAGAACGACGGAGGGCCCGATTGCGCGGGGACCGCTCGGTCGCCAGTACAGCATTCAGCCGGGCCCGACTGAGGCGCCCGACGCGCTTGTGTGACTGCGAGCGGCGGGAACGCGCAGCCCCGGCGGCATTTCTTAATTCCTTTCTACCTGCTCGTGTTCCGTCCGGTGCCTGCGGGCCGTTTGGCACATCGCGAAGGGACAGCGCCGCCGTCGGGTCGGGGATGGTCGATGAGGGTGCTGTACCGGATTGTGACTCGTAGACGGGTGCTCAAAATAAATAGACTAGCAGGATGGGGAACACCCCTCGCAACGGAAGCTCACGAATGCGCGAACAGAAGAACCTTCTCCTTCGGCAGAAAAGGGGCGCGCGAAAAAAAAAAGGGCGCTCGCCTCTCACGCTGAGCTGCGAATATATATAATGATTGGCTATAATACAAGATGCCTGGTTCTCTGACCGTTAGTGACTGCGTGTGATGTCGGGCTACCCGCGCGGAGACCTCTCGGTTGGCAGCAGTAGTAATCTAGGTTCGGTAAGGGCAACCTATACGAGGCTACTCCCGTGTGGAAAGGAAGCGCCGTAACTTAATGCGCGTCGAGCTTCCGGAAATATGAGAGCCCGTTCCTTATTTCGTTTTGTTTTTCTCTCGAGCTTTTCACTCGACAGCTGTAACTGTCGCGTTCGTTGAACAAAGGCGCGGCGCCGATGCGGCAGGCAGCGTGCCAAGATTTCACCGTTCGCAGTTTGCGGCGCACAGGGGCGACGTGCTCACGGCGTCATCGTCCTATCCCTGCCAATAATTCATCAAGCTTCGCACGAGCACAAACGCTCGTCCGTCACCTGTCGTCTTTGGTAAGTCCATTGTGCTGACCTAGTTGCGGCACGTGCATCCTGCTGGCGCGTATTGCAAAGTGAATGCTACGAGGAATATACAACGCGCGACCTGCGCTACAGGATCCTCCTTTCTTCCAGAAACGCAGAGGGCGTGTTTGTTTTGCCACCGAATGGAGTACCACCGTTTTTAAATAAGGGCGTGCTAAACTAAACAATCTTTCTGTTTTTTATTTGCTGCCCCGCTTCTCCAACAGTGAATATTAAAATTAAACAGTGGCACTGAGTATCTTATCGTGATAGTCAAATTCCTTTCCGATGCACTACAACTTCAAAGGATATTTCGTTTAATGTTAGTGTGCACGCTGTTGGGGAAATGATTGCATTTTATATCCATAAAAAAAATATGGAAACCGATGTGGTTTATCGGTATAACAACGTACAATACAGTATCACACCCTTCGTGCCGATATGCACTACTGGCGCAACGCCAGCTTTAATGGGAGTTCTGCTAAAGAGTCCCAAAGGAGGCGACATAAGTAGTTTAAGAACACGATGACGCCGTGTCGCAACGCCATTGCGCGCTGCACATTGGACTACCAATGGGAAACCTACTTGTTTCTTTTTTCATTGAATTGGTTGAAATCTTAAAAGACGTTCGAATGCCCCAAACTGCGCATAGTCTTCCGAATCATTGCGATGCATTACAACTTAAAAAAAACGTAGAGAATTGTTCTTTGTCGAAGTTATGTGCGCATCGAAGATGACGGGCAAACCGGGAGATCGGCTAGGTTTCTTTTTGTGGCTGCCACATAGTGGCCACGTGCAATTGGTCCCGATGTGGGCCGAGAGGTGTGGCGAGGTGGCGACGGCGGGCGCTCGCGAGCGCGGCGGGGCCCCGCGCAATCGGGCGGCACAGTCTCTGGTATCACACACAGGCGGGACGGCATCCCGCGAGACTATCTGGTGATGGACGAGTTGAGGAGGAAGGGCACGTAGAACATCTTGCTGTGTAGCAGCAGCGCGGCGGCCGCCTGGATGTCCGGTAACCGCGCCAGAAGCTCGGTGAAGCGTGAGCTCTGGTTGGGAAACCGCTGCTCGGTGAACACACGCAGCGCGGCCAGGTAGCGTTCCTGTATGCTCTCGAGCTGCCGCTGGTTCGGGTCCTCTGCACACCCAATGCGATCGTGAGCGGTGGCGTTTGGTCCGGGGCTGTACTCACCGTAGCTGAGCATGATGACCACTTTGAGGCAGACGTACTCTTCGAGGCAGAGCCGCGCCTTGCGCAGCTCGCTAGCCAGCCCGGTCATCTGGTCGACCAGGGGCACTGCCTCGTTGGGCAACTGCACGAGCGTGACGGGCTGGCCCATGAGCGCGGCCAGCGTGCGCTGCAGCTCGCACAGCGCGGCGGCCGTCTCGCGACTCACGTCGGCCGGCGGCGAGTGGGGCCCGCCGTCGGACGAGCCCGACGACGAGCACGAGGACGAGGGGGCGACGCGCGCCGGCAGCTGGATGGCCTGGTAGGCGGCCGTGGTGAGCACGACCAGCTCGTGCCACTTGTGCGCCAGCAGCTGCGTGTGCACGGCCAACGGAATCTCGGCGTAGAACGGAAGCCGCTTGGTCCACTGCACCAGTTTGTGCACGATCTTGTCGGCGATCTGGCGGAGCTTGCGCGACAGGTCCTCCCAGTCGTTGAGCAGGTCGCGCATGTTGTTGAGCGTCGCCACATCCTCGAAGTCGTCGCACTCGATCAGCTGCTCAATCATGGCGGCCGCCTGCTCGGCACTCAGCGTGCGCCGGTCCGCCCGTGGCTGCTGCTCGAGCACGGCGTGCCGCAGGTGCATCACCTCGGATGGGCTCGTCAACGCCGTCTTCAGGATGCCACCGTTCACCCAGTCCGAGCTTTGGTGGTACCTGCGAGGAGGAAAGACGCTGCTGCAGCGTGTACGTGCCTTGGCACCCGCGCCTCGTGTATACCTTGGCGACGACGAGAGGACGCCGTTAGTGGTCGTCGTTGTCGTGGTCGTGGTGCTGCTCGTCGACGTGGTCGTCGCGCTCGCCGTGGTGGCGGCCGCGGCCGAGACGAGCGGTAGCAGCGCCTTGGGACCCTGCAGCATCAGCGGCGAGGGACCCTTGGCAGTGGCGGCAGCAGCGGCGGCGTCGGCCGGTGGGGACTTGGCCGCCACTGGCGGCTTGACGCCCGGCGCCGGCTCCTGGCGAAGCATCAGCTGGCCGTTCTTGGGGCCCTTCTTGTGTTTCTTGTACTTGACCTGCGCCGGTCACACGGGGAGCGGAAGAGCGTCCGCAGGACAAGCATGGCGCCCGCGTGCATTCGGCACGCCGCCGCCGGGGAAAACGCGTTTGAGTCTACCTTCCTAACTGCAGTGCGACATTGTAATATGGCTCTCATATTTCACGCCTTTCCTCAATTACATTAGTGGTTCGGCTGTGAAATTAAGCTTCCCTAGCGGAGATAGCCATGGTTACTACCTATCGCAGGCCTAGATTCGAGAGTTGCGCAAGCCTAAAGTGACTACCGATATTACTTGTAAATACAGGAAAATAAACCGCCTATTTCGAATTTTATGTTCAAGTTTGTTTTACTAATTCCCTGAATTGTGTCGGTATATCCGCTCGTTTCATTAGCCTTACGGAATTCTGAGTTGGCACACGCAGGAGACGCACAAAAAGAAATCGAAGGACACACTGAAACACTGCAGCGCTGCGTTTACTTCGGCGCTTTGCGCGTCCACCAATTTCTTGTTTTGCGTCTCATCCTGCCTCGTATCATAGCAGCTCGCCCGAAACTACTTCATTAATTGATCTGGCTTCTTTCTTTCTTTATTTCTTTTGTGAATGCGAAAGGTCACGTGAGTCCGCCTACCTTTGCTCTAAAAAGTTTATTTTTATGGAAGATCGCGTACAGCTTCGCTTACCGATGCGATATTTCCTGACGCGCGCACTTGTAACGTGCCGTGACTTGCTTTTCTTCGTTTGTGCTTGCACTCGTACTTGCAATATGTGCCTCTACACTTGTCACTGACCATAAGCTAGGTGGCATTCTGGTGTCGTTACGGTATAGCGTCGGTTTTTTCTTTTTTTTCACCACACCGCTACGGGCTCTGAAGTGTTTGCGCGCGGCTTAGGAGAAACAAAAATATCCGCTTACGGTCTTGCAAGGGCACAAACGTTAGCTGGAACTTGGAGTCATTTGTAATTTTTACACACGTTACACGTCCTTTCTTCCCAGGGCCATCGCGTCCATTGATTGGCGAAGAGGAGGAACTCACGACTTTCCAACAACCTCCGTGCCGGTTCTCTTCTTAAAGGCTTTCCCACATCAGTGGTAACTGCGTGGCGAAGCCTGCTTGTAAGAGGCTCCCCGTCGGTTCGAAGAGGGCTATTAAAGGGCACCTGGAGGAGTGACACCATACAAAGCGAAGAGCAACAGGGCACCCAGGGCTGATATCTTACGCCGGCACGGATAGCAAACCGCTCGCTTGGCGGCCGGCCGCCGCGCGATTGGTCAGAATGGGGCCTTTTTGATGGCGAAAGCGCCGGACGGACCAAACACGCGAGGCCAAGCCAATAAGGGGCCGGGTTCGTAGGTGCGTTTTACCATTCGCCGGCAGCCTTCGCTAATGATATGCACAACGTCGGAATTGGCTGACATTTTCTCTTACGAGAAAAATTCTAGCGTAAGAACGTTGCGGGGCTACGGGCATAGTTCGCTATCCGTACTTGCATAAGATCACAGCCCCTGTCGTCCCCTTCTCACTAAGGCGGCTTCGGTGCTGACACAGATGACGCTTACTCTTTATTTGCTACGCTTGCTCTCGATGTTAAGCTTTGAACGGTCGTGTATTTATACGCCTTGAGAAAATCCTGCAAAGTTTTTCCCCCCCTCTAGGATCTAGCAGTTATGAGCTGGTTACATTCGGATACGTCTAGATTTGCTTGGCTAATTAAGGACAGACGTTCTGCCTTACTGTTTTCCAATATCATGATGAGAGGGCTGACTATTTGCTAACTTGACAGCTTCAAGGAAAGGACGTTACAGGTAATTTTATCGCAGCATTCATCCTTCCTGTTTTCTCTCGTCGCAAAAGTGCGTCGGCATAAAACTTAAACAAACTTTTTTTTAATTAAAAAAAAACGTGTGCCGTTGTTGCGGTTGTAGTAATACGAAAAGGCGCCGGACAACTTTTTATTCTTTTAAAAAAATAAGTTCGCAAGTGTCTTGACACGCTTTAAAATACGGCAGGTGCTTCCGATTTGCTTTTATTTCTAACGCGAAACCTGCAAAAAGATGGCATCCGTGTTCGTCGGTTTATGTGCTTACGCGGTCGATACGCGAGTGCTGCAATGACCCGCCGGCGAACGCTCCGAGGTTGCGTAGCTTCCTGGAATCAATGGCGTGAAATGCACCCTGATAAAGCGTCAGCGGACGATATTGTCGAGCTTGCTTTACTGTTAGGTCCTTTTCTCACTTTCACAATGCTGCATACTTAACGCGAGATAGAACTAGCGCAATAGGTTTGCGTAACAACCACAGAGCGTCTTCATAAGCTTACATATCAAATTAAACGTCGACGTGTACGGCCGGTTGAACCAGAGCCAACTCACCTTGTATAGGTTATACACCGCTCCTGAATTTCTTCCACCGGGCATTCGGTCTTCTCGAACAGCTGAAAAAATAAGATTGATGCATAAAAATCTGGGAATATTGTTTATCGGCTTCCCTTTCCGGTTTCTTGCTTCGTGCGACAGCGTTTGTCGTAGCCAACGCTCGCAGGTCCTCTTAACGATGCCGAGGACTATTTATTGACTTGTGTCGCGCGATCGGAAGAAGCACCCGCTTAAGTGAAATTACAGTTAATGTCACGGTTCGCGGGTCGCGCGTAAAGATATGTTAACAAGTACATGGAACATAACAGAAACATCACTGGATACTCATGCACTCATAGCATAGCGTGCCAGTATACATCTATTTATTACGAAACTCGAGTTCAACTAGTACTTTTACAAGGCTTGCATGCGCGTGATAAGTCATAACTATGCCATGGTAGAATGTAATGTACGTATAGCAATTACCTCCTTTATTTTTTTTTTTTACTAGCTTAATTACAGGTTCAAAACTGTCTTTTACAACACAGCGCTGCGAGGGCGTCTCCTGAACGATCAGTCGAATATGCCGCCATGGAAAGACTTCGATGTAAGCTTTATGTTTGTTCTACAAGCTCGCAATAACGGCCTGCGCATGTCAATCTTTCACCGTATCTGGCACCGGGATTATCTGGAAATCGATTTAATCACTTTAAATCATGCGGACAGTCTTGAAAACACAGCAGACGTGGTTGAGAGACACAAACGGGCACACGCAAACACACACACACACACCTGAAACAAAGCGTTTGTTTGGTGAACTTTCCTCGCCACTTAATTGAGTTTGCATCTCCAACTCATCAGATGCGCCCGCCTCATCGCTCGCCCGAGGCAATTAGCTCACTTTATTTGTGCATGTCAGGAAGAAGCCGGCGAGATACAAGGTTTAATCTCGGGCTCGCGCGGCTCGGAAAATAAAGAGAGAGAAAGAATAGCACACCTACAGGAAACAATGAAGAAAAAAGTCGTCAGAGAGGATCGGATGTTTTATTCTTCAGCGAGAAATTCTCAGTCTCCCACGTGTGACAGGTTGAAGCGGGGTGAAACGAGAACACCTAAAAAAAAAGAGCCTGTCTCGCTTCTCAATATACTGCAACCTATTTCGACCTATTCTGCGACTAAATTAACTCAACCTCCATACTACGAACCGCAACGAAATACAGAGGAAAGCAGCAAGCATTTCTTTTCTTTCGTGAACGAGCTCGTTTATTCGTCTCCCCGCGTCATTTGGATGCGTATTCCAACTGAGGCACAACTGTGATGTGGTACATACGGGAAGAAGAGGAAAGCGTGCGTGCGTGCGTGCGCGCGCGCGCGCGTGTGTGTGTGTGTGTGTGTGTGTGTGTGTGTGTGTGTGTGTGTGTGTGTGTGTGTGTGTGTGTCGTGGAGTCTGCGTCTACCGTCGCACGTGTACGCGCTCGGGGCGATAAATCGTTCGCGCGGCACACGTCGCTCCCGGATCGGGCGTTCTTTTCTGTTGCGACGGCCGCGAGCAGCGATGGGCGACCGGGTCGCCTTCTTGGAAAGCGACAGCTCGCTTGGAGCCGCGCCGACCGGGCCACCGAGACTCCTGCGATCGCGCCTGCAGTTTCTGCCGCCCGCCGGGGCTGAGCCTCTTCCTTCTCGGAAAGCGATGCAATTAAGACGTGACCGTCATCTGGTTGCGCCCCCATTCTGCAGGCTCGCTTCCTGTACACAACGGTCGCGTTCGGTTCGTGAACGGTTCGGCGTCTATATTTGTACTCGCGCTCCGAGCGTTTCCTGCAGCCGGCCTTCTCGATGTTTCCACGGCCGCCGCCACTTGGATGCACCGGCAGCCCTCGTCGACGCGCCCTCCCTTGTACCGCGGGTGAGGGGAGTGCGCCTGTGTGTTTGGCGGGGGAAAGAGGGGGGGGGGGGGGCGGAAACGACGGTCTGCACTTGACGCACGCGCCGCCGAGCTTCCGTGAAGTTTGAGACGATATAGTATCGCATTTTACACACACCACCCTCAGAGTTGTATACATAAACGACGCCTTCGTATCTTTCGAAACCATTCTTGAAACCCCTCTCGAAAGACCGCCTCGCGTTATACCGCCGGGACCTGCTTCTTGGCGATACCAGCTCGCTGTTAAGAAGCCCCACCTACATAGACATATACCTGGCACATCTAGCTCACACCCTCATATAAGGGAAGGGCCAAGCATGTATACGTATGCATCAATGCCTGTCCACCTAAACGATTCGATCGCGACGACATTAAAATCGCTGAGCACATTTCGTGTAGTCATGCGCGCAATTTCCTGCGTGGTGGTACCTCAGATATTGGCCGAGACCGTCCTCAGCACGGAAGCGTCGAACGCGTTCTTGCGTTTCTTGCGGACGGTTGTCACAGAGACAGACCATAAGCAGTACCGTATTCTCCTCTTTCACCACTCCCCCCCCCCCCCCCTTTTCATCACCACCACCTTTTTTTTTCTTTTTCTGGTAGTGTCTCCTTCCATTATTTTTTTATTCTCTTTAACCCTTTTCCCAGCACAGGGTAGCCAGCCGGTCTAAGAACTGTTAACCTTCCTGTCTTTCCGTCTTATTCCTTCCTTAACGATTGCTGCTTTCGTTTGCGAAATCGACAAGCTTCGGCGATTAGCTTTAGCCCATTTCTCTGCGCAGTCGCGTGTGATGTACGCAGTGTTATTTCTCTCCCGTCCTCCTTCAATCTCCTTTGTTCCGGGTAGGGTAGTAGACCGAACGTGTGTCGGATTGACTTCCCTGCGTTTCACTCATTCTTTCTCACCGTGCAGTATACTCTAGCAGTTAATGTAGCGAGTGCTTTAGTTGATGTATTCGGTGCACATTTCAATGTGAACGCTCTGTTTTCGTGTTTATATACTCATCAGCCGTGTGAGGACGTACCTGCGAGGACCATGCCTTGTCGTAGGCACTTCTGGAAGCGGCAGTACTGGCACCGGTTTCTCTGGGCCTTGGTGATCTCGCAGTTGCCGTCAGCCACGCACGTGTACACACGCTTGTTCTGCACGGTCCGCTTGAAGAATCCCTTGCACCTTAGGAAAAAGCCAGGGGAGAGCCACCATGCGAGGAGAGCGGCAACGAAGAAAAACCCGCCAGCGGCGCCCGCTTAGCGGAGAGCGGATTCTTCCAGGAGAGCATGCACTATAACGGCTGAACGTGCTCACGCTTAACCGTAATATCAAGGACCCTTTTACGGCGGCAATCTGGCCGTCACCCCCTAACTTCCCTTGCCGATGTAAACACAATCTGCGGTATCAAGCTTTTTTTCTTTTTTTTTTGCGTACTTGTTCGAATACACGGTGTAGTAATTTCATTCCGTGACTTTCATTCTGTACTACATGGAGTTAAATGAAGTTTTTAGTATGCTTATGCTGTGCACAGCTATGAAACGTTTAGGGGTCTCGGGGGAGGCAGCTGCCCTATCGAGCTGCTCTTCTTTCTTAACTGATTAAAGAAAATTAACTTGACTAATGGCAACCTTCACTGAAGTAGCGCAACAAGAAAACGCGCTTCCTCGCTGCGATGCTTGAGCGCGCATTAGACAGCTCGACCAAAGCACGTGAGCCGGACGACAGCTTAGTCGACATGCTGCAGAGTTCGCTCACCCTTCGCAGGTAATGATGCCGTAGTGCAGACCTGTCGCCTTGTCCTCGCAGATCATGCACACCATAGGCTGGTCGTCCTCTTCATCGGCGCCTCCCCTTGACGTGGACGGCGTCACGCCGGCGGCCACGCACAGGTTCAGCGCCTGCGAGTCCGGCAACTTGTCGACCCAGGCTGGCTCCGGGTTCTCGTCCCGGCGCCAGCTGGCCTCTTCCTCGGAGCCGGCGGCGGCCGACGAGGATGCGCGCCGGTAGAAGATGGGCGACCGCTGGAAGGCAGCGGCCGGGAACGGCGGTGCGTAGCCCTCGCGGCTCACCTCGGTAGCGGCTGCCGGTGCGCCTGCCGGCCAGCTGACCACCTGCGGTGCGGGCCTGTACATGCGCCGCACCACTGACAGGTTCTCGTCTTCCTTGGGCCTGTTGAAGGCGCTCGAGTCCGGCGTCCATGCACTGGCTGCTGGTCCCGCGCGCCGCTCGTCGTCGTCCGAGTCAGCCGGAGCCGCTAGCCGGCCAGAGCCCTGAGGAGGCGGGGACTCGTCCGCGCGTCGCGTTGGAGGTCCAGGGGCCGCGGCACCGCTGGACGACGACGACGATGACGCGGTTGTCCCTGACGACGACGATGCCGCCACTGGCTGCTGCGACTGTTGCAACTGTTGCGACTGCGGCTGGTGCTGTTGGTGGTGCTGGTGCTGCTGCTGTGACTGCTGTGACTGCTGCGACTGCTGCGACTGTTGCGACTGCTGCTGCTGCTGCTGTTGCGACTGCTGCGACTGTTGCTGCTGTTGCTGCAACGGCTGCGACAGTGGCTGTTGCTGCTGCTGAGCCGGTGACGACTGCTGCTGCTGCTGCTGCAGCGGCGGCGGCGGCGGCTCAGGCGACGAGGTGTTCACATCGCCGTTGTTCTCTCCATCGCTGCTGCCACGCGAGTCCACTTTCCGTCGCTTGAGTTTGATGTCGTGGAATAGGCTCATCTTAAACAGTAGCCTGTGCAGGAGCGGGGGGAGCATACTTCCTGCTCGCATTGGGATGAGGAAGAGAGAGAAAAAATAGAACGGCTCCGTTAGCCACTGGCGGAGCAGAGCATATGCAAAACACTTCTGTGGAGATTCACAAAGTGGAGGGAGATTCGTGAGAAAGACAATATTCTCTTTCACTAACACCCTGCAACCCAACACTGCCATGTTTCTCTGCATAACGGTTGGCGGAGTGAAAGAGTGTTGGATTAATACCCGCTTCACTTCAGGATGGGATCAGCGATTTGGCAGCATACTTGATGGGCTTTAATTTGGAGCGACCACTATAAAACTTACTTCACACCGGAAATCTCAGGCCTCTAAAGTCTACGGGACGTGGCTCAGACGAACCGCGCACGGTTAGGGCTCGTCTAAGCACGCACAGTGACGTAATCGCCGCATCGCTTACAGTGTAGGCATCGATTTTCAGTGAGAAAGGATACACGAAAAACATATATGTTAGGCGCACGTCCGCCCCGTCTGCTGCCCTGTAATTGGGTAGGGGAGACAGGGGGACGAGAAGAACGTGAGCGAGAGAGCAATATCTGCGAGTACCCGTGAAAGGGAACACCGCGTTTGTAAACTACCGAAGAGACCCGTCGACTTGACGTACTGAAATTTTTCAGCAGTTCCGTAACTTTTGGGTATCTGGTGCCTCCTGAAATTATCAGTATATTATGCTCAGTGCCGAATCCAGTAGTTCGTACTGAACACGATCATCGTTTTCCTTTTGTTTTCTTTCTACGCTTTCAAGGTAACTTGCGACAATAGTCCAGAGTCAAAGCCTGTAATTTTACGTATCTTTTAGGGGGTCGCTTCAGTTCTTTCGCTCTTTGTGTCACCCTTCTGTAGCCTAGCGTAACAAGTGGATGCGTGTCAGCCGCCTTGTCTGTATTCCGTTTCATTTTCTCTCTATATGCGCTCCAGGTCGCGGGATCGAATCCCGGCCGCGGCGGCCGCATTTTCGATGGAGGCGAGAATGCTTGAGGCCCGTGTACTTAGCTTTAGGCGCACGTTAAAGAACTTGAGATGGTCAAAATTTCCGGAGCCCTCCACTACGGCGTCTCTCATAATCAGATCGTGGTTTTGGGACGTTAAAGCCCAGCAATTATTATTATCTGTACGCGTTCGTACACCTGTTGAATTTCGTGTACACGCGATTTAGAACAGTCCGATAGCCTAGCCCGTCCTTTTTTTTATGCCCCCCTCGAGAGTGGGCTTGTTAACCCCATGTAACGGTGCTACGGGCGCCAAAAGCACCAAACGTACGCGGTGCTCTTGCATATTTCTTCCACGGGAATGCGGCCGCCGCGGCAGGGAACCGCGATCTCAAGCTGTATAGCGGAGCGCCATTGCCACTGAATCACCTCAGCGGGCATACTGTCACATCCCCCCCCCCCCCTATTAATATTTACCGCAGTGTTGAACGCATATAGTCACCAAATCACATATAATTGGCATGTAAACATTGCCCGTACCAGTGAACTCTCGCCATGCGCGATGACTGCGAATTGTGCGATAAAGTGAAATGGTTCGTTTCCAGCGTCAGTCCTGCTCCTTTTTCTCCCGATTCATTTCGCGGATTGGTCGAACAAGGTAGTTTACGGCATTGCTTCTGTTATCGCTGTAACTCAGGAACTCCGACGTTTTTGCAGGTCGAAAGCCTCGAATGTGGCGGTGCACCACGTGACGGGGTAGCTAATACAAGCGAAATAGTTTGTCCATAATTTGCGAGGGTGCTTCATATTGTGCGGACAGTAGATATAAGGTGTCGCGCTGCTGAGATCGAGGACGCGGGTTCGATTCCCTGGCCGCGGCGGCCACATTTCCGAGAGAGGCGAAATGTATAAAGTACACCCGTGTGCATGGATTTAGGTGCGCGTGAAAGAACCCCCGCGGCAAAAATTAACCCGGGGTCCCCCGCTACGACGTGGCTCATAATCGTATCGGGCGTTTGGCACGTAATACCACGTATATGAAATAAGCGTTCAGCCAATAATGCCGCAAACAGCACACGAAGAGGTATAGTTGTTGCTTGCCAACTGTTCCCTTTATCAAATAATAGACTGCTGCTGTCGTTCTCCTTGTTGTTGTTTTTGCCGTCGTCGAATTGGTTGTAATTGTTTTAAAGGAAATATATGCAGTCACACTACAAATAGAGATGGCTGTTCCTTTTGACATAATAATACATATTGTAGGCATTAATTGGACTTCACCTTCCTCATCTGTAAATAACCATCATCAGTCATTGGCTCGGGCGTCTTCTTCGTCGGCGCCATCTTGCTTTTGGTGTAATAAAGCGTCGGCTGAACCGCTTTATTTCAATATATAGAAACGTCGTACGTTACGAAATTCAGCGCAAGAGTTATGTAAAAAGAAGTGTACTAATCCCACATGTATAGTCCTGCACGCGGCGAAACATAGGCAAAAAAAAAAAAAGAACCGCGAATAAGTTGCACCACGCTCTATACTAAGTCTCCACATGTATGCGTATACACCGTGTTACGAGGCCGCGGTTGTATGGTTTGAGATGCGCATGCGTACAGACGAGGGAAGAATGCGCAGTGGACGCAGTACAGGTATATAAAGACACAACAATCGAAAGCAAAAAAAAAAGTGAATATATGACGTACATGTCAGTCAACGTGCGCACATGCATAAAATTGTGTATGGGAGAGAAATCGGGCTCCAACTTTACGGCAGCGAGCTTCGTCGACTGGAATACTCTCGCGTCAATTCTCGGCCTTCAAAGTCAGCGCCAAGATTCGACGCGTTTTCATGTAGTTATTTTACAGTGTCTATACATATCCATTGTAGAAGCCTTTGTCGTTGTCTGCTGTCTGAATAAACTGCTTCGCCCTGAACAGAAGGAAGTGGACGGTATGGTTTCGTCGAGAATGGCTCAAATCGGCTCGTGATCGGACTATATACATGACAACTAACGACAAACTTGGGACTCCTTGCGCACGCAAATATTTTATTACTTCCTGAAACAAATGTGACGCGCGGTATCAGTTTCCCTGCCCATTCGCAAAGAGAGAACAAAAAAGAAAGGGCAAAGGTGATGCACATCGTATTACAAGCTCTACGCCCATTCGCAATTGAGCGCGTTGAGCGCTATGCGCTATCTCCCCGAGACAAATTTAACCACGCAATGCCGCCTTTGGCTCGGTGGCTCCCGTCGATTCGCTGCCAGGCACGAGGTTGCGGGTTCGCTTCCTGGACGGGGATGTCGTCTTTCTACTGTAATATTGTTCTGCATCTGTCAAAAAAAAAAAAAAAAACTAACAGCAGTTGGTTTATCAAGCAAGCGTGACATGAGGCTTCATTTTCGCAGCACAGTGGCTGACGTGTGTTTATATACGTGGCAGAGAGAGGCATGGCGCCACTGAGTTTAATATAGTGCACGAAATTGATGGTGTCGATTCCTTTCTTTCGCTGCTCATATGTCTATACAGCACAGTGGTAGCGAAAATGCGCCAAAACGAGGAAATCGAGGTTTGCTCGGGACGATGTTTGTGTAAACAAAACACGGTCGCTCATCGCGAGGAGTCTGCGAGGTCCTGGGTACATCGTTGCCTCGCACGAACAGCGGCTTAGTTCACGACGAACATCGATCGTTAAGCATCACAATCACATTGGCACGCTCGCTGTAAAATAAATTTTGACTCGTATATGTATATATATGCACAACTCAAAAGTGTCATACACCTCTTACTTGAACAAAAAATGTATATCTTCGATATACGTTTTTTGTATATCGGTGGTGATACGAAAATATCATTTTAAAATGCCAGGGACCTGGCACGACATTTATCGATGAGCGCTAAAGATACGCGAATCGAGGTTTCGCGTGAACGAGCGCGAATCTCAGGGCAAGGTTGCGTTTACACAAGCACGGTTCGCTTTTTCCCGGTGTGAAACGTTGCGTGTTCTTTCAGTTCCTTTTTCTTTCTTTATTATGAACACGGTGTCTTTTTTTTTATATTTAACCTTCACTCTATATATAGGGACAAATGGCGTGCTCATCACGTACGTGTATGTTTGTATGTGAGAGTGAGACGTATCGATATATTAGGCTGGTAATGCCACTTCAGATGTGCATGACGAAAGATAGAACGAAGAATAAAAGAAACGCGCGCGCACTCGAAGGAAACGCGTGAACTCGAACTTGCATTGCATTTAGAATCTCCTGCGTTCACATTATAAGCTCACTTCTGCTTCTCAACGCAAGAGGCCGCGACTCATCAAGTAATGCCATCGAGCACATTTAAAGGGGCCCTGCAACACTTTTCGAGCATGCTCAAAAAGCGCTGCCGATCGGTAGTCGAGGCTCTCGAGAACACGCGAGCCAAATATTATAGCGATGCGCACGGCCTGGAATTTACAACAAATTCTCAAAGTCAGCTGAAAATCGCTCCCTCTTCTCTCGACAAATGATGTATTAGTCCGCAAAATATGACGCGATTGTCGGCAGTTCCACCATTGGCTGATGTTATAATCACGATAACACCCTCATTATTACTTTCGTTGTTAATTTTGAGTTCAATAAGTAGATAATATGTACGTTTATATTATGTTATCGCGTTAAAAACACCGAACAAACATTAATATTAGCACTTCCGGTCTCACCGACAGCTAGTCTGCTCGTAGTTGCGTGGTTCCGTTTTCTTCGCCATGCGCAGTGCCGAAAACGTGAATATTTCTGTGCTTTTGACCATCGCCGGTTGCCGTTGAGAGTGGCAGCCGTTCGAGTGTTGCCTCGTCAGCTGAGAACTGCATCGTCGGCACGTTCTCACGACCGACCGAGGCACGGGCGCAGCGTGTCTCCGATAACAATGCTGGCGTCCGGTAATGGCGGCGCTTCGGGGTCGTCTGCCAGTGCCGTCTTACGAGGCGGTGTATCGGAGTATGGGCCGAAACTGATCTCAGCTGTCATTCGTTCCAAACGAGCGCGCACGTTTGCTTCCATGGTTGGCAGAGTGATGAAAACACTACGGCGTTCGAGGTGCACACCCAACATTACCAAACCGACGCGCAGTTTTCAAACACGCGCGATACACAGCGCGATCGACTCCGCTCGACGAGAACGACGCAAGCCGACCGGAAGTGGCGGCACAGACCACGTGGTTGCGCCGAGACGCCAGAGAGAAAAAAAAATGAAAAAAATGCCGCCGGCGCTGACGTCGCCTCCTCGCACCTCCGCCCTCCCTCCCTCCCCTCACGCCGCGCGCAGCTTTCCGCGCGCTCGCTGCGTTGAGTTGAGAGAGAAAGCTGCGGAACGTGATCTCTATAATTTGGTAACACCACTTAGACTTGACGGATTCGAAAAATTTTTGCGGCATATGACTCGTGAAGAGTCATACGTCAATAATGAGACTATTCCAATATAATTAAGAAAGGTGTTGCAGGGCCCCTTTAAAGGAGCGTTTCTTCGGACGTTTTATTGATTAAACCATACTGAGACTGCAAAGCACGCTCAAAGTGCACATCACGCGAGGTTAACGTTAGTTAACCTCGCGTGATGTTAACGTTGTCCGGCAAACACAAATGTTTGCCGGACAAGTGAGCTGTTCGCGTTAGCCGCGCTCGAATAAACGCGACGTACATGCTCGCTCGGATAGTCGCGCCTATGGGAACCGCGATGTCATGTCGACGTCACGCCTAAAGCTATACTGTGGGACCCAAACTGTCTTTTCAGCGTCACACCACGGGCTAAACTGTTAGTGCCTCGCGTATGCATGGCTGGCACGGAGCAAGTAATCAACCTACAGACCCACTTGCATATAGTATAATAATAATAACTGTTGGGGATTTACGTCCCAAAACCACGATATGATTATGAGGGACGCCGTACTGAAGGGCTCCGGAAATTTCGACCACCTGGGGTTCTTTAACGTGCACCTAAATCTAAGTACACGGGCTTCAAGCATTTTTGGCTCCATCGAAAATGCGGCCGCCGCGGCCGAGATTCGATCCCGCGACCTTCGGGTCAGCAGTCGAGCACCATAACCACTAAACCACCACATCCACCACTTGCAAGCAAGGCCGCAGTGGTGGCTGCGGCTCTGTGGTTATGACGGTGCGCGGCGGAGTCAGTTAGGTCGCGGGCTCGATTTCCCTGTTGCAGCAGCCTCATAAGCCGCATACCGACGGGGACGAAATGCGAAAACGCTCGTTTGCCGTGCACAGTGGATGCGCGATGAAGATCTGTATTGCTTTACCCGTGTATTGCTTCAACAGAAGCAATGTCGTCGCATGCACGACACCTATGCGAGAAAAAAAAAAACTAATCTACATTAACGTAACCACACGTAACGTCGAAACGTTTAGCTTTAATACGAGCATCGGACATTAAAAAAAGAGACCTGCCGTCTACTCCCACAAACGGTATGAAAACAAACTTTATATTCCACTACCCGGGATCCGCGTAACCTTTTTCTTCGCTGTTTGTTTGTTTCTTGCTCTGCGTAAGTGGAACGTCTTGCGCGAAAGAGAGCCAGCGAGAAGATGTATGGCAACTACTCGGCCAAATATACGGTACAAGTCGCGCGGCGCATATATGGGAAACGGACGAGCGAACGAATGATTGGAGACGGGGCCCGGTTGGTGCTCGGGATTGCGACGCGCTAAGCGTCGCTCCGTTTGCGACGCATTGCGGAAGCCCGGTGGCGACGCGCATCTAATCTCATTTCCCATTTCATTCCTCTTGTTCCCTAGCGCCAGCGCGGCCACCGGAGGCAACGGCCATAAGCCTCTGGGACGCGCTGCCGCACGACGTATATTGCCTCGGCGTGTCGGCTCGCTGAAAGGCCGAGCAAATCTGCCGAGCAGCAAACATGGCTTCAGTGGGGGAGGGGTGAAAGAAGGCGGGCGATTGTTGGGCTCTCTCTCTCTCTCTGCGTGTGTTTGCCTCGCGAGGCGTTTCGATCAGGTGATTAATGCGCAGCAAATCACTTCCCTGGGCTCCTCTTATTTGACTCCTGCGTCCACTGTGTTACCCGCTGTCGAAAAGACGGTGCTCGTGTGTTCTTTTATTATTATTATTTTTTCCTTCCTTGCCACTGCTAAGACTGTGTCGGAGTCGCGTCTGTTCGCTCGCTGGCAGTCCTAATTTATTCCTACTTTTTCGTTCCATCTAATGAAACTGAAGAATGCACCGGGAGGCCCTAATTCAGCAACAAGACGAAGGGGAGCGATCATCATTTATACTTAGTGTCCACTCGCAAACGCTCTGTACTTAGGCCGCCGGGGCGGTACAATGGTTGCGGTGATCGGCTGCTGACCCGCAGGTCGCGGGTTAGGTGCCGGCCGCGGCGGTCGCTTTTCCGATGGAGGCGAAAATCTTGGAGGCCCGTGTACTTCAGTTCACATGATCGTTAAAGAATCCCCGGTGGTTGAAATTTCCGGAGCCCTCCACTACGGCGTGCTTCACAATCATATCATGGTTTTGGCACGTAAAACCATATATTATTGTTATTAACGTTCAATGCTTCAAAGGTCGACTCCTGCACCGAGTTCCAACCGGTGCTCGCATTCACAGGTGCTTGCAATGTCGTACAAGCTACCACAGCGTCCATTATCAGCTGTGCCATAAGACTTCATGGGCTGTTCCTTGTGGTGTTGTTAAGAGTGTTTGGTCCAGGTTGCTTTGGTCCAGACGCCGTTTAGAACGACGCAGGTTTGTGCTCCCGGCGGGAAATCACCTGTTCGGTGAGCAACGGATCACGTGCAACATCGCTGAACCTATTTACAATTTTTGTCAAAATACTACGGGCTACTCAGCGCGTGTCAGTTTTCCTCTGGGTCGTTCAGTTAAAAAATTAAAATCAAATTCGGGGGTTTTACAGATAAACGCCGATGTCACGTGATACTCAATAGAACTTGTTGCTGTTTTATTCTATCACCAACAACCGCAGCTACTTGGCGAAGCACTGGACCCGCTGAACGATGTCCTGTCGATGCCTTGATAATGCAGTCAGTTGAGTATAGGGCCCGAACACAACATAAAAAGTGCGCCGGTCCGAAAGTGGCGGATGTACTTTTCCTTTAACTTACCCATTTGACTGCGAACTGTATTTACTATAATCATACCATGCTGATGATGATGATTTTTTTTTCGCTGTCTGCCTACGCGCTCTGACCGAACCGTGAGCCTGGCGATGACCACATTTAGCGGGAGAGCAAAACAAACAAACAAAAAGAACTTATAGTAAACGCATATAGTAAGCATTCTTTAGTGTGCACAGAAATATTAGCCGAAATAATATTCTCAAGAGTGGCGCTTCAAGCACCGGCAAGCCAAGTGTTCCACTTCGACAGACGCCATTTTGTAAGCTTTTGAACTGACCTAAGGAATGAAAATTCTTTCTGACATTACACCAAGAAGTGGGCAGTTCCTATAGCAGAGACCGGCTATGGTAACCAGACCTCACACATTAAAAAAAATGTATTACTTGCCATATTAAACAAGTTTAAATTGAATAATGACTATATACTAAGCACCTCCACAAAAATGTACTGTGTGTGTGCGTGTGTGTGTGTGTGTGTGTGTGTGTGTGTGTGTGTGTGTGTGTGTGTGTGTGTGTGTGTGTGTGTGTGTGTGTGTGTGTGTGTGTGTGTGTGTGTGTGTGTGTGCGCGTGTGGGTGCGTGCGTGTGTGTGTGCGTGTGTGTGTGTGACTCCCGAATTTGACGGCACGAAACGGGCGAGCACTGAAAACTAGCGCAAGCATTCAGAAACAGCTAGTTGGTTCGGCGATATTATATGATATAAGCATGTAACGCATTGACGTAGAGTCGCAACTTGTGCTGAGGAATGTATGGCCACAGTAAGTACTTCGTGGGGCGTCAGAACCCCCTTCCCCACATTTCTTCACGAGTGCGGCCCCACCAGATAGGACACTCTAAAGACAATTGGCGGCTGACGCTGCTTTAATATTACCCCACCAGCATTCCCGTGACATCACCAACTTTGCCGGTGTCACCCAGTGGCTTTAAGCAACTGCTTAATAATGTACATGGATGCCCCCCTCACATGTGCTATAACATATTTCAATAACTGAGCCTGGTAACTCATCCGGGACCTTTTCCCCCCGTGTATTACTTAAGACTGGCCGAATAAACTTCAGTGACGTCCAATATCGACCTCATGACAGCGGCGACATCAAGTGTGCGACTTTTGCCTTGTTCTCTCTGCCAATAGTTGATGCGAATCCAGCTGACTCCGAGGCAGCTATTTCGATCGTCTGTGACGCTGAATACGAGCGTGACTTAACCATTACTTCGTGACGGTTGTCGTAAACATGAGCCGTTAGTACGCGTTCTTCGAAGTCTTCAACTGAGCGACCAGAGAAGCTGAGCCCATGCCTGTGAGAATGTCATCGAGCGTCTGTTGTTGGGAAAGCAACGGGCGCGCCGCGCGCGCCGGGGTTTTGAAACCACGGAGGTCAGTGAGTCTACTATATCTAGACCATAATCACGTTTCCCTATACATGCTAAGAACCCAAGCGATATTATTTTCGAATGTGACGCACTTTCGCAAATGTTCCACAAGGATTGCAGGCGGATGCTAATTTGCTCGTGCATTTCGCGTTGTCGGCATAACCGAACGATCTGCGGCGGATGAAAGAGAGCGAGCGCGAAGCGCAGCGGAGAATGAAGGACAGCGAAGAGAGGGGGAAAGCGGAGGGTAGCGACACCGAGGAAACAGCGCCGCATGTAAGGTCCCTCTAACTTAGCCGCATGAGCAGAGGTCTGTCTGCGGTGGATGAGAGGCGGCGCTAGAGTTACTGTATATGCTACCTTTAGGTAGCATATATATATACAGTAACTCTATATACGCATATCTCTTTGCTCTCCCCATCATAACCCCTCATCACTCTTTTTTCCCCTTTCCCTTATTATTATTATTATTATTATTATTATTATTATTATTATTATTATTATTATTATTATTATTATTATTATTATTATTATTATTATTATTATTGCGTATATCTCACATGGGAGCCCGCGGAAATGGTAAAAGACCCCCTTCCTTATCGGCAGATATGTCACACATGTTTCGTGTGGGATCGTCGCGTCGTCTCAGAATCTCGGGGGGTCATATATGTAACAAATGATCTAAGTTTCACACTGGTAACTGGATTGTACAAGCATAATGGGTAGTCAAAATTTTGTGATTCCGCATAGTAACGCAACAGGTTTTGCGTGACGATATCTAGGCAGCCGTGCGGAAAGTGGGTGAACGAAATGTAGGGATGGCACCGTTACCATGGTAGTCTCCTAGCGGGGTCAGGTATATGGCATACATTAAGCGTCGCTCCGCAAGATAAGTCTGCATTGCGCACCGGCGCTTTGGATGTCTCGGGTTGTAGGTTTCCTTACCGGCTCTATGTACAAGCCTATATATGGAGGCGTGAATGACGGCTAGGGCATAGCCACCATTCCCTGCACGCTGCGGCGCGTATTGGCAATGGTGAGTCATCGCATGGGCGTTTGTCCGACGACGAAAGGTCACGTGGATAACTTTCAGTTTAATATAGTTGAACGAAAGTGAATTGCGCGAAAAAATTGTTTTCAATGAAAGCGGCGACGGGGGCGGAATCGCTCGTGTACCGTGTCCTGCGTGTACACGTTAATAAAGAACTCCGTTGTCGAGGCTAATTAAACCGCAGCATTCGAACACGGCGACCCTAATGACTACATTACGTCCCACAGATTTAATTTTGTGTCCTGTATGCGTCCGGAAAAGAAATGCCCGCCTTGCTTTTTTTTTTCCCTGTCTTTTCTGTAGTGAGCCTGTTTGGATGAAGGAGAACAGACGCCGAGCCTCACTCGATGCGATACGCTAACCCTCTATGTGAATTCGATGAGGCCGAATTTGTGCAGGCAAACATCTCTGGCTGGTGCATCAATCGATACGCCTTCGCCTTATCTATTTCCTTCTTCCGGTGTGTTTGGTTGTTAGCGGGCGGCATTTCCGGCTTATCTCTTTATACCAGTCTGGCCAAGTTCTGGCTCTCTTCGTGTTCTATTTCTAGTGGCACAACCTCCCGTTCACATGAATACGAAGCGTTAAAACGGATGATTAGATGGCACATGCTTTCTCATTCACCTAAAGGCTGCTATACGAACACGCAATGCGTGACATCCGATGTGATACGCTAGACGCGTTGAGAAGGAAGGCTTCTATCACCGGTGTAACCTCGTGGATCCTGATGTGAACACGGTTTTAAATCTCGTTGGATGCGGTTGTTGGTGCTATACGATAGTAGCGGACGATGCTGGATCGCTCTTTCCGGGATTCGAAATGGATGCCGATGATGCGATAGGCTCAAGTAAGGCGCGGCTTGAGAGGTATGAAAACGGGGTGAGGGATTTTTATTCGTTGTTAGCTACATATGGTATTTGGAAAAACGTGAGAGCACATTCCGATAATGATTCGGGAGGTAAACACAGGCCCAACAAAGATCGAGCCACGTCTGCGATGTTCGCGTTGAGAGCGGAATAATAATAATAATAATAATAAGAAGAAGAAGAAGAAGAAGAAGAAGAAGAAGTAAAATAAAACAGTACGGTTTTGGAGCGGGAAAATAAACTGGTCAATCACACCATCGCTTCGCGAGGTCGGAGTACAAATAAAATACGAACAGCAGATTGATCGCTTCTTAAGGACAATCTAGGAGCAGCAGTTGATACTGGTGAAGCGTATTTTCAGATATGCCATTTTTAATTTATTTCATGAAAAAAAACTGTACTTTTTTAGTGCTATGGCGAAGAAAACGAAGGAACACGCTTCCCTCTTGTGCATTTCGCATATATCGGGGCCTCTGCGCGGGTTTTACGTCTTTATGCGCGATGTGCCGGACTTCAGCGGGTATCCTCGCCCATACGAGATTGTCTAGGTTGAGTCCTCGTGGTTTCTTTGGATTGCCCCGGTCTTTTTGGACTATGACAGACGATGAACTATAGGCCTGAGCAGCAGCGGCCGTCCGAAATACAGCATCTGGTGACTTGAGGGAGCGGGAAAACACTTGGCGGCGTCTAGGGCCAACCCGTATTTCATTGTCGCGTCTATTCCGGCTCAGTATAAAGTTCTTGAAGCTTGCCGAAATGATGCCACTCTGCTTTACCGTTTATGGCTAAGAGTGGCTTTCACAAGGTCATTCTCGTTTCGAATCGAAATGGCGGACAACCCGTTTTGTGACAACTGTGGTAGCGATAAAACGGAAAGGCGGGCTAGTTGGTTTGGTTGCATAATGATAATATTGCGCACGCAACACGAAGACACAGACGAAAAGTTCACAAGGACCAGCGCAGACTATCAACTGACCTTTATTCAATAAGAAACAACAATATATACTCGCTACACGCACCTAATGATCACTGCGCATGCGCAGAACGGCATAGCGTGTTCCTTTACATGAAGAGCATTAAAGCAACTAACATAACATCTCTAGACTTCAAGACATGTGTGTCAGTCATCCATCCGTAGCGTTGAATGATAGCGAAATTGACTTGCTAAACAAGATGTGATAGTGCAACGTGTGTGTTAGATGCCTTAATGCTCTTCATGTAAAGGAATACGCTATGCCGTTCTGCGCATGCGCAGTGATCATTAGGTGCGTGTAGCGAGTATATATTGTTGTTTCTTATTGAATAAAGGTCAGTTGATAGTCTGCGCTGGTCCTTGTGAACTTTTCGTCTGTGTCTCCGTGTTGCGTGCGCAATATTATCATTATGTGGTAGCGAGGAGACACTACAGCACATCTTCTGCGACTGTCCTCGCTACAATGCGCAGAGAAAATCACTCGCAGTCGCCCTTGCTCGTATGGATCCCAGACCGATGACGGCAGAAACCGTTCTGGAATGTCGTCCTGAGAGGTCATCGCGGGTGAAGGCGACGAAGGCAGTGCTCGACTTCTTGAAGGCATAAGACCTGCACCGGCGGTTATAGACTAACGACGTTAGCATGACTGTGAGATGTGTGTAACTTTCTGTGCGTGCGTGCTCTCCTTCTTTCCCTCTCTCTCTATCTTTATATCTCCCCCAACCCTTCCCCCAGTGTAGGGTAGCATACCGGTCCTTCTAGACTGGTTAACATCCCTGCCTTTCCTTTCTCTCCTATTTCTTCTTGTCAAGTCTCGGACTCCTTTTTTAGAATACAGTGCTGCTTGCGTTTACTGGTAAAGAATTAACCGCGTCCGAGCAGGGCCGTCAAAAGCTGTGACCATAGGCGTGCGCACAGGGGGGGACAGGGGGGGCGGCCGCCACCCCTTATAACCTGAAAGGGGGGGGGCGCAAAATCTGCCCCATACATTGACCCCCCCCCCCTAGTCACCTAAGAGGGGGGGGGGCAAAAACTGCCTCGTACATTGACCTACAAGGGGGGGGGGGGGGCTGCGATGAACCTTCGCCCCCCCCCCCTCCTAATGGTGAGCCCTGCGCACGCCTATGGCTGTGACGTGACGACAAGCTATACATATAGCGCAGCAACTTCGAAGTGCGGCGTCTCCGCTCGTCTTTCGTTTTCGCGTCCCTTTTCTGGCTTAACGAACATCACGAAACCTACGGTAAAATGGCTTTTTTTTTTATAGGCCATAGTAAGTAGCAGTGAAATTTATTTTAATCTATTGTGCCCCTTTGAGCCCTTAAAGGGACACTAAAGAGAAACAATGAATCGGTTTAGATCGATAAAATGTCCTCTGAGAACTCTATTGTCGTTAATTTCGCCGTCATAGGTTTATTCAAACAGAAGAAAGTCAAGTTCTAAGATTCATTTTTAAATTTCGCGCCGAAAGCTCCCCGTGTGACGTCACGGATTACAAAGTGTATTTATCGTATGTTGGCGCCATTGGCTCAACAAAATTACCCCAAACTTGGTATGTTAAGTCTATGGCCCCCTAAGAGGACAATGTACTTCATTTTTACCGGTTAGGCACTACGTAGTCCCTAGTAGGCGCCGTCAAAACATGTGACGTCACGGCGAATGGTGCGGAAACTTCAAAGTGGTGTCGCCGCCCACGTTTTGTTTTTTCGCGTTTTCTCGCTTACTAAGCGTCTTCTCGCAGCAAGCGTGGTGTTTTTGGTATCGTGAAAGAGTACTTTACTAATATGAGAAAAATGGTTTTGCTCTTTAGAGTCCCTTTAACGTAACAACAAAATTTAGAATGCACTTGTGCGGCTTTCTTTTTATATACAGACGCCTCAGCAAAAGCAAAAAGTTACCGTCGGTGGCATCAACACAAAGGATACAAAAGATCATCATCACGCGATGACGTCACCACTCGTAGCGAAATGTGTACACCACGCACGTTGTTGCCACTGACGTGCGTGGGCAGTCGGCATATTGCCAAAACTTCATCACCTCAAGGCTCATAACCAGAATAACGTTTCGATTAATCATAACATTGGCGGCAGCGCAGATGACAAACGTTGAACAAAAAGAAAAGTGCAGGCGTGATAACGTTCCCCGCGAATAAATGTACAAAGTGAATGATGAGAGCTCCGTAATGATATGCAAATGCTTACCTATATGCAAATGCCGTCCCGATGAAACCGTAGCTAGAAACTGAGTCGTACTGAAAACTATAATGCAAATGCTTACGCAGCTATTCAATGACGTTTCGGCAAAATTACCATGAACATCAGACTCGCAAATACTGACGTCTGACTACTCTCTCTAACCCTCTTTGCCTGCGTGCGCATGCGCGCATGTCGCGGCCGGTACAAAATCGCAAATAGCAGACTGATAATCAGTGCGAAGTAGCGTTGACCTGAATGAATACGTTTAAATGATGCCATAGAATGAGCGTTTGATTGGGCAGAACTCCCATATAGGTTTCCGCACCGTCGTGGCCGCTTTGATAACTTTCACGAAATTCATAATAGTTAGGCTACATTCATCACACGATCTTCTAGATGTCTTTCTTCCGTATCGTTAGAGTTTCGTTTCTTTTTTTTGTCGGTCTACTGTAAGGCCGTCATTCAAGCGCGTGAACAGCGTCGTGTTCTTTGTAGAAAACAATTGTGACTAGTGAGTTGAACGAGCGTTCTATAACGAACTGTACCCCCAAAACTACTCCGCACGCTTGCCACATTAAATGTTAAACTGTCTCACTCACAGCGACATTTGGGGCTTCGTGAAAAGCGGCTCAGTCACCGAGATCAGAACGCGGGATTTATGTAAACGGATTATATCGAGAGGGAAGTGGAAAGCAGTGAGGTTAACCATGCAGCCGGGTTGGCATGCCATGCCCTGAACTAAGTTTTTGAAACGTTGCCGCTGGGGTGAGTACGGACCGTAACAAACAACGGTGCCGGCTTTCCTCTCTTTCTTTTTTTTCGCTTTTCGCTCGCGTATGCACGCGTGTAAAAAGTAGGAGACCAGGTATACGGCCGTGCTCGCACTTGGCGGCTGCGCTTGCTCAAGAGAGAGCGCGGGGCGGCGCCAAAACAGTGCGTCAGGCGTCTCCGCTATTTTAATTGCGCCGTTCCTTTTTGCTAGGAGGGTCAGGGCTTTGGCGCCCCAACTTTGACCTAAATGTTTGCCACCATCCGACAATGACGGCGACTGGGGCGCTATTTATAAGGCGCTTGGCCGTTTCCCCGACGTATTCGTTTTTCCCTCTCTCTCCGCAGGGTCACCCCAAAATGTCGCTTTATTTTCGTTCGCCACAACGCGTGCTCGACAGGTGGCGAAGCACCGAGTTTCGCCTTCCAGTTCGGCAGGCTTCTCGTTTTGGTGAGCGGCGAAACGCTTTTGACCGCCGCCGCAGTTCAACGAGGTGGCGGCCACCGCGGGCCCTTCCGCGTACGCGAATCGTGCATGCGCGGAAGGTGGCGCTTGTGCAGATAGTGCGCGCCGTGTTTCCTGCGGACGCACTTGCCGAAGAGAGAGCCAAAGGAGGGGACAACACAGGGGCAGCGCTTTTCTTCCGCCGAGGAGCAAAACAAGCGGTGACCCCATTTTGCGGAGCGGGAGGATTTATTTTCGGACCCCTTCCAGGCCCATCGGCTGGCTTGTGCCAGGGGGAGGAAAAGAAAAAAAAAAACGGGCGAGAGGGCACGTTTGTTTGCGCCGGTGACGCGCGTTCCGCCGAAGTTCCCAGATCGGATCGCTGGCGTAAGGGGTGGCAGTGCTGTTTGGCTATTTTCGGAGGCCCCACATCGCGGCGAACTCTCCCGGCGCCCCTCGGGCCGGACAACGTCTGCGCTCGCCGGCGGCTTTTCCTAGCGCGGCGGAACCGAGCTGCCGGTCGACGCTGCGGCCGAGGGTAACGCTCCCCTCCTCCTCCTTCTCGCTTTCCGGACGCCGAGCGTGACGTCGCGGAGGGCGCGTCTCGCGGAAACTGGGCCACGCGGCGCCTTTCTCTCGCCGGGTTCAGTCACCCCAGCGCGCGGGAGCGGGTTATTTCCCGCTCTCGCTTCCGCGTCCGACCGCAGCGCCGCCGCCTCTCTTCCTGCGCGCTGCCTGCGCCGCTCAAGGTCTGGGTTTCTTCGCCGCCGCTTGGTCGAGGCGGGACACTTTATCAGAGCCGTCGCTCGTTCGGCCGCCGCTGCCTCAAGGTCTTTCGCGGCACACTCGATACCAATGAAGGGGGCCACCCTTCAACGTGGCGTAGGAGGCCGCTGGCCGACGTCTACCGCGGCGCGCGACGCCTTCGGGCCCGAGGTCCTAAACCCGGAGCAGTGTCTCCGTTGCGTAGAAGTGTAGCTGTCGCGTGACATGAAGTAGGAAACGTGCTTCCGAATGCGAGGGCAGTCATTGCGAGATAACGATACCTTCGCGCGTCATAGTGTTCGACGTTTAGATCTGTGTACGCTTACTTGAAGCAAGGTATGTCGTGAATCACATTTGGTTTGGGGCGACCTATGTTGGGTTATACTGAGAATAGTACAGTGGGAAACACGCCGTAGTACATACCTTTTGCTGTAGTTTCCGTTGGATCGTTCGCACTCGATTAAGAACACTGACATCGTTGAAAGAAGTCAGGACGTAAAAGACATAAGACGTCTTATTTGGGCGTTTGCAATATGCATCGTTCAAATACAAGGATGCCGCCTACACTGCAAATGCTTTCTGGTCAAAGCTTTCTTAACAAGCACTTTATCGTGCGCCCCGCAATATTAATTCGTTGCAGTTAATTTTTTATGACGAAAAAAAAAGTTACTACCCGCAAAACCATTCAAAATAACCTGTTTGAATAGGCTGTTTTTTTAGTGGGTGGGAGATCTGGTTCTTGCATCTTGGTATTTGGAGTGCGCTGTGCTTTGTACTCTCGTTAAAAACAACGGAACGCACATATGCTTTTCTTACAGGCCGATGCAAATTGTGCCTGCCGTTCTCTCTCCAATCTTTTTCTTACATACATACATACATACATACATACATACATACATACATACATACATACATACATACATACATACATACATACATACATACATACATGCGATCGCACATGCCAACGCCCCTGGAAAGGGTGCTCCTCCACTAATATACTAGTACTGCGGCGGAACCAACTCCGTAATGCCGAGAGAGGACTTGCAGGGGAGACGCGTATTTAGGCGCCTGAAAGAAGGATGGACGTGGTTGCGGGCTGAGCAGAGGCTGTGCATAGCAGGTCTTAATGCAAACATAAGTCAACGCAACAATAATTAATTACATGGTCGTCCTCTATGTTGAAAGACAAATATACCTACAAAATATTTTTCAGCCGAGTTTACGCTTTTTACTTCAACCATATTACATTTCGTACTGTTGAAAAGTGGGAAGAATAATTAAAGGTCGCAGATGACCACAACAACCATGCGTATCAATGTGCCACGTTACAAACAAAGCTTAAAGGCTTAAAGATAGAAAGACACGCGCAAGTTTCAAACATCTCCCCCTAGATTCGTCGGTGGTGTGGTGAGCTCGATAACGCCATCTTTATAAACTTTCCTATTTTTTTCTATGTCAGAAATGGCTGGAACACATGCGTGCGTGCTCGTGGTCGTAAATAATCGAGATTCAAGTATAGTGGGACCTCATAATTGCTTCTGTCGGAACGAAATGTCGAGACTAGGTTTTCATCGACTGATGTCCGCGTTCTCAGCTGCCTGCGATAATCGCTGCGGTCGTTTTTATCACGTTGCAAAGACATAGCACGCGGCCACTGTGAGTCTACTGTAAGTTACGAGTGCAATGACTATGAAATCGGAGCGCACGGCAGTCCTGTCGAAACACGTGCTTTTGGTCGGGAGGAGCATGAACAAGGATGGCGCTGTGCGCTATAGAAGCGGCTCCCTTCCCATAAGGTGCCAAGCGTTCTGCGTGGACTCAAGAGCGCGGATAGAGCCGGGATGCAGCGAGAGAGGCGGCGGCGCATCAACGCCTGCTTTCACGCCTAAAAGCGACCGAGTTTCGGCCGCGGGTGGCGCCGCAACCTGTCACCGGCGTGGGCTGTGACGGCCTCAGGTCGGTCGACCTAGATTCGCGCGACATCCCTTTGGCTGCCGCCTCTGCAGCGGTTGCGCCCAACTTGCCGGCCACTAGGCAACAAAGTATGATCGGCAGGCGGCGCGCCCTTCGCGCGGGTCCTTCACTAAATTTAGAGAGCCGCCCTCCCATGCACGCATCTGCGGCAGCCTATCTTCCTACCCCGTCCCCTATAGCGAGCGTGCGCACCGGCCGCCGTGAGCGGCACCGCTCGGGGGACGAACACCGCCAGCGGTTACAACGCATCTCGATCTAAACGCACCGCACGTGCGCCACGCGGGTCACCTCTTGTGGAACAGTCCACTCTGGGCCGGCATCTCATTTCCCGTTCCATGCGTGGGCCAGTCCTGTCCACGCCGACCTGGTCAGCTCTCCGGTTTCACAATCTACTCGAGAAGGGCGATGTTACCGTTTTCAAATTAGCTGGCGCGGCATCCTCTCGAAGAAGGGATGTCGTCCGATAGGCAGAAAAGGTGCTAACGGGCTTTACGTCAGAAGCTCTTCTGTGGGGCCGCTTACGCAAGCAGGAAAACGCCGCTCGGGCGTATTGGTTGGCGCAGCTCGGTGGGGAAAAAAGCGCCTCCGAAGGTACGGAGAAGGGACCGAAGGAGGCGATTTTCATAATCTCCTCGCACGCACTACTTTTTATCGGCGGCGGAGATTCCGAGCGGCCCGGCGCCGCATTATTGCCGTTTCCTTCCCGCGCCTCCGTGGAGCGGCGGCCGCTGCTCGCGCCGAGCGTCCAGGGCCGCCGGCGTGTTTTCGTTCGACTAGCGTGGAGGTCATTGTCCTCCTGAGAGAGAACCACCACCGCTGCGCCGGCTGCGATACCAAAAGTAGGCCGCCCGCCTTTCTTTCTTTTTCTCTTCCCTCCTCCATCAACGGCTTCCCCTCGCTCTCTGTTTTCACTTTTGTCGGTGGCAGATCAGTTGCCAGGGGCGACAGGCTCCGCCCCGTACACTCTTCGCGCTCTCCCCTTGGGCCCTCTTCCGCTCGGTGCCCGCTCGTTTCAGCGCGGGAGTTCAATAACCTTGCGAGCGTGTCAGTGTCGGAGGAAGCGTGGTGCACCTCCCCCCCCCCCTCCTCCCGTCCCCCCTTGCAACGGCGGCTGCTGCTGCCGCAAGACCGACACATTTCCGCGGCCCGTCGCCCACGGCCGCACAAGCACGCTTCCCCTCGCGTTTGCCCGCTGAGAATTCTATTTTGTTTTTATTCGGCGGAACAGAGTGGGCCCATTTCTTCTTCTTGCAAAATCAGACGGCAGAGGAAATGCCTGCCTACACGCCGCATTCCCAGCGTCATGCGCGGACAAGAGCACACCTGGCACTCCGGGTTGCCAGTCAGGGCCCACCTGTGGAGCAGCCGTACGGCCCGCTCATCGGTTGGTGGAGCACACGCGGTAACACCTAACGCACATCGACTTTTCGAGTACCTGTTACCATGGCGTTCGGAAGGGTGAAACGGAGGATGACGATGTCTCTGGGCGATCGGATCTCTCAAAATTGGAGGCTTGCGCCACTTATAAAGCCGAAGGAAATGAAGCGCAGTACAGCGACTTCGAATGACTTTCTCTCATAACAAAAGACGCTTATCGCGTGAAACATGCAAGCCAAGTGTGTGTATTTCATTTTTAATACGTACTACCGCTTCGTTTCTTTATGTAGCTTGCTGCATTTTACTGTGACTGGAATCCCAAGTTTGACTCTTTAAGACATTTAACCTGTGTGGTATTATAAACTGTATAATCTAAGTGTGCAGTACGTTCTTTACCCCCTGAGAAATAAGGACGGCCATGCTTGGAAGAATTATCACGTCTACTCTAATTGCAGCGCCAACACTACCCCTCCACACACACATGAACTTGTGCGAGTGTGTGTGTGTGAGAGAGCACGCGGCACGGCTCGCGCTAGGTGCTGCGACAGCCACATAGATTCCATTCCGGGGTGTCTCGTAAAAATGGCCTCCGCCTTTTGCTCAAGTCAGCGCATTCCGGGGGTGGGGGTGCGCTCGCCATTGCCCGCTCTCAGCACAAGCAGCATGTTTTTCCGCTCTCTCACACTCGCAGTTTTCTTCGGCCAATCGTTCGATTCGGCCGGTTTCTCGCCTCGGGCGAAGCAAGTAAGCAGCAGTAGGGCGCGATGTAGCAGGCTTCCGAGAAATTATGAAAAAGAAGAAGCTTTCGCAAGCGGAAGAAATACCGAGGCGAGAAAAAGCGGGGAGAGAGAGGGAGGAGTAGCGTTAGCCGCGAGGAGGGGAAAAGTCCCGTTACGTCACGTGACCCTGCGCCTTGACGCAGCGCCGCGGCGCGGCAGGAACCGGCGGCGGCAGTGACGCGCGCGCTCGAGGACACCGGCTGCGCAGGGGGCAATGAACCGCCGCGCGAAACTGGGGCACGGCGTGCGTAGCCTCGTCCTCCTCCTCCTCGGCGCGCAACAAACGCCCTTTCTCCTCCGGCGAGCGCGCGCTAGCGTGTGTGCGTGCGTGCGGGCGCGCGCGCGGCGCATTTACCGCTTCTTCTCCGGCCCGTTCGTTCTCTCGCTCGCTGCGCCGAGGAGGCGGCGAGGGCCACAGTCCAAGGACGCTATCTTTCACGACGACGGCCGCGGCGGCAACTGCCATCATCCTTGCCGCCTTTTCAACCACTCTGATTCACTCCTTCCTTTTCGCACTGTTTTTAGCGAGCACCACACAGTGTTGCTTGCCTTCGCCGCTCTCACCCCTATCGCGAAGGGTTACGCCCCGTACAAGCGGCGACATTCACCGTACCCTACGACCGCCACGTGCAAGAAAAATTACCGCAGTCCTCACGAGGTGTGATGAGCTCGAACGGGACTTATACGTACACATCCCGTAGTTTTCGGCAGAAAATTTCCGCCTTAGAAGAAAGCAAGTACCAGAAAAAAATCGGCAAATTCTGAAAGTTAATAAGCGATACCGCTGATTATGATAAAGTACAGCAAACCACAAGTGGAGAAATTGTGCCGGCAAAGATTCGCAGTCGTGGAAAACGTGCGAACGTGCGCGACAGTTGGCAATAAGACTAATTTTCGCTGCTCTCTCATCTTTTTTTTTTTTCTTTAATTACACGTCGCAGTCTAGAGACTAGCTAGTCTCATAACTTCGACTCATCTCGTGATTGCTGGCCTGACGAAGACAAGTCCGCTTGAAGAAACACCAGGAAGTTCCTTGTTCGATGA
The DNA here is from genome assembly GCF_013339695.2 of Rhipicephalus sanguineus. Lineage (NCBI taxonomy): Eukaryota > Metazoa > Arthropoda > Arachnida > Ixodida > Ixodidae > Rhipicephalus > Rhipicephalus sanguineus. The sequence goes on along the minus strand of NC_051176.1, from coordinate 90,363,050 downwards.
TTTCTCATCGCATCGCAATCACGAATTGCAGACCAAATCAGTCATGAGACTAGCTATAGCGACAATTTTGAATCGCAAAACAGAAAGGCGTGGGATTTGCAGATATTCACGGAAAGCATAATTATGTGTCGCAAATCAATGCAGACTATCAATGTATTTCGGGACATATACTTTGGAGACTAACAGCTAGAAACTGAAGTTCTCAGGCTTCCGACTAAAATGGACATGCATTGCGTATGCGTACCGACTGATTTGGAAACCATAACAACGCGTGTCCTACAAGGCAGTTAGTTAAGGTTAGTAACATTAGTAATTAATTAACGATCTCCTCGGCTATTACTACGCGATATCCTGACGTCGTCCACTGCAGTGCGTTCTTGCGAACAAGCATTTTGCTCTGGATAATTTGTGTTGTACAGAGTAGAGACAGTTGGTCGTTGAAACGTTTGGCATACGATGCGCCGTGTAATTCGCTAGCGTGAAAATGATGGAAGAAACCGTGTTCAGCCCCATTCTGCATATACTTCTGATATATCTTAGTTATTTAAATTGGGTTTAATGACGCAATAGGAGAATCATTCTGTATTCGACGTGTATTACGGGAGCTGAGACCGGGTGTTGTCGCGTTGACCTCGACACGCTGCGCTTGGCTGCATCAGCTTACGCCAGTAGAAGCCCTAACTCGATTCAATATGTAAGGTAAGAAACTTGCGCCCCGTTCAGCAGCCCTTTATTTACAACGAAACTGTCTTAGTCTACCCTGTGCCGTCGTCATAGTAGTAGAAATAAGTCAACGAAATAAATTTCCTTGTCGAGTCGGGCTTTGAACCCGGCCACTCACGGTCCAAGGGCAAGTGTCAGAACCACTGGGCTACACACTCGCGCTTGCAGAATCAGATGTAAGAGTGCACATTTCAAATCTAGCAGCGGATTCACGACACCACGTGACCTCGCTAGCCAATCACAGACACTCGCTTACAGCTTCGCTCTCCGACGGCTTTCACGGCGTGGAAGTGGCTCATTTTTTTTCCGCGCTTTGTCTCAGCGCTGGTCTTTTCGACGAAAATCTGCAGCGGCTTTGTCCCGAAGGGCCATCGGGCGATTCGACCCGACGTGTTGACTCGACCCGATTCGACGGGACTCGGGTCGCCGTCGGCGCGCATCGCCGAGAAGACGCAGTGCCGTCGTCGCATCGGAAGGCCGGGCGGCGAAAGTAGCGAAGGCCAGCAGCCGGCTGTGTGACTCGCTCTCCTGGCGGCGCCTATTTGCATGGCCAATCTCGACCAAAGAGGGTCACGGCTAGGCGTTGTTGTTCGCTGCAGCGCAAACAGGTTTCGGCGCCGCCGCTGCCGCACAATGGCGGACCTCGGTGCGTGGCAGCACGTGATTGATTGATGGCCGCGCGCTGCCCAGCGTCGGCGGCCTTCGGCAACGCCAGGGTTTTCCTCGCGAGCGACAATTTTCGGCGCGCTCCCAAATCATGCGTCGGCACGCCTGGAACGCTCGTGCATGGCTCCGCGCTGTTGAATTGTCGTCGTGTATTTTGCTGCGGTTTCTGTGTATGCCCGGTCGGTCACAGCAGCTGCCTTATATATACGCATACATCCTCTGAGAAGGAGACAGAGCAAATTTTTGTTGGCCGCAAACGCTGAGCCACAGACATAGGTGCACCTCCCCTCTATTACCCCGTCGGGGCACTGCGTACTGATAGTAAGGGCCCCACTGGAGGGGGGAGGGGCGCTGCGGTGGAACACCCCCCCTCCCCACACTCATGGAGAATCCTGCGCACACCTATGGAGGTGTGGCACATGCGGTCAGGCTGTCAGGACCCCGTAAGCTCTGAAGCAACGCTAGAAATATGTTCATCAGAGGGGAAGGTGTGCAGTTAGACGAGTACTCGTCTTCCGTGAGCGTCGAGAGAATTTGACAGCTCGATTAACCAGGAAGCGAAACACTTACATTTTGTCTAGTCGTACAGGGCTAACCTGCGACGCAACGGTTGGCTTAGCCGTTTGCTTTCTTTCATTAAGCGTGGTCGAATATTTCGCCTTTCTCTCGAGGTGACCTCGCGTATCTTTAAGTTGTGGTAAAAACGCGCGAAACTAGCAAAAAGTGTCACGGAATAAGTGGTCAGGTTTTTCGCATTTAATTCAGCACATGGTAAGTTCATGTTAACGTGTGACGATGATTGACCGAGAAGTCGGTGGTGAACTCAAATAGTCGTGCATTTATCAAGTCACCGGTGGACCGTCAGAAAAAAAATCTAATTGCTGCGCCTACGTCAGCTCCACAGCCTAACGCTCAGAAAAGTTTGGAACGAAGGGAACTTTTGATCAAATAAATAAATAAATAAATAAACGTGAGCGATTGCAATCGGACCCCATACTCGTCCAAGGCTCTTCGTACTGATTCCATTTTTAGTCCTGAAACTGGCACTCTGGAAGTCGAGACCTGCGAGAAGCGCATGCTGCTCGCATTCTAGCTCCAAACTAGGGGTTCACATAATAAAATGTTGCAAGATATACTCGCAAACATACGCTGACGGCAGTAAAACGTTTACGAAAAACTGGCGAGGCCGTTTTTTTTTTTTTTTTTTCTGGACCGATCGTAGCGCTCCTCGCCAATGAGGCCGACTGCCGTTGATTGGCCGTTGGAACATCATGTGTGACTCTTGTGAATGAGCGCCCATGGGGCGAATGCAGAGGCTTCTTCTGCACGCGAGACGACGAAATGGCGGCGTTTGACGCCGCGCGCGACGACTGTGCGCGTCGGTCGTCTGCGCTCAACGGCGTGACAGCACATCCCGTATACTTCTCGCCCCGGTCACGCACATTCTCCAGGCGCCTCCGTGACGTCGCCGGAGCCCTCGGAGAAGCGATTAACGGGAGGACGTTATTCTTTTTTTATTTTTTCGCCTCGCGAAAGTTGCGCTCCGCCCAGAGAGGAACGTCGTCGCAACGCAGAGAGCTCTTCTTCTCCGCGAGACCCCAATAAGGAGGGAAAAACTCTCCAGGTGAGCGTGCTCACGTGCGGGAGCCGGCTTCCGAGAGGAAGCGAGAGAGCATAACGGCACGCCGTTACTCGGCTGCGAGGAGGCTGCCGGGCAACCGAAAGGAAAGCGGGAAAGGGCGCCCATCTTGCGGTTTACTAGGTTACCGAGGCTCTGGGCCTCGCCGCCCCGCTGACTGGTTGCGGGGCGGAAACTGGTTTCGCCGGGAAAGGAAGGGGGGCCCCCTTCTCTCTGCTGCAGCGGCGCGCTTTCTTTTTTTTCCCCCTTCGGCCAGGCGCTAGCGCAAACCCCCCTCGCCCCGTTCAACTTATGAACAGCCGCGGCGGCGGCGCAGTTCACGTGAACGGCGAGCGAGCACATTCATGACACCCTATGACGTGGGCGAAGGGCTACGCAAAGGACTACCACCATCCCGCCCTTCGGTAAATTCGCTTACTTGAGTCCTGCTACTAAATCGCATGGATGAAACAATGCTCGGACTTTGTTCGATGTGTGCGAAGTCATCGAGCTAAGAAGCGGCTAAGCTCGAGGGAAAGAAATATTACGTACCTAGAAACGTCAGGGTGTTTTAGCAGTGACGGTAATACCGTACCGTTTGCGCTACGGTATCGCCGTTCAGTACTAAATGTACCACCACCCGAAACGTGCCGACCACGACAGTACGGCATCTCCGTACTTACTGTACGGTAAACCGGCACTGCTAAACGACCCCATCATCTCATGCAGGGTTTACAATCGCTCTGCGATATCCATCTCTCTGCTAGAGAGTCCGACTTGACGGCTGTGTCTGTGCGTGTCAAAGTGACAAGTGCCTTCGCAGTTGCCAACCTGGTTTGCATGCGCGCTGGTTCATCATTTCTAACGCAGACTGCGTCGCTGCATCGGGCTGATATATTTCTAAACTGAGGCACGCTCTCGTCGACCTTTGCCAGTTTTCCTAGGTGTTATTTCCGATGTCCTAGATGCATGTTCGAGTGGTTTTGTAGGTCCAGATATAGGGCGCCTCGGTGACATCCCGCTTCCCTGGAAGAGCGAGCTCAGTGGGGTGCCCCACGTTCTGTCGGCAAAGGCCCCTTTAGATTTAGGCCGGACCTGAATGTAGCGCCGCCTCTTGAGTATTTACGTCCTCATTAACACCGGAATTATGCTTTGACACCAGCAGCCTAACTTGAGCGTAAGAGCGGCACCCGGTTTCGGAAAAGTCGAGGGGGAAGTGGCGACGTGAGAGTCCTTTCGCTGATTTCACTAATCGTCGCGAGAGATTTTCTCGTTTATATGTGATTGCCGCTTAAGAAATTGTTTGCTTGCATGGTACTGTTTGTCGAAATACGTTTGTAAAAAAAAAAAAAACGAAACGAAAAGGTTTGAAGAAAGCTCCCTTGGGAAAAAAGAAAACGTTATGACGTCTCCTAAGCATTGACGCCACGCGTCGCAAGAGGCATTGACGTAATGCCTCTTGCGAGCCGCGTAAAACCTAATCAAGTCAGTTCATTAGCCAAACACAAGTGTTCCGATGATCGAGAATCTCATATAGTCACGTTATACTGCGTCCGCCTCAATAAAACGAGAGCGACGTTACTGGGTTTTGAGCCCTAATGTGATTGCGCGCAGATCTGCGCCCATTCTAGTAAGAAACCTGTCAGGCATATCCAGCGCGTCAGCATTCATCCATGACAACTTTATATACGCGCCAAGACGGCGCAAACGTCTCGCGGAAGACACACTGAGCAGAGGCGGCCCTCGGAGGGGGCGACAGCTGGTACCGCACGCGCTACGCAACCCAGCCGAGCGGAGTGGGGCAGGAGGAAAGGGGGCAAACTCACCCGCCTGTCGCGTGTCCGCTTCGTCAGTTGTAAAATAATAAGCAAATATGGGGGTAGCTGGTGCCGTCGGCCGCAGGAAAGGAGTGCAAAGTTGTGGCGGCGGCAGGCAAAGCACAGGACAACCACGTGACGCGCGTGTCGCACCGTCGCGTGGCAGCTCCTGCTCGCGGTTGACGGCGCAGCGCCACACGCACATACACACACAACCGCTGGAAGGGCAGACTTTCGCAAGACTATCGGGGAGAGAGAAAGTAAACGGCTCCGTCACCGCCCGCGCGCCGCCAAACTCGTTCGGACGCCACAGCGCCGGACTGTACCGCGCGACTTGTGTGCACGTACAGAAAAGTTCGGGTGCTCCGAGCGCGTGCGGTTCTTGGTAAAAGAATCTGCGGGTGTTGCAAGCGGCTTCGTTCGAAGGATCACCCGTGGTGCCCGCCGAGGGCAAACTGCACTACACGACCACACCTAACCGGGTCACTCGAACCGCCGAAACTGAATCGTGCTACATTGAAAGCTTTAAGGCCAACAAGAGAAGGGGTTGGCGTGCCTACGGGTGTTGCTGCAAGCTCCCGCTGCAGTGATCGTGCAAAGCACGAAGTTTGTTCACGTGCTTGTGTTGGCCGCTAGGACCTTGCGTGAATTCTGACTGGGGGCTATGAACAACAGAATGGTTAGGAGAACGTACTCCTTGGGACGAAAACAGTAGAACCTTCTGCGTCGCAGCCTGGGCTTCCAACAGTGGTTGCGCAACACCGCGTGCTGGAACATTCGTGAAGGGGTATAACCTCACGCCCATACCGATACCATGTACTTACAGCGGCTCGATACTATAGAAGTGAGGCGTACGATCCCACCGAAGTCGTGTGCACGTAGTACAATCGCAACTATTTCTTTCCTCAGCCATAAGATTGCCGCCCCACGGAATTGATATAGTATCCACAATAACGGCCGTAATGTATCGCCTTGGTTGCCAGCCTGTCTGTTCGGCGCGCTATGGATCGAGTTCTTCGAACTTGTGTTTTCCTGGTTGTGGCAGAAATCCGACATGGACGCAGCGGCCACTTGCTGAGGTCAGGCGGCAGTGGTCAGTACGTCCAAATCAGTGATATATACATTGCACTAAGCTCAACACTGAATGGTGGTGTGCGCACGCGGATGGCGGGTTTTCCTAACGTGCTTCCACTGACACGAGAAATGACTTGCTTAGCTTTATACTTTTCACCGACGTTCGTAATAAGGAAAGAACGCTGTAGAGACCATGAAAAATCAGAAAACAGTATACTTGGATGTAACAGGGGACAACTTCCTGCCGAGTGGTCAATTTATCCAGCACAAATGTCTGCAAGATAAAAAAGTCAGGCTCAGTGTTCAGAAACGAAAGCACCGCTGGGCGAGTATCTTCAACGACCTGCGTACCTCCGCGGCGATAGTTTCACCCGAATCTCGATAGCGTACTTCGTCCGTTAAATGCTCTTACGCGCCGAGATGAAAGACAGCATGGCATCAGGCACCGCACACACGCGTCAGCCAAAGCGAAACGGAAGCGGACTCACGTTGCACGCGGATCGGCTCCGGGGGTGCCGTGCTGGTGTCAGGCAGAGACGACGGGCGAGGAGCGGTGCGCGCGCGCGGCGTGGCGCGGGTAAGTCCCGGTCATGGCGAGAGCCGCGGAGTTGCGACGCACCAACTGTGGGGCCGAGTGGCGCCCGGAGCGCCGGAAGGTGGGCACACACCGCGGGCTCTGGGTGAGGAGAAGGAGCGCCGTGACCCGGAGACCGGGGTTAGCGACCCCTCCCGAACCCCGGTCGGGAAGGTCGCACCGTTCGACAGACCTGCCGCTGGCCTACTTCCAAGTTCACTGACAACGGACCGCAGTGGAGGGCGGCCCCAGCCGGCTCATGACCGACTTTCGCCCCCCCTCCTCGCCCCGTCTCTTCCCTCTCTTTCCGACGAGCGGGGAGCAACAGGGATCCCTTTATGCTGTCTTCCTGCTTGATGTTTCCCACCCTCTCTCATGGATCGGAACAATTCGGAGGGAACGGTACGGGAGGAAAAAAAAAAACTCCCGAGGCTCCTTGAGGGGGGGGGGGGGGGTTGCGTAACGGGAAGCTGATGACGTCGAATGCTCGCGGAAAGGTGGCACCAGACGGCACAAGGAGGGCCTCTGGTCTTGAGCTCTTTGTACGAGTCGGCCACATTTCTCCGCTTAATGCGCGCTTCCTGTACAACTGGTGACGCCTCGCAGTGTGTCGTAACGGGGCCCAACCGCGGGGTGGGAGGGCGTGCCGCTCCAGCTTATATCGATAGCCAGTTTCCGGCAACCGTTGTGTTTTGCCGTGGGAGGAACGTCTTTTCTTCTCCTTCCGTTTTTTGATCTTGGAGCCCAGATCGGTGGGGTCCGTGGCGGGAAGCTCGTGACCTCCGGGGTCAAGCGCACTCCCCGCGGTTGTAGCCGCTTTTGTTGCGCACCCGGTACTTGTGCCTCACCGGCGGTCACGGGGTCGTCCTTTTAATCTGGCCTGTTTGTTATACTTGCACGGCGGTGTGTTTCTTTTCCTCCCTCCTTAATACACACAGTTCAGGGTCGAACCTTGATGCGTGGCGAGGGTTGCCGTATACCCGTCATCATTTTGAAGACCCGACGACGTCGTTCCGCCAGCATTCCACTATTTGACATGACTGCTAGGTAGAAGAAATGTGCACGGATGCGTTGTTTTGGCCGGTGAGCTTGCGCGAAATCACTCGCAACGTTTTCTCGTTGTTTCCCGAATATTGCAAAACGAAAACGACCGGGAGACGCGTGTTTGCGATGGCCGTATACACTTAGCTGGCTATACACTATTTAAAATAACGGTCATAACGCGCGACAACTGCCCGAAGTTACGTGTAAGGCTGTCGTTTTTCGTCGCGGAACATGCCTGCGGGATATGTCGGGATATTTCTCAAGCAGTGTCTACTCTCATTTTCGTCGCCGAGCTTCGTATTCATAGCTTGAGGTAAACCGCTGCGCGTTCGGCGTCACAGATGTGTACAGTAGTGTTGCACAGCCGTTGTCGAGATCTGTGCGTCAACAGGTAGTCACCTATGACCCGTTAGGCTCCCTTTTCTATAATTAGTGAATGTCACTACATGACAGAAATATTCATGCGATGCCCTGCCATCTCTCGGGAGCTTGCATGCCTCCTATGTGGTTTCAGACATACGATAGCGACAGTGATAAGACGAACAAATGTGTTATTATTATTATTATTATTATTATTATTATTATTATTATTATTATTATTATTATTATTATTATTATTATTATTATTATTATTATTATTATTATTATTATTATTATTATTATTATTATTATTATTATTATTATTATTTGAAAGCGAGAAAATAAAGCAAGGAGTACGCTGGCAACTTCAACGGGAAAGTGCAAAACGCCTGTGTGCTCTTCCGTAAGGAGGGGACAGAAACATATATATATATATATATATATATATATATATATATATATATATATATATATATAGGAATGGAAGATGCCAAGGAAATCGAAAAGAGCGAGATAAATCGTAAAGACTATAAAGTGAAAACATGCCAAATAATAGACAGAGTATATTGCAGTGAAAACAGGCAAGAAAGAACGAAATCGTTGCAAGTATATCCGAACTTATAAATAACGTAAAGCAAAAAGGAAGAAGAAATATAATGTCGGAGGTCTCGTCACTCTCGAAACAACGAAAGAACGCCTACTTTTCGTGTTCGCGCACTCGCGTTCCCTAGGCGAGAATCTCGGAATGCCGCGACGTGATATCCCGGCCGATGGAAAAGTTTTGCGATGTGTGCGGCGCGCGCCGCAGGCATCCACTGCGACGGCGCTGCGGCAGCATCGATCCCTTCTCGGGATGCGCGCCGCGTAAATTCCACGCGGCTTCCCCAGCGAGGATCGAGCGCAAAGCGTGTCCCCGCGTCAGCTATAAGACGACGGCATTCCGCGGCAGCGCACAATGTGCCAGCGTCGTGCTATGCACGATGCAGCTGTTCATATATAAAGCCTGACGGGGCAGTGATACCTATAGGAGTTTGTTTCGCATTGCGAAAAGTACGGTATCTATGTGGAAGTGCCGCCTAAAAAAAAAAAAAATGTGTCCGACTTTCGTTCGTAGCTGTTCGTGTTCGAGAAAAAATTGCGGCACCAATCCGTACGTTGCTTTAAAGCGAAAAGTGCGACGCGGCTAAGAAGCCGAACTAACGTTAAGCGGTTAAAGTGTGATACGACGTTGTAACAGAATGTTAAAGGTTGAGGACAAGAAAAGGTGGCCCGGATGTGTACAATGGGGCATCAGAAGGAGAAGCTAACTGTAAAACTTCATTGTATACGTTACATATCAAATGATACGTTATTCGGGTATCGGAGGGGTATAAGTTAGACTACAGAGGGCAGCAAACATAAAAAAAAAAAATGTATCGTCAAGCAGATGCTGTGCAAAACAAGAGTAGAGGAAGAACGCGCACGAACAAAACGATGGATGCGATACGCTGCGAGCGCTCTGTACGCACAGAACAGAGAAGTGCATGTCTCAACGCACATGTGCAACATAGAGAAGTGCATTTCATCAACTCGCGTTTCGAGCATTTCACCGATGTTGCACGTTAAAACTTCTTTCTTGAGCTGTTCCCTAAGTTGCCGCACACTTAATAAGTGACAGAGAGAGTGGCTCGGCTACAAATACCATAAATGACAGCTTTGATTGGTGTCCATTTGCTCGGTGGTGTGCTGAAAAGTTGCAAACCTCCACTACACCCTCCTCCTCCCTCTGGGTGATACGGACGGTGGACCAGCATTCAGACACATATTGCGATACCAGCGCACATCTGCGCACTTGTATAACCGTTGAGCCTCCCTTTGTGTCAATCTTTTTTTTTTTAGTTATGTCGTACTGCTTCCTTGTGTCACACTGCGCGAAAGGAGAGAAAAAAAAAAGCGAGGATGTGGCAGCCTTGGGGTGTGTCGCGCTTCACCGAGCAGCGGAGAAACGCGCCGAGAAAACGCAACAGGGTGGGAGAGTTAATCGGGCCAGATTGCGCGACAAGGCGTCGCCGTCCGAGCAGCCGCGAAAGGTGCGTCATCGAAACACCTCGTTTGCTGGCCCCGACAGGTGCTTGCGCGATTTGCCCGCGCCGCGATCTGGCTTGGCTTCCCGCGCCGCTGTCGCTCTCTACGCAAGATGCGCCTCGATTTGCCAAAACTGCGGCGTACACCTGTGAACTGCACGAGCATGTCGGGAGCGCGTGTACTCGCACAAACAAAAGAAGGGAGCTCGAAACGTTGACGTTCCGAGCTGCGCAAGACGGGTACACAGCCTTTGCTTACAGGAAGCGGCCGCCAGGGCGACCAACCACCACCAGGAAAGGCTTTAGTCCGGAAGGCACTGCTTGAACAGCCGCTTTTATCGATTCGCCCTCAAAGAGGAGGAAGTGGTGCATCGCGGCAGCACCAGGGTTCTCTCTCGCGGAGCAGCGGCGGCGGCGGCGGCCACATCGAGAACGTTTGGAGGTCAATGTCCGCTGGCGCGGTGGCTCGCCCGCGTTCCGCAAAGCGGCCCCGCTGCGTGTGACGCAAGGGAGAAGAGACTCCGCGTAGCGTCACTTCCGCGTTCGCTCCGCGCGTTGCTATTTTTCCACGGCTTCGAAGGAGAGGGCGAGGAGAGGGGCGCGGGGCTCTGCGCGCCTCGTAGCCGAGTTTTACGTGGAAGCTGCGCCGCGCTCTTGCTTTCAAGACACAACGTGCGCTCACTTCTTCTCCTCGCTTTTCCATTTGTGCGGGCATTCTTTCTTTTGCTTCTTCTTGCTAACCTATTACAAACTGCACACGCATGTACGCGCCGGAGGAGGCCTCGCCGAGGAGCGTCTCTTTCGTCAGCCGGCTGCGGCGGCCCGCAGGTGCTCGAGAGCGCATTGTCGAGGCGACTTGGAAGTTGCTACGACTCCTCGACGGCATTCTCTGTGTATGTACACACGATGCCGGTAAGGCCACAGGGGCATCGCAAACGCAATCTCGACGGGGTTTCGGCGCTGGGACAATAATAAAAGGGTCGCCGGCCAAAGTTACGATAACGCGTTCGGTGGAAGATAAGTTTGTAATTTCTCCAAAGGGGTCGGGGAGAAAGTGGCGGGTTTTGAACCCGCTTTGTTTCTTTCTCTTCCGGAAAACTCGAATACCCGAGGTGACGTGAAGAGCGCAGCATGCACTCGCGCGCGGCGGTGTCGGCTGAGTTGTCCGCGCGACGACGCAGTTATAGGCGCATGCACCGGCGTGCGTATACACTGCGTGTGTGGCAACTAAGGTTCATCGCCCGCAGCAGCGCCGTCGCTTATCCACGTAGCGTGCGATAAGCGTACGATAAGAGACTGCACACACCTTTTCGGCGCGAGACATGTTCCTCGCGGTCGCCCGTGGCCTCAGGGAAAGAGGGGGGGGGGGGGGTCTTAGTGCTGTGGCTTAGTCATTACAACGACTGTTGCATAGTTCGCAATTTCGCTTACATTCACTTTTTTTTTTCCTGATCGGCTGATATCAGAGCAGCACGATGTTTTGGGAAGAGTGTTGTATGCTGCACATATTCCGGAATCGGAAGAGTTCGGGGTATATCCCATTTTCTTTTTGATTGGCGAGATTGATACTTCGGCAGAAAATATCAGCTAGGGGCACTTGTTGCGCCTGTGTTGACACGATCCTTTGTCCAATGTATCCGAACGCTTTTTTTTTTTCAGTGAGCGCGAGAACCAAGCCTCGTCTCAGCGTCGTCGTCTGTGTATCAGGAGCAAATACGAGCTCTAAAGCGAGCAAATAACAAAGAGCAGCGCATCGGCGCCTCAAAAGCACTCTTCGAAAGTGTCCCCCTCCGCGATATCGTGTTGGGTCGATATGAGCACTGCTAACTGCTATAGCGGCGTCACGACGCACATTTATTATATAGGCTGCTTTAGAAACAGCGTATATCCAAGCGGCTTAGCGTGTCCGTGCAATAGCGCCAGTTGCACTGCGCATGCGCAGAGAGCGTCCTCTGTACGTTTTCCCTTAGCGTGCACTAACTTTGAACGCGATATTTCGAAGTCTCCCTCCTGCTAGGGAGTTTTGGCGTATTATGGAGGTTTTCTTTCTTTTTTTTTTTTGGAAATATGAGACTTCTCTGTTTATGGGAAGGTTTAGGCGTACAAAGGAATCCTAGTGGTGCACAGAATAGCGAAAGCGCCCCTTCTGTTTCCTCTGTCTTCTTTCTTCTGGTTCAGCGTCTATAGTTTATTCAAAGCGAAAGCTGAGGTTAGCGTTTCTGGCTCGCAAAGCCGCTGGGAAGAACGTTATTTCTAAGAGAAGCTTCCGAAATAGCGCACCCAGTCAGCTTAGCGTATATCTACAAGTTCCACTCGGATTCTTTTGTAGTCCCTTTTGGGTTATTTCGTACGCCCGCCCTAGTAACTCTTGTGTTTGCGTCTCCTGTTTCAAAATAGCGATATTGAAATAGGAGACGTGTAAGGATGTGACCGCGATGACAGGGGCGTCATCACACAGAGGGCGCTTGGCATCGCGCGAGTATATACACTATGGCGTGCGGATACCGCGCGCGCCAAAAGAGCTGTGCTAGGAGCAATGACCTCGCCTGCTGTGAAAACGCCGACGCAACCAACAACTCTTCTGCAGGTCCGTCGCCGCGGCGCTGTGCAACGCCGTTCACAATTTGTTGCGGGTGCCGAAAAGACGTGCCCCCCCCCCTCCCCTCCCATGGAAGCTGCTCCTTTGTCTTCACCCGCTCGACAGAGCGCCGCTGGCGTTTGTGTATCGGAAACAAACTGGTTGGGTGCTGAACGGTATAACCATAGGCAGTTCGGATGTACCTTCGCGGTGATTTCCGAACCCGAGTGCCCGGAATGAGTGAACACCCGATCATACATATTCAGCAAAACCCGAGAAAGAAACACGTTCCCCTAGCGCCTTCCGTTCGCCTACGCATAGCTTTGTAGTCTAATAATATGGGCGTAAATATCCTGCTAGGAGAGGTCAACACTAGAACACCGAAATTCTTACTTATAGAGAAAAGTGTATGTAAATATTACCGTTGTTGATAAGGAAGTATATTGGTACAGCCTGCCTGGGAGAGAATCTATCTTGATTGGCAATAATGAGTACCACCTGGAACTCCAAAAAGGCCATTACAGCCGCGTGTAATGGGATTGCTGCTTTGTATGTAGTACGCGCGTGATTATCGCGCTTTGGCGCGTATTACCGACAGCGACAATACCCGTGTGCTCTATCGTCGAGTAGGAGCGTATCTCTGGCCTTTTTCTTTAATTAAAAAATTTATATATAAAGACGGCCGAGAAGAGGTGAATGGGCGGTGAAATCTGGAATTTGGCTGTCTCCGAGCCCTCTTCTATAGCTTACTTGTGACGCAGGCACGCACACTTGTATACCCAACCGCGCCCGGAACTGCTTTCCGAAGCGAATATGCATGTTAACCATATTTATATATATATATATATAGCCGTGCGCGATATTGGCGCAGAAAGCAAGGAGAGCTTTGATATACTACAGTGTATACAACAACAGGGGCTCCGCAACAGGCCTCCTTCTCTCCGCTAGAGCAGGGTAGTGAACCAGACATGCATCACGCCTCATGCAAGCTCCCCGTCTTTCGTTGCCCTCTGTGCCCCTCGTAAGAGCATTGTATCTCTATTTCAGCGGCGTCACAGGGCACTATATATACGGCATCAAGGTGCGCGATGCACACATCGTGAGCGGGCTGAACGCTACAGCGCAGCGACATTTCTGGACCGAGTCTTGTACCCGTTCTCTAAGCGAACGAACATTTATACCGCTCGCTATTGGTGGCGGCTTGAGCGTACGTCCCCGTGTTCGTGACGTTTGAGCGAGCCTGGACGATCACTCGTGTGCGCCAGAAATGTTCGTTCGTTATCCGTTTGTAGAACACGTACAAGATCATTGCCTGGGGCGCGCGTTTCCCTTCACAAACATATATATATATATATATATATATATATATATATATATATATATATATATATATATATATATATATATATATATATATATATATATATATATATATATATATATATGTGTGTGTGTGTGTGTGTGTGTGTGTGTGTGTGTGTGTGTGTGTGTGTGTGTGGTGTGTGTGTGTGTGTGTGTGTGTGTGTGTGTGTGTGTGTGTGCGCGCCGCCAATCGCGCAAGCACTTCGACGAGACGTATTTGAACTGTAGTCAGGAGGATGCGCGCCGCTGGTTGCCAACAAGAGGTGGCGACGCTTTTCCTGCCGCGGAAAGTCGCTTGCTCCACCTGAATGACTCACTGTGTGTATACCCGGTACACACTTATCAGACAACGGAAGCGCGTGGCCTCTCGCCTCTCTCGGTGGTGACGCGGGCGCCTTGCGCGGCAGCCGTGGAAGGTGAAACAGCGAGTCCCGTGACAGATCTCGCTGTGTCCTGCGTGCGCTGCCGGCAAGCTCGTCGCATTCAGAGAAGAAATGATAGCACCGGAAAGAAACTACAGTTTATACTATACGATACGCGAAGAACCCATGCTCATTCATACGATCACGTTACGTCGCGATCGAACCTCAACTTGTCCGAGCAGTCCGCCTCCAGTGGTTACGGTTCTCGGCTGCTGACCCGAAAGTCGCGGGTTCCATTCCGGCCGCGGCGGTCGCGATTCGATGGAGGAGAAATGGTAGATGCCACTGTACTGTACGATATCAGTGCACGTTAAAGAACACCAGATGGTCGACATTTTTCGGAGCCCTCAACTACGGCGTGTCCCATAATCATAACGTGGTTTTGGCGCGTAAAAATTTCATGTATTATCATTAACGTGTCCGAGTAACGTATGTGATTCACTTGTGGCGACCCGTGCCAACGTCTGCCTGCCTTTTGTAAAATCAACCTTGCGCAGTCTCGGCCAACGGCAGAAATTTAAGTGTGTAGTAGTAAAGTGCGCACTTTAGCGATTTCGGTGATCACTGTATGTGCGCCCGCTGCTGTAGAGCGCACACTGTCAGTAAAGGATAGCATGCACGTCTTTAGAGGAAACATCGGCAATATAGCAAACGAAACTTTGCTCCTGAGATACAGTTTTTAAAGATGAAGAGGGGGAACATGCGACGACATTGTTATTATAACTTTTACGCTTTAAAGAAAGATAAAAGTCTTTCAACAGTAGATCTTCGTATGCTGTCACTTGTTGCGTCACTACGCAAACTTTCAGAGCAGTATTGGTCGTCGCCTTAGCGTATGCAACCATCTTTAATTAGGGCGTCGCCGTCGTTGCATTAATCGTTAAAGTAGCTGGAAAGGCCACTTGCAGTGATCTGCAAGATACGTCGAGTAAACGAGCTCTAGTTCGTTTAATTGATTATTATTTAACACGACTAAGGTTGCAATTTGTGCCCGTTGATTTGCCATTAGAATGCACAAAGTTGCGCGAACTGAGACGCGGAGAGAAGGAAGACACGACTAGACACACTCGAGCTTCGGATGTCTCATCGTGTCTTCCTTCTATCCGCGTTTCAGTTCGCGCAACTTTTGTGCATTCTTTTAATATGACTTCGCACTGGCTACCGGGGACGCAGTTACGTGCAAATTGTCCGAAACAATTTCAACCACTGCGAGTCATAGTGACGTACAACAAAAGCCTAATCACACAAGCACTTTTTCTATCTCTCTCCCTCTCTCCACACCCATCGACTTGTAACCTGGAGAATCGGACAGCAATCCTGCTGTTTACAATGAAACATATATTAACGAAAAAAGAGTTTGCAGAGTCGTGAGAAGTACACTACGAGCTTAGCGCGCCCACCGTATGGAAAGAGCGCAGCCGCGCGCGCGACAACTGCATTGGAAAACGTGAATCAATCAACAACGAAGAATCGCCTCGTATGTGGAAATAGGTGTATACCAGCACGCACTCCGACGCGGTTGCTTAGCCGCTAAGCTGTTCCGTTGCTAAGCCCGAGGACGCGACTTCGAGCCACGGCGGTCGCATTTCAATGGGGGCGAAATGAAAAAAAAAAAAAAAAAACGACCGTGTACTTATTAGATATAGGTGCAAGTTAACACGTACCCCAAGTGGTCAAAATTGATCCGCAGTTCCCTACAACGGCATGCATCGTAATAGTATCGCGGTTTTTGCATGTGAAATCACGAAATGTAATCTCTAACTTAAGTAGAATATATATTACCCCCAGCCCCCCCCCCCCCCCCCCCCCTTGCAGATTTCCCAAAGGTTTCCGTTGGTAAATTACGCTTGCCTGTGACAGACCACATTTGGCACTATGTCGATCGTTCCGACAGGCTGACATTATAGCTCTTGCGATGGCCTTTATACCGTAAGAACACGTTATTCTTCTCTTCTTTTGTGCACACGGGCTGAGCTCGACTGTAAGAACCTTCCGCTTGCGCGTGCAGATACAAGGGGTATAGGGCGGTTGCTCCACGTTAAAAAAAAAAAAAGAAACGGACCGCGAAATTAAAAAAGAAAACAATAATACGTATATATCTTCGGTGTTCGCGTGGCCGAGGAGTCGCTCGGCGTGCAATCGTCGTGCGGCGGCGAGGTGCAGTGGGCGGCGGGCATGCATGAAGCCGGTGCGCGCCCTTCCCTGGGCGGTTCCCCCTCTCGGGATCATTGTTCGCTCATAGGAAAAGGCCACCTAATTGTTTGCCCGTTCTAATTCCGTGTCGCTGCACTGTTACTGGAGCGGAGAGTGACACCGCAACTACGGCGGTGGGCGCGCGCTCATTCTGCCATTAGGCCTCCCACCCGGCGTCAAAACTCGCCCAGCGGGTCACCGGGCGCTGTCCTCCTCCTCGCTTTCGTGTTCACGCATTGTCTCTCGCATCCTCGTCGCCGCCGCACACTGGCAGGAATGCGTATTTCTTTCTCGGCGCTGCGGTTTCGGGCCTAGCGGCGCGAGACGAACGGCTTCAGTGCGGAGTTCCGTGGCAGAGCAGAACGTGCGACCCGTACAGCCAGCTTTCCAATATGTTATGGCGTCCGCAGGTTTTCCTAGTAATAACGCAGTCGTTTGGCATAGGCGCAGCCAGATGCTGTTAAATCCCCCCCCCCCCCCCGAATGTTTTCAGTTTGCATGTGTAAATGTCACTGGCGTAGATGTGGTTTTAGGGGTGCTCAACGCCCCCCCCCTGAAACTTTAACATTATATATATATATATATATATATATATATATATATATATATATATATATATATATATATATATATATATATATATATATATATATATATATGTATATATATATATATATATGTGTGTGTGTGTGTGTGTGTGTGTGTGTGTGTGTGTGTGTGTGTGTACACGCGGACTCACACAAACACACTCACGAACATTCATGAAGGTGGTCGAGACCCCCTTAAAAATAATTAAAAATTCTGGCTACGTCCCTTGTATATCACACGCACACACACATATAAACACAGGCACGGACATATATATTGGGACACACCCTATACCGCTAAAAAACAATAATAAAATGCGGGCTACGCCCCTGTCGCTTTGGATGCCTGCGTACCCAGGACCCCAATTTACACAAACACACACAATAGAAAACGTTATTACGCTAGAACTGTGTTCGTAGGTCTCCAACTAGCCCATCACGAAGTCGGGTGCATTAATCGGCCAATTGCAGGTAGCGCTTGCGAACAAATAGCTCTGAGAATTTGGTCCCAGTTTATATCTTCGTCCCCTGTTGACGAAGGCGCACACTGTACGGAGGCGGCACAACACATCGTTTAAAAAAAAATGTGCTGGCTTGTATGTACTGTTCGTTCCATCCCTTCGTGCTCATAGTCTTAGTGCATGATATCATGACTGAGGGTGGCCCCAACGGACTTGCTCTTCATTATTTCATTGTTTTTGTTTTGTCCATTGCTAGACGACCGTTATCGATGCATTTTGCATTCGAACCACACATTTAGTTCATGCACAAACATATGCGCTCATGTATACAAACAGTATATTCTTTCGACGAACTTTGCAACAGCCATTCCCGAAATTTTGTGAATGCGGGACCATGGAATACTTAGGCCTAATAATTTATTTACTCGGTTCTACCATGCAGCCTCCAGATAAGTGTACACATCTGTGCAAGGAAGTGGACGGTACATTTTCCTTCGATGCATTTTTCAAATCAGTGAGTAATTGTGCAGCGTAAGGGGGATTTTGATGGAGTAACAGATAAAAAAAAAGAAGTTAAAACATGTACTGTGGAGAATGAAGCGTCGCAACAAGGGCCGCATCCATTCCGATGCTCCAGGTATGCGTAAAGACGGGCACACTTGCAACTTGTGGCTCCGGCACATCACCTTCACTTGCCCATTACCGCGCCCATTAACGCGAACTGCTGAAAAGTTGTTCAGGAGTTCACGCTAAAGGACTCTGCTCTAGGGAACTTGCACTCCGTCTGACGCTCTACGGTTTACGAACGGAAGAGTAATATGCTTACACGCCAGAGACAAAGGATTTCAAAACAGGCAAAAAAGAAATTAAATAAAAGTGACGCTCAAGCTTTCCTGTACAGCGTTTGGAATAGTGGAAAACTTAAAGCGAACGGTTGCCAATGGAGTGCGCAGGTGCGCGTTAGGACGCGGTCCGGGGCTTGCGCACTGTGTGACCCGCATTCGTAGGCCTTATGGACGGTCTCACCTCCGTATGAGCTCCAGCTTTCCGCTCGGTTCGACTCTGGCCTTGGGTCGGCCCCGGGCTGGAAGGCGTCTCAGCGGCGCTCCTCCGCGGGCCCCGGGGCCTCCTTCATCCCGGCACGGCGACTCGGGGCTGCAGTGCGGCGTCGTCTCGTAGAATTGGCAGCAGCCAAGTCCGGGCCATGCCGTCCATTCACATCGGGCCCGGAGCGCGAAGCACCCTCTCGGCGCGCAAGCGTCCCGCTTCCTCGTCCAGGAACACCGGCATGGCCAGATCAGTGGGTCTCCAGAGCTCGCAGGGCTGACCAGCAGCGCGCAAAAGTCGCCGGCCCGGGTCCACAGGCTGTACTCGCTTTGAAGCGGCCGCACGCTCGCAGACTGGGTCTTTTCTGTGAGAGGTCGTTGAACCCAAGCCGCGGTCTCTGCGCGAGTTTGGCACAGCGAGCGCGGGGAGAGTGCGAGCACCGGCAACGAGGAGGAGGGGGGCTCGGGCGCCGGGGTCTGGCAACCGGGGGCCTGACGTCACGACGACGTCTTCAATGCCCAAACGGGGGGAGCCGTTGGGTCGGGGAGAGGGCTGCTCCTCCCTCGCCCCACGCTGGCTACAATAAGGCGCGCGCACTATAGGGGGTTATATAAAAGCTCCCTTCGGGGAATTCGAGCTCCGGCTTTCCTCCTCGCCGCCGCTCGAAGCTGGGTCGGCGGTTTGCTTCCGCGCGGGCTCCACTTCCGGGTTCGGACGAGGTGGCTGCGCCCGCAGTTGGGCGCGCGCTTCTCGGGGGCCATTTCTGCGCCGAACGGCTCAAGGTCGCGATGCTTGATCCACGGCTTCCTGCGAGTCTCTCATTCACGCTTTGCTGAGATCGTTGATCCAGAGACACAGAGAGACTCGAATGAAGGGCGCGTACCTACCAAAGGAAGTCGTCCGTCATGCAGAGAGGCCCCCGCGCGTTTCGCGGAAAGCGCACAGGTGGGGCGCTCCGCAGCTGCCCGCGAGGAGCACGGGTCACGGACGCCCCGCGCACTTTGCTTTCGAGTGGCCATAACTTAGCCCGCCGTGCAGCCGTTTTAGGAGCAGCTCACAGCTGGAGCGGTGGCAACGACCTTTTCGAGCCAGATAGCGTATCGGGAGGGGCCCCCACGGATAGCGACCTTTTTGTGTGCCCGCGCTCACACCCTTCGCAGGTTAGGCGGACGCCCAACAGGTCCGGGCATTCGCGAGGCTGAACGAAGCTGGAAACTCGGTCAGGTTCGCTCGACCAGGCAAGTGTCCGAAAGGGAATCGCCATCTTGCCGGTTCTGCTTATGTCTCCCGGCTGGGTGATAACTTTCACGACAAGCGGCGCATATTATAGGCGTGCAAGGGGGCGCGCGTGAAAAAAAAAAAAAAAATATGTTGAGGAGCAATATTGTGGGAGTTCGCAAGCCCTTGTCGGTGATTCGTGAGAGCGCCGGCCCGGCGAATGTAGGTCGCTGTAGGATGATCAGCAAGCTCTCTAAGAGCTATGTCGAGTGCACAGGTGTTTGAGATAACGGAAAAGCCCATCCTCTCAGGGGCAGTCGTGGTTCACCTTCGGGCGCAGGCAGGCAGGCTTGAAAACGTCTTTTCCCTTTCCGTCCGGCTATTTATTTTCAAAGGCGCCTGGCTCCTATGGTGTCTTGTCGGTGCATTAACTGCAAATTATGGACGTGGCTGGACGTCCGCAGGATTAATAAATAGCCAATTAACTACCTGCATTATCTGTCACTGTGAAATATGCAGCTCGGACGACGCGCCACGCTAGTTTGTACAGAAGTATGAATATTATGCACCAAGGTGCGCGCGTTCCCACGCGCTGGTCAGTTTCTGGTCTCTGTATGCAAGTGGACTTGTCTGATAGATTTGCGGCCCCTTGGGTCCCAACCTAGCCCCTCGTCAAGCCTGACTCCGTCATTCTCACTTCCATTTGTTTTCAATAAAGTTTACCCCCGCCCACCGTGCCGGCATTTCCGAAATTGGTCGGCGTATTGATCACTTTCGTATACGCAATGCCTTGTGCATAATAAGCTGTTTGTCGTAGACGCGTAGGCATATAGGCTTCAATGCATGCGTGTTAACGCTACAATTAATCGGAATTTTGTCTTTATGTTTGCCATTATATAATATTTAGTTGCCACTCAGGTCATTTAGAGCGAGCAGTAAACGCGATTGGAATGGACCTGTATGTGTATTCGAAGGGCGGACTAGAAAAAAAGGCCATTCGTTGAAGGAACTGCGTTTAGGAGTTCGCGAACCTCACTTCATGATAACCATAAGCAAAGATAAAAATAAAACGCGCATGATATATGATCAGTGAAAAAATAAATTTGCCGGAAAAGTCCGGAGAGTAATAGATTGGACATCGTGCAATAAATCTTGTAGAAAGGCGAATACAGTGAATGGCCCGAATTTCCCTCTTGCAAAATCGTTCAACCTCGCAATCGAATTTCACGGGACTAAGTTCTATCTAGCACGTCGTTTCCAAGCAGCTAATTAGTCAAGTAATAAAATGAAAGCAACCTATAGCAACTCCCATCGCTGGCAGGCAAAATCTCTGTAATGTCGGGGTAGTTCGCCTCGGTGATCGCCAAGAAGAACTGACAGGGCACCTTCTGCATTCGGCTGAGACGATTCGAAGGCGAAAGTCTTCTTCTCTTTCCTCTCAGTCGATGTATTCACCCTTCCCCGCCCCCCTCCGAAAGCCTGCTGCACCTAAAGCTGTATTCACACGACGGACGCGATCGCGGACGAATCAGTCACGTGACATTTGACGTGATTCGGATCTCTCCGCAGCCAACATTCACACGACAGGGGAGAATTCACGCTACAAGCGAGGATTTCGGCATTGCTCCCCGAGGATCCCAACTGTGATTTGGGCCTCCGTCGTCGCGCGGACCGAAGCGGGAACGCGTGAATGGCTGACGTATGGTGACGTAGTACGCAATCTGCAGGGTCGAATCACGATTTGGTCAGTCGGGTGAATGCAGCTTAACGTTTTTTTTTTTTTGCACTGCCACCAGGATCGGAGGCATTGCGAGCCTTCTGCACGTCACCTGGTTTTGCACTGCTTCCGTGATCGGCACGCCTTTGACCAAGCAACGATGTCATGCGATGGCATCACGTTATGTGACGTCATGGTGACGTCACAAATTTTGGCTGTGGCTATATGTGACTTCATAATGATATCGTCTGGTGGCGTCATCGCGCGATGATGCTTTCTTGCATCACTAGCGTTGACGCCGACGGTCAATTTTCGCGTTTGATGAGGCATCTAAGGCTTCCGCCTTAAGAAGTTCGTTTAGTGTGGAGCATCCCATCGGAGCGTCGCTGCACTGAACCGTCCGTTTCATAAAGTGCACGAAGGCGCTGCTGCAACCCGAAAAGATAAAAAAAATGAGTTTGTGCTTTGATGGTTCCTAGCTTAGGTGAATGGAAATGGGAACGTTTCGGAGGCAGAAGCGAGCGGACAGCGTCCGCACAAGATAACGCCCGACAGTCCCGAAGGCCGTAAGCTAGTTTCGCCTTGGGGCTCCTTTTCACTTAACGAGGGTGGCAAGGCACGCGCGAACGAATGCTCTATTAACGCCAGCAAGGATCATTCAGTCTGAGAACTGGTCAAGGACCCCCAATCAAAGAATAAAATACTGCCCTTGGTAGCCCTATATACAACGCGCATTCCACTGGGAATGCACTACATATCTACCACCGCCACAACTATATCTGAAAACAAAAGTCAGCCTATCGAGAAGATCGGCCTTACTGGCCATGTATAATTCATTCGGCAATCATGCGACCTACAGCCATCCAAAAGAGGAGAAGCGGGAAGAAAACTTGGTTGGTGTTATGAGCAATGCTGAATCACGATTGTAGCGGAATGTCAAATTACTCTTCAACAATATCCTTGCCAGTCTTGCCAAATACAAACTCCACTTATTGCTTCCTGAAGGCCCAGTGACAGTGTGATACATCGTTTGATGGCCACGCTTTCTGCAGTGACGTCATTGGGGCATAGAGAGAGAGAGAAAAAAAGGGGAGGGAACGGGGTATCTGTGAATGTCAAAGTCCGAACCAAATTTATATAATCTCCGTTAAAACAATGCATCTAACTATTCTTCTTCAGAGTTCTTAGCGCAGAGCCTTTTGACAGAGTGAAGCGAAAAATGTATGTGAAAAGTTTCTTCGCTAAACACCCTAAGAAGGACGTCGTACACTAACAAGTGAGGCCCTTGCAGATATAGTTAACAGCTCGCCGAAGAAGCACCTCTTAAATCCTACGTGAAGTCCGTCCCATAAGCTATGTAGATTGTAAGAAAAACTCGGCCCGATAATATCTGCACGTCTCGCGATAAGAAAAGAAAAAAAGAAACGTGTTTGCTACTGTTTTTGTTTTCACATACGACGGGGCTGAGCGACCGCCTTTGAATGCGCGGTGATTGCTTTTACGAGTGCGCACGCATCGCTTGCTAGCCTTACCCTTTCCCTTCTTACAATTTCCTCTTCCGGCTTCCCTGCCTCCCACTGCGTAGGGTAGCAAGCCGGAGGTGACCTGGTCAACCTCCTGCCGCCTGTGGCTTGGAGTGTCTTTCACGAACAGCTCTGCTTACCGAATCGGAATGGCAGACAGTGCTGCATGTGCTCACTGTGGCAGCGAGAAAACCATTGCGCACGTGCTGTGTCATTGTCCTCACTACAGCTCCCAGAGACAACAGCTCTCAGCAACGCTAGCACGCCTCGATGACCAGCCGCTTTCTGAACAATCAATTTTGGAGTGCCGGAACGTTCTAGCTTCCAAGCAGAAAGCGACAGAGGCGCTGCTGAAGTTTCTCCGCTCAACCGACCTCGCTAAACGACTATGATGCTCCCGTGCTTGAGTGTGTGTGTGTGTGTGTGTGTGTGTGTGTGTGTGTGTGTGTGTGTGTGTGTGTGTGTGTGTGTGTGTGTGTGTGTGTGTGTGTGTGTGTGTGTGTGTGTGTGTGTGTGTGTGTGTGTGTGTGTGTGTGTGTGTGTGTGTGTGTGTGTGTGTGTGTGTGTGTGGTGTGTGTGTGTGTGTGTGTGTGTGTTTTCCTTTATTTTTTTTACTCTTTCTTTTTTCTTCCTTACCTTTCTATCCCCCCTTACCCCTTCCCCAGGACAGGGTAGCAAACCGAAAAACTTTCTTCTAGTTAACCTCCCTGCCTTTCCCTTAACCTTTTCTCTCTCTCTGCCTACCTTGCCTTCTCTCTGTGTTGGGTAAGTTCCCAAAGCCTTGGGCTTTTACGCACTTCACTCGGGCTGATATTGGCATTCCATTTTCAACCTGTTAAATGCGAGGGTCACAAAATATGTTCTAGAATTATTTTTCGCCATTTGTGAGACTCAGCTCGCGTACGCATAGTAAATTGATTTTTCGTAGTCTTGTCGAGGGTATGTTGAATTATGTTGGCACGAGAAGTGATAAACTTACCGAAAGAGAATCTGTAATTATGGTGGCTGACGATTATAGCTTTTCCATGACAATTGGCGTATATAATCCGGAAGATGATAAAAAAAAAAAAGACCATGAAACAGCGGGAGAGAAGATGCATACACTATACGGCCTTGTCGAGGACTAACTGCCGAAATATACAGCGTCATTCCTCCATTCACTTCGATCGGGTGGCCAAACATTTCGACGCCCAGCAGCGAAGAATTATTAATAGAGCGAGAGAGAGAGATGCTGACGTCTTAAAGAAACTCCTCACTCCGTATCACTCGTAGTTATCTACGTATAATCCCTGCAGGGCAGTTTTCAACCGCAGCTACAAGGAGAGTGGATTGGAGCGTCGCCCTTCGACACATGCGCCCACTAGAGTTACTGTATATGCTACCTTTATGTAGCTTAGTTGCGCGTATAGGTCCGGCTAGCAACCACAGCTATGCGGCGAAGCCGCACTCAGGTTTGGCAGGTGACATGCTTAAGCGTGTCGCCGACCAGCGATGAACTTTATTGGCTACAAGTATATAGTGTTAATCCAGTTCGCTGCAGCGGCGGCGTATAGGGGAACAAAATAATTGGCCTGAGCATCAGCTTCTCCGCAATGCACGGTTGCTAGCGGCGTTTGGAAAACAGACGCGCAACTCTGCTACTTAAAGGCAGCATATACAGTGACTCTGGTGCCCACTGTTCTTCAACGAAACTTCGCGGCAATCCGATTGAAGATAGAGGCTCCTTCGCTAGAGAGACGGCGTTGCGGCTCCTGTGCATAGTCTATGCATACAAGCTTTGCACGTGTACGCTGAGAACGATCGTTTGAGCCTGCACGAGTAAAAAGCGTTTCCCGGGGTCGGGGTGGTCGAGTCAACACCCGACGGCGGAGGCGGCCGCGGTCCCGGACCCGTTCAGAGCCGTCGCGTGCTCTTACGCACGCCGGCTCGGCGGGCAGGTCTGGCGCGCGGCCGCTTGCGAGGTCTCCGCGCACGTACTACGCTCTCGACCTCACGCGCTTATCAAGGTGAAAGCGAAAGGCTTCTCGCTCGCGTCGCTTTCAGCGCCATTTCAGCAGCCGGTGGCCATTCACTTATCGCCCGACCGGCATTAGCACGGCGGCCTTTCGGAGCCGCGATAGCACACTCTCGAGTGTTTCTCTTTCGGCGCCTTTATTATTTTGTTCTGTATCGCGAAAGAGAAGGGGGTGGAGGGGGACTATGCTCTATTTTCCACACGCTTTGTGCATATACGGCGATTTCCGTAGCTGATCGACGTCTCGGGAATACGCGCGGGCGACAACTTCTTCCGCCAGGAAGCAGGAAAAGATGGCCGCGGAATGCGGAGCGAGGAAGCGTGCCGCTTACAAGTTTACTTCTTGTCCTTTCGTTACCAAACCTTTGCGGCCAATCTGCCTTTCAAGCAGAACTTGCACGGCGTGAACAAATAAATGCGAGCGGCTCTCTCCCTCTCTCAATATGCCTTCTGCATCGAAGGATGGCGTATCACGGCCACATAGAAAAGCCAGTTTCGGGTAGAAAACGTCACGGTTGTTTGATGTGCACTAGCCTCGCTAGGAAGCAGAGGATAAAGTGGTAAGCATAAGAAATAAAAACAGTTAGCACACTACAACAGCAGCGACATCGTATGTTACGTCATCAGCAGAGCGGAGGCCTCCCCAACACGTATACACCGTGTTAGCGATTTGGCTCGGCGCGTGAGACTACACCAACGCATCCGCGTGCAGCCGAGAAGCATACACAAATTACCGGAATTGCTCTGTAGTCGCTCCCATGTGGCTATGCTGTCCACGGATTGCCACTGTACTCGGCGTGGGACGCAATACCGACGTGCGCTCCGTGCCGAATATTGCGTCCCGACCTGCGTCTCGCATAAACCACCAGCAAAGGACGAATGGAGGCGGTGATGACGATGTCGCTACAGGCGGGTTTAGCCTGGCAGAGCTCGCCGGGAATGGCTCCAACGCAGCATATTTCACAGCGTGTCACTTAATTCATCAGTACCTCACTGAGAAGTCGGAAGAATGCGAGGCATTTGTTTGCTCACGATCCGCGTTCCTTTTTGGGAAAGGAATCTGATCAACGCGCTCGTGGGGAAACGCTATTTTTCTCATGATGTCCGCTGCAAGCCTCCTCCTTTGAGGATATAATTTCCCGCAGGGCCACCTGAAGTGCTGTACGTCACCTATATCTAAGTGCACGATGAAGAAGTGGCGTCCCTGAATGACCTTGAAGGAGTGTAGAAAGAACGGTGTCCTGCTTTGTAATAAATGTATGGAATAGCGTATGCCGCGCGGAAGGCAGCCGAAGAAAAATTAAGTTATGAGGTATTGCATGCCAAGACCACGATATAATTCTGAGGAGCGCCGTAGCGGGGAACTCTGGGTTAATTTTGATCACCTGCGGTTCCTTGACATGCACCTGTAATTAAGTACACATTTTTTTTCTGTTGCTTTTCTTTATTCTGCCGTCGTCGAAAATGCAGCAGCTATAAGCGGGATTCTAATCCGCGTCCTATAAATGCCTAGGCAGACGAAAGCCGAGCTGTTAGTACAGAATGATGGACATTCGGCTAAGTTGTTACGCGGAAAACCAGCGCGCGCTCTTGTTAAGCGTCTAACGGCTTTATTAAGTTGCTGAGTGATTCGATTATACGGTAACCGAGTGTCAGTGCGGATAGAATGCATTAATGCATTTTAAAAATATAAATCGACCTCTTAATCGGTCGGGCTTTTGCCAAAAGCAAAATCATCATGTATGTGTGCAAAGTAAGCGACTCCAGCTTTTTCATGAGAAACCCTACCCCCCTCATTTTCTTTCTTTCTTTCTTTCTTTCTTTTCGCTAAGCTCTGCAGACTTGGGGCCGTGACTTCCAAACTAAACGTCGCACCGAGGCTCTCAAAGGCGAACACCGGGACATACAAACAGGGCGCAACCACCTTCACTCTGACGCGTACATATATAGGCATCATAATGGGACGTCGCAGTTATAGCTGCCCCGATCAGGCCAAAGTCGAGCCGCGGGCACGTGCACTGGAGCGGCCGTGGCAGCCATTTCAGCGCGCACCACAAGGCATAAGTGAAAATGTGACGTCAGGGGTCGGGGTGGCATGCACTGATGCGGCGTCATCCTGGATTTCAGTGCTTTCTTGTGGTTCTCGAAACGCGCTTCACTAGTGTTTTCTGTCATCCGTGACGGCACTATACGGTAAAGTATGTCACATTACTGTCAATTTTCTCAAAACTTTCTGCAATTTTACGTGCCAAAAAAAAAAAAAAGTGTTAAAAATCCTTGAACGCGGGGTGTCGTGGAGCCGAAGTTTCGACAAGTGGTCTTATCTTCTTCGAGGATTTTTTAAAAGTCTCTTGAATGACACTCCGTGTTCAAGGATTTTTAACATCTCTTAAAGCTTCCTTCTTCCCCTGAATTTCTGCCTAAAAAAAGAAAAAGGAGCACGATCTGCGTACAGGGTGAAAATGTTGACTACCTAAGGCTCTTGAACGTGCACTCGTTCCCATCGGGCAAACTGCACACCCAGGTACGTGCGTAAATACATGAACATCCCTCGTTCTCAGCAGTGCAGCTCCATAGCTGTACCGAGATACCGCGGTGGGTGGTTCCGCATGCGTCTGACTTCATTATCCAAAATGAATACTTCAAGTTATCGCTTGCGAGGTAATATTGAGACTCGCATATCAAAGGCAATGTATTATGTAACAGCGTACCAGGGTTCTCGGGAGGTTAATGCGTGCGGGACAGGGTTCGTAATAGAAACTCGGGAAAAGTCCCCACCTTCGTGTGGCGTCGAAATGCGTCGGGTCCGCGCAGTTGCTTCGAGATCTGTTTTCGTCATGTTACAAGGGACGCTGGTGAAGGCGAGTCGGGATTTCGGAAGCCATCACGGACAGCGCGAGATAAGAAGAGGCCCCTGCCCCGACAGTAATTTCGAGACAAAGCTCGCGTGTTGAGTGCTCTGAAGTGGAGGGGGGGGGGGGTGGACTTAGCGCAGTCCCTTCCGCGAAACAGGGTTCGTTAACACCGGTCGCACGGCGATGGAAAAGAATAAGCTTTCGGCGTTGTGTTGGCTTGAACGAGCGAGAATTATGCGGGGCGTGTCAAGAGTATGAAGACTGGGACTCAAGAAAATGCTAAGTGAATCGCGTGCTTTGAACGGACGGCAGCGCGTTACACACACACACACACACACACACACACACACACACACACACACACACACACACACACACACACACACACACACACACACACACGCACGCACGCACGCACGCACGCACACACACACACACACACACACACACACACACACACACACACACACACACACACACACACACCACACACACACACAAAATTGTAACAGCAAGCTCTCCCAGACTTTGTTCACTGTGGCTGATGCTACGGGAATTCAGCTGCTGCTGGCTGGCAGAATAGAGCAGTAGTAATTGTTTGGGCTTTACCACCATATGATTATGAGAGACGCCGTAGTGGTGGGCTCCGGAAATTTCGACCGCATATGGTTCTTTAACGTGCACCTAACTCTAAGTACGCACGGGCCTCTAGCATTTTGCCTCCATCTAAATGCGGCCGCTGCGTCCGGGATTTGATCCCGCGACCTTCGGGTCAGTTGCAGAGTAGATCATCGCAGGACAGAGCACATACATCTGTATTCTACCCATATATTGATGCGCCGCCGATCGGCTCTGGGGCCGTTTTCCGAGAAGATCACTTCTGGTGATATCGCATTTAGCGAGCGCTGATTGGCTGGCTGAGGAAAAAAAAAGGCAAGTAGTAGCTTCAGTCATTGGGCACGCGAGATCATGCGTCACACAAAGGGACACCGTATATATCTGACAGGGATTGTCTTAGCATACGGCCCCTGTTCTCCACGGTAGTACGCGATGAAACAACCAAGTGTTCACATATGTAAGTATAGGCGTTAAATGTGCCTTCCAGCGCGTCATTCCTTTATCAAAGCGAATGGCTGTCTTTCGCACAACACTCCGTTCTCGTGGTCGGATGAGTTTGCGAGCTCCGCTAGCCCGCATATATTTCCTCTCCTGCCGCGCTCTAAAATTATAGATTTCGGCTTTTGCAGGAAAGATAACAGCTCCTGCAGATCCGCTAACAGTTGTAGAGCCATCCGTGTATCATAGGACTACGTCGACTGCTGTGGCACTACGCAGTGCACTTCGAAGAATTGAACTAAAGTCAACACAGAAACGGGGCATATTTACAGACTCGAAGTCAGCCCTGCAGTGTCTGTCATCAGCTTTACGTCGTGGTGCACAAGGCCAACTAGTATTAGAAATAAGAAAAGCTTATGAGCAATTAAAAGACAAAGGGCATGACATCTTTTCGGTGGCTTCCAGGCCAATGTGGGATCGACGGCAACGAACATGCCAATAATTTTGCAAAGAATGCTCATGAAGGTGGTGTGCAGGAAGCCATTCCACTATTACGAACCTATGCAGCATCAAAGATTCGCTCGCTCGCACGTGATCTAACGCATTTAATGTGGAGTACGTCCGGTTTTCTGCATACACGCCTTCACCGTCTGGATCCATCACTTCAAATTCCATCCGGACTATCCCGATTCGAAACAACAGTCATCTGCCGCCTGTGGCTTCGAGTGTCTTTCACCAACAGCATTTGCTTACCGAATCGGAATGGCAGACAGTGCTGCCTGTGCTCACTGTGGCAGTGAAGAAATCATTGAGCACGCCCTGTGTCATTGTCCTCACTACAGCTCCCAAAGACAACAGCTCTCAGCCACTCTAGCACGCCTCGATGACCAGCCGCTTTCTGAACAACCAATTTTGGAGTGCCGGAACGTTCTAGCTTCCAGCCAGAAAGCGACGAAGGCGCTGCTGAAGTTTTTCCGCTCAACCGACCTTGCTAAACCACTATGATGCTCCCGTGCTTGAGTGTGTGTGCGTTTTAAATGCGAAGCATTCCTTATTTTTTCTTTATTTTTTTTACTCTTTTTTTTCCTTCCTTACCTATCTATTGCCCCTTACCCCTTCCCCGGTGCAGGGTAGCAAACCAAGAAAGCTTCTGGTTAACCTCCCTGACTTTCACTTAACCTTTCTCTGTCTCTCTCCTGCCAAAACCATCTTTCTGACTCACGGTTTCTTGTGTGGGATCTCTTAGAGCGCAGCTCTTGGGCACCCGTTCCTACGTTGAGCGGCGTTGCCGTTGGCGTCGGCGTAACCGATAGAGTGAACGAGGACGAAAGAGAGCGAGCGCGGAGTCGGCCGATATCGCGAGCCACTGGCTTCTAACCTCTCTTTCATCCTCCGTCACGCGCGCTGGCCCCTCGGTCGGAGCTCGTGCGCATGCAGGGCTGTCACGTGCACTGCGGCTGGCTTCGCTTGTCGTAACGGGGCTGTCGGCGTTTCGCTTCGTTCGCGACGCCTTCAATGCACAGAGTGGTGTGCGTAGCACTCGAGCGCTGGCAGTTTCTGTGGCAATATGTAACGAATGTTATATTGCTACAAATGCGGATAGCCAAAACTTCAAACACAATTGTCTTTGCCCCAACATGAAGCTGCGCTCAGAATTCGCATTAGGCAGCATCGTAATCGTCGGTGAATTTTCTTGTGACGTCCGAAGGTTGATAGATGCTGTGGTCGGTGCATGTTGGCGTACTGTTGCGCACGCCTCATGTCGTGGTTCTGACACGTAAAATCCCGTAAAATCCCGTACTTTATTTTTACCTATGTTACGTTTTATGCCCTCGCCTTTTGCTCGCGCTTTTGGGTTGTTATTATGTAAGCGTTAACATCTGATAAGTGATAATACGAATGATTGATGTTCTCTTTCTCTGACACTTTATTGCCGCGTGCACTCTATACGCACTGGATGTATGAACGAAGAGACTATCGAAGGCTATTACCATTCTTCGCGTCATTCACTGCCTTGTCCGTATGTATAGAAACGGGCGAATTAAATGACCTGTATAACGGGCACGTTTTCTTTTCTATATACCACAGAAAACTGTGTACTACATGTGGGGAACAGAGCGGGCGGGGCGGCCGCTCTGTTCCCCGCATATACGGCACGTCAAATGGTATACTTCCGCCGATCGCGACGCGGCTCGTGGGTCATGTGTGTCATATAGTCCGTCACGTGTGCCGGGTTGTGGCGGGAAGAGCGCTCGCAAGAGTGCAGTTCCCATGAGCGTCGAGGTGAAGAGACAATGAGCCCGGGGAGGTCAGCCCAGCTGCGGGACAGCGGAATGGGGTCGTAAATCTGAATCCGGGCCTCGGGCCTCGGTGTCACGAGCTGGTGCCTCGCTCGTCACGCTTCGCGGTGGCCCAGGTATTGTCCATGCGGCGCACGCGGGACCCGCAGACTCTGCGCCAGAGGCTCGCGCCCGAGCGCGTGGCTCTCCGTCCGTGTGCGCAACCAGCTATACAGGAGCGCGTTGCCAAAGGCGGGTTCGGGCGGAACAGGGTTCACTGGTGCAGGGCCGCAAGTCGTCCTCAGCACGACACGCATTCATGATTTCTTTCGCTCTATCATTTCTCGCAAAGTGCATGCCTGGTTGATTGGCTGTGTGTGTGCGTGTGCGCGTCGTCCTTCGCAGATGTGTTTCGACGGCGGCCGGAGATCTGCATTCCACGGCGCATGCCTCGTTTACAGCACTCGGGCCACGTTGAGATGCGGGCCGGGACATGCCGCTCGCGGACGCCGAATGATATGCTATAACGCTGCGCGGTGGACACGTGAGATGCGTGAAATATAGCTACGGAGAATGATCCCAATCTGGCCTTGCCTTTTGGTCGCTCCTTGGAGCGACCTTGCGGTGCGTCGAGCTCCGAATTTCGTTGTTAGAGAGAAAGAGAGAGAGAGAACGTTCTGTACGATATCACTGCTCGCAATGCAACGATCACGAGTAGTATATCTAACAGCAGGTTTCGAATTTTTTCCTTCATCTGACGCGCTTTTGAGTCTGTAAATCGTTGCAGCCAAAGTTCAAGCTCTCCGAGCTTTGTTGAACAATGGGAATTCGAAGCTGAATGCTTTCGTCTATATAGTTCTAAGCTCGAACGCCTATCACGCTGCCCTCCTGCTTCGATCCTCTCAGTATAAGTCTTAACCTTCAGCGCAGATTCACGCATGCAATAAATGGATTATTGCGTATGTGTGTATGTGTGTGCGTGTGTGTTTGTGTCGCAATCAGAAAGATCCAAAGAAAGTATCAACCAACAAGAAATCAGTTATACTTGAGGCGTTCCAGTATAATTGTCGTCCTACTATCCGTCCCTGTTTTTCAGCGAAAGCTGTTATGACTTGTGAGATCACAACAACAGCCGTTTTTGGTGCCGTAGTTGTCTGCCGCCGCCGGTGTCCATAACCGCTATCGCGCAAAATGAGAAAGAAATAAAATTACAAACAGATATCCAGGATCGGTTGGGATTTGAACATGTGCCCTCTACGTGGCAGTCGAGTATTCTAGCGCAGAGCTAGCCACGCCGGTGCTTGAAACTCCTTCGCAAAAAGATCCTATTAAGGCATCATGTCGGGCCAGAAATCGCGTGAACATATGGAATATAGCGTGGTAGGAGAGTAAAATAACAACCAGGCGTCACACAATGCGAATTGCGCAACTACCGTGTGGTTTAGAGCTTCCCACCCACTACAAAGTGCTCAGCTATAATTCTTCATCGGCATCAGTCACAGCATCAACAAAGTGCACATAATGTCTTACAGATGTGTAACGGCTACCTCGCTTCTCCGCAGAATGACGAATAATGGCATAGTGGGTGCTTCCATACTTCACGAAATTTATGATTTATGGCGTAGTGAATACCCTGCAAGTACTTGTATTAGTTACCCCAAGAGAGTTTACAATAGAAAAGCCACTCTTCCAGCTTTCGCTGTGATTGTGCTGCGTGTTCCGCGCAGGCCTGGCGTTTTCTATTTCGCCATGGCGCATCGTGGTATAAGGCATAGCTGCATTAATTCACCAACCACATGCAATACTCTCTCTCTATCTTTCTCTCTTCAACAGTCGGCATTACGAACAGCTTGAACTGCTACAGATGGCTTAAAAGGCTTCTTATAGGCATGTATATAGCGCAGCGAAAGAAACACACACACACACACACACACACACACACACACACACACACACACACACACACACACACACACACACACACACACACACACACACACACACACACACACACACACACACACACACACACAAACGCGCGCGCGCGCGTAAAATAAGGAAACACTGATAGGAACGCGACACAGGCGCTTTGAGGGCTTCGTTAGCACTGCTGTATGCAGCTGTGCCTGTGCTTATTCATGCCTTGCACTGTAGGCCATTCTCGTATATCGCAGTAAGGAAGGAGGTACAGAACACTCCGCGGCCTGGAGCGTTGCGTGCAACGAAGGCGTTTTTGCCCTTGCGTGACTTGAAATCTCCCGCCGCGGCAGCGTGCGTACGTACTGCATGTGCGCTCGCTCGATGCCTTGTGCAGTGCCTTCGTCCTTGATCCCAGCACGGGGTATCTGTCCATTAACACCTCCAACCATTTCCCTATTTCGCCTCCCTTGTTGAAGTAGTGCTGGAGTCGCAAGCGTCTGTCGGACCCTGCAGAGTGTTTTCTCCGAGCAACAAGGCGGCTGAGAGAAGGACGATTGCTCGCAAACTGTCCGCTGTCTCTATCTGTCCGCCGCTTTATCAATAACGCGAGACCAATCGGCCCAAGCACACGTGCTAAAGCTACCTAGTGTGCCGTGATTGCAGCCTTCCCGGTCCATCTGGATTGACGGTCGCTGCATGCGCTCACCGAGCGTGACAGGTCCGCCGGTTCGTCCGTAGCGGCGGGAAAGGGATAGACGGAGAACAACAGGAGCGCCTCTCGGCCCTCGCGGAGGTCGCCAAGGGATTTCGCGGAAAACGATGAGATTTCTCCGGCCGATCAGCGAGCGGCGGCCTCGGCGGACCCCCCTCGCGACATTGCCGGTGGGCAGCAGTAGCAGCAGCGAGC
Source organism: Rhipicephalus sanguineus (assembly GCF_013339695.2). Classification (NCBI taxonomy): domain Eukaryota; kingdom Metazoa; phylum Arthropoda; class Arachnida; order Ixodida; family Ixodidae; genus Rhipicephalus; species Rhipicephalus sanguineus. Next base: position 90,328,972 of record NC_051176.1, on the reverse strand, counting down.
GTTTCCTGGCCTTGTTTACTCGCGGTGCGCGCAGCGACGACGGGCCTCCTCCCCGTGCGGCGTGGGTGCAACAAAAACAAGCTCGGCCGTCGCGCAGGCAGTCGGCGGCGCTGATACGTCCCCAAGGCTCTCCTCTCGTGCCGTCCGGCTCGCGGCGGCGATACCTTCAGCGCCGCGGCCTCAAGGTGACAGCGGAAGGAAAACCGCTAGAGGTCAGTGGCGAGGAAAAAATTTCAACTTCTTGCAAATGCGCGCGCGGGAAGCACACAACTCGACCGTTTGCGAAGCTCTGTTGAGACACGAATATCGCTTTGCACCCGTCCGGCAGTTGCCGCAGGTTGCGATCTTGTGTTGCGGTGTGGCGGGGTGTAGGGGTGTGTTCTCTTTTCATATTTTTTTTTGGAGGTAGTGTAATAGTAATAATTTGTGGGGTTATGCGCGCCAAAACTACGATATGATTATGAGGCACGCCGTATAGTGGAGGACTCCGAATATTCAGACCATCTCGAGCTCTTTAACGGGCACTGACATCGTACAGAACACGGGCTACCATTTCGTCTTCATCGAAGTGCGACCGCCGTGGCCGGGATCGAACCCGCGACTTTCGGGTCAGCAGCAGAGCACCGTAACCACTATAACACCGCGGCGGATTGGCGGGGGGGGGGGGGGGGGGTAAAACCACTGCTTTAATTTTACGAATGCGCCATCTGATTAGGATAGTAAAAAGAAAAAAAAAACAAACAAACTATAGAAACGGCACAAGACCATCAAATGACCATTGCATGAAAACTTCGGGCTAGTTGGAGCGGTGCCATCGCTCTCGCACGAGCGTATAGAGTGCAAGTACTCGTGTATGCTAACGCGGGAGGAACTGGAATGGGTATAAAGCGCGAGCGAACTATGCTAAATGAAAACGCAGGCCATATAGAAAGGTGAGACGAGCGTTGCATCAGAGGGCAATCGGGCAATGTGCTCGCACGTGATTATGTGTTCAGCAAATGCAGTATAGTAAAATGGATTAAATTACCGCTCAGAAATAGAGCTCCGCACACGGGCGCGCGTCTCCGATCGGAAATATCCCGAGTGGCGCTGCAGCGGTGTAACGTCGCTTTCTTGATTTGCATAGTTCGCAGTAATAATATCCCACGTGGAAATATAACAGACACGGGGGCCGTATTCACAAAAACGTCTTGTGGCAGAACTGTTCGTAAGAAAAAAAAAATAGCCAGTCGACGCTGAACATAACTTCGTTACTGAAAGTGGTCTCGGCCACAATACTTAAGAACAAAAAGCTTTGCGAGTTCGGGCCAAGAATTTTAGCCACGGCGGACGCGTACATGGCTACACGCCGATTCGCTTTTTCTTTCTGCTTTCTACGAACGAAGAGAGCGGGCCGTTGCAATTAGCGCCAAAAGCAAATCGAGACTGGAATTGCTGTCAAACGATTTGCACTATAGGGTTTATTTATATAGCCCGAGTAGTACACCCCAATAAAGTTTCATACAAAGTATTACTTGGCATCCTCAGCTCTGGCATTCAAAGAATGACTGAATTTGGCTTAAAACTGCGTCCTTGATGGCTTCAAACGGCCTTGTGACTTTGCAAGTTCAACCGCTTTTACAAATTTTACAATTTGCAGTGACTGTTCATATGCGCAGAGTCCGGTTGCCTACTGCGTTTAGAAAAGAAGGCTTAATTGCTTCGCAATTTCGTCCCAACAAAGGCGGATAAATCGTAGTAAACACAGCCACAATGACGTAGACCAGACAAATCACGTACTAACCATAGTTTCCGTGGTAAATGAACGATCGCTGTGCCAGACTTTCCTGTAACTTTAGCAGGAAACTCTGGGGTACATTCCAGGCCGATTAAGCTATACTAGAAATAGCGCGCCGATAAAGTGTCCGCACTTATTACGAGTATATGAAGGAAAATAAGGTGTTGCCACTTCGTCGTCCGCTTGGTTGTCTCCTCATTCGAGCACCGTGCACGCTTAACGACTGCAACCAACGGTGAAACGGCGCTCAGTAACGTTCATTTTCACGGGAACGCCGGCCCGCGACGGCCGGCGTCTTTACACCTTTTGTTAGCGTATAGGGCGTGGCCATTAAGCTACTAGCTCCCAACACTTCTTTGTGCTCGTTTCGCGGGACGGTACTTCGAAAGGGTAAACGTTACAAGCGGGCGAATGGAGCGGGAAGGGGTCGGTTAGAGTAGCCCATTTGGCGCGCCTCGTGACGTCGACAGTGAAAGTATACGAGGTGAGCTTCTCCCGTAGACGCCATGGGAGAGCGAAGGCGAAATGGAAGGCGGCCTGGTCATGCATGGAAGCGCTGGCCCAGAAGACGGGGTGGAAAGAAGGTTGGGGGGGAATGCATACCGGAGGAGAAGAAATCGTGCGAATGCCGCCGAATCCGTGTAGAGGTTACCACTTTCGTTTTGCCTCGCGCGCGTCAATCCACGCATTCTGTTATCCCACCTCAAGCGATAACTTACGCACGCTCTTCAACGCACCTTTGCACCGTGCCGAACTGCGTAGAAAGAGAAAAGAGGAGCATGACAGGTTCGCTTTTGGAGCATCGCGGTATCACCTTTAAAACGTGCAGTGAGAGCTGGCTGTATAGGCATCGCTGTAGGCCCCAGTTCAATTTCGAATTTAAATACGCACTGAGCAAAAGTATACGTATCGGCAATTCCGCGATAAAGACGAATTCTCTACGAATGTGAACATAACTTTAAAGGGACACTAAAGAGAAACAATGAATAGGTTTAAATCGATAAATTGTGCTCTGAGAACTCTAGTGTCGTTAATTTCGCCATCATAGGTTTATTAATAGGGAAGAAAATGAAGTTCAAAGTCTCATTTTTAAATTTCGCGCCGAAATCTCCCCGCGTGACGTCAAGGATTTCAAAGTGTATTTATCGTGTTTTGGCGCCATTGGCTCAGAAAGATTACCCCAAACTTGGTATGTTCAGTTTATGGCCCCCTCAGAGGACAATGTACTTCGTTTTTAGCGATTAGGAGCTACGTAGTCCCTAGTAAGCGCCGTCAAAACGTGTGACATCACGGCGAATGGTGCGGAAAGTTCAAGGTGGCGTCGCCACCCACATTTTGTTTTTGCGCGTTTTCTCGCTTACTAAGCGTCTTCTCGCAGCAAGGGTGGTGTTTTTGGTATCGTGAAAGAATACTTTACTAATATGCGAAAAATCGTTTTGCTCTTTAGTGTTCCTTTAAGTTAAGGACTTCGATACATATTTGCATTGCAAACTCTTGAGTGTACTCGACAATTTTATGCGTCTGAATTGCAAATAAATTCCATTTTCGGGCCAGCCTAAGGTCCGTATATTTCTGCTCCCCGATGTACTCTTACTAATGGTGTTAATGCGAACGCATGTGGATGCACTGTCGCTCCCACCGAGGCCACCTGACACTTGGGAGCTGCTGTCGGCGTCCCTATAGCGAATGCTTTGCCGTTTCGGGTGGTATATGACATTGGGCACTGCTGCGAGTTGTCATGCTAACTGGGACGAAACTGAACGCGGTCCAGGTATACCCAGAGTAAGCGTCATCTCACTGCACTCCGTCGACTCGACTTCGCTCGCTTCTTGCGCGCACCGGCTCGGGAATAGGCGCGCTATCATATGGTTTACGCATGCATGTAGCTGCTACTTCGCACGTGGACGCCACTCAGTTCCTCGCACTTCTGAGTGGGGTGCAGCCAACCAAACCATCAGACAGTGAAGCCAAGGAAAGCATAACAAAAATAATAATTGTTCGGGTTTCACGCCCCAAAACCACGATATGATTATGAGGGACGCCGTAGTGGGGGGGGGGGGGGTCCTCTGGAAATTTCGACCTCCTGGGGTTCTTTAACGTGCACCTAAATCGAAGTACACGGGCCTCATAAGGAAAGTATATGCGCATAATCTGTATAGTCTTTAACTGTAATGTGGTAATTACGATATAAATGTAAAGAAATTAAACTGGGTGAAAAGACAACTTGCAGCTATTATACGGACCGAAGCTACAACCTTCGGATAACGCGTCCTATGCTCTACCAGTTGAACTACAGCGGCGGTCGTCTTCCCGTCCACTTTATCGGGTAGCTCGGTAGCATCAATGTCGAAGGGTATAACGCTTTTGGCATTGAAGTGACGTTCGTGACAATCCCCTCACTTTCGTACGCAGTCGTTCTCCCGGAGCAATGAACTTTCGCGTTGCGAGCAGACCGTGTCAGCGGGTTTTGAAAAGGGGCGGAGGTCCATCTCGCGCGGCCACGCATGAAAAGCGTCGCCAGCGCCACCTGACAAACGCGCGTAGAATCCCCCCATGCCCTTTCCCATGCCCTTACCTCATCCCTTTGGTCGTCGCAAAGCGAGCGCTGCGCCGCGGACGTCCCATCGCTCCCACTTTCCCAGCGCGCAGGTAAACCTCGCCGTGGCAATAATCGAGGCTGGCCGCATCCCTCGCCGGTAAGCGGGAAAACCGTCGTTGCATGGCGCGCAGCTTGCACTATGAGGGATATGTCAGCGACATTTTTTGTAGAGACATGCCTACCTGCTCTTACACATTTTGTCGACAAGGGCCGACAAAAGCAGTGACGCGCATTTGTCGACCATTGTCTCTTCGCGCTCGGAAAAAAATTGTGGCAGAAACCATGAAGGATGATCCTCAAAGCCGGGGAATAGCTTTTACGGCGAAGCTGCCTTAGTCTATACCCTGTGCCGTAGTAGTAGTAGTAGTAGTAGTAGTAGTAGTAGTAGTAGTAGGCGTCACGCAGGTCACGTGACCAGAGGGGGGAACTCATCAATCAGTAAGCACAGCGAAATGATGATGATAATTATGATGCTCGAAATGAGACGAAGATGTTAGTCCACCCTCACATACACTCGATCGCCCGCTTACAGCTTCGGTGTCCGATGGTTTTCACGACGTGGAACTGGCTGAGTTTATTGTCGTTGTTGTTGTTGTGTGTGTGTGTGTGTGTGTGTGTGTGTGTGTGTGTGTGTGTGTGTGTGTGTGTGTGTGTGTGTGTGTGTGTGGTGTGTGTATGTGTTTGATGTGCAGTTCGTATCCCCATGCTGTCTGTGAATCACTAAACCGTGTGGACACACCAGGGCGGCGAAAACAAGGTGTGATGATCGCGCTGCCACCTATTGTGACGAATGATACCACGACACAGTATATCTACTTGTAATTGATGCACGTCAGTTGATTGATTGATTAATTTATTGATTGAAATAACTTCGATGAGGTGAAATCCCCTGCTATTTCAAATATCCTTGCCGCAACTTCGTTCCAATGACTCTCCATCAAGCGGCCGTGTTTGGCTCTGACGTTCTGTATGGTGTATGGAGCGCTGTATATGATTCAGTGTAGTTAAGGCTGCATATTCCTCGTATCACCTTAGTAAATCCATCCTAAGGGATTGTTGGCATGAATGGACATGGGTATGTACGAATATCACATGCCCAGTGCCGAAGTTTTCCACTTGACATGCAAGACAGCACCCAGCACCTACCGAGTAGCCCAGGCTAGTAGGCAACTGTATGGCCCCCGGAGATACGCATAGTCGCCCATAAAGACATTGCGGGACACGGAATTAGCAAAAAAAAAAAAAGAGAGAGAGAGAAAGAACTGAACTCTCGGGAAGCCTGGGCACGCGTCCATGAATCGGAAGTTTCAATTTTTATAGTTTCTGCCGCCAGTGCATGCAGTGCTATCCAACGAATTATAAGAGTCACGCTTTAAAGGAGCAAAAATTTCGCGATGTCATGAAAACAGTGTCACCCCCCCCCCCCCTCCAAATTTTTTTTGTGACCTGCTGTACGTATGTACGAGGTATTCAAGTGCGCAAGGCCGAGCAAACGCTTCGAGGCTGCCGCACCGCGCCTAAATGTGCGGCGCGTTTCTCCAATGTCGCATTCTTCCCTTGTAACCTGCGGCCGACGACGGCCACGTCGCGCGTGTCAGCGGGCGTGGCTCTTTCCACTTACACAAATGTTAAGCAGAGGTGTTGACAGGTGCGCATTACGCAATTAAAAGAGCTAGATAACGTGCGTTATGTACTTGCTCAATAATGAGGCGTGATATACGCCTAATTACAGCACACGCCGTGTAACCGTGAGTCGATGCGCCTATAAATAGCCCTAAAGCTGTAAGGCAGCCAAGCAAGGTCAAGAGATGTAGGTCTCCGTTTATGCGAGTGGTAGTGTCACGACCTTTTCTTGCTTTTTTCTTGTAACCGAAGAGGGTTGAGGGGTAGAGTTGATAGGAAATGTTGGCAGCAGTGTAGTACGCCAGCTGTGTAAAGCTGCACGGATGTCGAGAATAAAAGAAAAGGAAACGTTCCGGTTTCTCCATGCGATATTACGCTATAGGTAACAGAACATTCCGACAGCCGTGCTTTTTCTAAGAACATTTTTATATGCTCTGCAGAAAAAGAAATGCGGCTTTCTATAAACTTATAAATGTTAGCCAATCTGACGCGTATACCATTGTACTTTCGTATCGATATATGTTACCTGGATAAGTCAACCAGAGGCGGATGGTGGTGTTAGGGTTCAGGAAAGTGCTCCTCCGCCTGGCATATACTCCCGAGGTAACTCCGCACAGAAGGCTGCAGGTGTCGATGAAGTCCCCAAAGACCCCTACACAATGGACACTGGAAGCGCTGACTGCATCCGCTGTATTCTGTACCGGCTTACTCCGTTTCTGGTCCTCTCTCTTTTCATCGGGAGAACCATGCACTGCCATGGTGCAGGGACTGCAGGGTATACGACTGCAACATACCTCTGGCTGTCGTTTATTGTGCTTTGTGCACGCGATGTTGTGCCTGTTCTAGTGTGCGGTGATTGTGATCCGACTGTAATAGTGTGCCCTCCTCTTTATGTACTTTCTCCTTATCTTTCAGGTATACCGCCAGCCCTTCCTCGTTCCCTACTGGGTAGCAGAGCGGACATTCCGTTCCGGTTAAAACCCAGCCATTACGTTTCCAGCATTTATCTCTGTTTTTGGAGGAGCCACTGTGATTCATTTGCGTGAACAGAAAGAAGCCGAGACTTCAGTGGTGCCCCTTGATCTCAGCTCATTAGCAAGAGCAAGCCGTCTCTCACCAAAGGACCCGGCCACATTCTAGAATGTTATAACTTCCTTGCATCGTGCGCGACGCTAGCTGTCTTCGTGGTTCCTGCCATGCTGCGGCTTCCGAAATTGGCGCGCTGACGCTGCGGCAATCACAGAGTCAGCGTGGCTTGCAAGTCCACGCACAAATTGTCGAGGACCGCGTGTTGCGAGACAGTTGGGCGGTTTTCGGGCTCCCGCTTATTTTTGTACATCCCACTTGCACCACCGTCGTAGAGATGGGAACGGTGACAAAAAAAGATAAAAAGGTATATTGGTATATTTCCAAAAAAAAAAAAGGACAACGCGGTTTCGTTCTTGAGAAACTGAAAAACTAGCCAAAACTTGCGGACCCCCCCCCCCCCCCTCCCACTCATACCCGTTAGGCGTTGTTAAACTGCGCGAAATGACCAGGACGCAAAGCAAGAGAACACAGAGAACACCACGAGCGCAGACTTCTCTGTGTTTTCCTGGTTGTGTGCTGGTCATTTCGCGCAGTTTAAGAACGTCTAACAGCAACGAACCGACTAGCCCGCCAGAACGTATCCCCCATACCCAAATGAAATGTGGGGCTGTGCGGATAATTAATTTCGAGATCCAGTTGAACACGAATCGAGTAGTGCCAGAAGTGAATCGAATACTTTTCGTTTCGAATATTAAGCAACCGTTCTTGCGATTATTATGAAACAATGTTCACATCCCAGTATCCACAACCTTAGCAATATAGAATCACAAATATAACGTCACGAAAAAAAAAAAAGTAGATTCTTCGCATGCTCAGAACTCTTGAGAGAGTGCATGCGAATGATCTTTGTATAGCGTCCGGTAATGTCTGGCTCACCAAGCGACACTGCCTACAATACTACGTAAGATATCATGCTTTGTGCCCTTACGCTACGGCCGCGGGGATGAAATTATCGTGATTTTCGCCAATTCTGTGTTTGTTTGGGCGCAGATAGAGTTTTGAAATATTCGCATGCTATTCGAACAATATTCGTGTTTACGAATTGCGGCTATTCGATTCGATATTCAAAATTTTCGAGTGTTCGCGGACTTCTGACGAAACATTGTGCGAAAAAGAAATAAACAGATCCCATTACTGTACGAGCGATCTTCGCACGAAAATCGGGACACCGACACAGTGCGCTTTCTTTCTGTTTCTCTTATTTGTTTCTCGGAACACTTACACCGCGTTTGAAATAAAAATGCTTAATGTCACGTTGACTGGTGGCAGATCCGCTTGGCCTCTTGTATGTCTTGTCAAGCGGATAAAACATACTGACGGTAGCAAGACCATTACGCCAGTCCACCCGTATCAGTTATGACCGCCTGCCCACATATTTCTCTACCTACTGCACAGAATCGTCGTGTCACAATATTTGTAGTGGCCAGTGTGAACTTGTTTATTTCCAGTTTATTTTCATATAAAGAAGCAAAGACACTTTTTTTTCGCGCATTTCAATGCTTCAAATATTCATATTCTAAGCCACACGATTTCGATATGGTAGCCAGGGGTGGATAGCGTTGTATGCCAGGGATATCAAACTCACCTCAGCTAGAGGGCCCCGGTCACGAAATTTAGTCCCGCAAGGGCCCGGACAGTGAGGAAAGTTGGAGCAGAGGTGGGGGGGTGGGGGTGTTGAACAAAATGTCATCTAACGCTGCCACTTGAAAACGCATTTCCCACATCTCATATACGGATCATTTCTGAATGGCATTTGGTGTCAGGATTCGAGAAACGTATGTATGCTGATCTCCGGAATGACTCGAATCTGAACACCGATTTTGAAATATAGAGATTTTGTTGCACGGTTATGTCTCAACACATGGTGACCGCTTGGGGCACCTCACGAAAAAAAAAATGCTTGAGACCAGTTCTGTCTCTGAGCTTACCCGAACACACCGTTATTAAACGCAATAGGTGAGTAAGTAATGTGAGTACCATTAAAGGGGCCATGACGCCCAATTTTCGATCCTAATCCGTGTTATGTGCGTGAATCCTTGCGTGTTCACAAACAAGCTGGCGAAATTTTAGCGCATTTGATCGAGCACTGAATTTATGATTGAATATTTTTCTGAAGACGGTGAGCGGCCTGAGAGTCGGGCGACACTGGCGTACTCGCGAGCCGTGACGTAACAAGCTGCTTGCTGTGCGTGCGTCTGCGTTCCCCCGAACGATTTTGTTCCCTGGCCAGCTGCGCGTGCAATCGAGCCGTTTCAGCTTTCTTCAGTTTGGCATTGAAATTGAACGATTTGCAGCGGCTGAAACTGTGGTAGAAGACGACGGGTCCGCTCCACGCAGCACATGACGTCACACAAGCCATGGCAAAATGGCGGTCGCCGGCTGTGCCTACTCTGCTCCATGCAGCACATGACGTCACACACGCCATGGCAAAATGGCGGTCGCCGGCTATGCCTACGACTTCTATAGGGCTTATTTTGTACTGAAATATTCTTGTACAGTGCATTTTTCATGTATGTATAGACAAAATAGCCCTTTCTATTTTTCGCTGAAAACCGTGAATTGCTGGGTGGCCGTGTCATGGCCTCTTTAAGAAAAGGCACCTACATTTTTATTCCTTGCGAAGTCGCGAGCCGCCGAAAGACCCCTATTCTACGCTATGCGGTGAGGGTGAAGTTCAGAATGAAGAGAGAGGTTGACGACCACACAGAGAAAACCCACTTTCGAGGTCCTAACGTGAATCTAAGGAAAAAGAGCAGACCGGAAATGCACCTAAGACATGGCTTCTCCTGACACACATTGCCTTTGCTAACTGTAGTCGGATACAACTTAAGAAGTCCGCAGAGGCCCCGGCCAGATGGCCCAAGAGCGGCAGCCTATCGCCTCCGCGAATAAAGATATAGTGTCGCTCATGCACTCAGCAATGTTCTCCAAGGCGGGTTCACCACCACTCCGGCTCATGACGTCAGTCCAAAGTGCACGCCCATTGGTGCAGGCTTGTGTCCCTCCGCCTTTGAGGAGGAAATGCCGCAGACTTCTAAAGTTGTATCGGACTATATCTTGCTATACATAGCAGCTTTATAGCTGTTGATGGTACTTTACGCAAAATGGAAGCGTTTGTGTTTGTCCTTGTTCCAGTGTGTGCATCTCTCTCTCTCTCTCTTTGTGCTAATTCCATTCAATAGCGACGCAAGACCAACTAGCACAACTGTAAGCCCTTCTTAAGTATATACTTAACAGAATTTGTCGTATTGAAAGTTTCATTTAAAAGACAATGTCGTGCACGCATACAAAGCGTATGTGTCCGTGAGCTTCCAGTGTTTCTTCTCAAACTCTGTGAGAAATATTACTCACCCTTTTTTAGATCGTATGGAGCGAATTCTTTAAAGCAATAAAGCGTGCGTATGGAGGTATGTGCCAAGGAGTGGCACCAAGCGTCGATCATTTTCCTTGATTGGCACGTAAAAGAGAAGACTAGAGGCAGTCATAGCCGTTTTTTTTTACTGTAATCATACAGTTTAGTGGAGCCAAAGAGAGTCATGCTGGCACTCGTCCACAGTACTGCCAACACATCATTTGCATGCAAAAACACTGACCGACTGCGTGTTATCATTGCCCAGGTACAAAGGTGTAGCTCTTCCGTTTTCTCGAAGGCGGCGACCTGGAAGGTGGGGGCGGGAAGCCTAATTATATATGCGATTGATGAAGGGAGGCACACAATACAATTCAGTCAAATCAAAAGAATAAGCTCATTTACGCAAACTTCGTTCCAGCAGAACGCTTCATACTTGGAATAAAATGCGGCCGGTAATTGGGGGTAATTGGGGCTGGTAAGGTTTGCGACCCGAGAAAGAGGTTCTTGGTGGAAAATGGAAAATAGAAAGGTGGGGGAGTGACACAGTAACTGTCTCTCAGTCGAGGACACCACAGCGCTTCGCACCCCAGTAGACTAGTTCTGAGGGCAGAGGGGGCGAGCCCTTTCCCCCACGCGGCTGACGCCTGTGCCCTGATAGTATGAGTAGGCCTGACGCACGTATCATCCGTCGAGAAATGTCCTTCCGGTTAGCATATCGTTTTCTTTGGGCGCAATGTTGCCTAAATAAAGCTACGCTCTGTGACACATTATTACATATGTCGATGTTGCCAGCATAGAGAGAGAGAGATGAAGAGAAAAGCAGGGAAGTTAAACACATATTGGCATTAATTTGACTTGGTGTGCCCTGCACGGGGGTGGGGAAATAGGGGCAATAAGGAAGGCCGTGCAAGCGTTACCGCGCTTCCTGCGGTCATATCACTCGCATTTAACGACAGTAATCAGAACGCCCTCCCTGTTTATTTTTCTTGTTTTTCTTTATTTTGCGTGTGCGGCTTTTTTTTTTTTTTAAATCTTCCTCTCTCTGTTCGTCCTCTTTCCTACCCGCATTTTTTACCAGCGTAAATATTTGCCGCACTCGTACACGAAGTCCCACGCTCCGTACGAAGCTAAAACAGCAAGGTGAATTTGAACATCACGATCGTCTTTGATCGGCCATGGACATCACTCGAGGACTCCTTGAGGCAAAATGTTGGTTGACTTCCGCCATTGAGACAATGGTGAACCGTGCGTTAACCGTAGTGTGTTGCCGAGTGTCCGTACGATGGCACTTTTGCACGGTAGCATGGGCGTCCGGAGGGAGGGTGCAATGGGGGGGGGGGAGGGGGGGCGGCTACCCCCCCTTCCTTAGACTTTCGGATAATATCTTTCTATGCAGCAGCAATAAGCTAGGCAGCTTGATTAGCACACCCAGGTCCTGGCCTTCAGGATTGCCATTCAATTTCGCACGTTACACACTATCGACTAATCTTTAGGGGTGTGCGAATATTCGAAAGTTTCGAATATTCGTCGAACATTACATACGAGATATTCGTATTCGATTCGAAAATCGTGTATTCGAAAAGTTTCGATATTCGATAACTTCGAATATTCGAAAAATCGAATATGCGATTCGATTATCATGCATAAAAAAAAAAGCCGGCAGATCCCACGCATTGTGGGAATCGATGTAATGCGAAGCAGCCAGCAAAGAGCTGCATACATCGTCTTGTATGTCATTGAGGAAATTGCGTGTCATGATTTTCATGTTAACTCCTATTATTTATGTTCGTCACACAGTAACGTCGCGCAATACCAACTTGGGGGTCGATCAACCTAGAGAAACGGCCGCCAGGGCACCATGAGCGTGGCACGTAAGTCATGCTGTACATGACATGCGTGTCATGACTTTCATGTTAACTCGTGTTATTTATGTTCGTCACACAGTCACGTCGCAAGATACCAATTTTGGTGTATATCAAGCTTGCGAAACGGCCGCCAGCGCACCATGAGCGTGGCACGTAAGTCATGCTGTACATGACATGCGTGTCATGATTTTCATGTTAACTCGTATTATTTATGTTCGTCACACTGTCACATCGCAAGATACCAATTGTGGTGTGTATCAATCTAGCGAAACGGCCGCCAGTGCCCCATGAGCGTGGCACGTAAGTCATGCTGTACATGACATGCGTGTCATGATTTTCATGATAACTCGTGTTATTTATGTTCGTCACACGGTCACGTCGGAAGAGACCAATATTGGTGTATATCAAGCCAGCGAAACGGCCGCCAGCGCACCATGAGCGTGGCACGTAAGTCATGCTGTACATGACATGCGTGTCATGGTTTTCATGATAACTCGTGTTATTTATGTTCGTCACACGGTCACGTCGCAAGATACCAATTTCGGTGCATATCAATCTAGCGAAACGGCCGCCAGCGCACGATGAGCGTGGCACGTAAGTCATGCTGTACATGACATGCGTGTCATGATTTTCATGATAACTCGTGTTATTTATGTTCGTCACACGGTCACGTCGGAAGAGACCAATATTGGTGTATATCAAGCTAGCGAAACGGCTGCTAGCGCACCATGAGCGTGGCACGTAAGTCATGCTGTACATGACATGCGTGTCATGATTTTCATGATAACTCGTGTTATTTATGTTCGTCACGCGGTCACGTCACAAGATACCAATTTCGGTGCATATCAATCTAGCGAAACGGCCGCCAGCGCCCCATGAGCGTGGCACGTAAGTCATGCTGTACATGACATGCGTGTCATGATTTTCATGATAACTCGTGTTATTTATGTTCGTCACACGGTCACGTCGCAAGATACCAATTTCGGTGCATATCAATCAAGCGAAACGGCCGCCAGCGCCCCATGAGCATGGCACGTAAGTCATGCTGTACATGACATGAGTGTCATGATTTTCATGATAACTCGTGTTATTTATGTTCGTCACACGGTCTCGTCGCAAGATACCAATTTTGGTGTATATAAAGCTAGCGAAACGGCCGCCAGCGCGCCATGAGCGTGGCACGTAAGTCATGCTGTACATGACAGTGTGTCATGACTTTCATGTTAACTCGTGTTATTTATGTTCGTCACACAGTCACGTCGCGCAAGACCAATTCCGGGGTAGATCTAGCTAGCGAAACGGCCACCAGCGCCCCATGAGCGTGGCACGTAAGTCATGCTGTACATGACATGCGTGTCATGATTTTCATGATAACTCGTATTATTTATGTTCGTCACACGGTCACGTCGCAAGAGACCAATATTCGTGAATATCAAGCTAGCGAAACGGCCGCCAGCGCCCCATGAGCGTGGCACGTAAGTCATGCTGTACATGACATGCGTGTCATGATTTTCATGAAGGAAGGAAGGAAACAGAAAAAGGAGAAGGCAGGGAGGTTAACCAGAAACACTTCCGGTTGGCTACCCTACACTGGGGGGTCGGGGAAGGGGATTAGAAAGACGAGAAATAGAAGGGAGGAAAGAGAAAAAAAATAAGAGAGAGAGAGAAGAGATGCAGTGCATTCACTACAGCGTGCGGGTTTGCACCACAAGTCAGAGGCGTTCGCATAAGCCCGTCGTTCTCAAAAAACACAAGAGTGCTTTCACTGCCTTGTGGGCCGCCGAGAGATGTGGACGGTGCTGTAGTAGCACCTGCACGGAAATTGGCCTATCATCCAGTCGCCGCAGTGCGTTGGACAGTACTTGTCGCTCCGAGGAAAACGAGGGCAGTGGCACAGCAGGTGTTCGATGTCTTCTTCGGTGCCGCAAACATCACACGCCGCGCTGTCCGTCATTCCGATTAACGTTGTATATGCCTTCGTAAAGCAACTCCCAACCAAAGGCGATAGAGAAGCGAAGCTTCGCGTCGATGAAGGCCGGATGGAGGTTGGAGTTGCAGTGAAGGGTTCAGTTGATGTAGTCTGGTATGTCTGATGCTTGGTGCGTTCCACTCCGTAAGTGTGAGACTGCGGGCCAGTTGTCGAATCTGCCTTGCAGCGTCTGTCCTTGAAAGCGGAATTGGGACAATGTTTGCTTCCTGGTGTGATGCGCGAGCAGCGTGATCGGCGGAATCATTTCCACTGATTCCACAGTGGCCAGGTAACCACTGGAAGTCAATATCGTGGCCTTTTTGAATAACGCGGTGGTGAAGTTTTACGGTTTCATACGTCAACTGTTCGTGGCATCCTCGTCGGAGAACTGACCGCAGGCACTGTAACGCCGGTTTTGAATCAGAAAACACAGCCCATTTACTTGGTCTTTCAGTATCAATAAATTCTAGTGCGCTGCGCAGAGCCGCGAGTTCTGCCGCCGTAGACGTCGTCGCATGTGAAGTTTTAAGACGCAGAGTTATCCCTTGTGATGGTATAACCACCGCACCACCAGAACTGGACGACGTAGTCGAGCCATCCGTATAGATGTGGACGTGGTTACCGTAGTTTTCGTAGAGTAGGAGTAGGCTCAATTGTTTCAGTGCATGTGTCGGTAGGTCTGACTTCTTCCGCACTCCCGGAACCGTTAGGTGAACTCGTGGGCGGCTCAAGCACCACGGAGGGAACACTGGCTTTGACGCAGGTGCGTACCCCGCAGTAAATGACGAGCGATGTTTGCCGACAGTGGCACTATATGTCGTGCGGGGCCTTTCAGCAGCGAGGCTCGCCAGATGGTGGGAAGGGGTCCTGGCATAATGCCTGAGGTACGTACGCATTGTCTCGGTGATAATGTGTGTCGTGATTGAGTAGTCTTGCGCGATGGCAATGGTTTCAGCCGTTGACGCGCTGCGGGGTAACCCAAGGCATATCTTAAGAGCTTGGGCTTGAATGCTCTGAATCGCGCGCAGGTTAGTCTTGCCGGTGTTCGATATTGCAGGCAAACTGTACCGTAGGAATCCAATAAACAGAACCCTGTACAGTTGTAACATAGATGGTATCGGCACTCCCCATTTTTTTCCTGCAAGGAATCTGAACATGTGACATATAGCAGTCAGCCGCTTCTTCAAGTAGTTCACGTGTGGAGTCCAAGACAGGTTTCTGTCAATTATGACTCCCAAGAACCTGTGGCTTCTGCTGAATGATATCAGGTCTCCGTTAATTGATATACCATAGGCAGACATTGGCTTCCTCGTGAATGCTACCACTGCACATTTCCCGCAAGACACTTCCAGGCCTTGTTTACGAAGGTAGCAGGACGTCATTGTGGCTGCCTTCTGAAGGCGTGCGCGAAGCTGAAGCCGTGTCACACCTGAAGTCCAAATGCAGATGTCGTCAGCGTAGATAGAAAGCTTTACGGTGCTTGGTAGGCTTTCGACCAGTCCAATGAGGGTTAGATTGAAAAGCGTAGGGCTTAGAACTCCTCCTTGAGGGACTCCTCGGCTACTGTAATACTCAGTTGTCGGGCCATTCTCTGTGGTGACGTAGAACGACCTTCTCTGCAAGTAGCTGCACACCCACATATATACCTTGCCACCAAGACCTACTGTTTCTAATGCACTCAGGATGGCTTCATGGGAGACATTATCATAAGCCCCCTTGACGTCTAGAAACAGAGCAGCACACAGTCTCTTACAGGTCTTCTGGTGTTCGACATATGTCACCAGATCAACAACGTTGTCTGTTGCCGATCGGCCGCGCCTGAATCCGGCCATGGCATCTGGATAGACTTCATAGTGCTCCAAGTACCATTCCAGTCGTGTTAGAATCATTCTTTCCATTGTTTTTCCCACGCAACTGGCAAGCGCGATAGGACGGTATGAGGATATGTCCAGCGGCGACTTGCCAGCTTTGAGAAGAGGAATGAGGCGACTTGACTTCCATGCTTGGGGAACTGTACCAGTCTGCCAGGAGTCGTTGTATAGGTGCAGGAGTGCCTTCCGAGCTTCGTCTCCAAGGTTACAAAGAGCACGATATGTAATGCCGTCAGGTCCTGGCGCCGAAGAACGTCTGCACAATGACAGTGCAGCTTCTAGCTCATCCATAGAAAACGGGCACTCCATGCGGTGATCACGTGAGAGAAATGGGAGGCCGAGCTCCACCGTCCTTGTATCTGTGAAATTTGAGTCGCCGGCAATCCTTCTACAGAAGGATTCTGCGACGTCATTCTCGTTACACTGCAAGTGAAGTGCCAGAGATTTAAACGGGTGTCGCTGACTAAAGGTTGTGCGAAGACCACGGACAGTTCTCCATATAAGCGATAAAGGCTTTCGCGGATCCAACGACTCGCAGAAGGATGCCCATCGTCGCGAAGCCAGTTTATCCATGTGACGCTGTATTTTCTTCTGAGTGCGTCGAGCCAGTCTCAAATCATCCTTGCACTTTGTGCGTCTATATCTTCGTTCTGCGCGACGGCGCATTGCACGAAGCTTCTCAAGTTCGATGTCGAAATCGGTGCGTGTGTAACTCGTGTATCTCGTCAAAAGCGAATGCGTGGAGTTCTGCAGGG
Source organism: Rhipicephalus sanguineus (assembly GCF_013339695.2). Lineage (NCBI taxonomy): Eukaryota > Metazoa > Arthropoda > Arachnida > Ixodida > Ixodidae > Rhipicephalus > Rhipicephalus sanguineus. The sequence continues at coordinate 90,312,072 of NC_051176.1, read as the reverse complement.
CATCCTTTATCGCGGCCTCTAGGTTATAGGATGAGCCGTCGCTACAACAATGATTTTCATGATAACTCGAGTTACTTATGTTCGTCACACGATCAAGTCGGAAGAGACCAATATTGGTGTATATCAATCTAGCGAAACGGCCGCCAGCGCCCCATGAGCGTGGCACGTAAGTCATGCTGTACATGACATGCGTGTCATGATTTTCATGATAACTCGTGTTATTTATGTTCGTCACACGGTCACGTCGCAAGATACCAATTTCGGTGCATATCAATCTAGCGAAACGGCCGCCAGCGCCCCATGAGCATGGCACGTAAGTCATGCTGTACATGACATGCGTGTCATGATTTTCATGATAACTCGTGTTATTTATGTTCGTCACACGGTCACGTCGCAAGATACCAATTTTGGTGTATATAAAGCTAGCGAAACGGCCGCCAGCGCACCATGAGCGTGGCACGTAAGTCATGCTGTACATGACATGCGTGTCATGATTTTCATGTTAACTCGTGTTATTTATGCTCGTCACACAGTCACGTCACAAGATTCCAATTTTGGTGTATATCAAGCTAGCGAAACGGCCGCCAGCGCACCATGAGCGTAGCATGTAAATCATGCTGTACATGACATTCGTGTCATGATTTTCATGTTATGACTTGTCATTTATGTTCGTCATATAGTCCATGTTACGCCATACCAATTTTGGTGCACATTCGATTAACCAAGCGACCAGGAGAGCACAAAGTCGTAGGCGGCTAGATAGATAGATAGATAGATAGATAGATAGATAGATAGATAGATAGATAGATAGATAGATAGATAGATAGATAGATAGATAGATAGATAGATAGATAGATAGATAGATAGATAGATAGATACGGTCAAAGTCGCAGAAGTTCGCTAAGAAATGCTTCGCATTTAATAACTCGTCTTCCACATTTCTGCTGCGTTCGTATCGCTAAAAACGTTGCCGAGAAGAGCGATACACATCGTAAGTACACGGAGGCACGATATCTGCCTGCGACGAGCGCCCCAATACGTATGATTTATTGCTGGTGCATCTCCGACGTGCAGCGCTGTTGGCGATCATGTAACCGTACATTTTCAATATTATGCGGCCGTAACGTGCCGAACTACCACTCGTTCACTATGCGGGACCACTTCTGAAGAAAGACAGAGACCCACGTGACTGGCGGCGTACTGTAGGCACCTTCAGATACCCCAGTCTGGCAAAGCTTTGCCCCATGTAACTCCCTATACCAGCCACTTCTGTTCTAAGCGAGCGTGCCTTTTCAGTGGAAGGGGGTAGCGGGGTGGGGTGTTGTCTCTGTTACAAGGGAGTGCCTGCTGCCTGATCATGTGGAGCAACTCATATTTCTTCATGATAACATGTATATAGCCATTACTTTCATTGTGCCGTGATATTTGCTTGTGTTGTGATGTGCATTGTGCTAGCCCGGACATTGTGTTCTGGAGATGGCAGTGTATGTTGTGTTGCCAGTCAGGTTGTTAATGGTTTTTTTTCAAATAGCTACATGTTAAATAAAATATTGTTACTGTGGAGGCATTTTCCTTTAATATTCGATATTCGATTCGATATTCGAAGGTGGATATTCGTATTCGATTCGTATTCGAAAAATTTGATATTCGCACACCCCTAATTTAAAGCTTAATAACATCAGCCAGACCCACGTCATTTTTATTGATTTTGCAAAATCTATCGATAAAATAGATTATAAACGTTTAATCCTATTTTTTTTTTCTCAATTGCACTCAGGTTTCATAACGTGGATATGAAAATATCTCACTAGTCCGTCAAACCCATTTCCCGTAACCTCAGACACCCCGCACGATTAGGTGCTAGGTCCTCTTCTTTTCTCGATATCTATTACTGATCTACATCTGCACATATCCTGTAGAATTTGTATGTTTTCTTGTGGCTATGTTATTTATTAACCAGTCACTAACGTTTGTGATTACGTATCATTGCAGGTTGACATGAAAATATCGAAACCATTGGCAAATAATTCAAGCTGAAATAAATTTATGGCGATATCACTTTCACGCCGTCGTAACCCCTTCAACTTATTCCTAAATAGTCACTGATATGTCCGTAAAGCCGCTCTTTTCATGCATTTAGGCGCGACAGTCTCTTCTGCTCTTGACTGGCGTTTGCATGTGACAAACACTATCTCAGCCGCAAACACAGCTTTAAGGTATTTAAAGCGTCGTTTGCGTAACGTCTCCTCATCGCTTAAAGTTGTTCGCTTGCAAGACCTCGATAAGGTTCGAGCTCAAGTCCTCTGCCGCCATCTATAGAACCGGGACCACATGCGCCGCACTGAAACCAACCAATCACTACAGAACCGAGGTACAATAGTTCTATAAGTGTGAGCGGAGAAAAAAAAACATCAGAAACGGAAAGGAAATGACAGGACAGACGGTCAACTTACCAACTGATGTTTATTGGAAACTTTTCACAAGAGCACGGAACCGCGCATGTGCGGCCAAACTTTTCACAAGGTGTTGCCACGCCGGATCAACATCGCTGACAATAAATCTTTTCTTATCAGAAGTGATCAATGACCGGCACTTTAAATTTTGAGAGAGCCTGTTTGTTTATCTGTCAGCGCTATACCGAGGGAACAGTGATGCACGTAGTTGAGTGCGCGCTAAACTTCCCATTTCAGTAATCTCCCTGGCCAGTCTGCGTATAGTCTTGCTAAGTACATCTATGCTACTAAACTGCGGAATGCACCCGCATTCTTTGCAGCGCGAAGACAAGTGCGTGCCACCTGCAAGAACATTCAAGGACGATGAGGGTCATTTAGGCATCGTCCCGTCTGGCCGATGTACACTTTTCCCCAGCTCAACAGAATTCTGTATGCCACCTCATAAGCGCACGGAACAAAGTGCTTGGCAAGTTCTTTGGTGTATGCCATCTTGTTATCTTTCTCGTGGTTATGATGAGCCAGGGAGCACAGCTGAGCCAGTTTACGAGGGACTGCGAACACGACGTCTACCCCTTGCTTTCGACCAGTCTTCTTCAGATTGTGTGATACAGTACGCACATACGGTATGATAACAATCTTATTTTGTTGCCTTTTTTTCTCATGGATGTTGCTAGCGTTTGTCCTCTTCAACTTCTTTAATAGCGCACCGCCCACTGCAACTATCGGACTGTCAGGAAAAAACCGAGCTCATTGGACGACTCGCTTGCATGCGGAAGTTGTGCTCTATCATATATGCCTGCTGCATTTCCCCAACGAGGAACCGAGGCAGGGAACAGCAACTGCTCTTTTCACGAGGTTAGTGCGAAAAGAGTCTTATGGTGACATATACCCTTTTTGGGCCGTGGCGAGAATTCCTAGCATACGCGGTCGACATTGCTAAAAAACAAGGCGATGTATAAAAACTGCACAGCATTGGCTGGTTGTTTATGGGTGAACGATAATGAAAGTGCGCATTGTTTAAAACATAAGACGTTGTTAGCAACGGATATAAAATAAGTTGACACACTCATGGTACCCATACAACGTAATTGTTACTTCATTAAAGGCAGAACCCAACTTGCAATCGATTTTCTATTGTCGTAGTAACGAACGATTGTCGTTTTTTAAAGTTTTTTTTTTTCCATAGCCCCTTAAATCACGACCTTTACATTTCCCCACGTGCACACATACCACTTGGCTAATGTTTTACCTGCGCATTCAGAAATGCGCCTTAAGTTGAAGACATGACTAGAGTTGCTCAAGTGTGGATTACTTAACACCTGACATGAACACGCTCGGGACGCTGATTGCGTTTAATTGGGCGCTTTCACGAGAGGCGTCACGATGACGTCAGTCGTTCGAGTCAAGGCATGGTAGCAGGGCAAGTCGAATTTTTGAGCATGGCGCTTGGCGTCGCTTGTTCCCGGTACTGTAACCTTATCGTTATCCTTCTTTACTCGTACAGTAATCGACTGGGATGGACTTTTAGTACGACGCAGCAGCTATCACGAGACACTCGGCCTTTCAGTGACGCAGTCACGACGTTCTTCTACAACCTGGTCATATTCCGTGAATTATTTTTTGCGTATTCTATACTACGACTTGCCCCGCCACGGTGGTCTAGTGGTTATGGCATTCGACTGCTGACCCGAAGGTCGCGGGATCAAATCCCGGCCGCGGCGGCTGCATTTTCGATGGAGGCGAAAATGTTCGAGGCCCGTGTGCTTAGATTTAGGTGCACGTTAAAGAACCCTATAGGTGGTCGAAATTTCCGGAGCCCTCACTGTAAGCAAAAGTTAGCAGAGATTGGGGTTTTTGCGGCTCATTACCTCTGAAAACTCCCTCGCTTCTAAAATTACTACCTCACGTTGGAGTAAAAGTGGCACATGACATAGTTTTACCACCACCTCTGAGGAACGTAGTAAAAGGATGTCATAATCCAATTTTACTACTTGGGGAGTATTCTGTCACGTGATTTTTAACCCCCGTTTGAGAGTTTATTACCATGTGACCTCAAGGTCCTCCCGCTCGCCCCGCTTCGGCGGCTTTTGTCCGACGATGAGTGCCCCTTCGAGTTTTTTTTTTTTTTTCAAAGCTGGGCATCGTCGCGCCTCAGGCACTTCAGCTGCAGAAGCACAACGAGCGAGAAAAGCAGCCTGTGAACGAAAGGACTTGCTCGAAGAAAAAAGCCTGCTGGAAAGCCGTACTGCAGATATCGGCCCTGGAGACAGGCGAGTTGTTGTTGTTGAGTGGTTCTTCGGAAAAGACGCTTTCTGCCTCCCAGATGGGGGCACGGCTCAGCGCCTGTGGGACGAGTGTAAGAAGCTTGCGCTGTATATGTCTGGTGGCGGTGATGGCAAGCGGCTGCGCGCAGCGGGCTGCTCTGAGGTGCTTCTTCTATCATCGAGCGGCCGTGCGCTTACGAGCGCAAGGCTCCGAGCCTGGACGCCGTGGATACCTCGCTTCCGTGCCGAATCGCGAAGAGCTACGAAGACCACTCCCAGCGCAAACAAAATCAGGCTGGTGTGATCGTCCGTGGTTGCTTCCTGGAGAGTGACCGGCTACAACTATAAGAAAAAGGCTTCACTACGTCGTCGGCACCGAGCCGGCCAGCGGCCGGTGTGAGTGCCTCGCCGGAGCAGGTGAAACAAGCGTCGCATAGATTGTGTACAGTCCTGTGTACAACTGTGTATAGTCCAAACTGTGTATTTCACTCCATGCGGCCGCCGCTGTGAAACATCTAGCGCGAAGGCGAGCCCCGATCGAGGCAGACGGAACCTACGTGCGGCCGACGGTGCACTGCGAGTACAAGCACGGTGAAAACCGGGCCTGCGAGCGGTCTCGTTCGTTGTAAGTGCATCGCTTCGTAAGACTCCTCGAATAGCGGACACCTATTTTTAATTTGTCTCTAAAATAACGACGACGAAAATTGCAGAGGAGATCGCCAGCTGTCGTTTATCGCATAGCCGTGCTCCTCGAAAAGGCCTAGCGAGGCCGTCGTTAACCTGGTACAGGCACGGCGCCGCTCTACTTCGCCGGCGTTCCTGGATATGTGCTGCTACTGTGTTTGTGTAGCGCTGCGCAATGAAAAAATTGTTGAGTGGCCGTGGTTTGTGTGTGCTTAGGTATATTTTGCGGGTTTGTGCATCAGCACTGCTAACGGGAGTGCGGCCAACACGGAGTGCCAGCGAATAATTGGATAATCAAAAAGGTGAGATAAGGCGGGTTTATACTAAAAAGGTCGGTGTGTCTCATGGCGACTTGCCACCAAACTTAAAAGTTTACGCGTGCGCTGTGAATCTTTATTGTTCAAGCAAGCAAAACATAAGTCTCCTACCTGCACTACATGGCGGGTCAAGATGCGGTGCCTATATATACCGGCTGGCCGGAGTACGTTTGTACAGCGGAGCAGTCGGTTGAAGTGGTGTTTTATTCTGCATTGGTTGTGTGTGTGTGCGTGTGTGTGTGTATGTATATGTGTTTGTGTATGTGTTTATCTCTATATATGTCATGGATACTGTGTTTTCTACGTTGATTAAATTCGAATTTCGATGGATCAAGGTGCAATCGCGCTCCTTTTTTTTTTTTTAACCATCAGAAATAGCCGCGAAAACAGAGTTAGGGGAGTAAATAAATACTACTACATCAGCCACAAGAAACTGTCGACCGAGAAATAACTCTCAGAAATCACCGGGAAAACATTGTAAAGGCAGTAAAAAATTACGCTTACTATACTCGCTGAAAACCTCAGCGGGGGTAAAAAATTACTACCGTTGCTACGTTCAAAAACTCGGTTATCGTGAGAGTAAATTTTTACCGCGACTGGTACGTGTAAAAAAAAACCCAGAAAAGGTTGTGCGCTAGAGGACAAGCAGTTTACTCCCGTTTCTGGTTATTTTTGTTTAGTGTCTCTCATAATCATATCGTGGTTTTGGGACGTTAAACCCCAGATATTATTATTATTATTATCTATGCTACGACTTGTGTAATTCCCCGAGTATTGGTCCTTAAAGGAAATAAAAAGCCAGTAAAATTAAACGCTGAACTATGCGACTGGTGACGTCGCAAGCCTGTGTCAACGATAAAAGAAATTTGCAATGGAGCGAACTTTATATACTTGCAATGGAGCAAACTTGTGTGCCCTTCCTCTGTCCCCGTTGTTTACTTGCGCTGTATGTTTCATCATGACAAAGAAACGTAAACGCTGCGTACAACGTTTGCGTGAACGTTTTTTTTTTCCTTGTGGCTTGCACTCTGAAGGCGCCAGTTGCTCTGAACCATAAAAATGAATATTACGAATAATTTGGAATGAGACGACTATAGAAAGAACTATGTGAAGGGAACTCGTCAGCTTCGATACCAAAGTATTTCAGGGAAGTATCTCAGAAAAGTACCAATGTACTCGCAGAGAAGTATGCGGCGCATAAACGCTGACCCCTTTCTATTGCTCCGATATATTGTTAGCCACACATTTCTTCCTCTTCATTAAGCGTAAAGAAAAAAGGGGGAAGTATAACCAGTTGTCCCACAATCATAGATATTAAAAGGCAACTACAACAATAACCGCTGTATAGTTCTAAAGTCTAAAAGAAAAGACAGACGAAAGATCTATATTGGAGGCGCGAAAATACAGTGTTTTATGAATATGTTGCCACGCGTTCGTTGCGTTGTTTGCTTAACGTGTTGTATCTTGCACAACGTTTCAAACATGAAATAAAGGGACAGGTAAGAGACGGAGGAGCGTCAGCTGTATGCCAACTGTTTATTAGCGGTCAAGGGCACAACACGCCTCGGCGGCCGCATTTCGTTGGAGGCGAAACGCTAGAGGTCCGTGTACTTAGATTTAGAACCCCAGGTGGTCGAAATTTCCAGAGCCCTCCCCCACGGCGTCCCTCGTAATCATATTGTATTTTTGGGACGTACAACCTCAACAATTATTATTTCTGGGCATAACAGTTCCTTAATTCACCGCCCCTACAGCACGACGGACACTGGACCTGATAAGCGCTTGTGATGAGCAGCTATGTCACATGTGTAGCTATATATAAAGTGATGTGTTATTCCGTGTACTGTGGGTAGTACTTGAACATTTGAAATGTGTCCGAGTGAACGTTCTGTTGCAAAGTGAACTGTTGTGAGCGAATTGTCCATTGCCATGGTGTTTCCTTTATTTGTTTCAGTTTTTGTTATATGTTCTTTCTTTACTTGATCAATTTCGTTTTTGGGCAACTTTTTTTTTTTTTTTTTGCACTGCAAACCTCAACCTGTCCACAGCAAGCCAGTTATGCAATAGCAGAACATATCAGACACGGCTTTCGACAGTTAGAGCGTTCACATAAACCCGACAAAAAAGGGTCGAGTCCGCTTGTCTGACTGACATGTGTCTTTCGCGTTCACGCTAACGATAGCCGGAGGGGCTGAGCTTGAGCGTCGATTGGGGCTTAGCCAACTCGACAGCTCGGGGTGCCCAGCACGGCCCATTTGAAGCGTATACATGCAAACGCGAGCGGATCGCGCCTGTGGTTCGCAGCCAGCAGTGATTACCTAGGCGCATTGCCTTATCTCGGACCTCGACGTGGGCTGCCGCATGAATATCGACCAGACATACGCGAGTTCGCGTAAAAGCTGTCGAGTCGGGCTGTCTGAGCTCTCGACCTCTGACTCCACTCACGTAGTCCTTAATAGAATACGTTGCTGGGCTAGTTGGTTCATAATCTTCAAAATTGGATAGCGCGAAATCGACCAGGACTACGAAGGAACACAGATGCACAGGACAGCGCTACTCGCAACTTGAGTTGAGAGTAGCGCTGTCCTGTGCATCTGTGTTCCTTCGTAGTCCTGGTCGATTTCGCGCTATCCTATTTTGAAGATCACGTAGTCCTGTCGGGTTCACGAAACGTCCAGTGTTTCTTGTGTACTTACTGGCCCCGTGTTGGCGAAATAATTCATAAAAATAGGCCCTGCCCAACGACGAACAGGTCTTACGAATAACACATATCGGGCTAATTCGTTTATCATCGCAAAGCAAAAGCCGGGCGCACTTCACAAGGACATAGAAAAGGAAGACGACGCACAGGCGCCGAGCAGAAATCGATACGGAAATAATTATTAACCAGCCCCCGATAAGAAACGCAACTCTTCATCTAGAAGGGCTATGGAAGTAGTACTGACACAGCTGTCACGCGAGCCTAGAAGATATAAAAACTCACAGGCTCCATTACGCATTCACCTAAGATGACTTGAAGGCGAAAGCCATCTTCTTTTTTTTTTTTCTCAGTCAATGTATTGAACCTGCCTCGCCACCCTCCGAAAGCTTTCTGCACCTAACGTGGTGTAGCACTATCAAGCACGGTTGAGAACAGAGAGCGGTTTATTATTACGTGATCTCGCTAAACCTACGTCATCGCTCGAACTACTTCTTCCTCTTACACTCTAAGGAAAAAAGAAAGAGTATGTGTGACTCTTTTCGGAGAGTTCTGACTTGCCACGTGTACGACTTCCTTCAAAGAGGCACGGTGACTCAGAGTTGGCGCGCTCTAGGAGAGTACCCTGACCCTAGAGTGGAAGGACTCTCATCCGAAGGATCACATTACTACTTATGAGGGAGTCAGACGACTCTTGCCGGTGACACTGCTACGGTGGTCAAATGACACACACCGAAGCGACAAGCGACTCCACAACTATTTTAAGTTACTCAATTGACCCATGGTCTACTGTTACGCGACTGCCGTTGGAAATAGTGAAGTATTCATTTTAAGCAAGTCCAATAATACTTGTCGTTGTGTCCAACGACTGCAAAAAAAAAAGAGTAGTTCAATTCTAGCATTATTTTAATAAAACTCGTCAAAACAACACACCTTTTCCAGCAGAGTAATATAGAAAGCGCGAAAAGATGGTCTGTGATTTCCAATTAAGAAGTTGAGGTATTCCTCATTTACATGTTTGTATGAGTATAGCCAACTAAAATGTGTGACAGTGGTGTGCATAGTGTCGTATGGTGCAAAATAAACTGCAGAAATCGGCGTCATGTTTCCATGTTTATTCCTTATGATTATGAATAAATCAAAAAGTGGTGATGGCTGGAGGCATCAGACTTGTTACTTGCTATGTTGTCGCTCCTGTTCAGCGTGAGCAACCATAAAAACGGTATCTGAAAAGCAGAACTTGGTATTACGATGATAAAACGGAATTGCAGTAAGAGTTTGCGACACCTACACAATAAGTGATTTACAGAGACATAATAAAGGCTCACAACAAAACAACAAATGCAAACGCGTATGGTAAGGAACCAAGTTTTTTGCCGTTATCGTGTAAAACACAACTTGCAAATAGTAGCTTTTGTAACACGTCACTAGGCGACAAACTTGCAGCACAAGATGATGTGAGCCTCTTTTAAACAACAAACGAAATTGGTTTAGGCTCCTTTGCATGGGTGCCACTCACCTCTTTTCTCACGTCGTGTTGTGCAACGAAAGGATATGTAGGACCCACTGCCGCGTTGACAGGTCGAACGCCGCTGTTGATTTTCCCATCACGAGTGGTGAGGCGCCAGACCATAGCGACACCTTCGTTTCCCCGAGTGTGGCTGTCAACAGGAGTGAAGAGGCGGGAGAAGCGATCCAGGATTCTAGGAATAACCAACGCACACACAGTGATTATTTGTATATAAGACCACCCTTTGTTCGACACACAGTTACTGTACACACATCTGACACGTGTGTTTCGTTTGAAATAATTTCGCAACGAAAACAATTTTTTGCGTCAGGGGCGTAGCCAGAAATTTTTTCGGGGGGGGGGGGGGGGCACCTCCTTGATCTGAAGTGGGCGTCGGGCAGGCAGATGTGATCGAGTGTCATTTTGAGCTCTGTATGCCGTAGCAAAAACAAAAAAATTGAGGGGGGGCACGGTACCAGTGTGCCCCCCCCCCCCCGCTACGCCACTGTTTCATGTAACAGAAGGCGGGAACCTCGTTTCGCAATAGGCACTGGCTATGCACGCATGAAAGCACTTCTTTTCTGAGAAATCGCTTCAAAATTTGCTTTCAGAATAAATCAGGCTTTGCGCTGGCATATTCCGACACCCAAACGCATCCTCCGGCAGTCAGGGGCACGTCGTGAGCGGTAACTGACCGCCTGTTTTAAAACGTAACACATCCTTAAATACTCAAAACACATGCGAGTACGAGCGCCCGAACGACACCCAGCGCGCGCGGACGCCGTCTACGTCGAGATCAGACATGTCATATGCTAGAATTACCGCACATAGCTACCACACTCCCGTACACTGATTTGATTATCTTGTAACATCAAATATCATCGCAGACGTAGGCAAACCACGAAAACAGCAAACAGAAACGAGGGAAAAAGAGTGCACGGCGGCGGCCGCAACAACGCGCGCCGTCGAAAGTCTCGAGCTTTTCACCTTATCGGCGGGGCTTGTCCAACTTAAGTGGCTACCGCGTACGCGCTGGAGACAACGTACTATATCTGCATGTTAAACTACCGTCTTTAAGCCAACAAACACCATTATATGTAGCGCGTCTACATGTTCTGTACACAAAGTTTTTTTCTTTTCACGTTCCCACGCGTGGAAGCATGCTGCACACTCAATGTCGATGGAAATGTTATTATGAAGTAGACAAAAGTGCATCTCAAAGCGACATCTTCCACCTTCAGCAATGCAGCCACAATGAGCGATCAGCAAACAATGACCCTTGATAATTGTTTTCATCGCTCATTTTATGGGAGCTTGTACAACAACGCGCATAACGGTGTCAACTCGTTAAGTGACAGTTTTAGTTGGGCATTCGCAACAGCCCCGCGGACGCAGGCTGCTGTTGGAAAAGGCTGGCAGTATACTTCGGCAGAGCTGCCGCAGACGCCCAGCTAAAGCTGTATAATTAGTAGCTACGAAAGCAGTGCACTCACCGTTAACAGGCGCACGTTGTCCGTGTCCGCAGCTCCATGAATATTCCGTCCGCCAAGCGTCACTTCGAGCACGGAGCCTGGCGTCACCGCCACCGAAGATGCGCATGTTCGCTCGAACAGAAAACTACAAGACAGGCAGCTGACGCAACCCGCGCAACCAACGCAACGCATTCCAAAAGATCGAGGAGACAGAGAAGATCGGCGCCACGCCGGCCCGGCTCCGTCAGCGAGCCATGGCTCCACCCCGGCGCCGAACGGCAAACGCTCGATATGTATGGCTTATACGGCGGCGCCTTCATCACAGAAGTCAATCGAAACGCGCTTCACGAGAGTCGCGTGACTCCTGCAGAAGTGCTAACTCTCTTTTTGTGCTTCTACCTTCCAAAAGGGGTCAAATGGATACCCGAAGAGGGTCATGGTGCCGTGACCCTCTTTTGACTTTTTTTCTTAGAGTGTATGTAGCAGCCTACTACTAGTTCATGTCCGAAGTGGTGACGCGCCCGAAGAAGAAGAAAAGTCTACCACAGTGGTTTTGCACTGCCTCCGCGATCGGCCCACCTTTGACCAAGCTACGATGTCACTTGACGTTACGTCACGTGACGTCACTAATTTTTCTGATCTGTGACGCCATGATGACGTCATACGGTGACGTCAACACATGATTATTTTTTTTGCGTCACTCGTGTTGTCTCCGACGCCGCCGGACGCCGACGCCTGCGGTCAATTATCGCGTTTGATGAAGCATCTAAGGCTTTCTCTTGTTAACCATCTGTACAGAATGCTTGGGCGCTGATTGGGCGTGCGCCGGTTAATGATGATGACAATTTTCTATCTACGACACACGGCAAACCTCGACCATAACTGCTCTGCTGTAGAATAGCCAGTGACTCTGGTCGTAACTTGAGGTGGGTTATCGTTTGAGTATCGTTTGAACAGAGAAAAAAAAAGAGAAGAAAAATGAATCTCATTCTCTGTGTAAATTCTGAAACGAGCAATTTAGGATCTAGATAGACGCCGACTTCATCCGAACAACGTGAAAAAGACGGTGGCAGGAAAAAGAGAACGAAAAGAGAGGGGGCGGAGAGGAGGTAGGGGATGGGGTATACGGTCGCATACCCTACGCGTACTATCTGGAGAAAAGAACCTTACGAACGCGGTTCGCTGCGCTCAAAGCTGCTTACCTCAACCCCGCATGAGTTAGCGTTAATCCGGAATCACGCCGGGTAAATTCGCCGCGCCTTTTCTTTGTTATCCCCCCCCCCCCTACATTCTTTCGCGCTTGACAGAAGAGAAGCGCCGCCGAGACGGTCGCCGTGATCGCGACGGTGGCGAAAGCGACGACGACCGCAGCAGCACGCGCCGCTTGGTCGTCGTCGTCGGCAAAGTGGCCGCGGACGACCGAACAGGGTCAGCGGAGTGAAGGACGTCGGCGCGCTTCGAGCGCGGTCGGCGCCGCGGGGCCTTGGCACGAGGGTCGCCGTCTCCGCGAGCGCCGATGGCGTTTTGATGAACGAGCGCCGTTTTATTTTTCCGTTCATTTTGTTTTGCACCGAGGGAAGTGGCAATGCGAGGCAGTCTATCGGAACTGTCCATCACCGCGAGCGCTGCGAGCTAAACATATATTCTCTGTGAGGCGGTCAGCGTTCATACTTCGTTGAGATGCATGGAGCAGACGGGATGGAAGTGCCCGATGGCGAAGACGAAGGGGGAATCACGTACGGCATTTTTTAGGCGAAAGTAAATGAATTCTGAATAACAGAAGAACACAGTGCACAGGACGAGCGCTCGCCCTGTGCAGCTGTGTTCTTCTTCTCTTTCTCGGGATTCCTTCACTTCCCACTGTAGCGCTAAAAAAAATGTGAACATCAACTCGCCCAACAGAAAGTTTCATCGAACGAGGGGAGAGGAAGGACGGAGCCCCTCTTTGCTACAAACATCATCTATCCATGTAGAAAGATAGTTAGAGAGAGGGAGAGTGTACACGATAGACGATACATTCCAGTTGTATCTGTGTCACACAATGCCCTCTTTCAGAGGAAAGACGCAGATACACTTGTTGCAATCCCCACTCCAGTCGGATAAGACCGCATCGTATTCGCCACCAGCGTGCGATAAAAGGGGGGCACAAATAATACGACACGCCGTTATGACGAATGCGTATCTGCCAGTTGCGAAATCAGCGGAGAAAAAAAAAAAAAAAAAGCCGCCGGATTCAAGACGTTTAAGTTTACATCGACACCTCGATACAGCCTCCGAAAAGGGCGAGTGGTGTCATATACCTAGGCACACATTCTTTGTGATTATCGTCGTTTATTTGTTGTATTTACAGTACCAGAACGTTATTATGCGTTATATATTATTTTATTTTTGCCAATGCGAACAACACCTGGCGAATCGTTAAGCCTTTAAAAGCCTTCGCACAACGAAACCACGCAGCACTGACCTGAATTCCTGGAATACATTCAGTAGTATAAGATGCTGAGATATGGCATGACGTATTCGACCCAACCAGCCGTGATTTTCATTTCTTTTTCTTGCAAGCGTGGCTGTTGTTTGTATGGCTCGTGTGTAGAACACACACGCGTGCACAAAAGCGAAGCGGTACGTTGTCAGTATATATGTTTCATAGGTAATATTACAAAAGAACCGAAAAACGAGCATCATCATTTTATAGTAAACAGTTTGGGGCATTTCACGTGCCAAAACCACGATATTATTATGAGCCACGCCGTAGTGGAGGTCTCCGGAAATTTCGACCACATGGTGCCCTGACATCGCGCATTACACGGGCCTCTATAGCGTTTCACCTCCATCGAAATGCGACCGCCGCGGCCGGGATCGAAACCCGCGATGATTTTCGGGTCCGCAGCCAAGCACCGCAACACATGTGCCACCACTGCATCATACTATAGTTATTGCGTTTTTCACGTAAGAAGCAGTAGCTAGTGGATGCTTGTGCTCAAGATGCCTTGATGTGAAGTTCACCTTTCGGGGCTGAATGGAGCTTTTTATAAAAGATAGTAAATAAAGCGAAATGCCTTGCAAAAAGGTACGTTTGTATGACCTTTGATTTCTGAAAATCGTCTACGGCCTTATTATTCTGCAGCATTTTGGTCTCGCAGTTATGTTAATCAAGGTATGCTTGCCATTTTCTTCGCCATTTTTATATTGAACATAATTTCACAGTACTTGCAAATCTGCCTTTCTCTCTCATTGTCTTTCTTGACACCGAAGGATGGCGGCAGAGGGGGTAGGTGGCTCGCATATATAGTTATGTTTATCATTTGACATTTGTTCTGTAACGCAGGCTCTCCCATGGGTATAAACCCGACTTCCGTTGGCGTCGCCTTCGGCCTGCAGCGGTATATGGCGTCCACCAATTAGATTTGGCCATGCGATAGATAAACTAACAAAGATATAAGGCCTAAAAGATTTAATATCCGGCATTTGTGAACAAACCCAATTGTGCGTTCCCCGCCAACAAACTTCTGTGCGCGAAACCAGATGCGGGCTTATAGAAGCACCGCGCGAGAACGTGACTCTCGTTTCGGAAAAGGATAGCGGCATCGACAGAACACGCCGGATTTGCGTGGAGTCGCCGATTTTGAACGGCTTCGGGCCAGCCGATCCGTCTTTCCTCGCGACGCGTATTATATCTATGCAAGGAGTTCCACGGGGCGCACAGAAACCGCCGAAAGGGTGGCGAACATTCCATTGAAAGCGATGAAATCATGTCGGAACGAAATTATACCCTTAAGAGGTTTCGCTGTACTATGTTTGATGCTTTTTTTTCCATCGAACTTGAAATGAAGATGGAAACGCGTCACTGCATCATGATCAAAGCCACGATACCATGGCATAACGCGCTTTCTCCTTATTACTATTTTTTTTTTTAATCTGAGAAAGGTGGATAGAGCTGCGCTCTGTTCGTTCCCTATGACCGATATATGAACGGGCAAATAGGTTGCATGGAACCTATACACATGGTCAGAGCCACGGGTGCCTTGTTACGCCGCGACTGTAAAGTTTGAGTTGTCCGCCACGGTGTTGCAGTGGTTGGCTGCTGACCCGAGGTTCGATTCCGGCCGAGGCGGTCGCGTTTCGATGGAGGCGAAATGTTAGATGTCCGTGTACCGTGCGATGTCAGAGTACGTTAAAGAAGATGGTTGAAATTTCCAGATATTTCACTACGCCGTGCCTCATAATCATAGCGTGGTTTCGGCACGTAAAACCCCAGATATTATTTATTAAAGTTTTAGTTGCGTGTGATTCGTACGTAGTCAAGCAACACTTGGCAATATATACATCTTGTCGCACACGTGCGGCAATGACCTTCTGAACTCCTGCCAGTACAACAGCGCCATCGAGACATGTGGCGCTATATGAACAGCGTTTCCCTGCGCACCCGCGTTTGTACGGACGTCACGTTATCGGTTCCCTCCAAACATTCCCTCCATACTTTTCTTAATTTTGCGTGCGTATGTATACATGCATACATACAAACACCCGCACGAACAAGCTTGAAGGGTGGTTGAACTCCTCCCTTAACCCCCCCTAATCAAAACGCACTTTTATTCTTCGGCCACGTTGAAACAGTTCGCCAGTTCGGGCTGAAGTTTCTTCTTTTCAATATCCGTAAAGAAATTTACTAAAAAAAATAAAGCTGCCGTTTTTATGCTATTGACTTGTGTAGCAAAAATTGTAGACCCATTGTAGCAAAAATATTATGGAGTTTTGAGTTATGTTTGCAGCGCTTCAGCGAAAAATGCGAGCTAGATAGAGTACCGGACGCGATACTGTGGGCTTTGCTGGGCTGCAAAAAGTCCAAAGCCGACCAGACACGAGGGAAAGGAGAAAACAAGGACGAGCTGCGCTCATCCGCATCGAAGGACGGCACCGAAGTGTTCCCGAGCGCGACTCCGGGAACTTCTGGGGACTTCATCGCATGCTGTCCCGCGCGCAGCATTGCGTCATGCCGTATGTCAGTTGCATCATAATGAGTGGCACGCATACACATCGGGCTGACGTCAGCGCCGCTCAGCGGCGTGACGTCGGCCGTCGCCCGCGGTGTTCGACGGACGAGGTCGCCGTTGAAGGCCGCCGCCTCGGCGCGCGTCGTGCGGCCGGCGGGTAAACAGGAAGCGCGGACGACGGAGGAAGACTCCACGAGACGACGACCACGGCCGTGCGAGGCCCACGGTTACCGAGCCACGGTCGTCAACACCGAGGCGCACGCACACGGCGAGCGAACAGTGCAACAAGACCGGGGCAAGACGGGCGCTGTCTCCAAACGGTATACATATCGCGTGCAGCGGCCATGCAGGACGGATCAAGTGCTGTCGCGGCCGACGGTGGGTGGTAACCGCAGCCCCGAAAGACAGGGACGTAAAAGAAAGTATATACCATATACGCTGCTGCAGCGTGGTGTTTTAGGCTTATTGCTAGCACACACCTAATCCCCGATGTGACCGGGTGCATATGTGTTTGCTGGCAAGGTACATATATCTACTGCGGTGGTTCTCAGGTGGAATTGCTTTTGATGGTCACGGCGTCGGTGCCCTTTTCGTCTATAAGGGCAGGGGCCAGTTTCATTCCCGAGGGCTTTTGGCGCTTGCGGATTTCCCAGCGAATTAAATTAGGCATTTCCTTTGGGAGATATAGGAGCGTGTACGTTGCAAACGTAGTGACCTTTATGTTGTATGAATTGAATCGCGAACAATGCGAAAGAGCGTGCTTTGTGCGTTGTTGTTATGCGATACAGTTTGTGAACAATGGCTGCCCGTGCGGGGGTCAAAAACGTCAGTAAATATGCTTTCACCTTGGTCGGCTTCTGTTCAAGGTTTTCACCAAGGAAAAATACATATTCGGGACTATATACACAACGCTCAGGAACCGACCGCTGGAGAGATTTGCCATCCATTCCCCGCCTAATTACATGTAAGACGGTGTTGTCATTATACTTCCTACCCTTTTTCAGTTCACGCTCGTGCACGGCCTTACATTCGGGCGCGCGTGTGTTCGTGTTCCTGACTCCTCGAGCACCTCTTTTTCTTGTGATCCTCGTTTTATGGCGCCAGCGCTGTGCATCCTTTCGAGCTGCAATTGTTCGCAAAAGTTTTCTTTCGCACACTGTATACGTGATTCGGTCGTCGTTATATATATATATATATATATATATATATATATATGTTATATATATATATATATATATATATATATATATATATATATATATATATATATATATATATATATATATAACGACGACCGAATCACGTAAATGGACCCGTGTACATGGCGCGCATCATTTTTAGATTTGCGTCAATATAATTCTATTAGAATATGACATAAAGGTTGCCCCCCCCCCCCCCCCCGCAACGAAAACTTGTTACCGCCACCGGAATTGTGCCGTGTGTGCAGTCATTTTATCTCGCCGGACGAGCCGCTAACAAGCGTGTATGTATCTGGCACACATCAGAGGAACATTGCACAAATTTCAACTTTTAGGTTTTCTCAGTGCTTCCTTTCGAGCACGTGTTCTCTTAAGAAGGGTCACTAACACGCACATAACATAAACAACTGAAAAATATGAACATGCGTTTCGCTCGAAGGATGTTAAAGAATATAAATGATGGGGAAGGAAGAGAAAAGGAAAAAAAATCAAAGTGCAACCATGCATTTATGCGATCATTCTGCAATTTTCACAGCTGCAAAACTGCGCTTTCGCTCTGTGGTGCAGTGATTACGGCTGGACATGGGTTCATGCATGGGCGCACGCGGCGCGGGTCTGACCGAACACGCCCGAATGAACACCCGCTAATACCGAGCAGATTGATTAGACAGTTCGACGCTCGTAACCGCGGCGCTATCGATTGCTACGCATCTTTCTGAGGTGCTATGATTTTGCGTGTATCGCTATCATATGCTATTTCGCGGCGCCTTCAATGTGCCGAGCCACGCAATCCTTATCTTGCTATGGAACGCAGCATCGTATAAGTCAGTTTTTGGTAAAGTTTATACACCTGAGCGTCGATCATCCTGCGGGGCTGTCGATATGCATGAAGCTTCTTCGTGGTGCGACACATCGTCAGCGCCCTCGCGAGCAGACACTCCGAAAAGGAGCCAGACCAGTGAGACTTAACAAGGAATTAGGGAAATCGGCAACCAGTACACCCGTATACAAGTCCGCGAGCAAAAAAAGCAGCGCGGTTCCAAAATGAAAAAAAAAAAAAAGCATACACAATTTTTCGCGAATGCCCGATCACGAGTCCATACCTATATGTGTATTCGAAAATACACGAATGAGATAGACTCAACATACTATAAACCGTAAGCAGCACATCAGGGCTACAAGAATAAGGAATCGAATGCCGTTTCTTTACTCCTATGTATATACAGTTCCGTTTTTGCGCCATTTTCCATGTATTTGTCGTCCAACCAAAGAGCCCGCCTATAAGAACCAATTTTAATACGAGTGGTATATACTGATTCTCGGTTCCGGTAAACCCGGACCGAGGTTTCAAGAGTTTTGGCGAGTGTAAAAGTTTTAAAGGCGTGTGTGCGCAATGAAAAGGCGAATTATAAAGAAATGATCAGTTAGGGTTCTTCCGGTTGTATAAGACCCCGCAGACAATCGTCAATATTCCATGCATCACGCTATTTCTTTTTATTTATTGTGTCCAACACATTATAGCATGGGCGTTGCCAGGATTTTATTTCGGGGGGGGGGGGGGGGGGAGCCGCCTACCTCCCCCCCCCCGGCTGCCGATTCCCCTATGCGCATGTGCAAGTGTGTTATTCTAGTTTTTTTTTTAGCACATATAGATGTTTGAGGCCCGTGTACTTAGATTTAGGTGCACGTTACAGAACCCCAGGTGGTCGAAATTTCCGGAGCCCTCCACTACGGGCGTCCCTCGTATTCATATCGTGGTTTTGGGACGTTAAACCCCAGATTAAAAAAAGAAAAAAAAAGAAGAAAGTGACATATATAGGGAGGGACACAACACGTATTTGTCTGTGTTGCCTCGCGCTAAAAAAAAAAAGAAAATCGTATTACGTCTTATCAACAAGCCCTTATTTCTACCCTGTGTGCGTGCTTAATTGTGTGCCGTGTATAGACACACATTCAAGCTGTAAATTTCAGGGGAGGGGGCACGCGGGCAAACGTATGCAATTAAGATGAACAGGAGAAGAACACATCTTACAGTTTTTGAAGCGTGACACGGCCATACATTTTCGCATGTTAGTTAGAATTTCCATATGTTGATAAAAAAAAAGAGAAATGAAAGGAAAGCGAGGTTTGAAGCATCTATGTGTGTGTATTGCATTTTGCCCAAAAAAGCAGTGTAGTATACTTGAATATGACTATATACTTCATTTTGTATTGCTTGCTGTTAGATAAGAACACGTCTGCAAACAAACGCTCATTTTTTTTGTATATCATCGCATATGTATATAAGCGATTAACTTTCTGTAACCCTTTTTTTAATTGAAAGGAATTTCCTTTAAACATTGAAAGGAAATTCCTTTCAATTTACGTAATAGTCATTACACTGCAGTTAAGAACAGCCAAATAATGTCCTTATACTGCTTTTCTTGGCTTAATTGTCCGTTGGTTACATTAGTTGCATCTTACGAAGAAACGATCCCCTCGAACGATTCCCCTTCAAGCGTGTAACGTGTCATATAACGGATTCTTTTTTTTTTTTTGCAGTGATGCGCGTGTGAAACGGTGTCCAGGCTGTAGCGACTTCAGTCAAGTTCTCCGGCGGACTCAGAGGAGTCATGGCCCTGAGCCCCCCCTTCTCCTCCATCCACCCATGACGGCATGCGGGCACTCCGGCGTAGCGATATTTGTCTGTTTCTTCGAATACTATTCCCTTTTCATTGTTGCTATCCCGAATAAGTTTTTGCTAATGGACAACAGTTTTCGTATACGCAACGAAAATGCCCTCCACTGTGTGTATTTGAATAACCTTCACAGGCTTGTTCCATCTTCTCTGACTCCAAGGAAGCTTCCAAATGTCTTACGTCGCCATTTTGTTATGCACCTAATGAGCAGTTCGTTGCTGACATAAGACTTCTTCATCCCCACGCAATCTAGAAACAAGACAGCATAGCGTATCAGTGTATACCGGGAGTTTGTAGTATATACGGTAACGACCGCGCAGATGAGGCCACCCGATCTGCACATGACGGTGTCCACACTACAGCTATACCGTTCTCCAGAACCAACGCAGCTGCAAGGCTTCGTTCGCTGGCACGTGAACTCGCACTTAAATAAATAGTCTTTATTTTTCCCATGCAAAAAAGGGGGGGAAAGGACCACAGACCAAAAGCTACAAAACTGTAGCTTGAGTGCGCCTGAGGCCCAACATAATACATTCATACAATATACATGGCAGACATACCAAAAACGCAGTCAACAAGTAAAATAATCACACTGTACATAGCGTTGTATGGTTACATACAAGCTAGACCTACAACCTAGATCAACGCAAGTTTCGACAAAAATGAAATGAAATACGCCACTGGTATAGCAGACATACGAAAGCAAAAACAGACGCACAACAGAACTCGGCAGGATTCACCAACGCTCGTCTACACAGCTTGGATCCCAATCTCCAGCTCCGTCTTCCGTCAGGAATATCTCGACCTGAGAAGAGACGCTTCTGTGCCGCCTGTGGCTTGGTGTGGCCTTCGCGAATGCCTACTCATTTCGGATTGGAATGGCCAACAACTCTTAACTGCAGCTGCGAAGAAACGATCGCCCATCTTCTGCGTGAGTGCCCCCGCTTCAGTGCGCCAAGACAAGAACTTTCCGATATGTTAGATATATTTGATAATCGCCCTTTGTCGGAACAAAGGGTTCTGGGACACAGGCCGAGTCCGTCCTCAGCACAGAAAGCTTTGAAAGCATTACTGCGTTTCTTGCGGACAACTTGCCTTAGAGACAGACTTTAAGCAGCGTCGTATTCTCCTTTCCTTTTTTTCCCTTTTCTTTCTTGCTGTTCTTTTGTAACATCTCTTTTCTATCATCTTTTATCCCTTTCCCCCAGCACAGGGCATCCAGCCGGTCTGTGAACTGGCTAGCCTTCCTGTCTTTCTGCTTGTTTCTTCATTTAACCAAGCGAGGATGCTATGTGACGGCACGTTATGTGACATCATAGGGACGTCAAGTGTCAAATTTTGACGACCTGTGACGTTACGTATGATGACGTCATGTGGTGCGTCATCACACGGTGATGATATTTTGCATCACTCGTGTCGACGCCGACGACGCCGGCGGTCACGTCTTGAGTTTGATGATGCATGTAAGGCTTTCGCCTTAATAAAGATAGCTCAGACTGGCGAACGTTTAATTGCGGTCATTTCGCGTGCCTCTGCTGCTGTGACTGCCGCTGAGAATGGTGACCGCTGCGATGTCTCGCACGCGGTGTACGTGAAACTACCAGCCATGCAGCAAGTCGAGAATGTGCTACAATAGAGCATTCTTGACTATGCCAAGAAGCATCTCGGAATCCACGATACACTCGCAAGCGTGCGCGGCCATGGACATGTAGGAGCAGGGCGAATAATCGTGCTCTATGTGTGGGGATCGAGGGATTCCTTCCCCGCATCTCATCCCTCAGCTCGTGTTTTCCTACTCTTCTTTTTTTCATCTCTGTCTTATCTACTACTCCCCCTTTTCCACTCCCCAAGTGTAGGGCAGCCAACCGCGCACGCGCTTGGTTAACCTCCCTTCTTTCTCTCTCTCTCTCTCACACTCTCTCTCCCAGCCCGCGCATTGTGCCGGCCATGAGACAGCTCGACATCAGGAAACCACCGCCCCTTTGGCAACATGGAGAAGCACAGCTTTAGGGGGAGAGTCTTCGCAAAGTCCGGCGCGCGAGTCGTCTTCACCACGCTGCACTGAGGCGGTGGTTCCCGGCGATTCAGCTGGCTCATCATCGGCACAGCTAGGGAATGAGGCGCGGGGAAGAAACCTCAATCACCGCAAATTTATATATGAATTGGCTAGCGAGATATTATATAGACACACATTAATGAGATGCTGCCGTCATCTTCCATGGCTGTCAGTCAACCTTGGCTCACGGGACAGGCCCCATTGATCCATGGCTGCGTAGGCTGAGAGGTGCATAAAAGGTGCTTGGTTCGAACCCTGACGTCGACCACCGGTTTTAAGACGGGCATTAGTGAGCCCCCGGCCAGTCTTCTGATTTCGGGGTGCGCCCCTTGTATGTACATTCTTCGTTCGCAGTTATGGAGAAATAGAAAACGCACAACTCTCAAAAGCGACCCCGCCCCCTTCCCCACGCCGTTAGCAAACTCTCAGCCAAAGATGTGCCTCCTCAAGAACATAAAGTTCTTTGTGCCGAACGGGCAGATTCTGTCCTCGACGTACTGTGCGCAAAATGTTGCTCCGTCGCTGCAGCTTGCATGCACCAACCAAGTAACTAACCACTTTGCC
Source organism: Rhipicephalus sanguineus (assembly GCF_013339695.2). Lineage (NCBI taxonomy): Eukaryota > Metazoa > Arthropoda > Arachnida > Ixodida > Ixodidae > Rhipicephalus > Rhipicephalus sanguineus. The sequence continues at coordinate 90,289,183 of NC_051176.1, read as the reverse complement.
TTTTCTCAATCCGGCCCTGCACGCCACGCACGCTTTAGTATAGGCAAGAACGAGCAATTGTGCGTGCGAACAGTTCAGCATTCAAGATGGCGACGCGCTTTGACAAAAAAACCTTCTGCGCGCGGGAGCGAGGCATTTCCCGGTACATGTTCTTGGCACACTTCCTCCGATGCAAAGAGGTAACGGACTGCAAAGAGTTTCGGCGCGGGGCCTATATGGCGAGCTAAAAGCGCGCAGTCCGCGCCAGTAAATGGAGGAGCGACGCCGATGTGGGCGCGAGCAAGCGGAAATAACGCCGCGAGCACCGCAGCAGCCAATATCGCGTGTGCGTACACACACAGTGCACCGCCAGCAGGCGCCTTTGTTGCACCGTCGTCGGCATTGGGGCCTTCGCCAGCGTGATGGCCGGCCTGGCCGCAGGCGGGACGCGCCAGCTGGACGTTGATCGATGGAGCTCTCTTTCAAAGCTGCATCCCTTTTAATGATGCGCGCCAGCGTGCGAGAAGAAAGTGGAGCCGCGCACGCCGGCCGCGCTCCCGAATTTTCGTGACTCTTCCCGATTTGCGTCTCCACCATGCAAAGTGTCCAGCCATTCTCTCTTTCTCTCTCTGCAAAAACTCGCACCGAGCAGCCCCAAGATGGCATTAGAAAAACTACCCCCACTGCCAATCGTGTTAATACAATTGAATGGAAGCGCTTAAGAGCGCCATCGCAGTGTGTCCAAGTTTTGTGTCATATTTTGCGCCACTTTTGCGTGCTTCCCATTGAAACGCGAGACAAGAAGCATCGTCACCGAAACCTTTATGCGCTGCGCACAATGCGTCTTGTTTCGTTTTCATTACTATTGTTTGTTTTAATTTCCAGTGGCGGCGCCAGAAGAAGGCACGGAGGGGGGGGGTCGACAGCCCCCCCCCCCAGTTCAGAAGTAATTCGCTTGTCGTGGTTGCCCCCTCTCCAGTAAAAAAAAAGTCCTGGCGCCGCCCCTGTGTTTATTGTATATTCGTAGTTCATGCACCATTTATTATTTTGACTATTCTCTTTCACTCGGCCATCCTTTTGCTTATGGAAATGCATCGAAACCAAAGCGCCGTCGAGAAAGGTGAGGGGGGGGGGGCATGCCAGTTGGAGCGTGGCTTCCGTTCAGCTTTAAATACAGCGCACCGAATAGCGCGTCTTGTATTCCCATGGGCATTACAGGATATTATTGTTTTGTCGTATGCAGGCATAGATGTGGGATCGTCTAGCGCTCCTCCTGTCTATGTGTCCTCTCTTGTGTATGCGTCTTTATTTTTTGCGCTGCCGAAATGAATTCCAGTGCATTACAACGGGCGCCGAAACACAAAAATAAATAAATAGGAGGTAAGACACCGCGTAAAGTTGTTTGGGTGAACACTAAAAAAGTCCAGGTGGCCTAGGTTATTTGGAAACGTCCTTCAATGAGGTATCTCTCTTGTCTCGTACGCTTCTTGGTTTGAGACGTTAAATTGATCAATCAATCAATGTATAACCAATCTTTTCGTCGGTTTTTATTCGAATCTTAATGTCCAGACCTACATACAAAAGCGGGCAGCGTAAAAAAAAAAATTGAAACGAAAAACGGTGTCGCGTTAGTACCGGTACATTAACCGCCTTCATCACCTAGAACAGTTTGCTACTAACAACTCAGACGACCTCTTTGAAAAGAAAAAAAAAAAAACACACTTCACACATTCTTCTGCCCACATTCTCCTAGGGCCTTCTTACCTTTCACACAATTCCTTACAGATTAGCATGTATGAGCGAGTGTACGGTGCCTAACCATTCTGCTTTTCAACAAAAAGCTTCTCTCCCTCCCTCCTTCCCACCCTCTTTCTACGCTGAACGAAATGACGCGCGTACTGCCACCTAAAGCGTTCATGTTGAGCAGGCCAAAGAAATTGTATTGCGGGAGACCAAGTCAACAAGGCTTGCCCGCAGCGGGGAAGTTATGCGCTGAGCCTGTGGAGCAAGGCTCTTCACACATTTATACTGTAATAGAACAGCGAGCAGGGGGGACGATAGTTGATAATCCATTTAGAACAGGGACTATATACAGCGGAGAAAAAAAAAAGGGGAAGAAACAGACAACTTTCGGATAATAGCGTCAGGCAATCCCCGACCAAATCGGAGTTTGTCACGTGTTCGAGTGTCTGTCGGTCGGTCGCGCTCGCAGGTTGGGGGTCAATGCGGCAGCGCCATGAATGAACCAGGAGAATGTGTTCCGAGCGCTGGATATGGTATAGCTGCAGCGCGAGGACGCTCCAGCGCGTTTGAAAGTAGGGTGCCTCGATCAGGATTGGAAAACGGCAAACGTTACACCCGTTTTTAAAACTGGAGACAGAAAACTGAGAGAAAATTACAGGCCAATCTCTTTAACGTCGATATGTTGCAAAATCTTTGAACACATTTTACATTCAAACATATTTAAATTCCTTGATTCAGACGCTTTCTTTACTCCCTCCCAGCACGGTTTCCGGAAAGGTTATTCCTGTAACACCCAACTAATAGAATTTCAGCATTTCGTATCCAAAGCCATTGATAACGGTAGTCGGGTAGACGCTGTTTTTATAGATTTCCAAAAAGCATTCGATACTGTGTCGCATAAGCTCTTGGATGTAAGGCTTGCTGCATTAAACATAAATAAAAATGTTCAAACATGGATACGAAATTACTTAAATGGTAGAACCCAGTCCGTCGTCCTAAATAATGTCAAATCTTCGTCAATAGCAGTGACTTCGGGAGTTCCCCAAGGAAGCGTTTTAGGGCCCTTATTGTTCCTAATCTAAATAAATAACATAGTTGAAAACATAATCTCCCATAAATATTTGCTGACGACTGTGTCATATACAATAAATTGCGACTGAAAATGAATACACACTTTACAAACTGACCTAGATCACATAGGGACTGGTGTAAAAAGTGGAACATGCTTTGAATATAAAAAAGTTTGCCCGAAGCGTAGCTTCTCAAGGAAGAATGCTTCCAAATCGAGCATCAATATAACATCTATGACGTCCCTATCAACATACACAGCGATTATAGATACCTCGTGGCGTTTACTTTACGCACGTTTACATGGCAAACATTAACCGGCCATAGCAAAAGCTAAGGTTTATCCGCAGGAATTTCAAACAGCGACGCGCGAAATAGAAACTTTATATTTTTTGCAACAATAAATGCGTAAATGGGAAAGACTATCTTATAAATAGACTTGAAAAACTTCAGAACAAGCGGCAAGGTTTGTTTTAAATAATTACAGCCCCTGCCAGTGTTTCTCAAATGAAGGCCACCTTGGGATGGGATCTGCTCCGTGTACGTAGACAGAAACTACGGCTTAAGCTGTTGCACCAGATCTATAACTCTAACACAGGTATTAATCGTCATAGCTACCTTGTTGAACCATCCTACACATCCACTCGCTGTGATAATAGCAAAAAGATTTCTACCTTTAAATGCAGATCCAACACTTTTTTCTACTCGTTCTTTCCTAAAACAATAAGAGATTGGAACAGTTTAACAGACGACTTAGTAAATATAACAGATAATGATTTATTTTTTTCCATGTTGTGAAATTGTTCTTGCAACAACAAATGTATGTACTACGTGTCTCTAAATTGTATTTGGTGATCTATACTCATGTTACTCCTGATAATGTTTTGTTGATATTTCTATATGTGTGTATATATCCCTGCAAGTGTTCCTTTATTCTGGTTATGTTTTTGTTCCCCCCCTACGTAATGCCTATATGGCGATGTAGGTAATCTGTAAATAAATAAAATAAAATAAATAAAATGCAGGTTTTAGTGTTGCCCTTTCGGGCAACACTAAATTTGCATCTTGTTTGGTCCGTTGCAATAAGTAGCTAATGACCCACTTATGACGACTGGAAACCTCGTTTTTAGAGCGCCCAGTCACAGTTTCGGTTTCAGAAGGTACCGAGATAGGCGGGACCCAGCAGGGTTTTCGTGTAAACACAGCTGACCACGTGATCACACAAAACAGTGACGCACGCGCAGCACGCGGAATCGCCTGCACGCGAGCACTACGTTCACAACAGCGGCAGAAAGCACAGGCAAGGAGCGGGGCTGCCGACGCAAACTGGTGACGTAGGTGGTTGTTAATCATTTACATTAACGCCAAGCTAATGCCAATGTCTGGAGCTCAGTTGCGCGGCACACACTTTGAAATTGATTTTAAATATGTCCTAGGCTATATTAGCCGTTGGCATTTTGTAGATGAACCCGCCACGGTGGTCTAGGGATTAAGGTGCTCGACTGCTGACCCGCAGGTCGCGGGATCGAATCCCGGCCGCGGCGGCCGCATTTTCGATGGAGGCGAAAATGCTAGACGTCCGTGTACTTAGATTTAGGTGAACGTTAAAGAACCCTAGGTGGTCAAAATTTCCGGTGGCCTCCACTACGGCGTCTCTCATAATCATATCGTGGTTTTGGGAGGTTAAACTCGAAGAATTGTTACATTTTGTAGATGATGTGTTTGCATCCACACAAATCTCTCCCAAGTTACCTCGCCTACGAAATTTTGAGCCAGTAGTACTTTAAGTAAAGGAATGTTTACACAAGATAGTATCTTTTCAGTATGATGCACACTGCACCGCAAGAAACGTTCGCCATCCATCAACAGCATGCGGGTTAACTCACGCTTGCTGACTGCGGCTTAGGCGATGCACGTTATATTTCCCACGCTGCTTGGCAATGTGGATAGCAGTGGCGTGCTCATTTCCTTGAGGCCGTGTGTGTGTGTGTGTGTGCGCGCTTTCAACATGGCTGCAGTGCCACAGTGGCCTCCACGAAACGGCCAAACAGCAGCTTTGGGCTGCAGTGCTGAATTGCGTCCTTTTGACGAACGCTATGCACGTATTGCACCTTCCATATACGCGAGCACACCATGTAATCTGCATACTGGGGCGATGTGTTCGAGCTTTCTCGTTTGTTTCCTTATACGTACTTCACTCCGTTTGTTTTTTCTCTGTCTCTTTCTTTATATCTTTATATCGAAGGCATGTATCCGTCGTATAGCTGATAAAAAAAGAAAAGACACGAACGAGTAAAGAAAGAAAAAGCGAAAAGCTGCAAGTGACGAGCGCAGCCATTTGATGTCTGCCCAGACGTTGTCGTGTCTCTACAGAATTCAGCAGTCGAAATAGACAACAAGGGACCGTGGTGCATTGTTCCAGAGGGCTTGAATCATCTCCTTTGTGTCTCCGGCCGCACAAATTGTCTCACAAACTGTCCCTGAAGGACGTACTGTGTATGCGGTATGCGTGTGGTTGTTTCTTTGTTCATTCGTTCAGTCATCTTAAAACCTTTCACACGTACTGTGACACGTGTCTCGTGTCCATGTTTCCCACTACAGCCAGCATCCTGACCGTGCTGCGTTCCAGTCGCAGGGAATACTGTGAAGTGCAAATGCGGACATAATGACCAGGATTTCGAGTGATTGATTGATTGATATATCGGCCACGTAAGAACATATTGGGCAATGAGAACCGCCGTATTGTGAAAGAGAGATACAATGCATTTATTAAAGTAAACAAAAACTGCAGTGTCTTTCGACGTGCCCTGGGCGAGGATAGAGTCCTTAGGCCACGGTCCAACGAGCCGCCGGCGCGCTGTCGCGACCAGATCGAGCTTGTCCCAGCAGTTTGCTCTAGACTGCGAGGCTTCCCACTGTTGTGGGATTGGGTGTGGGATTGAAGGGTTGCCGCTGATGAGCTGGCACACCCAAGTTGCATGGTATAGCGAAGTCGGAGATTGACAATCTGGGCATTGTTGCAGTTAACGTGTGAGGCGCATGCTATATGATATAGCGCGGTGCGGAAAGGTGTTTGTTTGTATAGTTGCCTCCACGAAACTGCTTCGGCGCGCGTGAGGGAGTCGTGCAGGGCACATTTTTGCGCTGTAATCGGCAGTGTTGAAGTATGGCGTGACATTGTATCTTTAAGAGCTTCGAATTAGTTTTGACAGAGTGTGATTTTTCTGACGAGCACTGTATTCTAAGTGCAGAAATGTTCTTTCTTGTCTAGCTTCGATCCGCCGGTATACAGCCGCCACGGCCGGTAATCGAATTCGCTACCTTGCGCTTTGTATAGCGTGAGCGCCGTTGCTTTTTAAGCAAATCATATAGATATAGTTACAAACATCACGCTTAATGGCAGTCACGAAATTAAGTTCAATAGGTGTAATTAAACGTTAGGTCCGGAATTGTAGTATAAACTGCTTGATCTATAGACTGCATCTATTGCTTCCGAGATTTTGCGGCATGCGATTTGCTCGTGCTGCAAGGTCTGGGAGGTCATGCAGAAAATCAAGGTTCGGCAAACTTCTCTGACAAGTGCCGTTTGCGATTTTACGCGATATCGCCGGCCGATCGTATTGTTATCACGCCGATCGTCATATCGCGAGTGGCGGACGCCATAACGCTTACCCCTGCGGAAGCACTCTTACCTATATAAGGGAATGGAGGAACGCTTAAAGATAAGGAAGTGCCGGCTGCTGATCCGGAAGACGCGGGTTCGATCCCAGCTGAGGCCGTGGAATTTCGATGGAACTGCAAGATGCCAGTGTATACTGTGCGATATCAGTGCACGTTAAAGAACCTCGGATGGTCGAAATTAACCGTAGCCCTCCCCTAAGGCGTGCTTCGCAATCATGACGTGGTTTTGGCACGTAAAATCCCGGAGATTATTATTACTCCATGCTAAGAAAGGCATGGCGATGTCGGCAATCTCCTCTCGCCAGCTACTCCGCGCAAGGCAATACGGGCCGCGGAGATACAAAGATGATTTTACCTGAATCTCGCCAGAACTAAACCGTAAATACTTTGTTGTGCAAAAGTGAACTGTATGTAGCCTATCGTATGTTCCGTATTAAGAGGGACGGCGGAAGCTATTTACTTATATGGAGCTGCACTTTATGGTATCCGATTCTGGTCTGTCATATTGTGTTTTTGTTTTGCTATAGCACAAAGATAAATGGGCTACGTTGATTGCGCATTATGTTTTTATTCCGCAACGGAAACATGCTCACAGGCTTGTCGCCGCTGTTTCCGCATATATTGTGCTTTGTAGAAGGCGTTCACGAGGGCTCACAACAATTCATTACGGCGGCATCGAGGGAGCCTTCGTTTGAATGTTCTTTGCCGCCATCATCCTCACGTGCATTTCCTGGAATGCCAAAGCCCGAGAAGCGACGGCGAAACTTGCAGGAGGAATGTGTCGCCGCACGAACGCAGAGCATAAGTGGTTGCGAAATTAATTAAGGCAGCACTAAATTACTTTTCTGAGGCGCGCCTTGCTCATCACGACAGCCATGCGCAAGAATAAGATTTTCCCTTCGTGTTGTGTCACTTATTATTTTCTTTTAGAGCGATGATCTCTTGTCGCAAGCTGCGCATGTCAGGAAAAAGTAACTTTGTCTTTCGAATCATAATTTTTGAGGCTTGTAACCGCCGCTAGCTTTGCCTGAAACACCGGAGAAAGATTCAGCACTTTGGAACACACCAGGACTCGCCTGCTTGAAGACATCGAAATGTAACTATATTAAGACAATGTTATGGATAGGTTTTTAGGCAGTGGAATTTCAATATTGCGAAGAATAGGTTATAGGGTAGGTTAGACTCATTAAGTTTGACTCAGTGGCGTTAGGTTCGAGTGGGTTAGGTTAATTTAGGCGTGCTGAGCACTTATGAGTTGGAGGCCACACTGAGACGACCACTATAGTCTTTTCGCGTGAACGGTTCAACGCGACGATTATATAGGCGTATTAATTGGTAATATTCGGTATTTTCGCTATAACTGAGCATTTTAAGGTCGTGATAATTGAGCTGGGGCGCTAAAGGTAGGGAAGCGTTGCTAAAGCGCTTGGATAAACAAGATTCTTTGCAAGGATCAACACCCGCGTGAGACGTCATTTACTCGCCCATAGCTAGTATAGCGACAAAAGTCAACCATATCGCAGAGCAACGCCGACAACTCCATAGAATTACTGCATATAACTCCTTGGGCACATGTGAACATAGGTCGGCAAACTCACGAGTCGACTCACTCAAAATCACTCAGACTCAGATCGAGCCGTGACTTTGAGTCAGAGTGAGTCCGGGTGAGTAATATTTTGGTGAGTTGGAGTCCGAGTGAATCAGGTTGAGGAAAATTTTGGTGAGACTGAGACTGAGTGAGCCCGGTTGAGAAACATTTCAGTGAGTCTGAGCCCAAATGAGTCCGGCTGAGGAAAACTAAGGTGAGTCCGAGTCCGAGAGAGCCCTGAGCGCATAATATATTTATTCAGTGAGCTCCACATTTTTTGCCGGCCTATGCATGTGGAGCCCTAAACTGCTGACGTTAGTAAATAGTAACCATGTATGTATACTATAGTATATCATAGGCGCAGCATGTCTAGACCTTCACGAAATTTTTTTCAGTTTTCAGGTTGTTTGTGTGTATATACACGCCCACATACAAACACACGTACGTACATAAATATAAAGGGGCCAAACGCCCCCGCTGAAATAATATCCTGGCTACAGACACCCCTGGTATTTATGCAGGAGAGCATCAGTCTCAGTCGCGTCGTGATTCGCAGCCGCACTCTCATGCATTGGGAGGCTGCTTAGCTATAATGGAGCGCTGTACTAACGACGACGTCACGTTCTACGTGTTGCGTGTGTGCTTTTTTCTCCCCCTGCGTGCAAAAGTAACTAAAAGGTAAATGTGGCAACCCGCACCACCAAGATGTATAACGGGCTTAAGCCAATTTAATATAAATGAATAGGAGATATATCCCAAAAGATTAAAAAAAATTTTTTTACAAAAAAAAAAAAAAAAACACCGGAGGGAAAAATCTAGTGAGTGTGCTCTCTGATTTTTTCCAATAGGCCTAATAGGTTATCAATTTGGAAGGATCCTGTAAATTAACCACGGAAAATACACCGCCGATATATTGTCGCAACACGGAAATGACAAGATACAGGACGCGTTGCGACACTATATCGGTGGTGTATTTTCCCTGGTTAATTGAGTGCAGTGTTGTGTGTGTGTGTGTGTGTGTGTGTGTGTGTGTGTGTGTGTGTGTGCGTGCGTGCGTGCGTGTGTGTGTGTGTGTGTGTGTGTGTGTGCGTGTGTGTGTGTGTGTGTGTGTGTGTGTGTGTGTGTGTGTGTGTGTGTGTGTGTGTGTGTGTGTGTGTGTGTGTGTGTGTGTGTGTGTTCGTTTCAGCATCGGCACAAGCCGACGGTGTGCATTTGTTGTGGTTGTAGAGTTGTTTGCATATGCGAAAGTAGAGACAAAACGGTGGGGAAAGATGCGCCGTGCAGCTGCAGCGGGAGCCCCAGTTTCCGACAAGCCACGTGATGACTGTCGCAAGTGCGCGGAGCGCGGGTCGAGCCGTAAGGCCGAGCCACGGTCTCTCGCGACCCGCATCGCAGTGAGGGCTTTCTCGGAAGTTGGCCTTGTCCCCCACACCCACAGCGCTGGCAGCTGCGCCCGCCGAGGCGCCCCCGGGCACCACTCCTGCGGGCCGCGACGGTGACGCCACCAGTGCACACGCCTCCCTCCGCCATGGCAGCTACACGGACCATTGATTTTGCGGGGCGAACGTAAATCGAGAACTCTTTATCAGCACCGCTGGCAAGAACAGCAGAAAAGGAATAAGAACAACATTAACGCGGCTTCAAGTACACCGCGTTAGCGCATGGCTGTGTCTTTACCAGCCGCGTGAACAGGTGTCAGGTAGGCTGGTACCGATTTTACTGGAGCGTTAACGAAGGAATATCGCTCACGAATGAAAGCAACGTTGCCAACTTTCAACTGACTGGCTCGCTTGCATATCGACTCTACAAACTGCGATCTAGGTGTGCAGCGTGTGCTTGTATGTGTAAGCCGTATGGAGGCATGCTTTCCTGCAACTCAGAACCTGACCACCCAGTGGTGTGCGTTGGTAAAGAGCAGCGCGCGCACTGATACCATACTCGTAGTGAGCGAGCGAATAAACCGAAGGAGAGAGAGAAGTAAAATTGACAGGGCGGTTAAGCCCATTGTACCTGGTTTGATACCCTATACATTGCTGAAAGGAGGAAGAAAAGGGTACACGAATAAACCATAGTAGGGACAGAAGTATAGGTCAAGTTTCCGACTGGATGATCGTGTGCTCTGGGAGAAGGAACAAGTGGGATGGGACACACGAGGAAACTCGAAAACAAGAAAAAAAAATTCATCCAGTGGCTAGCCGCTATGAAGAGCCCCGATGCCGGGGCTCAACTATGGGCTGTCCAGAGGGCCCACGATGCGGCGGTCGGGCTTGGCCTGACTGTCCCGATGTGGGAGTGGCCCGCTTCGCGCTGAGTGTGCACCTTAGGACTTTTACTAAAATTTTGCATCCATCCATCCATCCATCCATACATCCATCCATCCATTTCCATGCTGTGAAAACCGCCGGATAGCGAAGCTGTATGATGACTTTCGATACAAGAAAGTCATCATCATCATGATTTTGTTTGATTTACTTCTTTATTCAACCCCCCCCCCCTTTCTGGTCAGGTGAACTGCATGACGCCTACTACTGCTACTACTACTGTTACTACTCATGCTACTACTACTCCTACTACTGCTGCTGCTGCTATCACTACTACTACTGCTACTACTACTACTACTACTACTACTACTACTACTACTACTACGGCGACGACGGCACAGGGCAGACTATAAGACACCGTCAAAACAGCCTTCGCGACGGCGCTGATCGGGAGCGACCTCAGCTCAATCTAAGTGCACTGATCTTTAGGAAGTATCGCATTGTGTGATAGGTATGGAATAACTGTCTTGTTTCTGAGGACAGGACATGGGTCGCTCTCGCGCCTACACGAACTGGCGAGTGAGGGAGACATAGGCGGCACTTCAGTTGTCACACAAAAACAAATTCTACAAGCTCAGCGTGGAGCTTCGGTGGGGGCGTTATTCTTCGACGGCGCTGCTCCGACAAACTCGTCCGCTCCGCAACCCGGACATGACGGCGCGAGGAAATCGGAGGGTGTCCCCGGCGCGCATGCATCCAGGCCGCCGCTGTCGAAGGTGCCGAGCCGAGAGAGGCGTCGCGAGTCCCTGAGTAGCGGACGTCACCGACCTCGGGCGGGTTCGTCGAGGACGGCCAGGGATTTCCTCCGCCCACGGCGGTGTCCCGCCGGTGGTAAACAAGGGCCGCCTCCTCGCCCAACGCCAAGGCAGTCAGACCGGCGCGCAGCCAGACTCGCCCCAAGCGAGTTCCTTTTGCGCGCCAGCCTTTTCCCTGCACCCTCCCCCATTACACCGATACTACACACACACCGTGCGTTCCACAATGGTATGCCACAAAAACCGCTGCTCTCCGGGAGGGCGCAATCTTCGTTGTCGCTCCCAGGAACACCGAGAGCCACTCAAATCCTCGGTTGCGGCCGCGCGACGAGGCGCAACAAAACAGCGCTATGCCATGACGCGCGCGCATGGCATTCCCGGCATTTCGCAGTCTTCTTGCCGGCGTTGCAACGCTCTTGTTTGTACCGTATCGTCGAGAGCGACGGAACAATCCCGCCCGGCCCTCCCCTCCCCCCAAGGTCCTTTTCGGCGCTTTCTTGACACGATAAACGCGCGGCTGCTACTTCAGCGGAGCGAGGCGAACGCAGCCTGATAACGGGGCACGGCGGTAGCGCCCAGTCAATGGGGACCACGGTGTAAGGATATTCAGGTGTTGACACTGCGCTCGCCTAAGCGGCCAGAAAATGTTCGGTCGTCGGTCCGTTGAGCGGTGCGCCATCTAATGGCTTCAGGCGGAGAGCGCCCGCGAGTAGCCGAATCACGGTGGTGCTACGTCATCGCCGCCGCGCTCGCCGTGCCCTCTCCTGTTGCTCTCTCGATTTCGCCCCTCGACGCCGCTTGGCGGATGCACATTATCCAGCAAAATGGCACAGAAAAATGCACGTTATCAGCAGCATGCGCGTTGCTATGGAGACGACTGCCCCGCTTTTCGTAGCGCCCTCCAAGTCATCTGATCAGAAACCGAACATTATCTGGACGCGCGTGGATTGCGGTTTCCCATGCGTTGGGGGAAGTGTCATCACCTGAGTATATTCTTACACCGTGATGGGGACTCACGTCCCCCTCTTCAAACCAACGACTCTCGTCAACGTAGCGCGTGCTAGAAAAAAAAAAAAAACAAAAAAGCAGTAGCAATAAAAATTTAAAAAAGAGAAGCGTGTGAGGCAGAACTGTCGCTCAGTGCTAGCCCAGTTTTCAGGACCGCTCATTTTGGCGAGGGACGAATGCGGCTTTGTCACCTGGCGTGCTTGTTTTTTGATGCAGGCCAGCGTGAAGAAAAGGAAAGAAAAATATATATATTTGAGGAACTATTCAACTCTGCGAAGGCGCGTGACCAGCGAAGCCGTATCACATCACGCATGGGTACACGTATTTGTCTTCTATCACTCGGTAGTGACGATACCGTTGGGGTTACTGTGACATACAAGCCTATACAGATTCATGGCCAAAGTTAAATCTATATACACGACCGTTGTGGACTGGTTGAGTCACTTGGATTGATGTGACTTTTTAAACAAAACTCCTTTAGCGCGCAATTTGAGTGAACCATTTCTTGCCTGGTTTCAAAATGTTGGCATCGAAGTCGCCAACGTTGACCACAGGGGTCGTATTCTGACGGACATGCGCCATTATTATTATTATTATTATTATTATTATTATTATTATTATTATTATTATTATTATTATTATTATTATTATTATTATTATTATTATTATTATTCCGAGCGGAGTGCTTCAAGCCTGCTTCATGTACCTCCGCCGCGGGTCGTCACGATACTGCGCCATATCCGGGATCGCGGACCCCGTCATTGATGACGCATAAACACGAAAAACATTTGGAACCCTGTAGCCATACAGAGTTTCGCTGTAAAATCGTGCCTAGTTGTGGCTCTTCAATAACCATTTCTTCGATACGTGACTATCGAACTTCTTTATCTTGAGTTTTGTAAGGTATTGGGCGACCAGTATTCGTTGTCCCGGCGTCTATTATAGCTTCGCAGGATAACGAATGCTCCCGGTACAGCCGCCTATAAAGCGGAGAAAGAGTAGAAAACAGTCAAGACTGTAAAATTCGCCTCCCACGCATGCTTGGGCAATGATGCAAGGTTGTGTGCAATGATGGAGACGCTATACCAAATATGTCAGTCTGCGCGAGAGACTGCGGACCAAGTGCCTCTGCCGTTACAGTATACCAGCCAGTCGGCATCGCGGGCATACATATACCTTCCGCCTAAACGCAATATCGTACTGCATGCGCAGAAAAGCGAGGTATATTGCGCGAGCCATGTTGTAACACCTTCAACTGCGCCATCAACGTGCGTTTAGGGCAACCAAGGCGCGATATATGTAATGCCCTTCCAACTTTTATTCTTGCTTGTCAGTGTTTTCTTTTTTTCGAAATCTTTAAATTGTATACATATCTGACTTCCCGTGGGGCTAAAAGAAAACGAGCAGCATTCAGGCATCATCCAAGGTGACATCCATGTATATACAAGTACTTTTGAGATGAACAAATCACTATTCACGTAAGTGCCGCTGCAGGAACTGTCGGAAAAGCATTCAACCGAACACATTGGCTATAATGCTCGTGTGCAGTGCACGATATGTGGTTCACGAAAGCATATATTATTAAGCAAGCGACATTTGAAAGCAAGAAAGAAATGCAGGAATATAAATCACAGCACGTAGTTTTATCACGACAATAACGTGAATACTGCGTAATGTTATTTTTGAACGTGTACGTTCGCAAGCTTGTGTAATTTAAGGTGAATGCTGATATAGTAGCGGTAAAAACTATGGGATGGTGGATTCCATAAAAATCTGTTTACCTTTGCGCACATTGAATGTTCCCAGAAGTCGGAATAAGCCGCTGTTGTTGAGTGTTACCGAAGTAAAAAAGTATTACGAGCGTGCGTAGTTTAACCCGCTGCGGTGGTCATAGTGTTCATATATGGTGCTGGACTGCTGACCCGGAGGTCGCGGGGCCGTATCCTGGCCGTGGCGGCTGCACTTCGATGGAGATGAAATGCTAGAGGAGCGCGTGCTTAGATTTAGGTGCACGTTAAAGAACCCCAGGTGGTCGAAATTTCCGGAGCCCTCCACTACGCCGTGCCTCCTGATCATATCGTGGTTTTGGGACGTAAAACCCCAACAAATTAGTATTACTATTACTGTGCGTAGCCCATTGCGGTATAGGCCATATCAGGGGTCTCGAACTCACCTCAGCTAGCGGGCCGCAGTCACGAAATTTTGTCCCGCAAGGGCCGGGTCCGTGGACAAGGTTGAAGCAGGGGGGGGGGGGGGGGGGGTGTTAAGTGAACAGAAACGGCACCTAACGCTGCCATTTGAAAGAAAGCATTTCCCATATCTCATATATGGATAACTTCTGAGGGGAATTTAGCGTCACGATTCGAGAAACTTATCAACACTGATCTCCGGAATGACTCAAAACTGGACGCCGATTTTGGAATATAGAGATTTTGTTCCACGTTTATGTTCCATCACATGGCGACTCCACGGGGTGCCTCACGGAAAAAAAAATGCTTGAGACCAGTCCCGTCTGTGTAGCTTACCCGTACAAAGCGTTATTAATCGCAATAGGCGTGCAAACAATGCGACTATACCATTTAGCAAAGCCAGAAACATTTCATTCCTTGCGGAGCCGCGGCCCGCCTGCTTGAGACCCCTTCGCCACGGAGAAAGAAGTATTTCTCCGTGCCCTTCGCTATATGATAATGTAACGTTAGAAAAGGAGCTCGGAGCATCATTAACTTTCTTACCCTGCATGTGTAGCACCTGCTGGCGAAAACTATGTCCGCTCAATGGACTCAGTGGACTCAGTGGACTCAATGGACTCAGTGTCAGAGCAGCAGTCCGAGTCTGAGAAGATGGGTCACCCAGATTGCTTATAGACCTTTTCTTTGCACCTTTTCAATGCTGACAGTGCTGGTGTTATCGGCAGCGTCGTTTCACATATAAACGAGAGCACACCTATAAACACACGCACACAGAGTGCTTTAGAATTGTTCGTAAGAAGATACTATCAGCCAGTCATGATGACGGACGTATTGTTTAGTAATGGCTGCTGCGTTGGTATCAAACATCACTTACGAACGAAAAAATAAATTGTGAATTCAGCCCCAGAATTCCTATATACTGCTGTTGTGTGTGGATGCTTCTCTTCGGTAAACGGAGAAAAATGGGATGTTATAACGTAAGCATTACTTTCGATCGATACAATTTCTTTCATATATTATCTATACCACTCATGACTGTCCAATCGCCACTGATTATCGGTAGAGTGCCGCTTAAAAAAACTTGAAACGCGACAAGAAAGACAACTGCAATATAGTCGATAAGGCTACTTGCGGTCCATGATCTCGGCACGCTTACATTGTAGAAAGCTATATCCTGACAGCGTACATAGTGAGCTGCTCGATGTTCATGGCATGAATGCAGCGCGAGGCAACAAAGTGAGAGGATGAAAAAAAAAAAATTGTCCCTATAGAGGCAAGGACTACAGACACATGTAGGCGCTGTGTTTCTATACTTCGTATATCCCGCGCTTCTCTTTCTCAGTGCCTGGCGTTTATCTATACTATACGTGTATACATAATTAATATTATATATTTCCGTCCCGCGACTCGGTGCTTCGCGCTGCATTCTCGTCATTCCAGCTACGTCGATAAATGTATGCGCGGCAACTGTCGGACTTTCTCTAATAAAATAAACCAGGCGCGACTTTCTCACTCGCAGGAAATTGCAGGCGAGTCCCATCCTTCCTGCATGCTCACTCTCGCCTCTGTAGAGCAGAAGCAATGCGAAAAAGCGCGGCTGCGCTATAAGGAATTATTGATAGATGCCGCACGGAAATGGCGTCGTGGACAGCGATTCGTACGACGCGCAAATGTCCTTCCTGCCGAAGTCTTCCTTCTCTTTTTTTTTTTTATCTGACTGCATTCGCGCGGTAGACTAAACACGAAGTCATTATGGCGGTATCGTCTTGTTTTTTTTTTTTTTTCGTTCAAACGAGCCTGCGTAACGGAATGTTCTTCCAATTGCCAAACACTATATATATATATATACATATGTGTGTGCGTACGTGCGTGTACCGTGTGTATGCGCGTGTCATTCCTCGGTGCCGCGCCAATTCGCAGGAATCCGAACGGTTCCGTTGACTAATTTGTTTGGCCATTTAGGAGGGATGCTGGGCAAAGTAATTCTCACGTCCCATGCGCGCACACGTATTACGTGCAGTGGAGAAAACAAAGATCAGTGACATCAGGGACTTCATGACGAAACGGCTTCTGATCGAGGTTACAGCCCTATACCACTTCAACATCGTCGACAACTTGCTCTCTTTCCGGCGCTTTATTAGTTTAAAAAAAAATAGAGAGAGAGGACCCTTTGTTGAAAGACAGAGAATTCGGCCGGAGTATACAAATCGCTTATTAGCTACTCTGCTTGGGCAGGGGGAATGGGATGAGAAAAACAGGAGAAGAAAATAAACTAATAAATGTTAAAATAGGACAAAATAAAATTCAGACGCCGAGTTTTCTGGCTCTTGCGCGGGGATGTGCGCTGGTGGAGTCTTTCGTTTTATGCATCGTCGTACAATGAAGTGACAAATTTCGCTGCATGAAAGACAGAACCAGTTTAACTTTTAAATATCGCCTTACGAAGTGGAGTGCAAGATGAACTATCCAACGTCGCCTTGTTTCGAAGCCGCAAACGCGCCTTCGTGTTGTTTTGGAAGGGGCCCTCCGAACGAAGAGCCTCAAGCGGGCGGTCACGGACGGAACGTGGCGGCTTTTTGATGTCCGGAAGGTTACGCAGCCGACGACCTCATTGCGCGCAACAGTTGCGCGTACACGGCAACCCTTAGCGCGGCGGCGGCGGCGGCTGCAGGGCCAATGGCTGCCGCCCGCGCGAGGTTCGCCGAGCGGAAGTGCACAAGGCCTGCCGAACAAAGGACGCCCATGATCGAACGAGTGCGCGCCCGATTTGCATTGCGCCACACGGCGGCAGCTTTTAAGCGCGCAGATGCAGGAGCCGCGCTGCACGGGCGCCAAGGCATGGCCGTCTTATGCGCTCGCGCAACATCGTGCACAGCGCGGGTTGGTCGTCTTCACTTCAAACAGACCTGTCATCCTCGTCATAAACCAGCACGCAGCGTCTGGCCAAGTAGTATTTGTGTTCTTTGCGGAATTCCAGCGTTTCTCCCAGCGCCAGCCGCGATTACGGATACGTGTCCCTGCAAATATCTCCTTATAGCCGCGCCATCCACCACCCTCGCCCTCCACCAAGCACCCATTTACGAATAAGTCTAATTGACCTTCACGCATTACGTGGTCTGTCGAACTTGCTTCCTCATATATTGCAACTGAACCCATAGAATAAGACGGTAATTGATGATCGTTATATATAGGAGAGGCCTTCGCACTGAAGGGAAGTATGATGGCGGTATCTAGAGTCAGATCCGTGTTTTCTGTCTAATAATGGGTACTGCCATCTTACTGTCTCTTAAACATTACGGCCAACAATCCTCGACCCGTCTCTCGCCGGATAGAAGCGTATGTGTATATTGCTGGCTGCTATTGGTCGTGCCAGTGGAATGCCACGTTAATTGTCTGTCGGGAATTTCACGGTCATGATGCGTCAAAGACATGAAGCATTTCACCTCTGGACTTTCTGTTCTTTCTCGGTGTGTGTACACGGTATAATAATTCGTGGTTGTGTCTTTTTCTCGTTTTATATCGCCCAAAAACCTTTATATAAGGGACCATCGACAAGTCATTTGTACCCGATATTTCGCAGTTAATATATAATAGCAGCAGGGGCGTAGCCAGAAATTTCTTTCGGGGGAGGTTCAACCATACTTTGTGTATGTTCGTGCGTGAGTTTGTATGTGTGCGTGTATATACGCAAGCGAGACTAAAAATGTTCGGGGGGGGGGGTTGAACCCCCCCCCCCCCCCCCCCCAGTCATGTATTACTACGCCCCTGAATAGCAGCCATCACACACACCGGTCTCCGTGTGTAGGCTGAAGCCAAAGCATAACTGAAAAATCGCAATAATGACCGTATTAGACTTCGAGACTGATTCCTTAACCTTCCGTATAATCGAATAATGGCTTACTTTAACATTTAAGTAATTTATTTTATTTAGCAAGCAAGAAGTTGAGCGTTCTAGAAAATCACACAAGCGACGACGCTACCGCTTCGCTCGCTCGGCAGTAAAGAAAAGATTGAGCGTCGGTTTTGATTGGACAGAAAGAATCCATGCGCTCTGACATTCCCAGTCAGCGGATGGAAACTTTAACGCCACGAGAGCGCCTCTTCACTGGTCCCAGATGGCGTGTCTGCTAACTAAAAAAAAAAAAAAAAGAAAGAAAGAAAAGGGCACTCTGCACTGTTACATCGAAGGCCAGCAAGCTTTCTTACCTGTCCTTCGATCGTGCCTGAGTAAGCTTGACATCTCCGTTTGCGCGCATATTCATTCACAAATAGCACGCGTTTATTCTGCGTTATATTAATAACAGAGCTGCTAGAGTCCTCCAGGCGGATTAAGGAGTTAATCGAGTAGACGTCTTAAGATGAAAATTCTTGGTGGGCGCTCAGCTCTATCGTATGAACGGTATCCAACGAGAAAATACATACATGAAAAGACAACTTATATATCATATGTGTTGAACAAACGCCATTTAGGATAACGGGTTTGAAAAAAAAAACAAAAAAACAAACACGAGTGGCAAAATGCATGTCGGCCTTTTTTTTTTTTCGTAATAGGGCGGTTGCTGCCGCAGTTAAATTTCTCGCAGCTCTACAACTTCAGTGCCAACAAACTCATTTAGTATATGCAATGTCGCCCATGCACGATAAGTAAGATGTAGGTATTTTAGTACGTTCGCTCTCTCTCTCTTTTTTTTTTCATTTCCACCATTAGCCTTCCGCGATTGGTAAAGAAATGATGACGTCACATTTTTTTTTTCCTCGCGAAATGACGTATACTCAGTAAGCATTGGTTAGACTTGATTAAGTCGAACAAAATTAACCAAAAAAAAAAAAGCTTTTCCGATTCCACTTCTTTGGCGCCATTAGCCACCTCTTTTCAAGTAATAAAGTGCAAAACACTCTCGGGCTTTGTCAATGGCTTCGCCCATCTGTCACACGGAGTCCCAGAAACACGAGAACTGACAACGTCAGTGTTACCAGTATACGCACTAAACATGTATTACTACGCCGGACCAAACTTTCTGTTCTGTATATCTAGCCGTCGTACTCTCTCTCTCTTTCTATGTGTGTGGGTGTGTGCGGAGAGAGAGAGAAAAAAATATATATACTCTGAGTGGTGAGATACCACGCACTTATTCAGCTTCCGTGCCCGACAGCAACTAAGTTTCCTAAACCGGCATTCGCTCGTCTCGTTTTATTTATTCATGGCACCCGGCTTGCTTGCAGAAAATGCTTATCGATAAAAAGTATACGCCACGGTCGCCGATGCCTCAATTCATCTTCCAGCGCCAAAGGTAAACGTGGTTCGCATATATAGAGCCGATTGCTTTCTTCCGGAGTGGTTGTCACACTGCGGACGCCGAAAGACGGATATACATATTGAATTGAAAAACGTTTATTAAAAAAGAAGAGGGGTTTGAGAAGCAGGTGGGTGGGGCCCCTAGTCCCTATACATATACTATATGGATGGGATGCAGAATTGACGCAGCGCCGCTACGGCTTCAAACAAATTTGAGTATTTCAGTGTATTTCGAAGTCGATTCAAACTGCTTTTCGCGATGAAAGCTCATGAAGAAATTTTGCTTTCAGTGGCACGCACTTACTTATTATTTAGAAGCGTTGCTGTCCAAAATGAAGTTACTATGTGCGGCTCCTCCAAGGCAACGAAAAAAGAAAAGAAACTCATGCAGGGACACTGCCGAAGGTGCTTTCTTTTAATAGGGGAGCGAACAGATTTGTTTTGTCTTTGCAAAGTTCGTGGATCGCTGAAATCCAACTGTTTTCCTAGCAAGACTGCTGGCCGGCATGTTGCCCGAAGTTTTAATGATATTTTTTTTTATAATGAATGCGCGAATTCGTTGTGTAACGCTTCGGACGAGTAAAGGCGAAGGTTTTAGTCGAGCAGTCAGTGATGCCAGCGATTTCCGTTGATTATTAACGCTTATCGTCCGACTGAAACCGCAGCCGACCACGCGCATCGCGTATAGAAAGAGTGATTAACGAAGCACTTGTACACGTGTAATTGTTACGAAGCAGAAGTCCAAAAGTGTTGATGACGCTCAGCTTTGACCGAAATTTCTGATGTGGTCCAGTCGTCGCACATTTCCCAGTAGTAAACGTTTTCCACACGTCGTCTCTCCGCCAACCCTTCTATATGCCGATGATCCGTTTTGGCGACGTATTTACGTAGCTCCACGTCGCACACCGCCGTGACTGTCCAGGCGCTATACCAAGGGGAAACACACCAAAGAGACGCCGGCACCAATTTATCCCACCTGTGCCTATCTTGTGTAACGCTGGCGTGACGTCAGCGCAGTACGAACCAATGTGAAACGCCGGCACACTCTCTTCTCTCGCTGACGTGTACTGTATTTGCGCTCTGCAGGCTCGGACCGCACGGTTGGTGAAGTGACAGAGCGTCCGCCTCGAACGTAGGAGGTAGTGGGTTCGACACCACAAGGCTCTCTCCTCTGCGCGCTCTCTGCCTCTCGTGAGGCGATCAGATAGCGAAAAACGTGTCGCGGTACATAGGCGATGGTATTCAACTTAAAACGAAACAAAATGTACCCACTGCTGTAACCGATGAGATCATTTGATTGACCTGCTCAAGAAACGCTTCAGATATCAGCCCTCGCTTGCGTCGGCGGTTACGTAAGTCTGACGGCAGTAATAATTAATCAAACGATAAAAACTAGACTATGACAAAGCAGACGCCGTAGAATCCTATGACGTCAAGACGAGCTGGTGGATCAACTTCGAGACGGCGTCGCCACCTGCCTTCTCGCGGTAATACTGACTTACTGTAGAATAAGAGTTTAATCATGAAGGCTAAAAAAATATTATGCTCTAGTGTTCGTTTACACACCTACAGCAGGCACGAGTGATGGGGTAGATCAGCATGCGCGGGGCACTATACAAATAAATAGGCAAATAAATAAATAAATAAATAAATAAATAAATAAATAAATAAATAAATAAATAAATAAGGATGCGCGGTGGAGGGGAGATGTGGTCGGTGGCACGACGCCTCCCAAGCCTCATTGGAAAGAGCGAACACGGCATCTGCGCGCCCTGGTGATGCAAGCCCTAAGTGCTGGCGGAATCTCCCAACCAAACTAGTCCCACACTCGCCTGCAGGAAGCCAGGGCACACCGGAAGCCGACTCGTTCGCTAACATGCCGCCGCACTGCCGACGGCTGTTAGCTCACCACGCGCGCAGCAAATGGACACGCGATGGAAATTCGGACGAATCGGTTGCGCATAAGCTCGCGCGCGCCGATCGTGACTTATCTGGGCGCCATTCGCCGAAATACCCCCTCCCCCCCTTCCCCTCACAGCTGCCTAATTGCGTCCTCCGGCAGGAGAGAGGCGGGCAGGTGCGGGCGTGGGGAGAAAAACAAGCGATCCGGATTCCCAGGTGCATCGAAGCTCGTGATCACGCTGACCGCTTTGGGGTGAGCATGGCAGACCACCGAGGCGCAGCCCGCAGTTGAGGATGCTCTTTCGTTGGAGGCTTTTCTCTTTTGACCCTCTGCGCGGATATACGTGGACACAGACGGAAGCGGCATCGTGACGCAGGCGCGCACTTTATAGTGCACGTAATATTTTAGCCAGCCTCGGCGAATCAGTACTGGCGGTAGAACGGAAGTGACGTGGCCCCTGCGCCCTATGCATATCCACGTCTTTTCTTTTTTCGCTTCACCAATCTGTTGCCATTTAAGGGAGAACAGAATAAAATGCGCAATCAATCATAACATTAATTACAACTAACAGACAAGAAAGCCAAGGAAAGTATAAGGGATGTTATTTGCAGCAATATGATGTAAATGTGAAGAAAGTAAAGTGGACGAAAAGATAAATTTCTACCTGCAGGAACCGAACCTGCGACCTTCGAATAACGCGTCCGATGCCCTACCACTGCTCGAGCTACGGCGGCGGTCATCCTCCCGTCCACTTTATGGGGTGTGCATTTAAACCTAGGAGTGTTAGTCAGCGCTGGTAGTAGCCATGACGGTAAGTGTGGAACACTCTTTTTCTGCCTGATAGGCAGAAAGAGGGTGGTAGGCACCCACTAAACCACGCGCGCCAAGCCGCTACTAACTCCGAAGTGGGATAATGTGACATG
Source organism: Rhipicephalus sanguineus (assembly GCF_013339695.2). NCBI lineage: Eukaryota > Metazoa > Arthropoda > Arachnida > Ixodida > Ixodidae > Rhipicephalus > Rhipicephalus sanguineus. The sequence continues at coordinate 90,266,729 of NC_051176.1, read as the reverse complement.
CTGACGAGAGTGCTCGAGCGTGTCCTTTTGCATAGGTGTGCGCACAGGGGGGCAGGGGGGGGGGGGGGGATCGCCCCCGCTAATCCCCTAAGAGGGGGGGGGGGGGCACGAGATCTGCCCGTACATTGACCCTTCTAGTCACCTGGAGGGGGGGGGGGGCGCAAAATCTGCCCCATATATTGACTTAGTAGGGTGGGGGCGCTGCGATGTCCTTTTGTGCCCCTTACAAATCGGGATATAGAAAAATGGCGTTGCTCCTTCGATGAGGATGTTGGGTAGGACAGTGAAGAATGAGGTGCTCCATGTTGGCTGTGCATGAAGAGTGGCAAAAGGTACAGTCGCGCTCAATATGACTTGCAACACGGGAGCGCGTGGCATCACGAGTTCAAAGACGGCGCATTGCTTCCACTAGCCCTTGTTTCGATAACTAAACGCTGTTCTCGCACTTGAGTATGATCCGAAATACGAAAATATCATTTGGTCATTGAAATAAAAAGAAGTTGAAGTCATGCGCAATATTTGAACTCATGAGGCCACGCGCTCCCGTGTTTCAAGTCATATTGAGCGCGACTGTACCTATGCAGGGGGCAGAGGTGTCTATGCCCCTCTTCCGGTCAGCAAGACTCTGCCATTGATGAATTATGTGAGGGGTAGTGGCTGTGTATGCAAGTACTTTGTTAATAAATATTTCCTGGTATCGGCTGAGGGCGATGTAATTAAAGAAGGCCGGAAGCATTGGCTGTCATATTTGTCTCTCCTGTATGCAGTGACAAAAGTGTCACGCGCGAAGTCACAACGCGGTATTACACTATATATAGCGTTCCAAAACGAGCGCCAGTATTCATCCGCTTCATCGTGGCCATCATTCACCGTCATAATAGAGCTTTTTACTTTGAGGAATTCCCCAAAACTTTTATCCCCAAAGTACTCGCTCGATGCGATCCATCTAGCTCCGCACTATAAAACCACCGCCCTTGAATCCGTTAAGAGCCGCGCGACCTGATACGCGGCGCTCTCTAATAATTCTCGATATGCCAGTGTTTCTTCGATGACAGCTATAGTTTAGGTCTTCCGGCACCTAAGACTCATTGCAAATGCTTCCACTTAAATATCTTTGACAAAACTTATTATATGTGTTTAACCAAATTAATTCTTAAAGATGTTTTTCTCTCCCCTTTATTGTGCAGTCAGTCGGTGTTACGTGTTACGAGCGGTAGTCATAAATTCAAGGTTACAATTTCGTTGTCCGCGACATTAACACTTGCCGTGCTGCTTTCTTGACGCCATTGTCACATTGTCAGCTTGTATGCCTGCCTGTGTGTATGGGCTGCTAAACATAATTGTGTTCACATTACTATCCCTTGTATAGGAACAGGTTCGTGAGGTTCCACTATACTATCGAGTCTCTAATGTCCGGTGCTCGAGTGACATCCGCAGTTCACAACAAGAAAAGCAAGTTGACACTTAACGCGTGGAACAAGAAAAAAGAAATTCACCAAGCTCCGCTTCGCGGACACCGATGAAACAGCGAAACTGGTGGCGTTCCCTTCGTCAGGCTAACGCATTTACATGTTTCGGAAGTTTACATGTTTCGCATTTACATGTTTCAGTGGTGAGTAGTGGAATTTACCCAATGTCTGTGGAGCATACCCGTTTATGATGCCCGCAAGCGTTACCACAGATCCCGGACATGAAAGGCTCGACCAAGAACAGCTTGGTCGAGCCTTTCGTGAAAATGAATAGTGTAGGCACTTGGAATTGGAATTAATGAGTAATTGCGAAGTAGATCGCGCGGTGACTCTGCCGCTGCTTTCCCCCCTCTCTCTCTCTTTCGTCATGCAGCAGGAAAAGCTGATCGCAGCTCCGATGAACGGCACCAGCGGCTCTATACACGCTCGCCGCGTGGCCATGGGCAGCGGCGTTCGCCGAGCCATGCTGTGCACGAAAGCGCGTGGGCAGCTCGGTGGGCACCAGCTGAGTGCGGCGGCGCGTGGCACCAAGCGACGCCCGTGCCGGCGTGGGCCGGGTCCCGCTGCTGCAGCCCGTGGATGTGGGACACCGCGTGACATTGACCCCGACCTTGGCCTTGAAACGGGGAGCAGCAGAGGAACCCGGGGCTTTTAACGGGCGCCCCGGCGGCCGACCGGGCCACGGGGAGAGCTGCCAGCGGTTATCAATCAACCCGCCGAAATAATCTGGGCCGCGGCGGGGTGTTTGCCGCTGCTCGAGTGGGTGCCGGCACGCGTTTCCAAACCGCCCCGTATACACCAAACGGCGCGTTTCTCCCCGCTGCAACCTGCCCCGCCGTGCGCCTTTTGTTGTTGGCCCGCTTGTTCGCCGCCAACCGCTGAGCCAGCCTTCAATCACGCACTACCACAGTGCGCCCTGTGCGGGCGCCCTCGGTAAACACGTTATTGTAGGACGCAAGTTTGTTTTCCCACATACTGACTGGTTCAGACGGCTCGAGTGTAAAGACCCTCCTACACAACCGCCCCCTTTCTTTAATAGGGATTGCGAGTGTGTGTTGCTAGGGGGTGGAAGGGGGGGGGGGTGTCTCGTTGTTGCTGACACGCGAAAGAATGACCGCTTTATTCGCTGTCTTTGTGCCCGCTCCAATAACGCCGGAGCCTCGCGAGCGTGACAACGTAATCCAACTGGTGTCGTTGCGCACCGATTCCGTAGGCACTCAAAGACCGCCATATTATTTATGCTTCCACTGTTAATGCTCTGGTTTGAAAAGCGGCTGAATGTGAGAGGCAGCACTTACGAACTAAATGGCTCGTGGATTCGGCCTCAGGTCTAATTTGTACGTCATTACAGCAGCTGCTTACGGAGAGGTAATCGCGTGAACGAAGACGTTATTTTGCCGTGAGAAACTTCACTGTTTATTCAAAGAAACATACAACTCGGGAAAATGAGGATGTTTCGAGGGTGGTTCATCGGGAAACACTTGCAATGAAAGCTTTCTGTACCTCACGACGGTGACGTAAGCCGAAGATTTGAGAGTGGACGTCCATCCAGGGTCCAAGTCTGCAATTTGTTCTTTCTTTCTTTCTTTCTTTCTTTCTTTCTTTCTTTCTTTCTTTCTTTCTTTCTTTCTTTCTTTCTTTCTTTCTTTCTTTCTTTCTTTCTTTCTTTCTTTCTTTCTTTCTTTCTTCTTTCTTTCTTCTTTCTTTCTTTCTTTTTACCTATTTTTCGCTTTCCCTAAAGTTTTGTATCTCGCCACAAGGACCCAACGTGCATAATCATGAACGTCAGGGCCTTGTGATCATCAAGAAAACCTAGAACTATGTTAGTATGCAGAGATCATCGGCTAGACGACTGGTGATTTCTTGTGGAATTGCCGGTGTTAAGCGCGGAAATCCAAGCCGGTGAATCGGCAGGCGTTTCGCCGTCCCAGCTGTTATTGAAACGACGACGGCGCATCACCGACAGAGGCAATCAAAGCCAAAATTAAGCCTACGTAACTTGGACCTTCTTTGACAAGGCAGAGAGAACGCACAGAGGAGGAAGCGCAGGGGGGCCAAACAGGCGAGCGTCCGGTTTGCTACTTCGCTTGGGGGTTCGAAGGGAAATTGAAAGGGAGGCATATAGAATAAAACAATGGACGGCGCAGCAGTACAGGAGGCACGGCAGGATTGCGATCGGTGACCGTTGTCTCTCGAAAACTGCTGTAGTGCACGGACAGCTTTCTTTGCCATTCAAGGACGTGTCCAAGGTATACGAAAATTTCCGTTTCAGGAAATATTCTACTATAGAGTCTGGTTGGCTTACTGTTGTCGGTAAAGATACGCGTAGGATGCTGAGGTATGAGCAGACAAGCAGACATCCGGTGTAGTTTATTCAGGCCCACATATGGCGTACATCATTAGCGTGTCGGCCATTCCAAGACGCAAAGAGCATGGAAATACGCTGATTGTACGCGACACGTAAGGAGACCAGGCGGAGCAATTGCCGGCCAGGTCTGGCTAAGCCCACCTGTGGCATCATCACCACCACCACTACCGCAACCACCATATAGTGATGGTTCGACCTGGCGTGCCATGCTAAACAGCGGCGCTGTCGTAATTCCAGCAGCGCGGGTCTCAATGAAATCCAGGGTGTCACACATAAGGACACACGGCGGCATAACTTCCGGCCTATACGTGCCGCTGGCCCACCACGACGGAAATGGGTCGTTTTTTGTGACTCGGAAGCGGCTTTTCAGAGCGTCAAATCTTGTTTATGCCACCATACGCATTTTTTTTTTGTTACAGTATTCAATTTATTTAGCTCTTTATCAGTTACATAATCTCTATTTTTATACAATAGTGTCACCAAGTGGGTGTGCAAGAAGGACTGGTCATCTTACGTCTCGATTTGTAGATTTCGATAGATGTGAAAACCCGAAGTGGTGCCGCGAAAGTCAAATGCTCGTGAACCCAAAGTGCTCTATATGGCGTAGTTATGACAGTAAGAGCCGAGTTCGTGGTCGAAACTTCCGCTGATGTCATGCATGTCCATTGGCTTAACCAGGTAGTACCCAACGGAGGTGCTTGAGACAACTCTTTTTCTACTTACTTGGTAACAGTTGTCAGAGCAAAGAAAACTTTCTTTTTATTATTATTTCCTTCCCTCTCTTCTTTAGTCTGTCAATCTCATTCCCAATACCTACACAGAGTAGCATGCCAGCGGTATACAGACGCCGGCAAAAATCTCTGTTTTTCTAATAAAGAGTCTTTCTCTCTCTCCAACAAGAATAGGAAAGGCGTTATCACTAACCGACACCCAGGAGTTGTAAAAGCGCACAAATTCGAAATGTCAAAGCCATTAACCAATCACAATTGTCCCTGAACAAGCTGCATGTCACAAATGGAACACACGCGTCGTATCACGCGCAGTGCTTCGAAGGTGACATGTCCTGAAAGCGCCTTTTTAAGATATTCGCAGTGCAGGAGATTCAACGACAATCATGGCCTGCATTTATCAAAAACGTTGCGTGCGGCTACAGGGCCATCGTCCTGATGTGAAACACTCGCCGAAGTTCTAGTTGTTCCCGTTATTTTTCATTTTTTTTTCTTTTTTTGCCCTACAGAGTAGTGTGTCACCTGGCGGGAACGGTTTCGGACGCTTTGTCTGGGAGCGGTTGTTTGCCTTTACGCCAATCACGCTGGCAACAATGTATTCGTCGCTTAAATAAACTTGTATTTTATTGCATGTAAAATCAAGACTATTCGCATTCTCCTGCTCTCTTTCTTTTTCTTGAGGAACAAACTGCACCTTGGAGAAAGAGAGTGAGAGAGAAATTTATTATGGCAGGAAAGCTGAGATGTGGGCCTGAATCAACATTCTGACCAGCTACTCAGTGTTTGGGAACGAGAAGGGGTGTAAAGAGAAAGGAAAAGAGAAGGTGTTATTATGAGGATGAAGGTGGCAGTGAAACAAAAGCTTGAATATCCAAAGACCCTTCACGGTTTCTTGTCCAGTTCACCCTCAGGCAGAAATATGTTGAGGGCTTTGATAATATCGAGCTGATGGCGAGGATCAAGCGAAAGTCCCAACAAAACCTTTCCTGATAATTGTTGATTGACAAATTTCGACGAGTGGGCCGTCCACGATTGTCTTCCTTTCTAGAGCATATCACGAGCAGACGCACCTCGTTCTACATAGTACATATTCAGGACTGATGATAAGGAGCCGAACAAAGATTTTCACCAAGGCTTTCCTTTGGAATGCAGGTTAGGGCAGAGGAAGGGGGAGGGGGGTGTGGCGAAGGTAGTGTAGAAGCGGTAGTCTATTTTTATTTTTTATATTTGTGCCGATGTGTTGCGTATAACTAGCAGCCATGGACGACGTGTCCGTGTACATTCCATTCTTTCCCGGAGCATTGAAAAAAAAAATCCCCATCGCAAAAAAAAAAAAAAGAGAGAAAGAGAAGATTAGCGTAATGAATTAAAGGGTACCTCCAGAGAGACGATGGGGTGTGGACACTCCACTCTTTTAGAAACATTGCCTGCAGCTGCATTTCCTGTTCGGCCACTTCTCATCAATCCAGGCCTCTATTTGCCTCTACTGGCTGGCTGGAGGATGAGGAAACAACCTCATTAAACTCTAAGAGTAGCCCGAAACTTGTAGATGGCCTCGGTGGAGGCGACCTGTAGAGCCCAAGCTGTGACGCCCCCTTGGAGGTCCCCGTCTTCTGTCATTATGAGGGCCTCCCCGGCGACCTCTGATAGTTATTCCGAAACTGTCACCCGCGCATGCGCATAATACGGCAGCAAGAAGCTGTAAAGACTGGAAAGAATGGAAAAACACGAGATCTGCACGCACGCGTCGCCGCAGTACTATACAGAGCGAGCTTCTCACTGAAGCCGCGGATTCTGTGCAGCGAAGAGAGAGAGATGCACGGAAGGCGTCGCACCTCTCTCGCCTCGACTGGCGGGACGAGCGCAGCCGGCAGCTCGGCACTGCGCGATGGGCCAGCTCGGCAGCGCGCCGCGGCTTCCCAGGAAACGCGGCTTCTTACGCGCGCGGTTCCCTCGAGCAGGGCTTGCCAAGGCCAACCTGACGCTGCTAACTGCCACGGCCTTCGGCTCGGTATGTTTAAGCGCCTGATAACTACGAGCTGCTGGAAGGTTAAGCGCGCATTTCTTCCTCTCTTTTTCATTCTGTCCTCGCGGCCTTCAGATGATTATGGGGTCTGTGTGTTTGCGTCGCGGCGCTCTCGCGCGCATTTTGTTTGAAACAGCTTGGGTGTATACACTGCATGCGACGCGAGTATCGCAGACGGGGCGAACAACGTGAGCTTGGCAAGCGGCGGCGCGTTTTGTACAACTCGTTAGTCCTTCCGCCCGTGCGGCAAAAAGGCATACACAGTGCGTCCTGCGCCTGTGGATCCAAGTGGGTGTAACGCTGCGCCGCACAGCGCCTCGCTCAGGTCGCAGGGAGATGGCTTGGCACAGTCCGAGTCGTGCGGTGTGCAGTGCCACCGGTCAAGGGAGTAACAGTGCTGGCCACATTGCGCTTTCCCGGTGGAATCGATTTGTATACGTGCGCGCGTTCTGGGATATCAGTGACGCGACAGTGAATCTCCGTCGAGGCTCCATAAAGCATAAAGTCTTTTTCAACCCACTTTCATCGCAAAAAAAAAAAAGAAATAGCACTAATATCTTTATAACTGAGCGACTTTAACTCGGTAGCAGCGCGGACCAACGCTTCATTCGAAGACTGCGACGTGCGGCGTCGACCGGGTATTCGTTCCAGCCCGTTGCCGCCGCTGTTACTCCGATAATGTGTCTTGTGGTGCTTCTTACCATGGAGATATGTTTTTTCTTCTTTCCTCCGTGCCCCTTACCACGTGCATCGCTCGTCTGCGTGTCATTCAGCGGCCTTCTCCGGTTGTTCCGACGGTCTGTACTATAGCACTCTGTAGCCCTACTACTCCTTCCCACGTGACCTGTGACTATTTTTACCACGTTACTATTACGCCTCTCTTCCTCGATACATTGGCTCCAAGCCAGCCCCCTCGCGCCCTCCGGTAGTTCTGCCTCGATGCCAGCCACGAAGACCATCGATATTCTTGTACAGTGCTGCTGCATTGAAAAAAAAAGAAAAGCAAAACTTGGTTAACTGAGGGGTGGTGCTGTGTGCCTACACTACGGTTTCCCTGAAGACTCCTTCTTTACTCCTTAAATCCTGTACGAGGATGACCTTTCTTGCCCACTATAAGTACCACACGATGGCATTTGAATAAGTTTGTTTTTACAGCGGGGCTGTTATGCTTTTCGTTATGCCGTTACGCGTTCGAATGAACTATCAGCATCATGAATGACCCGTACCTTTCTAGCGCGTGCAACGCAATAACTCGGCCGGCGCGTGCTCTCGTCGTCCTCTTCTTCATCTGCTTCGCTCCCCGAACGCGTGTGCCCGGCCGCTTTGTCCGTCGTGTAATACAATAACTCGGATGGGTGAGAGAAAGAGTTCAGAGAGAGAGGGAGAAAGAAAGAAAGAGAAAGAAAGAAAACCTTGGCGAAAAAAAATTTTTTGACGAGGCGGGATTCGAACCTGCATACCCACGATCCGAAGGCGAGCATCCTAACTATTCGGCTATCGAGGCAGTTTTTTTGTTTCTTTATTTCCAGACATTAGGAAACACTTTCCCACCGCATCGCTTTTAGCATGCGGTTGAGATTACAAAACTTTCATTTCGAGGCATGCCCCGGCAGAGTGAAAACATACCCTTGTATATAGCATAGTGTAGCAAGGGGATGGGAGAGGGAAGTGAAGGTGAAAAGGAGAGAGGTGAGGGGGAGGAGGAAGGGAGAGAGTAGAACATAGCATAGAAAGACAGAGAGAAATGGAGAGAAAGAAAGACAAAAAGAGAGAGAATGAAAGAAAGAGAGAGATATATATATAGACAGAAAGAGGAAGCGGAAAATGGAGAGAGAAAGAGAAAGAAAGGGAAGAACGAGAAACAAAGATAGAAAAAGGGAGAAACAGAAAGAAATGTATACCTACATAGAGAAAGAAAGAAATCGAAACAGACAGAGACAAAAAAGAGATAGAAAAAAACAGAGAAGAGAGAAAAGCAAAGAAAGAGATGAAAGAAAGAGAAAAATAAAGAGGAACAAAGAAGGCTCCGCACTTCCTTCAGGCTTGGCGCCACTAGTGCGAAGCTGCCTTTCGTAAGCATATTATTATGTTTGTCATGCATGACTAACTTAGGGTGCGGAGGGCGCTATATCCCAAAGCCGTGTACGGCAAATGTTCCGTTGAAGTGTCCTCTTTTCACATGCGTGTAGTAGTAGGAGATAGTATGTGACTTGTGCCGTCAGTAGGTCGCGTATAGGATTTACGCAAGCAGGAGGAATTAGCAGAGGGACTACACGACACAAGGGGCCCGTACTCTACCCAGTCAGCCTCGCGCGGCCACGGGTCGGTCATAATATGCGACATTAGGCGGTTGCCCGCGTTTATCTAAAATGCTAAACGTGAGCAACCACCTTAATAGGTGTTACAAATTTCGGAAGGAGGCGGACAACATCCCCACCGAAATTCTGTAGTGCAGCGAGACTCTCCTCTTTGGTATAACACAACGAGTCACTCCGCGAGTTTCAACTCGCCAAAAAGAAATGCGCCCTTCGACAAACTATGTGAGTTATGAGAAGCAGCGCTTCGCACCACCATGAGCGTGACAGTATTAGTGAAGCCGACAGGCCCATTTCCGGTCGCCACGCCGGATTTCCCGCTGACACCGCGCCGGCACTGCAGGCTTCTTGTTAGCTGACGTTTTCGGTCACGTAGGCGTTATACGCTGAAGACATGTAGTACAAATGTGTGAAGTACACCTGACTGCAGCGCAGCGGTCATTCCGCAGCTTAAAGCGGCCAAGAAGCTTGCGATTTCACTTGGACATTCAGTGTCTTCCACTGCGCCTTGGCGTTGTCTGGAAACGAAGCGGCTGGCATTCTTGCTCGACCAACACACCGACGTATACTGCATGAGCAACAGTGAGCGAAGTCGTATCAAGACGTTTGGCCATATTGAAATCAATACATTGCATCATGTTACATCTTGTTATCTTGCATTATATTAGCGATATGTATGTATGTGTGTTTCACGAAATGTATGTATGTGTGCTTTTAAGTGTCTAAGTGCCAATGTATTCGATGGTCTATGCACGATGTACATTGATTTCTGGAACCCCCTTTTTTTATTACACATTTATAATATGTATCTCAAAAAAATAATCAGTTGTGAAATTATTTTTTAATTAGTATGTGTTGCTCATGTTTCATATTGTACTTGCATTTTATGTACCTCTAATCATTTCCGCACTACTGCCATGTGTATGTACAGGTCACCAGGGCCTTTGTCAAGGCTAAAAGCCGTGAGAACGGCTTTTAGCCTTGGCGACCTTCCAGTTTTGTCTGGTAAATAAATAAAAAAAAATTTTGAACCAGCGTGCTTCATCGATTTAGAACACGACAGAGGACCACAGGGAGACGAGGAGAATGAAGTGATCAGCAGTATGTCGAGCAAGTTGCTGCCCTTGTTCGACCATTGTCGACCACTTCATTGACAGATTAGACGAGGCAATATTTGATTGGTGTGTAAGAAACGTGAGTGATTCCAAAACGGTTCTTGATTTAATTTTTAAACACAGGTAAACATAGGTTGTCACCTCCAGGAGCGACGAAACCATGCAAACTGTTTCATTATATCAGTATTGCCCTATGGAGGAAGGCATCGGTAATCCGTATTTCACTTCTGGACAGAGGAAGCAAGGAAGGAAAACAAGACAGAAAGGACAGGCAGGGATGTTAACCAGTTTAGAATAACCGGTATGCTACCCTGCACAGGGGAAAGGGAGGAGGGAGATTGAAAGTTAGAAGAGTATCGAAAGAGAGGGGCAGCACACACACAACGTCACAGTTCGGCAGTCTTGTCGGGTATACGGCATCACTATCAGTATAGCATTACTATACTATACTATACTATACTATACTATACTATACTATACTATACTATACTATACTATACTATACTATACTATACTATAAATGTAAGCGGCCGCACAAAAACCTACTCCGCCCTCTCTCGTGGCTGTCACGTGTTGGAGAAACTGTTTTAAAGCACGCCACTCAATTAACGAAACATCCGTGGCTTTTATTCCACATCAGCATGGAACAAAGCCAACCCGAGTTCACTCGTAGCGCGAGCGTCACGAGCCGAACACGCAGCCGGCGAGCCGCGCTGCTTGCTGGTGATGATGATCGCAGTCTCCGATGCCACAGAAACTCCTTTGGTTCCAGTCGTGTTGCGCAATGCCTTTTCTAGCTAGCTCCCGCTGCTCCCTCTTTCCTCCATACCCGAGCCCCACGGGCTTTTCCCCGCGCCTGCTGTTGTGTTATTCACTATTATTTAGTGCACCAAAGGATGCCGGGAGGCGTCTGCGACCACGAATAACTCGAGTAATCGGGGTATATACCGCAGCCTTCCACGACGCGTTGAAAGCCGTTTAAAGGGACATTAGTGAGGAATGTTTTGTTGGTCTGGTAAATTGCGAGAAACATCAGCGTTAATGTAAGCGGAGTCTTGATAACACTCCCCCCCCCCCCCCCCCCCCCCCCCCCAAAAAAAAAAGACGCAGAAACGAAACGTGGGTATCAACGCCGCCCTGAAGTTCCCGCATCGGCTGTCCGTGGCGGCATAGATTTTAACAACACCCGATTGGGTCACTAGTTAATTGATTACTGATAAAGCGATAAAGGAGGGCTATACCGCATTCAAAAGGAACCATCTGTCACCGGCGCTCCGTCTTCATGAAAACATATATTTGTCATTGTTTCTATTTTTGTACTCGCGTCACTGCCATCCGTTATGTTACGTGAGCACTGTGCACGCAGCCTGCAAACCTCCCCAGCAGTCTTAAAAAAAAAAAAAAATCCTATCCTAACCTACCAGCTGCCTGCGACAGCTGCAGTGAGAAAAACGCAACAATATACGTATTTTGCAACGTCACGAGGCAACAAATCGGTAGAGTAGAACGCGTACACTGCATGTGTGCTCTACCGTCTGGCTATTGCGTCGTTTTCAAACGTGGGAAGCACTACATCGAACGTATGAAGCCTTGATAGAATGACCCCTCCCACTGTATGATAAAAATTTAATGGCTCCATGAGTTAATTCTTGCTCGTGCTGAACCTCCATTCCAAAGTTCTTGCTTCGCAATTTTCCCAAGGGTGAGGAGCTCTTTGAAACCATTCGCTTCTATCACGTGACGCCCCTTTCGTCGTCCTTGCCTTTCGTTACAGGTCCGCGTGCCGTCGCCGCCGGAGTTGACGTCAGCGACCCGCAGCCCCCAACGCGTAGGCGTCGCTCATGTCACGGCACAAGGTTCTGGCGCTCCGGGGAGCTTCTTCCCAGGGGCGGTATCGAGGCTACCCGGCGTGGGCTGCTAGCCTGACGCACCCAGTGACCGGCGGCGGTGACTGAGTCAGCGGCCTGGCACAGCGATACCCCGGCCGGGCTTCCGCGAAAACATCTCACTCGCTGCCAAGCTTTCTCGCGCTTCCTCCCTGCGCAGTGACCCATTTTCTGGAGGCACGCTGCCTCAGCGGCGAAAGCTGTCCGCTGCGCGATTCAGTGTCGCTTTCGGGACGGCTCATTATCTTCGCGGGCGTCGGAGCTGTCGTGAGTATGGAGCGCGGAGGCCACGAGCGAGGATCGCGCACGCGCGCTTCACGTGCGCCGACGACTCCCCCGTTTACTTTCTGTCGTCGTCGCTCCTTGGGCTTTCGACCAGGCCGCCATCCAGTGCCGCCGTATGGCTTCTGTCCCAGAGAAGCCGCGAACACCTTTTCAACGCACTCCCGCGAAGTCAGGTTCGCTTATAGTCGCGGCGGAGTGACAAGGATGCGAAGCTCCTCGAACGACGGGACGAATAGTCGCTTAATTTATTATCTGGCATTACATGGTTCCGACGTTCCGTTATCGTCGCTGGTCAACCAAAGACGAAGCACGCTGTACATCACGCCCCACAACACCGATGTCCGTGCTCTTACGTAGAGCGCGAGTTCGATCGCTATCATTGTATACCGTTGTTCCGATGGTTGCTGAGATCTTATTGGCACCGTTGGTGCGCGTTATTATTATTATTATTATTATTATTATTATTATTATTATTATTATTATTATTATTATTATTATTATTATTGAATCGCACCAGGAATGAGCGGCGTTCATGGAGTTTTGAAGACGCGCTCTTCGAGCACAGGAGGAAAGAAAGAGATATAAAAGTGTGCGATTGCTGGTTGCGTGTGATCAGCAGCGAGATAGACGGAAAAAAGCTGCTCTCGTAAATCTCCGTTTGTTTGCAACAGGTATCGAATGTATACGCGACGACGGTCGTCTAATATCCGCACCGGGAGCGGCGGCCGCGGCGGGCGAAATTAATGGCAGCCGCCCGTGAGTGGTTGCCAACGCTGACCGCGCGGCGCGCCCGTCCGCTCGCGTAGCGTGCAACCAACGACGGCCCGTTTCGCACGCAGCCGTGACGGCATCCACCCGTCGGCGGCGGCTGTTTGCAAACACCGGATGCCGTCGTCGCGTGCTCGGCTTGGCAACGCGCGGCTCGGCCAAGGAAGCGCGCGCCGAGACCCTCGTCCGCCTTGCACGCAGCGATTGGGGAAATGCGGCGGGGCGAAAGCGCTGCCAACGTTGCGCGTATAGTTAGTTCACCGCGGACGGCATTCCGCTCACGGCGGAGGCGAGGTATTCCGAGGCGAGCACATTATTTATGGTGTGCTCGGAGGGCAGCGGCACGTTGTACGGTTGTTGTTATTTCGTTCACGTTACCCTTTATTACGGGAAGACTATTTTTAACCCATAAGAACGGTTTTTATATGCAGGCCACGGAGGCAGGGACCACTGGGTTAAGCGAAGGTGTTCGTTGCCGTTATAATCGCCTCGGGAGGGGGGTCACTAGTGGCGTTCATGTATGCATACGTTGCCTTTTACGAAAAACAGTGCTTTTACTAAATACAGTGAAGGCGCTGCTGAAGTTTCAACGAGCAATCCGCCTTGTCGAACGACTATGGCACTCGTGTGTGTGTGTGTGTGTGTGTGTGTGTGTGTGTGTGTGTGTGTGTGTGTGTGTGTGTGTGTGTGTGTGTGTGTGTGTGTGTGTGTGTGTGTGTGTGTCATTATTTCCTTTCCGTCTCTCCTTATTCCTTCCCCAGTGCAGGATAACAAACTATATATAGGTCAGTGGTATAGGCAGAATTTTTTTTCGGGGGGGGGGGGGGGCACCTTCTTGATCCAACATTGGGTCTGGGCAGATAAGTGAGGTCGAATATCATTTTGTGCTCTGTATCCCATGGAGAAAAAAAATTCGGCGCGAGGGGAGGGGGGGGGCACGGGCCCGGGTGTGCCCCCCCCCCCCTCTCCCTGGCTACGCCACTGATATAGATATCTGTCTTCTGGTCAACCTCCCTGCCTTCCACGGAAAATAGGTTGCGCCGTATATATACGGACATACGTATGTGATCACTCTAAAAAAAGAAAAAAAAGGAAAAAAAACTTGTCGTTTGCGCACATCGCGGAGACCCCTCCCCCCCTAACACAAGAGGGAGCTATAGCGTTTTCTGGTTTGGTGGTCCGCAAGCCACCGTAGTATAAATAAAATGCGGTCAACCTGTTCCAGCCGGCTTCTGCTTGCATGGTATTATGATATGCTGCTGGTGCGCGGTGTACTTGACATGGCAGAGATCGTGCGTGTTCTTCCCCGTAATATATAACAGTGAACTAAATCATTACTTATTCCCCGCGTAGCCCGACTGAAGCTGGGATAATTCTATGAGGTTGTGTTAGAAAGGTAAATAATACGCTCGTACAGGTGTTGGCTAGAGGTGTTACAGAGGTTTCGCAAAGGAACGAGAAAGTTGCGAGAGGTTCCAGTTATTTGTATGTTTTTATCTCAGAAATCAGTAAAGGGGACAAATTACGCCTGCTGCGCGAAAAACATCGCCAAATCGCATGCCATATGTGTCGACCCAAAGGAGGTGGCACATGTTGAGGTCCTCTTCGACCAAGTGCCATACAACCATGCGAAATTATCAGCGGACGGTGCAATGCTGGAACAAGGCCACACGTCAAAAATCAGCGGTGTCCAAAAGTGAAAGAGAACAGGACGCACGCTATATATAGTTGCAGTAGTTGCTGTGCTAACCCGCGCTGAAGGTCGACGTGTGTTCATTTAACGACCAAGTTAAACATTTCACCTGCAGACCTATAATGAGTAACTTCCAAATTATACGCACTGCACGTTCTTTGAGCACGTACCACTAAAAATCTCCTTTCAGACCTCCAGCCACGCTCGTAGCCAGGAATATTTTTCGGGGGGAGGGGGGGCACTTGCTGAAAACCTTGACTATTTGAGAAAAACACCTACTTCCATTATTTATTTTTGGTAAAAACACCTACTTCACCAAAGCTTCGGGGGGGGGGGGGGGGCGCTTCCCCCCCCCCCCCCTGGCTACGGGCCTGCCTCCTCCCTTTATGGTTACTTAAGCCACTTCGAAAGCCGCAGTCAGAAAAAGAAAGAAAGAAAGAAAGAAAGAAAGAAAGAAAGAAAGAAAGAAAGAAAGAAAGAAAGAAAGAAAGAAAGAAAGAAAGAAAGAAAGAAAGAAAGGGAGGGCTTGACCAGTGGATGATGTTATCAGAAGTAACTTGTCCAATGTTTGTTTTGCTGCCTATATTATTTTTCGCGACATACGCTGTGTATCATGAAAAAGAAATTTCAGTGAGCTTTGTAGGTTGTATGCGGGTATACAGCAGAAAAAAAAGCCGGCAGATCCCACGCATTGTGGGAATCGATGTAATGCGAAGCAGCCAGCAAAGAGCTCCATACATCGTCTTGTATGTCATTGAGGAAAATGCGTGTCATGGTTTTCATGTTACGTAACTCCTATTATTTATGTTCGTCACACAGTAACGTCGCGCAATATCAACTTCGGGGTAGATCAAGCTAGCGAAACGGGCGCCAGCGCCCCATGAGCGTGGCACGTAAGTCATGCTGTACATGACATGCGTGTCATGATTTTCATGTTAACTCGTGTTATTTATAGTCGTTACACAGTCACGTCGCAAGATACCAATTTTGGCGTATATAAAGCTAGCGAAACGGCCACCAGCGCACCATGAGCGTGGCACGTAAGTCATGCTGTACATGACATGCGTGTCATGATTTTCATGTTAACTCGTGTTATTTATGTTCGTCACACAGTCACGTCACAAGATACCAATTTTGGTGCACATGCGATTAACCAAGCGACCAGGAGAGCACAAAGTCGTAGGCGGCTAGATAGATAGATAGATAGATAGATACGCTCAAAGTCGCAGAAGTTCGCTAAGAAATGCTTCGCATTTAATAGACACGTTTAACTCACGTTTAACAAAAGTGCGTGTAACCATATACAAGTCAGGAACGAGATAGCGGGCCACTTTTTTGCATTTCGTCGCGAACCGTCTCTGCGTTCCACGTGATCTATAATGTTCAGTTGCGGCAAGCTGCTTGCGCATTAAAGCGAGGGGTCGCATCAACCGACTCCTTCGGCCCGCTACTCCATCAACGAAGCTGCTTCGGACTTGGCGTTATACGCAGAAGTTGCGGCATTGGAGTGATCGAAGTTATACAATGACTATGTCTATATCGGGTATAACAATACAGTAAATTAGCCCTGCAATGTGACCGATTTGTACATTAAAGTTATGCACGCATGCAACATCGCCTTGCTTTTTCTTTTCCTACCGTTATAGAAAGACGGACGTCTTCCTCCTTGTATCTCCGCCATCCTTATAATTAAGACTATATGTGTCCAGAGGGAAGTTAATTATCGCCCCGCAATTCACTTACGGCACCAGCCCAAGTCAAAGCCTTGCCGCCGTCCATCTCAGACAAGGGAGAAATTACATACTCGCGCTGCATGTAGATCGCAGAGCACGTGCGAGTGAGCAGTCTACTACACGAATACTCGGGCTATTAACGTTTGTGAATGAATGAGCGGCGCTGTGAGGCCCCGAACATCGCTGTACTCGCGAGTTCGATTACAAACACCGCCCGTTGGAGTATAGCGCTGTTCTGGAGATTTTAAAAGTAGAGAGAGAAAAAAAAACGGTGCAAATTTCCATACGGTGCCAGTTTATCCAGTTTCACTAGTGTTGGTTGTTGCACCGGCGTTACGACGCAAACCTGGACAGAGGGAACGCACAGACGAAATGCTGCCGCGACAATTCTGACTAAGCAAACATACAGTAAGAATGGGTCGGTGGGCAGAAGCGCAAGAAGAAAATAATAATAATATCTGGGGTTTAACGTCCCAGAGAGACGCCGTAGTGGAGGGCTCCGGAAATTTCGACCTCCTGGGGTTCTTTAACCTGCACCTAAACCTAAGTACACGGGTCTCAGACACCAAGAAGAAAATAAAAAGCAGTTGTCTAGTCGTTTCTTTTTCTTTCTTTCGCTGGCTTTCGTTTTGTCCCATCAGCACAACTCTTTTTGGTTCACAACCTAAAAAAGCGCGTGTGAGGTGGAGCGAATCCGACCATCACTATCCGCTAGTCTGGCAGTCATGATTGGAGACAGCAGTGTCAGGAGAGGGCAGACAGTTTGTCACTTAATGTGCAGCGAATATGGACAGAGTGTGAGGGACAAAGTAAAATACAAAAAACGATTCTGCACTGGGCTGTGTATGCTATAGCTTCAAAGTTTCGAAATAAAAAACTGCAGGAAACGAGTACAGGTTTCCAGATCTGCAAAGCCACGGTATCGCCTCCGCAGCTGCCGATCCCCGTTTGTGTCCTCATTCTAGAGGCGCGGCGACGACAGTCATTATTGTTTTCGGGACGTGCCGCGCATGCCGCGTCGCCGAGTTCGACGAAGGCGCGCGCATCGCGTATTCGGCGCCGCCGCCGCCGCGTCGACGTCTGCTCATTGTTCTCTCAGAGGCGCGCTCACGGCGCACACACCGTTTGACCTTCGTCTTCGTGCGAGACGCTAAGGTCAGCCCGTTGGTGGCAGGCATGGCTGTACGCCCGAGGCTACCGCCGCCACCTTGCGCCGCGCGCGCATTGCCTGGCGATTCCTATCGCTTCGTGCCAACCGTAATCCCGCCCGGCGCATAGGCAGCCCGAGCCAAGCGCGCCCAAGTATTTGCGCCATGGTCAAGGCAGCGCGGATATATACAACGGCGGAAGCACCGCCGCTCGATCGACAAAGAGCGTGTGTGGACAGACGGCCGCCATTGTGGCGACCAGGGCCTTAATTGTGCGGCGCCGAGCGACCGACGCGACGCGAGCGTCACTGTCGGTCGCTCGAGTGACCGCGTATTGGCGATCCGCGCCGCGGCTCGCGATGCGGCCATTGCCATTGTCGCGC
Organism: Rhipicephalus sanguineus; assembly: GCF_013339695.2. NCBI lineage: Eukaryota > Metazoa > Arthropoda > Arachnida > Ixodida > Ixodidae > Rhipicephalus > Rhipicephalus sanguineus. The sequence goes on along the minus strand of NC_051176.1, from coordinate 90,248,812 downwards.
TGACCTTTTTTTGAGTCCGAACGATGCGCGCCCTTGTGCGGAGCGGGTACTGAGCCGTTACATTTGGAACAGGCACGCGTCGTGTTTCCAAATGAGAGAAAAAAATATGTGGGTGCATCCGCCCGGCAGGTCCATTACTGTGCGGTTACAAGGCCTAGACATATATAGGATGACTGCTCGACATTCTGTATAAGTGGGACGTATATATTACACTGGCACGGGCTTCATTGCGGGTTCATGGAAAGAGGGGCAGGTAGAACTTGAAAAAAGAAAGAAAGAGGTGCGAGTTCAAAAATGTTAACCAAAATATCGTCCTGTTGGCGTATCTACGTTCACGCAGGAGGGCGGTCAAGCGTAAAGATGAGATATAGGAAGTAGGATAACGGGAGCCTTAGTGGAGATGGATGTCATGCGAGGAACTATACATATACATGGCACACTTAGACGCACGCCCCGGCAAGCCGCTTTGATCTCAAGAAACGTACGGGTTCAAAGTCACACGAGTCGGTGTCGATCTTTTCACCCATGGAAGTGGCCGGTACGTAGTGGAAACACACATAATGGCCGTGCATAGGCCTCTTTCTATAAGCGCAGAAATCGCAGAGAACACTGTAGCAGTCACGTCGGTGAATTTGTGAAGAATTTCGTGAAGGCAACTCGGCGAGAAAATGTACCGTAAAATGCCGAGCAAGCGCCCCCCCCCCCCCCCCCCCCACGGTGAAGGATAATCCGACTAGATTTGGTGGGAGGGGGGGGGGGGATTGCTCGGTCCTGGACCGAAATTCAAGATGGCGGCGGTAGAGCCGCTAAAAATTTCTTGAAGGTACAACACTTATAAGGGTTGAACAGGGAACAACCGCACCGATAATGTTACAGTCCATTTCTTTTCTTGATAATGACAATTTCTTTACTTGATAATGTTAATGAGGGGTGAACTTACGCAAGTTTACACAAATGATGCCCGTCTTGAAAAAAAGGTGGCCGCAGGGGAGGACGGGGAGGGAGGGGGGGCGCTTGCTCGGTCAACGGCGCTCATTTCGGATCTTCCGAAAAATGGAGGGGGGGGGGGGGGGCGCTTGCTCGGCATTTTACGGTAGTCCGATGCGCGTCAACTGATCGCAGCACAGATATCCGGATATTGATTAAAAGCATTGCAGCACGAGCCATTCATTGCCCGGAATGCCGATGAGTCTTATAGGACGGCCATCGAGTCCACGCGTGCGCGCGTGGGCTGCCAGGATGATAGCGCCAAGGTTTTATGCATTTCTACCCCGACGGCCAACGCTATAGCTTACGATGCCGCTGACGAGAGCCTGTTCAGGGGCGCTTGGGCTTGGTCGCGAGTAAACAGTGCATATCAGTACGCGTAGATTTAGTATCACAGCCAACTTCCAATCTATCTCTCTTTTCTTTCTCGCGCTGAGACATCGTGGCTGCCATACGAGGGCACTAGCCCTAATATGGCATCTTAATAGAGGCTGTGTAGACAATTAATTGCAGGCTCCTCATTACCGACCAGTCTCAGTTTCGGTTTGAGAGAGCTCCAAAAACGACAAGCCGCCAGGTGCAACTATCAACTCCTAGCGTGTGCAACGCTCGATCACGTCAGCACACAGAGCTGTGACGCACTTCTGCACGGTCCGCGTCAAGAAGTTCTTTCGAACAGGAAACGGGAAAGCAGTGTCACCAAACACAAAACTTTCAACGCGCGCGCCACGGACTCGCGAGCAGCCGCCGAAAAGTATTGGCCGCGAGATCGACCTATAGGTGGCAGCACCGTCGCCGCGTTAGTGTGGAGAGGCGGTTGGAGGCGCGTATACAAATGCACACAGCGACGCTTCGTTGTGAGTGGTTTGAGCCGATTCTCGGCGAATAAAATGCGTTGATTGCAGCTTACTGGTAATATATACGCTCTTCATTGTTGAATCAATGCATGAAGATCATCCAGCTTTGCTATTACTAGTGAGAGAAGCGCAATCTGCTGATGAAAAGGGTGGTCGCCCTGGATGACAGTCTGCGCTTGCGTACTTTATGATATCTTTTGTTGTTTTTTTCTGTACGTGTTTAGCTTGTGTTTTGTGTACTACGCACTGCAGTAGCACGACTGAACTACTTAAGTGTTTACTTCTTGTTCATTTACATACCAGCCCATATTCCTGTGCAATAAGCTCAATAGCACTGTTCACGCGAATACGCATATATACCAAGCAGGTTAACCTCCTTTATATATACGCAGGTAACAGTTCAGCACACAGCTTTCATCCAAACTAGTAATGTGCGCTGCCTCCATCAATTATCAACTCCACACAAACGCTCAAGATAATGTAAAAAAAGGTGAGGTTTTGCGAGAAATTATACATAAATGTAAGGCACGCCGTCGGTATTAATTTTGAGCATCTGGGTCCTTCAAAGCGTGCCTAAATCTAAGCACACGGGTGGTTCTGCTTAAGTTTCGCCCCAAGTTAAAATTGCACGCGGCAACTCCGTTTTATCACTGCCGTGTCATTCCGTTGTCTGTTTTTTTCTTCTTTTTTTAGGGACAGCTTGAGTACCGAAGTCTCAGACTTAACATGATACAAATATTTCGCTGTAGCGGGGCCACGACCATACAATAAAAGGACATCTTAAGCAAAACTAAAGCTCATCATGAAATGGAGTGCCGCAGTTATACACCTAACAACAACGCGAAAGTGCATGAGCCTCGTTTTTGTTTACCAACGAGTCGCTAAAACGCTGCATTCACACACTATTTAATGTTCCTCGTGTTTGGGACTATGCCAAGCGCACTTTAGGGTGTGCTTGAAGCAGAAAGCGGCACCAACGCTGAAATGATTCTGGCGAACGAAGGGTGCGACACCAATACACAGCCCTCTCGAAAGTCGCACTCCCTGATCTTATTACAACGCGCATGCAGCCGAGCAAGCTCATTTGCTTCTGTACACTATGTTAGGTATACGTACGAGCAGTTAAACTCGCGCTAACATAACAGAACAAACCGCCCTTTGAGACCGTGCAGGACGTACGCGCACATGCAAAGACGACGTGGCTAGCAGACGACGCAGGGAGCAATCCACACTAGGCGCGTTTCAGCTATAGCCGCCAGGCGGCGACTCCGCTCGATCTCGCGGCCAATAGTCTGCTGGCGCAAACGTGGCAAAGGAGAAATGGCGGCTATGACGTCATCACAACTTGTACCGGCTGAAGCGTGTTGACGCCGGGGAAGTAGCGAAGTCACCGTCGAGTCACTTTCAAGGGTGTCAATGCCGCGAGGTGCGCCGTATAGCGCTGGATCGCGCACGCGAACTTCAAAATTCATATAAAATATCTTCAAAGTCATGTTCGCTGTTGATATTTTGCAGATGATATACGCATGTTCACGGGAATCGATCCCATATGCTATCTCGCCCGCGAAATTTTGTGTCAGTACCCCTTTAAGCAAACGGATGAATATAATGGTGCCCTAAAAAGTAGGAAGACGATATAGTTACCAAGGAATCAAGCAACGCTTAGCGGCATCCCTCCACATGCATGAGGGAATAACCTTACGGAGCTGCGTTCTCCCCCCCCCCCCCTCACCTGTATCTAATGATTGCAATAGCGGCGTGTTGCGCTTGTTACCCCAGCTTTTATCTTATACTGCGCTTCTTATCTTATATCTTATACTGCGAATCGCTATAATAATGCCAGTTTTTCATAAGTGTTTCGGTGGCTTATGCCAGTAGGCAAAAAAAAAAAAGAAAGTTTTTCACTCGTAAATTGCAATGAACACTAATGTCTTAAAATATAGTTTTAACATACACTCTTTCATACAGTCATACACTCTTGAGTAAACAATCATCGCCTTCTCAATTAGTTTTCTGAGTGTTTCAATTCCTGGCTTCGCAGACGAACCGATAAAAGAAGACGCTTTGTCTCGAAGTGTTCGCCATATATAATAAACCTCCTGCGAAGCGGAGTGTCCGCACCGCTCCCACTATACCGACGGAGAAATGAGCTCAGGACAAAGCCGCGCGCCTCCGTCACGCGAAGCGGCCTGATCAGCGGATCCTTTGTTGGTCCATTCTCGATGGCTGTGCGCTTTGGCGACCGCGCGTTGATCGCTGCTCGAGCGCACGCATGCACGCGCGCGGTGCGCTGTCCCTCAGCGATACGATCTGGCCAGATGTGGAAACCGCGTGCACGTTTCAGAAGCCCTGTCGCGCGCGCGCGGCGGCGGCACTGGGGCGTCGCGTGTTTGTATGCAAAACGCGACGCGAACGCCATTTGCCCCGTCACCCTGGCGTCGCGAACGTATATACACACACGGGCGAGAAACAGAGAGCCCTCTTGGCTGCTGCCGCCATGCGCGCGCCCGTGTGACGTGGTGGTGGAGCGCGCACGTTCCATTTGGCCGCCTTGGCAGGAGCCTTGGCGTCGGCCGGTGCACGGGCAAGGCCGTCGCCGAGCGACGGCCGTCTCGCGCTCACGACCGCGGAACGAGGTCGGCCGGACTCATTTGCATGGGGGCCCCGGCGGCCGGGTGGCTTCTCAAGAACGACGCGCTTGTTGTGGTGGCCGCCGTTATACTAAACTCGCACGGCAACGCAGCCACCGCGGGCGCCTCCGCTGAGCGCGATATGCGGCCGGCGACGCTCCGCGCGGTGCCATCCGCGACAGCGACCGATCCCGCGAAGCGACCAGTGCGACGGCAGAGCTGCCTTGGATGGGGATCTTTCATGAGACGCCGCGAGGGCCTCCTCCCCTCCGCTGAGGTCATGGGCTCAGGCCCCTCCCCGGCACATTTCGCCCGGGAGCCAATGGTTCAGAAAAACAGATTTCATTTCAGCAGTCATTGCCATCCATTTGAGCCGCTGTAGTGTCACCGAAGCTTTGGCATCGAGCTGTAGACTTCACGAGTCGCTTGTGTATCGTAATATATCGCACGTTTTGATAGCCAGTTCGTCATTAGAAAACAGTTATATAGACCGGCCGAGACGCTAGTGCGAGAGATGCAGCAGGCATGCATCGTGTATAGAAGGCCCATTCGTCGTACAGTGCCACTTTTGCTGGTTTACCTGCGTTCCAATTAGGTCGAGTGATGTTTGTAATGCTTTGCTGCGAAGGAACTAACGGACGTGTAAGTTAACGCCGAAAGAAAGCTCAACATCATGCCACTCTCTTCTTTTTCTTTTTTTTTTCTTCTACAGAAATGTGACGGCGGGTACTTGTCATAGAAGCGAGAACTGTTGGGCTAGTTGGTGAGACATGTGTGGTTTTGAAGAGCGAAAACTTGGTGATGAAACTACATCGACGAAAGCGTGTGTATACAGACAGGAAATACGCTTCCAGCGTCTTTCTTGCCTTTCCATCGCGTATGTGAGCGCCTTTCCTGTCAGTACTCGCTTTCGTCGATGTAGTTTATCGTCAAGTTTTCGTTCTTCAAAACCACACGGGTACTTGTCACCTCGCCCTTGGCGCTCATTTTTGTTTTGATCAGCTTCGTGAAGGCATCGATCGCCGGCGGGTGACGTTAGTTTTTGCCTTTCGCTTCCCTCGTCTAAGCCCGCTTACTGATTTACATGCGGCTCTAGCAAGTGGCGAACTTTCCTCCTTCGAGGAGGAAGCCTTGATCCATATCAGCGCCCTTTTTTTTTTATCGCCCTCTCTCTCTTCTTTCCGCATTCTACTGCGCGTATAATGACTGTTAAAACGAAGGACACGATTCGCGGCTATTCGCAGGAAACGCGTCGGAATAATAACAAGTGAACGCTCGCATCCTTGAGCTCCGTATATCGTGGAGACTGATGACGTAAAGATGTCCTTCCGCTTGAAGTGAGTGCTTTCTTAACAACCTCCTTTATTCTGCGCAAGCAAAGCAGGAGTAAAGCCACCGTTTCCCTGTTTCTTGCTATCCGTCTCAATTCTCGCGCGGGCGACCACGTCGCTAAGCACGAAATAATTACCGGTGGCGACAGGCAAATCCCAGCTGCTAGTTCTTCGCCACACTAATCTCGCAATCTTCGCACTGTATAGCCTCGCCGATATTGCAGTCAAGCCAAGTATCCTCCGTAAGGCGACGTCAACTCCGAGCGCTGTTATCCTGACTTTTTTTTTTTTTTACATTCTCTCTCGCCTTCAGTCATCCGCTCGCGCAAAGCCACGCCCCCGCTGCACCAGCGACTGTCGGCGGGACGATTGGCAAGAAGTCAATAAGTTCGGACGGAAAGTTATAGCTGATATCAGAAAACAATGCCTGGTTAGAAAAAGAAAGCCGTAAGTACTCAATTCCTGATGTCCGACGCATCACGATTAGTGAAAAAGGGACGCAGACGCGCAAACGCAGACACAAAGAGAAGTCCATTTTCTTTTATCACGAATCTGTACCAACCACCTCAATTTTCTGTCGTTCTAAATCAGGGGTCTCAAGCACGCGGCCCGCAGACCTCTCGCTTGCGGCCCGGCCCGCACATAAGTGTCTTCGTCCCATATTTTCTTTAAATTTTCTTATTAAGTATGTTCATGAGCTACAAAGACATGACTGGTTTCAAGCATTTTTTTTTTTTTTCGTGAGGCATCCCATGCGGTCATCATGTGTTAAAAAATGACAGTGGAACAAAAACTGTATTTCACAATCGGCGTCCAGATTTCAGTCATTATGGAGATAAGTATCGATATGTTTCTCGAAAATTGACGTCAAATCGTCTTTCAAATGGCAGCGTTAGCTGACATTTTGTGCAAACTGCCTTCGAGTCATTTGAGTGCAAGTCGCCTGCTGACGTGAAACGTGCGCCGTTCGCGGCGGCCACGTGGTAAAACGTGTACAATGCACACTATACAGCGCTAACCAATGGTGCACGCTGAAAGATCTAGTGCCCAGAATATACTAGGCAATATACTGAAAGTACTATACACCTGCGGTATATATATATATACCATGGAAACTGGCTATAACAAAGTGTTGTGCCGAAAACTGTACGTGTACACAGGTAGAGTTGATTTTAAAGACGACGGTAAGCATGGACAGAAGATTTGATCAAACCAGCAGCCTTGTGTTCGATAATAGGGCGCCTTAGCCACTATAGCCACTGATGCGAGTGAGGACGTGGTTATCATTATGAAGATAAAGCGATTGCATGCATCTCGATACACATTTCAATTTCAACGCTGATATATTTACCTCTAAAGTGATGCTGTAAATGTAAATTAATTTTTAAAAAGTTCTTCAAGGCTGCGATACTGACGTAACACATGCGCATCACGCCGCCGCTTCTCTTTTCTCGTTGAATGATTACTACTTAACTAAATTATAATGGCATACAAATCCGCGTGTTAATGAAACCAGTTGTACAGGCCCCTCTCTAGTATACGCTACAGTCGCTTCCGTGTCTCTGGCCCACCGTGTCAGGTCTCTATCCAGCTTTCCGATAGTGTTTCAAGTATTTAGCGGAGTGGTTACTTACGCATCTATTTATCTCAGCTTTCCCATGCGAGGAAATTGCGTGGTAGGTGGGCATGCACATCTGATTGTTCGATGGTGAGTCTGAATCGGTCAGTGGACGTGTACTTCTTGTCTTCGCCAGGTAGTCCTTGTTAGCAGCGGAGAAGCCGAGGTCTTATGCACTTCAGCAGTTACATTCGTGTGAGCTGTACAGAGCGAGTAGTGACAGCTAGGTTGGTTATTGCGATGCACGCTTTAGCGAATATGAGTATACAAGGCACACCGTCAAAACAGTTCACCACTTCATGACTGTACATGAAACGCCGACAAGTTTTCGTGCTGGGTACAGTGTATATAGCCATCGCCACCGTATACGCTTACCTTAGTCGGTTTAGCCACCCTTCATGCCCAGTGGTCTAAACTCGGCATCAACTTGAGCGATGACGTTCAAGTTGATGCCGAGTTGCTCAAGTTGTTGCCCATCAACTTGAGCGATGACGCTCAAGTTGATGGGCAAAAGAACAAGACAGAAACAGTTTCTTTTTACAGTCCTCTCATTCAGTGCGCACTTGTGCCAGTCGGCAGTCGTCGACAGTGGCATAGACAGTTTTTTTTTTTTTCTCGGAGAGAGCACGTTCTTCACAAAGGAGGGGTACTATGTACACAGCATTACACTTCTATGGAAGGGGGCAGGGGAGGCATTTTGGTTGCCGTACCGCTGAATTATACCACGCCGATTGCTATTGAAGCGTTCGTCGTTCATTCAGTCACAAGCAGTCATGAATTCTCGCGGATATCGAGAGGCGTAGCGGTACATGGCTTTGAACTACATCGAAGACGCACGAATCGAAAATATGCCACTGCAGGTAAGAAGAGAAGCAAAGAACTCCCACAGGCAGCTATCATGGATGTTTTAGGCTTTCCACTTCCACGGATTAAACGTTCATTCTAACGCCAAGCGGTATATGGGAAAGAAACTGGGGTTTCCAAAACAGTTTTTGGGTTCACCTAAGAAACACCATTTTCTTGGCTACAATGAAAAAAAAAAAAAAAAAACGCGAGTGGTGTAAAGTACGATATAAAGAAAGTTGCATAAAATCATAATCAAAACGAAGTGTAATATAAAAGATTAATTCATTTTTAACTTCAGGATCAGGAAGGCGTTAATGAAGAGCGCTCCTTGGACGCATAATACCAGCAATAGCTAATGTTGACTATAGCCTTGACTAACGTTGACTTATGTTGGCTGAATATCGCCTAACTTATTGGCTGGTGTTGGCTATACCGTTGACTTAACGTTGGCTTGTGTTGTCGGTGAATGACGCAAGCAGCTAAGACTTCGCACACGCGGCAGTTCCCCCATAGGTACATACGCCGCAGTTATTTTTCCTTTTTTTTTCATCTTTTAGCCACTTGCGCGAAACAAACAAGCACGAAGAAAGGAGCACACAGGGACGAGCTTTTGACGTATCCTGTTGCTCTGGACGCGTGGATCCGAGGCTTTGTAATCACATGAAAGTTATATGCGCGAGTGACGTGATCTCTGAAGAGATCGCGCAGATCTTGTTGGGTACTTGAGGAGATGCTTTCTAAAAAATAAACCAGCTGTTAGATTGCGCTCGTACGTGTGTGCTCTTTTCTTCGTTCTTGTTTGTTTCGCGCAAGTGGCTAAAAGATGAATTCGTTCCAACTAGGCCGGCTAGCAGTTTTGCTTCAGTTTATTTTTCCCTTATTCGGGCAGTGCAGATTTCTGTCCCACTTAAAAGGCGCGTGGGCCTGCGCGCATGTGCGAGTGTACACGACTATGCGCGCATTGTTGTGAGCGCGGGACATCGCAGATTATATACGCACATAACCTGCGTCACCGCGCGCACGTCATGGCTATATTTCGTGTAACTTGCACTATAGACCGTTTTCACAGAGCGAGGAGGATTCGTCTGGCAACTTGTATTTTCCTCCTTTCTGATGCGCGCAAAACGGCTCGGAGTGCGCGTGGCGATGCAAAGGCGGGTATTTCCGCATTTGCGCTAGCCAGTGGGTTGCCAGATTACAGACTGCGCCACCCGCTAAGCAACATGGCGGCGACCACGAGAAAATCGTCTATAGACCATTTTACGTAAGATATACTGTGGCGTCTTTTTTTTAAGAGCCAAATGCAGAAACCGAAACTGGGCTACATTTCACGGGAGCGTAAAGCGCGTCTAAGTATCATTAACTTCTAAAACAGTTGGAATCAAAATGGGGCAATTCCTGATTGTAACGTGAACTCAAAAAGACAGTTTCTATTAAAAAACGAGCCAAATCCCGCATCTGTGCTGCTCCAACAATCGTGACGAAAACAACCAGCATGGTCTCATCCAATCAGTTTCATTTGTGTCCTTGTTGCTTTGTTATCGTGTTTAGGTTCCACAATCAGTTTTTCTAGGGCGAGTTGGCCCTTACTGAAGGGCATGATGTTGTAGGGTAAAACTCGAATATAAAGAGTAAGAGGCCGACTTTCCTACTTCTATTTGCCTCTTAGTGTTTCTTTTCGAGTTTAGCGCGGCAGTATCATGTCCTTCTTTCGCTCCAAGACGGTATATTCGAAATAGAAGACATATGAAGTGAAGATATTAGGCACCGATCTATTCCTTGAAGAAGAACAGGTGATCCGAAACAGTCCGGCATAAAAACGAGCTTAGAAGAAGAAGAAGAAGAGCTGGAGCACTTTTCAAGGCCTTCAATAGATGCCAAGAACAAGAAAGCGCTGCCGACAGTCCAGAATAGTGCGCCTTTTGCCAGAAAGGACCACTCGCTCTTCAAGTCTATAGTCATCGCCATTACGCCGATGCGGCGAAGCACGGCACCGACGGAAGCCCAAGGATGATGTTAATTTTATTGCAGAATATTGCTATACCGTACGTTCGAACCGTTTTAGACTTCTTTTACGAGCTAATTCAAGCCCAAATGAAATGTTCTAATCTATAAGAGCCAAATACATATTTTACTCCTGAATACCGAGTGGGCTGTACAGATTTTAGCCGCAATATAGATTTGAGGTACTTAGGGGACAGGATCACAATGGCAAAAAATTGTTGAAGCAGGCCCGACCATATTGTTAGTAGCAAAAAAAAAAAAAATGCGTTTTTCTCAGTTTCATTTAAAGTGCACTTGGCTCTTTGAAAAAAAAAAAACGCCAAATATGGGAGCTGCCACCTTGGGCTGTTAAATAATGTTTTCTTCTTTTTGTATATCGCGACCTGAAATAATAAGGCCATGAAGCGTCGAATGCACGAACCCAATCGTTTTCTTGCGCTTTCGTCTACCGTAGGCATGTTCGTTTAATTGTTCAAGATACAAAACTGCAAGCTTAACAGCCCAACATGGCGGCACAGAAACCCATCCATAAAATAGTCTCTGTATCCTTAGCTGCAGCTGCCTGTTGCGTTCTCGTTGTTTCTTTCTTTTTTTTTAATTTCGTGCATGAGCACTATTTACACCATATGCTGTAAACCTTCCCCGTTAAATGGTCGACATGGTAACGTTGTTGCCTTTAGGGACCGCTACTGACGATCGTTTATTATCTGTATTTATGCTCGCAGATATTGCGCAACCTTTACACCGTTAAATATTTTATTTCCATTGAACGTGCCATGCTTTTTGTTGCTGTCTGCTTCCCTTGCACGAAAAATGGCGGCAGTGCCAACTGTACGCCGCAGTGGCGCTCTTGCTTCCCGTAGTATACAGTAAGTGGTTTATTTGGGAAAATACACGCAGTGCTGGCCGCACCGTAACTGTCCGCGTGACCAGCTGACAGCTGAAAGGCGCTTAGCAGTGAATGCAGGAGCAGGGCAGTAAAGGACAGGGGGCAGAGACAGAAACAAAGAGCGCAGAGACACTATTTACATATGTATAATGGAGCGACTAGATCTATAATAGCTCATAGTTCGCTTGCGGAATGACTTCTTCGAAGGAGTTTGTCACACGGCCCCGCACACCGTCACCGTTCGGTCCCGTGCATAGAGCAAGCCGGCTGCGGCGAGGGCCCGACTGCTCGCCGCTAGCCCCGCTAGATGCTGGTAGAAGTTTATATTCCGCGAGCGAGAAGATCTATCTCATTAAGGCGGATGTAAATGTCACGCTTAGAGGACGGGGGCTTGCGCCGCACGGGGGACGAACTTGTGATTAGCGCGCGATACTCAAACGCGGAGCGGGTGACAAGGCCGCGAATCGAGAAATCGGGGTTGGCGGCCTGCAAGGCCAACCGGCGTGCGCGCTGTAGCCCTCCTTGCCACGGCAACGGAGCGACAATGGCTTGCGTCATTTCTCTGAAGATTTTGTTGTTGTTCCTACTGCTTCGCTCCGCGCGTTGTCAAAAGGGTTTCCGTCAAAAGAAATCCCGTCGTTGAGCAGGCTGTGCAAGGCACGGAAACAGATTTTTTTTTTTTGTTTATAACTTCCTTTCACGGTTTATGCATCGCGTCATACCTGTTGTGGCTCCTGTACCTAGGAACTTGGGATCGACCAGAGAAAGTTCTGTTAAGCGCTACCAAACTGATACACTGACAGTATAATATACGTGTTGGCTTGTGGACAATCAGTTGTCCACAAGCCAACACGTCAACACAATCAGTTGTGTTGGCTTGTGGACAATCAGAAACGTGCCACCGCTCCTGTTTCTTACATCAGAAGAGTCTGCACGCTTTATAATAATCGTTCGGGTTTTCCGTCCCAAAACCGCGGCACGATCATGAATGACGCCGTAGTTGAGGGCTCCGGAAATGTCGCCCACTTGGGAGTTCTTTAACGTGCACCACAACGAAAGCTCACCGACCTCCATCGCAATGCGGCCTCCGCGGCCGGGATTCGATCCCGTGACCTTCGGGTCAGCAGTCAAGAACCATAACCTCTAGAACACCGCGGTGGGTATGCGCGCATTTATTTAGGTGCTCATATATACTAAGACGTTCAATAATCATAACAGTAATAATAAAAATGTATCTATAAGGATTGTATTATAAGGTATCTATAAGAAATCTATAAGGATTCACGAACCGGTTAGTAACACTGAACCGGTTCAAAAACCGGTTCAACATTGTAAACTTCAACTTCGGCACACTGCAGAATGGTATTGACTTTATTGTGCTAAACTGAAACACTTCAGGAAGCGCTGCTCAAGTGACTACACGCTTCGCCAGTACTTGTATTTGGTAATTTTACATTTAATTTTCTTTTCGGCTCCGATCACAGGTTGCACCGAGCGCAAGGCACATCCGCAAGTTTTGTCAGGAAGTGTAAGAAATCGGCCAGTTGGCAGACTGGAAACGTCACTGAGAACGGGTAAAACAGTACAAATTTATGCTGAAGGTCGATGTTTGAAATTTTCGACCCTGGTCAAATAGGTATGCCAGAGAAAAACGACGGCGGAACATCGATTGAAATGAAATAAAGTCAAAGGTTTTGTTCAGTCTACCAGCAAGAAAACTCGTTACATAATTAATATACACTACGTATGACACGGCAGGATTACATCTGGTGTGCGGACGCACTGAAATTAATGATAAAAATAAGAGCAGTACGTCGTAGATGCATCTAGTGCGGATTACAGTGCTTGTTGAGATAAAGCTCGCACAGCATAGCGCATCATTTTGAAAGAACACAAACATGTCGAGATTGCTAAAGTAATAATTTGCTTTGTACGAATCGTAACAGGGAATTGACCGGCTGCATAAAGGCTTACTTAACGGCGGTAACTATTTTGCATAAGTGACCACCTTCGTGTGTTTGTCCAGAAACACGGTCGAATACACCAAAATCCCCCCAATGAATCTCCACTTCAATCAGTCTCTCCATGTAGAGTGCCACAACTGTTCTCCCTTATACTTTGAACCACTTTGTTCCAAACCGATAACCTTTCAAGCTTTGATTATTATTTTTTGGTTCGGGTTCAGTTCCGGCCAGAATTCCGATACGGTTACGGTTTTCGGTTCGGTTCGACAACTTGCCAACTCGTCGTTCGCGGTGTCAGTTTACGTCGCGGTGCTCGGTGTACTTGGAATGCCCCTACGTAGACAGCATATCAGTTTCACAAAAATAACAATTTTTTAGGTAGCGCAGCTTGTACGCGGAAGAGCCATTTGGTCACTTGTCCGTTACTGATGTGTATACCTCGCCAAGAATCCGCAATGCAAATCATCGGGACGCCTGTGACGGGCGGGCGTAATTTCTGGCCTCCCCTCTCCCTCATATGCACCGCGTGACTTCCGATACGATCACTTGAATGAATACAGCACTGCGGCATTGAGAGAAGTCGAGCTCTCGGCTGCGTGAAAAAAAAACAACAAAAAACAGGAAGGCCAAAAAACGTTAGGAGAGGAGGATTTTGCAGCTACGCGTTCACTACAAGATCGCATCTCTATCGGGATCATTCAAGTCACAAAAGTCACCTCTCGCCGGTCTAACATGCACAAGTGCTGGTTGCAAGCCCTGCACGTGCACGTACGAGCAATGTGCTGCAGCGGTTGAGAATTGCGACTTTCATTTAAGAGATTACCGCAGAACGACGAAGACCCGCCAGAACTGATTCAGCTCCTCTACATGTCATTATTTCACACTTTACTATCAGTATAGACGTGCGGACGCTGCATTTTTGGGAGTGCAAGTGTATGCTCACGTTCAGCAAAGACGACGTAGTCGAGTTACTCGAGAGCACCGTTTGCTCCAGGTTCAACGCGCGGGACGTGTGAGGAAAACGTCACATGAGAGGCACCATGCGGCGCTTTCCTTACACGCCGAATGGAAAACTTGTCATGCGAATTACCGCACGTTACCTCACGTGTATTAGCGTCTGGCGCTGCTTTAGACGGCTCCATTACGTGTCACACCGACATCGTACAATGCGACTCGACGTTCTGTATCGCGCTAATCACATCACTGATTTAACTAAGAAAAACAAACAATAGTAATACTAATTAAAAAAAAAACTAAATAACGCAGGCGCCTCGCTTATTTCACCAGCTTCTTCACGAGCGTATTCGGGCATAAGCACCGAAAAACATCTCGCATGATCAACACAAGCAGTGTCACCACGCAGTGTATACAGTTAAAAACCTGAAAAATATTGACAATTCCAGGACTTCTCGATTCAATTCACGTACTCAAATCGCTCGTGAGAATTGTTCGTCAGAGTTAGCGTCCGCCTTCGCTAATATATGTTCGCCATCTCCATCCACGTGTTCTTACGAATAAATCTGGCCTTACGAGCTGCTTCGCGATTCAGATTCACTGCTACCGCTCTGACAGTAGACGCACGAGCGTTGGGCGTTTCACGGTTATTCACGGCGCATAGAATACTGTGTAACGACACTCGTGTGAGGCGACGCAAAGATGAATGACAACGCCCTTCACGACATCACATCACAGTACGACGGCTGCCACTTTTGTTACTTTCGTTTGAAAACAGCGCACGAAGAAAGCGTGCAGAAATTGACCATGCAGTGCGGTGGAGCCGCAGTTACTTTATCTTGGCTTGTTATGTGCGAGAAAAAGCGAGAATCGAATAGAAATAAGGTGTGAAGTCGTGAATTTGGTAAAAGTGCATGCACCTTGACGCCTCTTGATCACACCTGATCAAGATGAATCAAGTTAACATCTACTTTCACCAACTGCTATCTTCCAATAAGAAGCCACGGGAATAGGTCTGAGTCATGGCGTTCGCGCACGCCGATTCGGCGGTGCTGCCACTTCACGTTCTCGGCTTGCGTCTCGAGTCGAACCTGCAGTGCGCTTTGGTTCTATACTGTTTCACTAAAGCGCACGATCGCAGTCAAATATCGACCTTCATTTTTGCGGCAGCAAGGGCGCAGTGATATTTACAAAATAAGCTTTCTGGCACACAGTCGTGCACGGCTCCGAGTAGTGCAACCATTTGGATATTGAACACTAAACGGGTTGCTTCTCAGCGGCATATCACGACTTGATAAAGGAGCAAAACGCGCGTTCATCAAAAATTTCCGTAGACGCTCCACCGGTAGCGCTGTATTGCAGTGGTGCTAAACGCAGCAAAGTTCAAACAATCACAAACATACAAACGCATCCACTACACATCCCCACCCTCCCAAAAGAGAAGACGAAAGGAAAAATCAAACAGAATCCGAATCTCTCACGTCTTCTTCGGAAACTTCCAACGAGTCGACACGAGTCATAACTTCCTTCGTTACGGTTACCCTCACCTGAAGTTCTAGAGGCAAAACTTAAGTTGAGGTTCATCGTTACAGCGCTAAACCACTTATTTACACCTCTAACTACGCAGAGCTTTCACAGAACTAGCATACAGTTCAATCCGGGCTGGGACAAGCAGCAATGTGAACTAAGCGAGAGCGTGGTTTACACGACGCTTGATAGCAATCCTAGCGCGGGGCCGTCTTGTAGAAAAAGCCGAGTAATAAAACACTAACGTTCAGTTCGAAAAAGAGCGGGCACACACAACTCCTCGCGAAGCACATGTCAACACTCGCGCCTACATGAAAATAATAACCAAAAAAGAAACCGAGTTCAAGAGAAGGTTCATTTCCGCGCGGCGCCAAGGGCGACAAACGGGCGACGAGGCAAGACGTCAGCTGGTGGTGCTCGCCAGCACGGGGCACCACGGGGTGCGCACAATCACCGCTTGGCGCCCCACTCACGCATGACGCTGCTCGGTCGGCGAAAGCCGCTTCCCAAAATAGCACCGCGAGGCGCCCACGCAGTGGTCGCCGCGCCGAACGCAGGTGTCGCCGCCCGCGCGGACGTCGCGGCGCATTGCGGCGGTGCCCGCGCCGCGCGTGCGAACGCCGGTCCCGAGCCCGCAGCGGTGGCGGCTGCACTCACCGAGTGTGTGCGAGTATCCGGCGTCGAGGAGTATCCCATAGGAGCCGCACGACTAGCCAGGGCGCGAGTGGCGGCGCCGCCGCTCGCTGGCGGCTGTGCGGGCAGCTGGGAACGGCCTTGGCTTCCCCCTCGTGTCTGCGGAAGTCCGCTCACCTTGGCCCATCGCGTTCTTCGCGGCGGACGCAACGTCTCCGACTTGGTTCGCGGCCACCCGCACGCCCGCCAGTCGGCCCCCAAGTCCCAGGGTCGACGGCAACCGCCGCGCGGTTCGGCAGCGCGGCCCGCCGCTCCCACGACGACGACGACGACGCGGACAGCGCGGCCCTGTGCGCCATAGTAGCGCGACGGTACACGACAGTCCACTAGGGTTCTCGGCAGGGATGTCACTAGCACTTGTTCAACCACCGATCATCTTTGTGATGTGTAGTGTGAAATGAGGCATCGATGGCCAATTACCCGCATGAGCATTAGCGAAACACCCTCAGGTTCCACACCATACTTCCATGCTGAGGAAGCTGTGTCGAACCAATATCTCACATGACGAATGCGCTCACTTGTGGGACATGGAGAAAGTGTATTGATCTTATAGCATGTTCAAGGAGCACGTGCAACTCAGGATGATGTGTGGGCGTCACTGCGCGTTTAACGCTCATCCGCTTGTGCTTGCTGCCTTGGGTGATTCGTAAACATCCCATGTGTCTTCACACAGAATTGAAGCCACCCGAAAGTGAGATTCGTGACGACGTACCGCGTCTTGACAGCGGTTAAGATTGACTGAGTAAATCTAACGACGTTGCCGCGCTCCATTTGGAAATAGGCCCACCGGAGAACGTTCGTAAGGGCACGTCTCCCAAATTGCACCTCCTTTCAGCGTCCTCACGACACAGCCTCTAGAGACATTCGGCCAGATAACGGGCACTGCAAGCGTATTGCAATATCTTATGGGCAAACGCGTGTGCAATGAGTGTGCAAGGATAAGGCCCTGTGCCCACGCCGCAACAACACTCCATTGATGGCATCGCTATACGGGAAGCGCAGCCGACATTGTGGCGCACCGCCAATGCCTCTGGGGCTATTCGATTACGTAAACTTCGTCATAGAGCCACCCCTGCAAAGGGGAAGGGATAAGGACAGTTTCACGCAAGTAGTCGCTGTCATTGTAAATCGGTGGGCAGCGATGCCGAGAGAAAGGTGATCTCTTTGACGCCGTATTATCGATTGGGAGTGATAGAACAACAATAACCGAGTTTTGACTTTCCGAACGCAGTAGAATCTGATGGTGCGCGTACGCGAGAGGAGAACGCCGAGAAGACTTGATGCGATCATACTTTCGCTGCGGCGATAAAGGCGACTCTAATTGTGGAGCATTATGCGTTCAGTTGTATCCAAGTCTCGTTGGGGACAAAGCTCTTCCGACACAATGTATGGGCAGATGTACGTGAGAGTTGGCGAAGCCCTGACGCCATCTTTGAGATCGGTTAACTGACCTCGAGACTTCCGGACGGCAGATCGTACCCCGTCGGAAGGGCATCTACCATTGGCGGGGGTTCTTGTAGGCACGACTGATTTTAAGTTGCTGGTGAAATTAAGGTTTACGGGCCTATTTGACGCTGCCGAGGTTACCAACTACAGCGCATAGGAAATACTTTGAAGGAAACTTCGAAGAAGAACGTTGAGTTGTATCGGTTAATTATTATACGCCATGAATGCCAAACACGGTAGTCTTACCGCTATCACTTTTATGGTAGCGCAGAAAACACACGAGAAAGCGAAAAATGAACTTGTGGATGCCGCGTTGCCTGCACTTGACGTCATGAGATTATTATAGCGTTTGCTCCGAAATGGTCAATAATTCACCAATCCGCGACCAACTTTGGGCTGTCCAGCAGGCCCGCGAGGCGGCGGTGAGGCAAGGCCTCGATGTCCCCACGTGGGAGACCCAAGGCCCGGTCGGCGAAAGTGTTGTAGGACTATCAATAAAGTTGTTACCAACCAACCAACAAGTGTTACGTTGCATCATAAGGAACCAGAAACTTTACCCTAGTAAATTCTCAGGACATTACCCGAAAAAAGAAAAAAAATCGGCCCAGTCCGCAACGTCATGAAATCGTGTCAACGTTATGTCGTTCGGATACAAAACTGAAGAAAAAAAATGGGAAAAATGTTTATCAATCATTTTCTCCCAAGAAGCAACCTTATATTCCTTCCAATAAGTGCAAATACAATATGAAGAGGCACTTCAACATGCAAAACTAGCTTAGCGCTAGTCTCTATATTGTCCATCAATTATGAAGGCCTAGAAAGTGCAGCGTGGACACCAAGCAATGACGTACCTCGGTGGGCAAAGAACTTGAAGCTATACCTTTATAGGTACCCTGGAAAGAGAAATATACAATCCACTCATTGGTACGGAGTTCTCATGTTGTCGCAGTAAAGTTACAAGATGAACGGTTGAGTACGACCCGGCCGCCCTAATGAAATGCTGTTTTTAAGAAGTTGTCTGAAGGAAACGATAGCGAACAACCTAAACTAAAGGGTGGAGTCAAGAATATTTAAGCGCTACCAAAATGAATTGACAAAATGGGATGCACGAGACAACCCAACTTGAGGAAGACGACGAAGTAGAAGAAGGCACAGGACCTGTGTCGTCGTCTAGTGAGCGCTGTTTCAACAAAGATGAACGCATACCAACTCGCTCAAGCTTCCATTCTTATATATTGAGGAAGAATGGTCACAGCATTGTTAGACAACTCGCCCAGTCCGACTTCGTCGAATAGTCGTTGCTGTTTGCAAGTAATTTCCAACGTGGTCGCAATAAAAAACAAAGCTGAGCTCATAGAGAACGGTCAGACTGAGACGCCGTAGTTGGAACAGCTATGTAGCAAGCCTCTTGAGGCATTCGAGCGTTGAAGGAAAGTCGGTATTAGGGCTTGTGGATGAGCGCAGACCACGGCAGTGGGTGGGCCCTTGTGGCTACTGTGCCCGTCATAGGCGTGCGCAGGGTTGCCCATAAGAGGGGGGGGGGGGGGGCAAGGTTCATCGCAGCGCCCCCTCCCCTTACTAAGTCAATGGATGGGGAAGACTCTGCCCCCCCCCCCCCCACCCCCCCTCGGGCACACGCCTACGGTGCGCGTTGTCGGTAATTCGCAACAATGTTCAAAGTTGCCGTCGTTGACGGGTTGCAAAGAAAGTCGTATACAGGCGGACAACGGCATACTATTGGACGTGACAAAAGCCTCTGTGTCATTAAAACCAGCCCTACGCGTGCTTAGGGGAGACATCCAGACAGGACCGTAGCAACAAGACGGCGAGATGGGCTAGTTGGTGAACATTCATGTTTAAAGCAAAAGCTTTTTAAGCGCACATAAAACAAGGACAGAAGAACTAAGATTTTGACAGGACAGCGCTTATCCTGGCCCGTAGCCAAATACTCCTGGCCCGTAGGCAGGAATATTTTTCGGGGGTGGGGGGGGGGGACACTTGACTATTTGAGAAACCTTGACTATTTGAGAAAAACACCTATTTTCATTATTTATTTTTGTTAAAGACACCTACTTCATCAAAATTTCGGGGGGGGGGCTAGGGCTGCCCCCCCCCCCCCCCCCCCCCCCCCCCGCCTGGCTACGGGCCTTCATCCAGAGGTACATGTCCTGCTGAGCTACGTGAAAAGCGCGCGAAGGTGGGAGTGAGGCACACCCAGTCGGCAGGCACTTTGCCAAGGTTGTTGCTGTTGTTGCATCGATAACTGGGGATAAGAGGTACCAGCCACACTGTTAGGTAATAAATATTGCACAAGAACAAAGGACTGAAAGGAACGAAGGTTCACGCTTCGTATGGCAAGCAAGTCCTTCTACCGCCTCTGCCATCCCAAGAAGTTTGATGGCGCGTTGTACACACTATGTACAGCCGTCAGCACGCTTAACACGAACGCTCCGCAGCGTGGCCTGAAACGGTTTGATTGACGCAAGTGCCGCGTAGCTTTGAGTTCTGTTGCCGAGATGTTACCCTTACATGCCGACATACTACCCAAGCATACCGAGGCATTACGTCGGCAACAGCGCCCAACACTTCGCGGCGGGCATCAGTCAAACCAGTTCACGCCACGCTGCGGAGCGTTCGTGTTCAGCGTACTGGCGGCTGTATACATAGTGGTTGGAACTTGTACACTCTTTAGCTGCAGTACGGTTTAACATCTATATGCCATGAAGAATTGAAAATGTTCCTCGCGCTGCTGATCGTCTTTCCTTCTTCATGTTTTGTGGAAGGGGCTTTTGTTTAATAATTAAGTCGCGTCTTTTGTTGAATTCCTCGATATTACTAATCAGCGCATACATCCATCAAGGAGCCCACATTGTAAAAAAAAAGTCAATGTCTCCGTTAGTTTAAGCCCTTTGCGCATACATCCCTATACCATGCGTCCCACTTGTGGATCCAATGGCAGAGTGACTGTTCACACTTAAGTGTCCTGTAAACGATCCTAACGGAGACAGGAGCAGGTGAAGCGACTTATAGTTCCGGAAGCACGATTAGCGCAAGCGTGGTGCCCTTGTTTGAAACACTGCCCCGCCACGGTGGTCTAGTGGTTATTGCGCTCGACTGCTGACCCGAAGGTCGCGGGATCGAATTCCGGCCGCGGCGGCTGCATCTTCGACGGAGGCGAAAATGTTTGAGGCCCGTGTACCTATAAATTTAGGTGCACGTTAAAGAACCCCAGGTGGCCGAAATTTCCGAAGCCCTCCGCTACGGCGTCTCTCATAATCATATCGCGGTTTTGGGACGTTAAACCTCAGATATTATTATTATTTTTTGAAACACTGAGAAACGAAGGCGAGTCCTGGAAGTGTTTCCGCTCTCTCTCTCTCTCACTTGTGTTGAGTGACGAATAAATTGCCACTTCAGACTCTACACGCTGGCAGGAGCGGCCTTTCTCGAGAAACGCCGAAGAAGAAGAAAGAAGTGAAGTGAAATAAAGGAAATATAAACATAGAGAAATGAAAAGAAAAGGGAAAAGAAGAGGGAATAAAGAAACTCTGCTTTTCTCAGCTGGTGTACGCACGCGGTGACGTCACGAGGGGCATATCGCCGCCGCCATCTGCGCCGTGGTTTGATCGAGAGAAACGAAGCAAGCCAATTTTTCTTTCGGGTGTCGACGTTGATTGAAAAAAAGTGTACAAAGAAGAGGAGAAGGGAAGCAACTGCTTGGACGGACTCAACTTGGGGCGGCTGGTTTTTGCGATCGCCTCGCTGATTTCCCGTTCGCAACGCCAGAAACACGCTGTTAAGAGGGAAATGGCCTATTCTCAAACGTGTTGCTGTCGGAATGACCGGCGTCTCGCAACTAAACAAGCCGCGTTCGCAGAGCGCTGTCAATTCAGACGCCTATATTTAGAGAGTTAGTGAACATTAATTGGCAGCCGATCAAGGGTTTTCGGACGTGTACGCTTGGCGCTGTCCGTCGACGCTGTCATTGCCGAGCCAGAAGGTTGAGGTTCAACGTACTGCGATTAACACCAATACCTGGGGTTTTACGTGCCTAAACCACGATATGACTACGAGGCACGCCGTAGTGTAGTTCTCTAGAAATTTAGACTGCCTGGTCTTCTTTAGCGTGCACTGACAGCCTACAGTACACAGACCTCTAGCACTTAGCCCCCATCGAAATGCGACCGCCGCTGCCGGGATCGAGCGCGCGACCTTCGGGTCAGCGGCCGAGCACCGTAACCACTGTACCACAGAGGCGGGCAACGTACCGCAATTACACATTGCAATAGAACAGGGGGGGGGGGGGGGGAGGGCTACTAATTTTGACCACCGGGGACGGCCTGTTCGACGTGCCCCGAAATTGATGAGCATACGAGTGTTTTCTCATGCTGCTCCCATTAGAGTGCGACCGAATTCTAATGAGAGCAGAATGGGAGTGTTCGAGAATCGAACCATTGATCTCCTGGTCAGCAGCAGAGCGCTGTTGTCACTGAGCCACGAGGAGCAAGATAAAGAGGGAGAGGAGGTTCTTGGTTGCAGTTAGCTGCCAAGAAATTAACAAATATGTAGCCGATATACTGTATATATAGGTGTTGAGCCGTTGCTACCAAAGTCAGCAACGGCTGAACACCTCTTTCGTCGGGGTTGATTTGCGGCCTCGAGAACAGCGGCAACTACGAGGATGGAAACAAGGCGCGGAGGCTGCTCACGCCGCAGTCGTGAGATGCACGCTGAGCCAAGCAGTTGCTCTTGCATTATATTCTACCCGCTGGAAAGTGACATGTCAGATGTGCATATTACTTGCAGCGAAAAATGAGAACGAGCGAGAGGGAAACCGAGGCAACGATGGTGAGTATTCAAGCACGAAGTGCTAACTAATCTATCATACTAGTATGTCGCTATGCACCTTGTTCAAATGTCCGGTCTACAACGCCGACCACACAGACTGTGTGACTAAGTACTACTAAGTAGTAAGTTACTACTGCTGCGACTACTGTTGTTGTTGTTTTTTATCTTCCTATTTATTGTTATAATAATAATAAAAGAAGAGCTGGTGCTAAGCACCTGTAAACAGCTGGTGTTAATTATCACATTCGTCGCGACTCAGATGACTGAGATGCAACCTTTACGCGCTGATATTGCTGGAGCCCCTAAAAGAATTAGGCGTGGATGAAAAAAAAAAAGAAAGTCCGCAAGAACTCCACTGTGGTTGTCGTAAGAATACGTAAGCATTGCGCCACTTCGCGATCTCCGTCGTCTTTTAAGCTGCTGCTGTTCTATTTTGTTGTTCTTGTCTTCGCTTTGCGTGACAAAACGACGCGATATATGGAGATGAGCAAGTGGCAGAATGATTTCGCGTATTCCTCTGGTTTCCACCGCAGTCGGTATACTCTCGCTGCCGTACAGCACTCCTATGCTGTCGCTACTCAGTTGTGAGTGGCTCCCGCCTATAGAGGCAGCATCAGAAGAACTGGCATTTGTCCTCGTTGTAACGCCCTGAATCCACTCCATATGTTTAGAGGCAGCATCACAGCATTGCAAGAACGCGTCTGCTCTCCATCGCAGCGCTACGTAGACTGAGCGATACTCGCCGTCCCGTGAGCAGGCGTGCTAGTCACGTGGACACCGCGGTCACCGGTACAAATGGTTCACACATATTCACCCTTTACAAGAGTAAGAGTTTAGCCAAGAGGGTCTGCAGTATGACACTGGGCTTCTGCACATGATGTCGTAGGCACAAAGCTCACCGACACAACGTTTTTCTTTATTACTTAACGGAGCTCATCGTGTTACGTGTAATGGGCCGACGGAGTGACAGATTTTTTCGGGTGAGTCGCCTCGTTTACGCATTATAAGCGGCAGCAGCCCTGAATATACGCCTGTGCTACGCATTCGCACGCAAGCCGCGTTTGTGTTTGTATACGTGCGTCTGTCTACTACGTTCACCTGTAAGCTCGCGTGTTTACGTATGTGCGTGCGGGCTGAACTTATCTGCCTACTAGAACGTTCCGCCCAATTGACGTACGAGTTCCTTGGTATTGCTAAAGATTGGAAATGAGCCAATCCTTCGTGCACATCGTGTTTCGCCGTGCAGTCAGCGTTGCTGCACGTTTACCTCCCCCGACTTGGGCTTCTGTTTTGCTTATACGCTATACGCGCGTATTTATAGCTGTACATTCTATTCAACTTGCTGGTTTAACTGAACCAATGACGGTGTGCCAAGAACGTAGCTTGTGAATCGCCAAAGGGGGTTTGGAGTTTATGTTAGCCGTGTTCGTCGTCGTCATAGTCGTCATTGTTGTTATTGAGGGATACAAATATTCAATTATAAACTACCAAAAATTAATCTGCTATCACAAACTCGCCAGTAATAAAGCCAAGGTGGTACTCAAACGGGGTCCACATTAAAAAAAGGTTATGCTGAAAAGGTAACCATGAACGAATGCCACTCAATCATAGTCAAATGAATCCAACAGACACTCAGGCCAGGGAAAGCATGGAAGCCATCAATTGTTGTCTTTAACTGTAGTATATTAATGGGTTCAGACCCCACTGACGGAAATGGGGATTTTTCGTCCACTTTAGTTCATTTCAACTTACGCATCATTAATGCACTACAGTTAAGCACAACAATTAATGGACCCTATGCTCTTCTTGTCCTAATTGTCTCGTGGTTCATTTGACTGTGCCTAACAAAGAAACGAGCCCCTCGAAAAAGTTCTCCCTCTTTCATTCACTCAATCATAATGGTGGACATAATATACTAACATAAATACTGGGGGGTTGTGTGCCAAAGGGCGATGTGAGTATAAGGCACGCATTGGTGGACGGCTCTAGGTTAATTTTGACCACACAGATTTTTTCTAACGTGCACCAAAATATAAGGAGGAGGAGGAACAGGAGGAGGCTGAAGGGGGGAGGGTGGAGATTTTGCGGGTTGCAAGAGCGGATCTAGCCTTACAAGATATGCAGGCATGTGCCCCGCCCGGCTGCCTAATCTCAGAAATCAAGGAAAACAAAGGCATCCTTTAAAAGCGCAACGCTGGAAGGCGAACAAGTGCGGCGGTACTGTGTACTTGCCGGCGGCCCGGGCCGTAAGTCATCTCGCACACGGCGCTGTTCCGGAACCCCCACTCTAATACACAAGCCCCTGAGATAAGTGTCAATCGTTACCCCTCACAGGCTGGGTCTATAACATTTAAACACTTTAGGAGCTGTCGAGACACCTTTCAGAATGAGTGTCCACACGGAAACGCTATATCGTTTCCATGGACTCGGGAATGGGAAGAGCCTAAACCTGCAGTGCTTCAAATAAACATTTCCTATCTGAAGTTCGGAACAGTTCAACAAGTAGTGTTCAGTATCACCATGCATCTTGCAAGTCGCGCATAATGGCGTCGGGTCAAGTCTGATCTTGTATATAGAGCCATACGAGTGGAGACGATGTAGCTGGGAGGCCTCCGCTCTTCTTAGCCACATTGCCACACAGGGCTGATAATGTGGCAACCATGAAGAATGAAAATGACTGGCCGCAGATTGTTTAACAATATGTTGAGGCGACCGATCAGTTCAAAGGCATGACGAGCAAGTCTATCAGCCGTGTCATTGCCAGCTACACCCGCATGCGACGGAAGCCACTCAAACTTCATCGAAAGTTCCATGCAGAGCAGATCTTCGAGAAAATGTAGAGATATTTGTGTGCGCTTCTTCAAAACAAACACTTGCTGCAACAGCTGCGCGGCAAGCTTGCTGTACGACTGTGCCACCATGTGATGCACCCTACAAGACTTTAGTTTCTTGAGGATGCCTCATTTCGACGAGACGACGCAGTCTATAGTCACGTAACCCATGGACACCTTGAGGGACGGAATTTCAAACGCTGCAGCGCTTTCTCAGCGCTCTGTATAGACCTACCCGTTGGTGAAAACCTTCAGAGGGTGTTCCTACTTTTCTTCCGGGCATTCAAACACCAAGGGCGTAGCTAGAAATCTTTTCGGAGGGGTCCGACCATACTTCATGTATGTCCGTGCGTGTGTTTGTATGTGCGTCTGTATATATACACATGCAAAATTTAAAAAAATATATATATCGGGGGTGGAAATTTGAATCCCCCCTTGCTATACGCCAGTGTCAAACACCAAATAACGCGCTTCCGCTGTGCAGGTGTGGAGCGCTTGCTCCTAAACGCAGACAGCGACTTCGACTGGAATTGTCAGCTGGCAATTCCATCCGAATTGGCAGCTGATGATTCCTCGGATGGAATTGCCATCTGTGGAGTCGAGTAGAAGTCGTTGCCTGCGTTTAGGAAATTCCAAGCCAAGACGAAGAGTATATGTACTGAGGGTGCCAAAATATAAGTACACCTGTGTTTTCGCATTTCGCCCTCAGTTAAATGCAGCCGCCGGGGTCGGGATCGAACCCGTGAGCTTGAGTTCAGCAGCGCCACGCCACCGCGACTGGGGCTACCACTGCGGTACGGATATAGGCTACTACTATTGACCGCGATTTACCGAATGGAGAACAACAAGCTTTCCTAATTTGGTTCCAGAAAACACAACGAGAAAAAAAGAAAATAAGTTACAGCTGCTTTCAATTATAATTGACAATGCGTATATATACTATAGTATAACGGCGACTCGCTGACACTCAGTCAGCGTTGTGAACACGCGACAAGCGTCTCAATGCGCTGGCTTGCACGAAGGAAATTCTTGAGGAAATCACCCGCGTTGTGGCAAATTCGCCAAGCGTCTGAAAGCACTTGCTTGAGCTGTATTCCGTCTGATGAGGCACGTGCCTGTAACGCAGTTCTAATCTAATCTGAATAACAGCGTTGAGAAATCCATTCTATACACTCGATTAAGAAGGAATCTCGGCACTAGTTGTCTAAAAAATCGACAACCACACTTTTAATCAGGTCCCGCTTAAAGTGCTAGATATAGCCAGGAAACCGGACATTTTTTTTGTCTGGTTTCCTGGATATAGCCAGCATTTATCCAGGAACAGATTAAGAGTGTAGAAAAAAATCGACAGTCGACAACGCTAGTTGTCGAAAACAGCGCGATGTAGATAATCACAAGTGTCCCTTTCCCACTGAGATTTGCAAATGAAAGTCCCGAACAGTTCATTAAGTTTTTGTGCGTTTACACGCCCTTGCAACATGTGTCAAAGTTTCACTACTATAATCAAATTGCGCACAGTTCAGGTTGGTGGAGGGGTTTCATTATTGTTGATGCTGTTGTATCAGCACTAAAAAAACACTTATGGCGTAGTGTTTAGAGCCTCGGGCTTCAGCAGTATTTGTAGCCCGATGATGACCAGAGTTGAAACCCCAGAGCTGATGACCAGAGTATAGATGACCAGACCGGAGCTGATGACCAGAGTAGATGACCAGAGTTGAAGCCCCACTGGCGGAACACTTTCACCGACATCTTTATTTATGTTTATCTGGTGTGCATGTGCGCTGCGCTGATGTTACACGCGCGCGCGTCTTGTGTACGTGTGTGTGCGCGCTTGGCTTAGTGTGTCACTTGGCACGCATTGCTAAAAAAAAAAAAAGATTCGTTGAACGGTGAAAGCCACCGAGACACAGACCCTAACAAGTATGCCCGCGAGGCACGCCGAGTGTTGTGGTCGACGTTGGCTCAGGGCAGCGATGTCGCAGTGATTCTTTTGTCAGTGTGTTGGTACGCCGCGCGACGTTCAGCGTTTGTCAAACGAAATGAAGCTCGTGACTGCAACTGACGGCGTCCTGCTGCAGCCGAAGAAAAGCTCCGTCTCGACTTCCGTATTTTTCGATGTCCTGCTGCAGGTGCCTTCTCAAGTTTTTGCGCGGACTTGCATAAAAAGTAAAAGGACGAAACTGCATAAGAAGATTTGATGCTTTCGTTGTTGCGACAGCAACAGCGACTTCAGCGAAAGGCAACTGACTGTTCCTGTACTTCACTGGATCGAAGCTGCCCATGGTTTCAGGTTCGCTCCTTTCCATCGTTTTTCGAAGCGGTCTCGGTCCTCCAAGCGAGCGCCATAAATGGAAGGGTCCTCTGCAGCCTCTTTTATACATGCGATATGACGTTGTCTCTTTCTGATACGCTAGTTATTTGCGAAACTCAAATCTTCTTGCTGCTGCTTAAAAACACCGTGCTGAAGATTTCCGCCCGTTTCACTTGCTTGCTATTATGCTAATGCGTCATAAAGCACGCGAGTGCACACAAAAAAAGAAAGAAAACAAATGCAGCACACAATCTTCTGTCAATCTCCCTAGCCGACATAACTGATTCTACTATATGCTACACTAAAGCAAAGGACGTGGAAAAGTTCCAGGATGTGCGGTCCGAATGATGCACCATATAAAACTATACAAGACTACATAGGGTCAGTGTGCGCATGCGCAGTCGATAGACAGTCGAAGAAGAGACGGACACCAAAGTGAGAAAGTGATGCTATCAAAGATTTCTCTTTAAACCTGCAGAATCAGATTGTGGCAATCTGCGGCACGGAAGAGAGGGCCGTGAAAGCGAGCAGCGTACGCGACGACATGGAGCGGTGAAAAGCCACGTGGCCCGACGGGCGGCTGCCACGAGGAATCAGGCGCTGAGTGCCACCCGAGAAGCGCGCGCGCTCCGCCGGCGGCGCGGCTCTCAGCGCGTGTTGTTCTCTCGGGCCGCGAGGATGATATGCAGATTGACCTTCCCGACAAGGATGACGGCGCTCGCGCAGGAAGCGGCCCGCTCTCGGCAGAGAGGGGGGCGCCTCCGTATCGGCGCGCTTCAAATAAGTCGGCACGATAAGCGACACCATTCCGATGCTCGAGCCGTCTGTCCGCGGGCGTGCCCTGGCATTCGGCCAGGCTCGGTCGCGGGGCCAGATCCTTAAACTCCGGGGCGCCCCACGGCACGTCAATGGGCCCCGGTTCGGGTATCGGACCTGAACGTCACGCAGTTGACTGCGAACGACGGACGTCCTGGGTTGATGGGCCAACATGTTACAGTCGAATCGTGATGCGCGGTCGGTGTTTCTTTACCGTCGCAGTGTGCCCGCACATTTGTGCACACTGGAATGGGACAGCGATGCATGACGGGGAACGAGAAACAGGTGGTGCCTCTGTTTCTCTTGGCTTAGCTCTCGGCTACCAGAAAAGGGGAAGCGGACACTTCAAGATACGACCACAAGCACACGCACCGCGCGCGTTGATACACCGATCAAGTTCCAAACAGTGCATGTTCATGGTATACAATCAAAGGGCTCCGCACCAGGCCTTGGGGAAGAGTCTGGCTATATAGTGTATTATAACTTGTAAAGCGCTGTCCAAGAAATTATTATAACGTGAAAAATCTATTTAAAAGTTAATGGACAACTCAATCCTTGGAGTGAGACTGAAGGAAGACAAGGTTGGTGCCGTAAGAATGGACAGCCAACAACAGCCAGGAATAGCCAATATTTACCATCGTTTAGTCATCAGTATCCTTTAGGAATGCTATAGCCAACATTAAAGATCGTTTAGCCATCTCCAGCCAGTGCGAGCCAACGTGGCAAGCTACTCCCGCTTCCTATTCTTTCTTGTTCTCGTTTTCTTGCGGTGGAGCGCATTTCTGGAGGAGATTTTTCACGTTGCACGTTGCGCGTGATCTGCACACTGTGTCTGTCTATTTGCAGAGCCTAAACGCGCTGCGCCACCGCTTGAGCGTTACTTGCAAAGGAAAAAGAAAACGGAAAGTTCCGGTCAGTATATGAATACCTGTCACCTCGGCTTCGCGTGCTTACTGATCGAATTGAGAACGGCGCATTGATATTACGGGAACATAAAGGCATACGTATACCCCTGTAGCAGCTGCAGCAGCAGCAGCGAGGGCTGTAAAGCCCACAACCAGTACCTTGTATAACCTATAACCAGACCATGCACGACGGAAGGTGACTCTTGGGTGTGACAGCGGCCTTGCGAGCAGATCAGGTTACGTCTATAGCTATACATAAGATCGATCGATGGAGACAATCATAGCAATTTCATTCCTCCTCGTGCCTCCTGATCAGCACATAGCTTCTCGCTTCCTTTTTTTATCCCCTCATCCCAAATGACGAGGCTAATCAAGTTCTTTTGGCGTTAGGGAAAGGAGGGGGGAGGGGTCTTTTGCTGTGATGAGGCGGCTTCAGATTACTTTCCTTGTAATATTTCGGCTCCATTGTTCTTGCCTGCAGACGCTGCAGAACGGCGCCATTCGCAGCCTTCCTGCGCTCACGTACTCCGTTCTTCTGCCGTTGAAGCTAAAGACTTCATTAGGAAGGATATCCCGTTACGTTCGGTCCCAGAAATGTCAGGAACTGCGACGCCGCAGCGAACGCAGAAGGGGTTCTGTTTTTTGAACGCTGGGATTGCAGCGTTTTGAACGCTTGGATTGCAATAGGAGCCCCATTAGAGGCAACGCGACTCAACTCCGCAGATACACGTTGAAAATGTCATGCTTTTTTCTGTTACTTTCCATTTACTACAAGGACACAGCCCTGCAGCTTTTTACAGTTGCAAAAGACGTAGTCAGAAA
Organism: Rhipicephalus sanguineus; assembly: GCF_013339695.2. Taxonomy (NCBI): domain Eukaryota; kingdom Metazoa; phylum Arthropoda; class Arachnida; order Ixodida; family Ixodidae; genus Rhipicephalus; species Rhipicephalus sanguineus. Next base: position 90,218,533 of record NC_051176.1, on the reverse strand, counting down.
TTTATTTGAGAAGTGTAGGAGGGGCGGGAGTAGGGTCGACGAAGCACAACGGTGACAGTCAAGACAGAGCGCGGACTCTGAGCGCGAGGAGCGTACTGTCCGAGAAGAGCGGAAGAGGACGATCCACTAGTAAGCGCTCGAGAGGGCGACCCATTACAGGCTTCCAACGCTTCGCTACAATTACCCCGGCTACGAAAAGGGAGCCGCCCATGGCGACCTGCTTGTCACTATCGGGTCATGGTAGGGTTTCAGGCGCTCCACGTTGACAATGTCGCGCCCTCGACGACGCATGTCCGAAGATAGTTCAAGGGGTTCGATCACGTAGTTGACCGGGGACTTGCGTTCGACGACACGGTAGGGGCCGTCGTATTTCGGCAGTAATTTTGAAGAAAGGCCAGGTGCAGTGGTAGGGACCGAGAGCCATACGAGCGCTCCAGGGAGGAACGTGGGCGCAGAAGTGGTGGTGTCACCGCGAATGCTCTTCTGCCGCTCTTGGTCATGCGTAGTAAATGTCTTTGCAAGCTCCCGACACTCCTCAGCAAGTCTGGCTGTGGCAGAAATAGGCGCACACTCAGACGGATCCGGCTTGTCTGGAAGTATTGTGTCGATTGTGTGCGACGGGTGCCTGCCGTACAATAAGAAAAAGGGCGAGAAACCAGTAGTGCTCTGAGGCGCGGTATCATAGGCGTAGGTGACGAAAGGCAGAATGGCATCCCAATTTGTGTGATCGGCGGCGACGTACATCGAGAGCATGTCGCCGAGCGTGCGGGTAAAGCGTTCGGTGAGGCCATTCGTCTGCGGGTGGTAAGCAGCAGTTTTCCGGTGAACAACGTTGCACTCTTTGAGAATAGCTTCGACGACTTCGGACAAGAAGACACGACCTCGATCGCTGAGCAGCTCCTGGGGTGGACCGTGGCGCAGCATGAATCGGTGCAGCAGGAAGGAGGCAACATCGCGCGCTGTAGCCGCTGGGAGGGCGGCAGTTTCGGCGTATCGCGTAAGGTGGTCAACAGCGACGATGGCCCATCGGTTACCAGCCGACGTTAGAGGAAGTGGTCCATACAAATCGATGCCAACGCGCCCAAACGGCCGGTCAGGGCAAGGTAGAGGTTGCAGACCTGCCAGCGACAGGTGCGTCGAAGTTTTGCGGCGCTGACAATCGATGCAGGAGCGAACGAACTTCTGCACGTAGCGGTACATCCCTCGCCAAAAGTACCGTTGGCGAATGCGGTGGTAGGTTTTCGATACCCCAGAGTGTGCACACTGCGGATCAGAGTGGAACGACTCGCATATGTCCGAACGCAGACTGCGGGGTATTACGAGTAGCCACTGGCGGCCGTCGCCGTAATTGCGTCGATGGAGGAGGTCGTCGCGAACGGCGAAATGGTGGGCTTGACAAAGCAACGCGCGAGTGGATGGAGTCGCCGATGGATCAGTCAGCAAGGCTATCAGTGAGGCAATCCAGTGATCCTTGCGCTGTTCAGTAGCGATGGTGTGAATGTCGATAGAAGAAACGGCATTGTGAGACACTGAGCTGGTAGTATTGTCATCAGGCAAGGGGGAGCGCGAGAGTGCGTCGGCGTCAGCATGCTGGCGTCCGTTGCGGTACAGCACGCGGATATCGTAGTCCTGTAGGCGAAGTGCCCAGCGGGCGAGGCGGCCTGAGGGATCCTTCAGTGACGACAACCAGCATCGTGCATGATGGTCGGTGATGACATCAAATGGGCGACCATACAAATAAGATCGGAATTTCGTAAGGGCCCAGATGATCGCCAGGCATTCCTTTTCGGTGACGGTGTAATTGGTCTCGGCTTTAGTAAGCGTACGACTTGCATATGCCACGACATATTCAGGTAACCCTGTTTTGCGCTGCGCAAGGACAGCGCCAAGGCCAACACCGCTAGCGTCTTTGTGTACCTCTGTAGGGGCCGTAGGGTCGTTGTGGCGTAGTATATGGGAGGCGACGTCAACAAACGACGGAGCTTTGTGAAAGCGTCGTCGCACTCTGACGACCACGAATGGAGGGGCCCGTTACTTCCGAGGAGCTTCGTCAGTGGCGATATGATAGTCGCGAAATTTCGAATGAAGCGCCGAAAGTAGGAACACAGTCCTACGAAACTGCGCAGTTCTCTGACGGACGTAGGTTTGGGGAACTCGGTCACGGCCCGAAGCTTGGCTGGATCGGGGAGAATTCCGTCCTTGGACACGACGTAGCCGAGGATTGTCAGCTGCCGTGCTGCAAATCGGCACTTCTTTAGATTCAGTTGCAGACCGGCGTCGCTCAAACGCGTCAAAACATGCCGTAGGCGTTGAAGATGCGTGGAGAAGTCCGGAGCAAACACGACGACGTCGTCGAGGTAGCACAAGCACGTGTGCCATTTCAGGTTGCGCAGAACGGTATCCATCATGCGCTCAAATGTGGCGGGCGCATTACACAGCCCAAACGGCATGACGTTGAATTCGTACAGGCCGTCGGGCGCGACAAAGGCGGTCTTCGGTCGAGCGTCATCAGCCATAGGTACTTGCCAGTATCCTGAGCGCAAGTCGAGAGATGAAAAGAATTCGGCGCCTTGCAGGCTGTCAATCGCGTCGTCTATTCGCGACAGTGGATACACGTCCTTACGAGTGATCTTGTTGAGTCGCCTGTAGTCCACACAGAACCGCACAGAACCGTCCTTATTCGCAACTAGAACGACAGGAGACGCCCAGGGGCTGTTAGAGGGTCGAATGACATCGCGTCGAAGCATGTCGTCGACTTGCTCGGTGATTACACGGCGTTCTGTGGGAGATACGCGATATGGACGTTGCCGCAGTGGCAGGTGGTCGCCAGTGTCGATGCCATGCGTAACGGCCGACGTGCGGCCGAGAGAAGTTTGAGCGACATCGAAAGAAGGGCGAAATTCTTCCAACAGGTCCAGAAGCTGGGAAGGCTGGACATGCGTAAAGTTTCCAGCTGTGGAGGAACCAAATACGTCAGCGGGTGATGAACCAGATGTCGAAACAGAGCTGAGCGAACTGGAACTGCGGCCGTGCGAGCCATCGGGTTCGTCTATAACTTGTGCGTCTTCGAGGGGTTCCACGCTGCCGAGACATTCCCCTCGCACCAACGTAACACTGTACGGGGAGGGGTTGATTACAAAAATAGAGGTGCTGCCCTGAGTGACTTGAACGGTCGCGAAAGGCACCAGCAAGCCTTTCCTCGTGCAAACACGGTCATATGGCGAGAGGAGTGCAACGGTGTCGGATAGACTGGCGCAGTAGACTGACACCGCCGTTGACGAGTTTGCAGGCACTTTGATGTCGTCTTTGACGAGTACCTTGCTCGCAGCCGATGGACTGTCTGCCGGCGTCAAATGAGAGAATGGTGAGAGCTCTATTTCGGCGGGTGCGCAATGAATACGGCGTCGTGGCGGGAGAGAAAATCCCATCCGAGGCTGACGTCGTGAGAGCATGCAGGAATTATGATCAATTCGACGGCGTACATAGCGTCCTTAATCATGACGCGGGCTGTGCACACTGCTGTAGGGTGAATACTTTGGGCGCTGGCTGTACGGAGGGAGAGCCCGGAAAGTGGCGTCGTCACTTTTCGCAGTATTAGGCTAAGCTTTGCGTCCATAACGGATACGGCGGCTCCAGTGTCGATAAGGGCAGATGCACGAACACCGTCCACAAACACGTCTATCACGTTCGATGGGCTTCGATGAGGGCTTTCGCAGTTCGATAGCGTCGCAGCCCTTGCCTCGTGGACTGCAACGACTAGTTTTCCTGGTCACGTGGGACCAGACGTGGCCGCATCGGGGACAGTGAGCGGCGTCGTGGTGACGGTGAACGGCGGGTAGAGGGGGCTGGGCGAGACGGGCGGTGACATACACTCTAAAAAGTTTTCGGGAGTAACTGCGCAGTTCATCCGAAAACGGGCGCTTTACTCCCTCGAAGGACGAACTGCAGAAGCATGCGTGCCGTGCGCAAAGTTCGGAGGGTAACTGCTTGGTCCTTCGTCAAAATGAGAGGAACGGGAGGACGAATGGCAACACTTACTCCCGCACGCCTCGTGAAGGAGAGGGAGGGAGCCGGGGGGTGAGGGGGTGAGCGGGTAGATCTCCTTTCACTACTAAGCATATTTTTACGTTAAGTGCATTACGAAGTGTCAGTGCCTGGAAAATGTATATTAGTGGCCGTAACGATGCTCGTTCGTTTCTTGTAAGCAATAAGGGGATGAATAAATAACTAAAATAAAATTGTTAAGAGAGATGACAGGATGACCTTTATTGAACGGTGGAGGTGGGCCCTGTTTGCCCGACGGTATGTATACGTCCAGGCCGGTGCACCGTGGCCCATACTTCCTTTATTCCAGGGTCCATACTTCTTCGCACGGGGTATGGGGCACTGGCGCGAGAGCCAGATAGTATATTGCTTGTGGTTTCGTAGCTGTGGGGCGCGTTGTGCATTCACATTTCTGTCTCACGACTTGCTGGTATTTGCTCATGACATAGAGCTTCCTGTTATGCTTACTGTATGAAAGTCTATAGTGTCTATGGCTCGTCAGTCAAAAGTAGTGCTGCGTTTGAGAACATCGCAAAGAAAGGAATTTCTTGTTTGTCTGGTGATATCACATTAATGTAAACTTAGTAAAGAAACGTAGAGGTTCCTTTCATTTTTGTAAAAAGACCAAAAAGCAGTAGATTCCGTCACCTTTTCACTGAGTCAGAAGAAATTACAAACATCAGTAGAGCTACTGATAAATCAGCAGTCATGGCAACGAGGACCGCACGGGGATACGGGCCGTGTGTCGCGGACAGTTTGTTTTGGAGTTTCCAGTGCAAGAGCCACGCGTAGCGAAGGCCGTCTAGCATACGGCCCCCGTGTCCGTGGCCTTGGAACATAGAAAGCGCGCTTGACTGAAACCGCGACTGTTCTCCACTCCGAAGTGGGCCATAAAACGGGGCACTTGCTCCCCTCAAGCCACACCGGCACTTGCCCCCCCCCCCCTACCCCAAGCTGTGCCAGCTCTCTCTCCCCCCCCCCCCTCCCCCAGACGCGATGTAACACGGGTTTGCACCCCCCAAGGCAAAATCCTGCGGACGCCCATGCTAGTGTCGGTGGTTGTTTTTGTGTGTGTGTGTTTGTGGTGCAAGGAGGAGAATCCGATCCGGCGTACCCGGGAAAACATCAGTCGCCAGCGAACCTTTTGAGCTGCGTGGACGTTTCCTATTTTGATGTATCAGTAAATAAGTTCGTTTTGTTTTAATCACCGGATTTGTTTCACTTTTGGGTGTTTCAGGACTAGAGCAATCGAGTCGTAGAGACACTACACCGTGTATGTGTGAGCGAGTGCGTGTGCCGCGGCAGGCTTGAGAACTGTTCTTTGTCTTGCACCGTTGTCGCTCAATGTCATCGAAGTGCCTCGTTACATACGGCGACAGAAATGCCGTCATCACTTTCGACGAGCCGTGAATGGGGCGGGATTCAATGGAACGTATAAAGGAGTTGGACATGTTCTCTGAAGTTGACGTCTCCACCATCTGCTTAACGGTGAGTGCTTGATCGTCATGTTGTAGCGGTTGCAGCAGCGTTTGTCATCGATTACTGCAGCTTTGTGTTACATTTTTGAGCATCGTCCATTTTATATAAAAATCCGGCAGCGCTAAATTTTACGTTATTGCCAAATTTGGTCCCATCTAAGCCTTGATGACAACATTGTTGCACCGAATTTAGCCCTCACTTCTTTCATCATAGAAAACGTGAAAGTTATTTCTGTTGAGTAGGATATCCTTCTTCGAGGCCACGCAAGGCGTCAATTCCAGTAGTGTTCGGCATCTAGCGCTGCTGCACGTGTATGAGTAGCCGACACTGTCAGTAGTCGAACCCCGTTATAGTGTGTTTTAATTTTAGATGTAGTAAAATGTCGCGCTTGTCACTTGCTATGGCGGAAATTTGGGATATATAAATAGTATGACTGCTTGTGGCAACAGTAGGCTGTGAATCTTTGGTGGCCAGCATTGCAACCACGACACTTCCGAACTTTTCATCCGTGTGTTACGTAGTTCCCTTCTGAGTTCTGGCATTCTTATTTTTATAGCGTTTCGACGAAGACTTCCAAGTGTCTGTAGACATTAGAGAAGTGGACGTGATCGAAAATAGAGCAAGAATAAATGCTCGAGTGACCAGCCAGGTCCCGTGAGTAGTAGTATCGTTATCAATTACTACTTAGTCTGCTTGTTGCACACCGCTTTGAGAAAAACTTTAGTTAGATGGGGAAAAACAGCTAAAAAAAAAAGACGAGGACGCAGGAACACAGTAGACTGGACGAGCGCTGAACTTACAACTGACATCTTTATTGCACCAACCTCTCGTTTTTACAGCGCTCAAGCCGAGCACGCCATTCCAACCAAACCGCCAATCAAAATCATCAGGTATGCAAACTACATTGTCACTGAAAGCTATCACGTGTACATGAATGACACCGTGCGCATGAATCTTTCACACTCAGATAAAATGAACAAACCAGTTCCTAACAAGGATGAACAAGCAAGAAAAAAAAACACAAAAAAACAACAACAAACAATCCATGTTCGAGGCGCAGGCTCACTTTCCGCGATGACAATGATTGAGAGTAAGTCGATGGAAAATTAGACGATGACCAACAAAAAACACAGTAAAGGAAATGATTTACATGAAAGCTTTGAGATATTGAATCTCAGCGTGAGTGAGCAAAATAGATGGCTTGATGATGCAAGTGTCTCCTGCTTCCCTGATAAAAAACGCTTCCACGATTTCAAATTCTGTTTTGAGAACACACAATTTTTAAAGAAGGCAAACGGCAAAACAGAACGTGAAATTCATGTACATGTGATAGCTTTCAGTGACAATGTAGTTTGCATACCTGATGATTTTGATTGGCGGTGTGATTGGAATGGCGTGCTCGGCTTGATGCGCTGTAAAAACGAGTGGTTGGTGCAATAAAGATGTCAGTTGTAAGTTCAGCGCTCGTACAGAGTACTGTGTTCCTGCGTCCTCGTCCTTTTTTGCGCTGTTTTTCCCCAGCTAAGCATGTACCAACTCGCCCAAATCGAAGTCTTGCTCGTAGTTAGTTTCTTTATAAAGCAGGCCTCTCAAATGGATAAGCCTCTTTGCTCAGTTGCTAGTTGCACCTTCAATGGATAAGCCTCGCCACGGTGGTCTAGTGGTTATGGCACTCAACTGCTGACCCTGTCATTCGATCTCGCGACCTTCGGGTCGCGGGATCGAATCCCGACTGCAGCGGCTGCATTTTCGATGGAGGCAAAAATGTTTCAGGCCCGTGCACTTAGATTTAGGTGCACGTCAAAGAACCCCAGGTGGTCGAAATTTCCGGAGCCCTCCACTACGGTGTCTCTCATAATCATGTCGTGGTTTTGGGACGTTAAACCCAGATATTATTATTGGGTCATACCATGCCAAGTGTCCCAGACGTGGCGCTCGCACATCGCAGATTTTGCTGATAAAATTTGTGCCTTTTTCCTCTGCCACATAGAGTATTGTGGCAAAACATTTTTGCTCGATAAAAATTTTGACGATCATGGCGCCCCCTCTATGTTCGCTTGTATTTGTTAAACCGTGCCTAATAGAAAAATGTGTATAAAATCTTTTTTTTTTGTGTTCAGCTTTGAAACCACGCTGGCGCTATCGCAGAGGTTCTCTTTAGTTGTCCTATTCATTAATTCCGAAATATTTGTGTTTCACTACCAGCTACGTATCTTCAAAAACTACAAAACTCTTCAATGTTCGTGATTTTTTCTTGTGCTATCTCCAACTCCCCCTAACCAATCTTAATACTAGTATGATTTTCAGGAAAGTTTATTATAGTACAAAAATGTTTAGGGGTAATATAGACTTCAAAGCTTCCCGAAAAAAATTGTGAACTTATGCGATTTGTCGCATGTTTGACCGTATTTTTCATACTGATGCGGTCCAAGTAAAAATCCTCGTCATGCGGCGTTTGATAGAAGACTTTGTCGTTAAGTAATGAAGAAAGTCTAATCAAATCATTTTTTGTTTTAAGGAAGAAAATAATTTTTGAATTTGGCGCTCCGTAAGTGCCCGGCATTTCTTTTTGTTGCCACTTCGCCGCAAAGCACGTGGTCGCCCTTGCAACTGAAACTCGTCACAGGCAGCGGCAAGATGCGAGATGTATGTCAGTGGCTCGTGAGTGCTCGAAAGTCTTGTCGCGTTGATCTCAGGGCGACGAGTAATCAATTCGCGTTACAATGTGAGCTTGCTTGGCGGGCCCAATGGGAAGTATGGACGCCCGAGAGCAGCCTATGGCGTCGTTGGCACAATGTGCTAGAGGCCGTCTGCACAACACGTATACCCCCAAAAAAAGTGTATACAATGTGCATTATTTCTTTCGGTATATATGTGTATGCTAGTTGTGCAGACGGCCCTGTAGCACACTGTGCCAACGCCGCCATAGGCTGCTCTCGGGCGTCCATACTTCCCATTGGGCCCGCCAAGCAAGCTCACATTGTAACGCGAATTGATTACTCGTCGCCCTGAGATCAACGCGACAAGACTTTTGAAGACTCACGAGCCACTGACATACATCTCGCATCTTGCCGCTGCCTGTGACGAGTGTCAGCTGGAAGAGCGACCACGTGCTTTGCGGCGAAGTGGCAACAAAATGAAATGCGGGCGCGTTCGGAGGGCCAAATTCAAAAATTATTTTCTTCCTTAAAACAAAAAAAGTATTTGATTAGACTTTCTTCATTACTTAACGACGAAGTCTTCTATCAAACGCCGGATGTGGAGGATTTTTACTTAGACCGCATCAGTATGAAAAATACGGTCAAACATGCGACAAATCGCATATTTTCTCTAATTTCACAATTTTTTTCGGGAAGATTTGAAGTCTATTTTACCCCCTAAACATTTATTCAGTCATCAATTATTCAATCATCCTTTGCAATTCACAGCCATCTGTAAGGTCACATAGTTCTAAAATGTGTTTTGTGCGAGGTGTTGGCAAAATTAAGGCCATGAAGACCAGAGACGGCATGGTCTTTTCGCACTCTGTTTACTTGCGGGTCATTGCTGTAGTCATGCTAGCATGCTGGGCATGCTCGGTTCTTTCATGCCTCCAATGGAATCACTTACAATAATGTTTTCGTCGATAATGCAGTTCTTAACTCCACAATTCTGTCGATTGATGAGATCATGGCCGAGTGTGCCAATGCGCGCAGTGGTGGTGAAGTTTGGGAAAAAGGGCTGTGTTTTTGGTCTTTCACTGTTGCAAGACATGCGGCCATTTACAAGCCACACCAACCTGGCACTATGCCGAAAATACTGAGCAGGTCAGCTGAGATCGTCATTGCTCGTGGCATTATCGCCGGTGCATCCAGCGATAATCTTGTTTATGGATGTGAAAGGATCACGACGGATGGTCGCTTCAAGACACCGTTTTAGGTGCTGGCCACTCAGACACTGGGTTTATTCGGAAAAAATGTACACTCAAGTTATCATGGCAGGAGCCACGTGGCACAATGGGTATCTATAATTAGTGCAGGAAAGTAAGTCTCTCAAGTCGATAATTGATTCTAACAGCTCAACTCCCACCTACCACAATGAATTTGCTCGCATTGTGCTGATCAGATGGAAAAAAGGTACAGGAGCCAACGCTGCAGTTTTTTTTTTCATCGATAACCACTGAGATATGATTGTGCATTTCACTACGACTGTCACTTTTACTTTTTTTCCCATTTCCTGGCTCCTACATTCTTTTTGCACATGGCCTTGAAAAATGTATCAGCAGGGTTCTACTTTATAAAGTATGCTAGCATGAGTGCTGCCTGCAAACAGCAAAGGCCTCTGTTTTTTTTTCAGAACCAATTAATTGGCTTCCGTGTAAACGAGACCAATCTCTAACCTGTGGATAAACCTGTAGCCTTACTGCAAATGCTTTGACTTGTTAAGAATGTTCCTTCCAGTGTCGAATCATGTTTTGCAAATAAGTTGCAATTTCATTTATTTGTCAGTGTGTAGTAAAGCATTAGGTTTTATCTGTTGCTACATGAAGCAGCTGCTGTAATAATGAAGCAACAAGCGTTGTGTTAAAATGTGCCTTTTTTTTGTAGGACCCCATCAAGACGCATCACGTGCCGACAGTGACATACAATGGAAGCTTGTTGACTTCAAGGGAATTTACTATGCGCCTGGAGGGCCTTGATATTAAGGAGACTGGCCTTTTGGCAGCCATTGCCACACAAATCGCGCTATACTGGGCGCTGAACATTGTTTTCGGCAAGAAAGCTCAGCGGACTTTCGATCTCCTGTGTCAAGTTCTGAAAGTTCAGAGCGTCTTGCGGCCGACGTCACTCGTCCGTGTGGCTCTAACCATCTTGAGCCAGTGAACAGCCACACAGATTTCAATAAAGTATTTTTCTCACAAATAGATCTGGATTTCTACCCTCTCCTGGAGCATTTGTGTCAGACTTGGCGCAACCCGATGAAAATCATGTTCCTCAAAACTTTTTTTCATTTGCCGATTGGAGAGCTGGACTGCTGGTTTCTTGAGGAGCACTCAATACAAGCAAACGTTACTCCATCGAGAGGCATTGAGGATGATTATAACTGCATGCTGCTCCGATGAGGAATGTTGTGAAAGAGTAAATGTCGCCCATGGGGGTATTGAGAGATAATATACATTCCTCCCTGCGGGACTAATGGGAAAGAGTAAGTGTTACTCCATTTAGGTGTTCAGAAAGAGCAAGCATTGCTCCCGTGGGAGTATTGACAGAGAGCATCCATTCCTCCTTGTAAAGAGAAACCGTGGCTCCCCTGGGAGTATTGAAAAAGACTTTTTCCTCCCTCGGGAGTATTTGTAAGGAGCAAGTGTCACTCCCATAGGAGTATTGACCAAGAGCATCCGTTCCTCCCTTTAGGAGTTTAGGAAAGGAGCAACGGCTGCTCTCTAGAGGAGTAATCGAAAAGAGTAACTGTCGCTCCCTTGGGGGTATTGAAGAAGAGTAACCGTCCCTCCCGTGGGAGTATCGAAAAAGACTATCCGTTCCTCCTTTGAGGAGTATCGAGAAAGAGTAACCGTTGCTCCCGTGGGAGTTTTCACAAAGAGCATCCGTTGCTCCAGTCAGTTACTCCCTGAAGGAGCAACTTCTACGGGGAGTAACGGTTCGTCCCGTCGCAGTTACCCCCAAAAAGGAGTAATGGGTGTGGCAGGTAAGTTACTCCCCTAAAGGAGTAACCTCGACCCCCCATTTCCTCCTCTACTTTTTAGAGTGTAGGCGGCGGTAATCGTAATACGGGTGGCTTGACCGGCTTGGGATGGTTGGGGCGACTGGAGGCGACTGGAGGCGACTGCACGCGATTGCGATAGCGGGCGACGTGACCAGCGCAACCGCACGCAAAGCAGATGCGGCGGTTGTCGGAAGTGCGCCACCGGTTAGCCGGGGTAGGTCCCATCCACAGCCCAAGACGCGGTGGACGGGGCGGCGGCTGATAGGACTGCATGGTGGGCTGCAGTCGTGGCCTAGGAATGACGTCGGCGTACGCAGCCGGCACACTCGCCTCGAAGGCCTGTGGTCTGGCGACGACTTCGGCGTAAGTGTGGGGCAGACACAGGGATCGCTTGGGGTGGCCTGGTTACAACTTGCGCGTAACTGAGCGGCGCAGGCGCCGGAGGTGGCTGGTGGTATTCCGGCATGACCTCCGCGATTTCCTGTTGAATAGCGCGGCGTAAAGGAGGCAGCAGTGTGGTCGACGGCTGTTCAACATGCTGCGACTGAGGGAAGGCCAGGAGAGGAAACTGGCGGGCGATTTCCTCGCGCACAAATGACTTGATCTCGGCGAGCAAGGCCGAGTGATCAGAAATGGCCGACAAGCCAGCGAGATTGGCGTCGCGTGATGGAGGTCGACGGGTCAGCAACCGCTGCCGGCGCAGCTCCTCGTAGCTTTGGCAGAGCGTGATCACCTCTGTCACAGTAGGAGGGTTCTTGGCAAGCAGCATGGTGAAGGCATCGTCGTCGATGCCTTTTAGAACATTGCGGATCTTGTCAGACTCAGACATGGTTTCGTCGGCCTTCCTGCACAAGTCGAGGACGTCTTCGATGTAGCTCGTAAAAGACTCACCGGTCTGCTGAGCGCGTTCACGTAAACGCTGTTCGGCTTGCAGTTTACGAACGGCGGGGCGGCCAAACACGTTGATGATGGCGGTCTTGAAATCAGACCACGCGAGGAAATCGGTTGCGTGGTTATTGTACCAGAGGCTTGCCACACCCGCGAGGTAGAAAACCAGGTTGCTCAGTTTTCCGGCCTCATCCCATTTGTTGGGTACGCTCACGCGCTCGTATATCGCGAGCCAGTCCTCCACGTCAGTGCCATCCGCGCCGGTGAAGACAGGAGCGTCACGGATGCGGGGGACACCGGGGCATGGTGTCGGTACAGGGGGAAGCGTTTGCTGGGCGGCGTCTTGAGGCATGGTAGAGGGCACGGTACGGGATCGAAGCGCCAGGGGCATCGAACGGAGACCGAAGTTGGTTGGACGGCGCAGCACTCTCCACCAAATTATAAAGGCCTTTATTGACGGCACTAGACGACGAAGCACAACGGCGACAGTCAAGACAGAGCGCGGACTATGAGCACGAGGAGCGTACTGTCCGAGAAGAGCGGAAGAGGACGACCCACTAGTAAGCTCTCGAGAACGCGCACCCATGGAGGCGAATCGCTAGAGGCCCGTGTAATGTGCGATGTCAGTGCACGTTAAAGAACACCGCCAAATCAAGATGTCGTAAAGAACACCAGATGGTCAAAATTTCCGGAGCCCTCCACTACGACGTACATCATAGTCATATCGTGGTTCTGGCTCATAAAACACCAGATATTATTATTATAACACGCGCCCTTCTTCGCCGGCTTCTCCTGACATCGCTTCCTTCATACGTCACAGAATTAACAAAAAAATAAAAGACAGAGAAGAAGGAGCGATTTTTAAGTGAAAAATGCTAATATTCGCAAATAATCCCATACCTTAGGGGATTTCCGTAAAAAAAACATTTTTTTTTTCATAGCGTGGGAGGCTGTGATCTCCAAGCTGTCGACCAGCGCCAAACTCGTCGCCCGCGAGGCCGGACCCCTCGGGTGGTCCACGCCAGAGGGTTCCTGGAATAAGGGACTCTCCCACCATCACTAATTAGTCATTCTTCAAAAAAAAAAAACGTTTTGTTTTACTTTCTCTCATAGCAGAGTGCATCAGTACCTAGAAGAGCTCGGCGACGCTGGCTGTTGCGTTCTGGACAACATAAGCCTGTCTTGCATATGGATACTGTTGGCAGACGCCTCACAAACGAATCGTATTGGAGCACCTTAGGAAGCTCAGATATCGTAGGCGTCGGATTGCTCGTCGTGAATGACACGGGTGCTGAGCATCCACACTGTGTGTCCGTGGAACGAGGCTGACGGGGTCGATGTCCGTGTTCTTCGGGAGTACAACGGGTGATTTCGTGCCTTTTCCTTCGTTTTCTGTGGTGTTGCCTTAGTTGTGTTGCTCGTAGGCACAGTCTTGATCACTGGTGCTGAAGTCATCTCTGGCGACGTTCAATCTTGAATTTGTCTTCACTTTAAAGGACTTACTTTCCGATGTCTTTACGCCGCAGTTATGTATGCTTCATATTAAGTTTAATTTTTCTTGCTGTCCTTGTTGGAGTTTTGGTCGCAGCCGTTGAAGTTCTTCTTGCCCACTTTGGCTTGGCAGTAGTAGTTTCTGATGTGGTGGTACTTTCTGTATATGAGTTTCACTTTTTGCAAAATTTGATGCGGCGAGTAGTGGGTAGCTGTTGCATCGTGTTTTATTGTAAGGCTCGTCGGGGCAATGAATGTAGTGCTCTAGAATGATTTCAGAGCGCCACAGAGGCTTCTGACATGTCGTTCAATATACATGCTTCTATGATTCGGAAATATGAAGGCTTTGGTACGTTAAAAACTTCTGCATTACTACGAGGTTCTCGACTGCTTGATCTCTGAAGAGAGCTTCGAAGAAATTTTGATTCACCTTGAGGCACGAATGTGAGCGGTTAGTCTGTTTCGAATGAAGGTGAATGGTCTTCCTCGTAAAATGAACCGTGGTAGGTGGTCTCAACGAGAGTCTCCCTAAAGCACCATGCAGGGTCAACTGCCAAACAACTGCAATTGTTTGTCTTTATTAAATTCTTTCAATTTAACTGTAATTTCACATTTGATCTTTTTCCACGATTCGTTGTTATCGAAGATGAGTAAGAGGTAAAATCGGAATGCCTCACCGGTGACGTAGTCATGGAACTTGGCGAGCGCGTCTCGTTCCGACCACGACGCAGCGGTAGTGTGGAGTTCGAGGAGGTCGAATCAGTCCTCTACGGGTCCATCGTCCGCTGATCCAGTGTACATTGTGATGGCAAGGTCCGCCGATGATGCTGTCATGATATTCATCACTGTATACAGCAAGGATCTGCTTCTGTGGTCCACATCCGGTCAGGGCGTCTTCTTGAGAGCTTCGCTGATGATGTGAAGTTGATGATGTGGCTACGTGGTCTTCATCGAGGGGTGATTGGGCGCTGAACACTCCAAACCCCACTCTGGCTACGCAATTTTATGTTATTATTGCCAACTGCCGTACTAAATTTATCAGTTAATCTTTTCCAAGATGTGACCACGCAATCAATTTTTACATTTATTCTACGGGGCAATTAATATTTGTTTACTGAAGTGACAAGGTCTCTTCGTGCAATATAAAGAGTCTCCTTGGCTGCGCGAACTCGCCAGAAGAAGAAATAGGGCCACGTATAGTTATATAGAAAAAAAAAACGAGTCCGTATAATGACGCCCGAGATAAGAAAAAGGAGTCAGCAGAGAAGCTTACGTAGCGCAACATTCTCTTCTAATCGCACATCGGCTAAATGACGTTCACCACTCGGGTCATTTCGGAAGATCACCTGGAGTGTAAAATCCATTCGAAGGTGCTTTCTCTTTGATTGAGGCATGTTTTTTTACAGGCTTTCTCGTGCAGCCAGGGAAAATTTCCAAAGTAAGGTATTTCCAAAGTAAGTGTGTCGTTTGACGACGCTGACTACTCACCCACTCTAGGCGGTAACTTTAATAATAATAATAATAATAATAATAATAATAATAATAATAATAATAATAATAATAATAATAATAATAATAATAATAATAATAATAATAATAATAATAATAATAATAATAATAATAATAATAATAATAATAATAATAATAATAATAATAATAATAATAAAGCGACCCTAATGCAAGACCTAGGGGTCTGAAAGCAGCAATCGCACTGACTGTGTTGGTAAACTTGTGATTAACCGTGTGAGCCATCTTTTTCTTCTCAGTCGATGTAATGATCCTTCTTTCCTCCCCCCCCCCCCCCTCCATGAAAGCTCTTTGCACCTAACGTGATCTTGCACTGCCTCCATGATCGGATGCATGGCAAACTTTCTGCACCTTACCTGGAATTAAACTACCTCCGGTATCGGCACACCTTTGACCATGCGATGATTTCGTGCGATGACTTCATCACGTGACGTTACCATGACGTCGTAATGACATCCCAAATTGTGGAGATCTTTGACATAATGATGACGGCGTCAAGTCATAATTTCTGAGAACGTGACTTTTTGGATCGTTCGTGTGGACGGCGACGCCGACGGTCACTTTTCTCATTTGATGAGGCATGTGAGGCGTTTGCCTTAAAATATAACTCTTCGCTTCAACCACAACCATCAATTTCGGACCAGCTTGCCGAATCGTTTATACTAATTGCTATTTATGCTAATTTCTACTTATTATATGGCTACAAGTTTAATTTATGACATACCTCGGTGTCAACTCTATCATATGCAACGCTTAGCTTATCCGATTCCATCCCTTTTATGCATTTTTTTTATTTCATCATGGTTTCTGACAACTCGCACCGGCGCTTGCCAGGGTGGTCTGGAAGATAGCGAGGAGTGCCCCTCGGTACTCGTGCCACTAATAATAAATTTATTATTATCAAACACAGACATGATGCTGGAGATCAGCGTAAAAAGCTGCTGAAATCAATTGCCAGCCACGGCGACAACATTTCAATGAGGTCGAAAGGCAAGAACACCCCTGTGCTTAGATTTAGGCGCGCGTTGAAGAACCCCAGGTGGTAAGAAAGCAATCCTGAGTGCCCCGCAATGGAGTGCCTCATAATCATTTCATGGTTTTCGCTCGCAAAATCGCAGGAATCCTTATTATTAGGCAGCTTGATGAAGCCACAGGCTCCTACGAGATAGTGGCCCTGGAAATAGTGGAAATTTGTTGTACGCCTGGTATACCTTTATGATGGCACAGGCTTCCCTCTTTTATTTTATGTTGATTTTATCCCTGGGGGCCCAAACCAAACCATGTACATAAAGTATAGCGAGCTTGCAGGAACTTCGTAACAATGTGAAAGTACATATGGAAATTGCGGAAGTTTTAGAAAGGGGAAAGAGACGACGGTTTGCAATTAAGGCAAAGATTAAAAAAAAAATATCAACGAACCCAGTGCCACATCTACAGACAGTTTCAGTGGCAAAGATATTAAAGGAGCTCGGCAACACTTTTCCAAGTAATCATCCAAATATTTCTGGCATCCATCACGTACTACAGCGAGTTACAGAGATTAGCCGCACGCTTAAAGCGCTTTCTCTCTCCTTTCGTACTAGCGAGCGCGCTGAAAGCGAAGAACAGGGGAGAGACGCTCGGAGGAGCTCACGCTCGACGGTTCGTCGTCCGCGATCCCCTCTAACCGGTCTCCGTCTTTCCTCTCTATTCTCTTTCAATCCCTCCTTATCCCTTTTCTTGTGCACTACTGCTGAGGTGTCCTCCCCTGAGAGAGACAGTTGCGGGGTGCACTTTTCTCATCATTTCCTTTTATTTTATTTTAAAAACCACTCACGACGCAGAGGGAGGATGACAAGGGGGCAAGTAGCTGCGTCCGTTCGTCAGCGCGCGTCATGAACTCGAGCAATTTCTTTTCTTTCTTTATTTTCTTCGAAAGCGCGGCTTACTTTCACCGTGATCACGAGCGCGCGCGTGGGTACGTGGCGGCATCCCGCGGCGGCCGTGGTAACTATGCAGCTCACGATGCTCAAATCAGCCAATGGCCGTGGACTTTGGGTTTATGGCGCGGTCATTTCGTTTATGGCATCATTTGTCGAGAGAAGAGCGATTGATGTCTACCTGACTTTGAGAATTAATTGTAGATTCCAGGCCGCGTGCTGTGCTATAATCTTTGGCTCACGTGTTCTCAGGAGCCTTGACTACCGATCGGTAGTGTTTTCTGACCACGCTCGAAAAGTGTCGCAGGGCCCCTTCTTTGAAATGAATTCGTAATTCTTTGAAGGTTAAGTTCTCTAAAGTAAGCTTGTTTCTGTCTAATGAATTTAGTTGTCTGGGTGGCTTGTGTTGCAATGTTTGTTGACCGTATGTTCGCACTTTCCAGCCCGTCTCCCTGCGCGCACGCCTATGGAAGCACGTGAATGGCGTCACCACTGCCACAGGCTGACAACGTCGCTCCAAGAACAGTCTTGCGGACGACGTACGGATACCTTGCTGATGGTGAGGTGGCACACTTTTGGAGCACTTGCTCTCAGCCTCGATATTCGGCGAACTGCAGGGAAACGCGTCATAAACAATATGGCCGTCACCGTAGAATCCCAGGTGATTCAAATTAATGCATAGCTCTTCACTCAATGGGTACTTCACTTGTTCACGGTGTATCTTCAGGACTGCAACAGAACAGTTGCTCCGTTCTTTAACCTTTGACCCACTGCTACATCGCGGGTGCTGACTGCCGCAGTCTTGCCAATTGCATACGACTTGAGCCATGAAGAGCGAGCTCCAATGAGTATGTGTCAGCATAGCAATTTGAGCCCGTCAGGGGCACGCGAAATTAAACATGTACAAATGGACACGTGGTATTGTTATGTGCCCGAATAGACTAGAGAAACAAGAAGCAAGAAACGATGAAGTCAATTACAGAAAATGAAGAAGTCAGCTAGAAGAAGTCGAGTCGGCACCAAACACATCTGAGTGCGGAGAAAGTGAATAACAATGGGACGAGAGCGTGACATTGAGCGAGGAACATTGAGCTATGTAGAAGTAAAGACTTTTCAGAACGCACTAAAAAAAAAAAAAGGGCTTCGCTTAAGTATAACTGACACGCACATCCGCGTGGGAAATGCCTATGTCATGTTGGACGACGTATAAGAAAGAGCGTAAGATTTCATTCTCGGTGTTTTGCTGGGAGAAGGTGTTTATTTTAGCTGTAAGCCATGACACCGCACGACTCAGTGTACACACGCATACACACACACAGTGCATGAAGTATATGTTACACGTAACTGCGAGCGATTGATTTATGCTTGTCGTTCCATCATGGTGGTGACAATATTTCCGTTTCCAGTTGGCCGGCAGCAGCCTTTGAGGCGCCGCTGAGAAGTGTAGAGCGCGGCCGCGCGCGAGGCCTCCGCGTGTGGAAAGCGGCCGTCCTTCCCGGCCAATGTATCCTCATGCGTCATCGCGGCGGAGGAAACGGCCGCCTGCTCGTGCTCGCGTAGTTTTCCACTCCTATTCCGACCGCTCAAGGAGCCGCGGGTCGACTCCGCGGCTGCGCAGGCCGGTCACGTCGCACCTCAAGGTAGATTGGAGCCGGTGATCGATGTTGGGCACGCTCGCGGCCGCTGCGCGCCTTGTTTGCGGAGGCGCGATCCTTGGCGAGCCGCGTCAGGCGCTCGCGCGCAGGGGTGTCGTTCGAGCCCTGGGTCGACGCCTCCCTAACTGCTCCCCGGGTTCCCGTTAAAAGCAAATAAAGGGATTTGCTCCGTTTGCTCGCGCTGACCGCGGAACAGAGGACACCAGCTGCGCGTTCTCTCTCCGACGGGAGAAAGATAAGACCCGAAGAAAACAGCCTTGTTGACGCCGTGCACCCGCTGGCTGGCAGTTACGCCGTTAGCTCCGACGCCACATAAAGACACATATTTTTCTTCTTTAAAAGCGGAAAAAAGAAAGAAACGGGAAATGCAGGAAACTGTCTGCGGGCACGAGGTGCCGGGATCATGTGAGGCAGCGCGCCTTGCCGCCGACACAAAGCTCGGCGCCGACTCGAGGCCGGTGGGTACGTCGCGGCAATCCATCACGCGTGCGCTCGCACACGCGCCGTGCCCCCGCCACGCGATCTCGCGCGGGGTATGCGCGCGCCCAGCAGCCATGGCAGTTGGTGCACGCAACGCGCTGCACACTTGTATACGTATATCGGGGCCACAGATTTATCGGTGCCCGAGCGGAGTGCGCGCGCTCCGAGTCATTTACCCCCCTCGGTGGCGTCCAGGTGCGCGCACAGGTGTCGTCGACGCGCGCAACCGGTGCTTCCGCATCCAGCCAGCAGCGCGCGCTCGGCGCTCGACCCGCGCTCTGCGTGATCACGAAAGAGTTCGCCGCTGCTTCCGCCTATAGAGTAACCATGCGCTCTGCTACTGTACCTCTTGATGAACAACGTTTTTCAGCGGTATATAAAGGGTCATAAAAGAAATCGGAGAGACAGGAAAGACTAACAACTCAGGTTCATTGAGGCAGCGCCGCTGTGCGCAGAAAAGAAGGCAAAAATATATACATTCTATCAGAGGAACTGTCCTAATGTGCGGAGCATTTGTTTGAGCGATGCAGATGTACAGTAGTACATATACATTATTTATCACATTCTTACAAGAGCGGACAGCTATTATTATGGGACAACATCCAACAGTTAGCCAGTATTAGCAGCGAATTAGCCAAGATTAACCAGTGCAAACCAACAGTCAGTCAAAAATTGCGTACATTAGTCAACACTAACCGACAGTTAGGCAGTGCTAGCCAACCTTAGGAAGCGCAACCACCACGCGAGTAAATGCGGTACATCATGACATGTGCGTCGCATCATTTATGTTAGGTCATGCGTGTAGGTCACGCATATTCTGATATCTCGGTTAAACGATCGCAACGGCGTCCTGTCATTTTTGTCATTCGTGTCATGACGTGTCATTCATATTTGTCATGCCGTGCACTTTCCGATGTATGCCAAGTCAAATGAAATAACCGCAACGGCTTCATGACGTACGCGTCGTGCTAGTTATGCCATCCATATTTCATGATTACATGACATGCATGCCCACGTCAGTCAGGCGTACATGCATGTCATGCCCATTCTGATGTATACCCAGTTAATGAAACCATCTATCTATCTATCTATCTATCTATCTATCTATCTATCTATCTATCTATCTATCTATCTATCTATCTATCTATCTATCTATCTATCTATCTATCTATCTATCTATCTATCTATCTATCTATCTATCTATCCGCCTACGACTTCTTTGTGCTCTCCTGCCGTTTCGTTAATGGGACGTACTGTCGACCGCAAAAGTTTGCGGGATCTGCAGCGCGTGGCGGAGCGACGGAAAACTGCATTGCTGCGTCACCTACCGTGATGCGGCGGGTGTTGAGGCTATCGGCCTCGGCGATTAGCGACGGCGCGTTTAGACAACGTGCCGTTGCCGGATATAATCGCGGAGGCTGCGGCCGATAGCCTCAACACCCGCCGCATCACGGTAGGTGACGCAGCAATGCAGTTTTCTGTCGCTCCGCCACGCGCTGCAGATCCCGCAAACTTTTGCGGCCGACAGTACGTATACCAAAAATGGTATGGCCCAACATGACTGTATGACGAACATAAATGATAGGTCGCAACATGAAAATCATGACATGCATGTCATGAACGGCATGATTTACATTGCATGGTCTTGGTCATCTTGCGGCTGTTTCTTTAACTTCATGTATAACAAAATTGGTATGGCGTGACAACATTGTATGACGAACATAAGTGACAGGTCCTATCGTACAAATCATGACACGCATGTCATGTACAGCATGGATGCACATGGCGTGGTCTCAGGGCGCTCGCGGCCGTTTAATTATGCGGATATATGCCAAAACTGATACGACGAAGCATTTCTGTATGGCGAACATAAATGACAGGTGGTAGCATGAAAATCATGGCATCCATGTCACGTACGCTATGACATGCATGCCCCGCTCATGGTGCGCTTGCGGCCGTTTCGCTATCTTGTCATGTACCAAATTTGGTATTCCGTTACGTGACTGTATGAAGAACATAAATCACAGCTGGTAACATAAAAATCGCGACATGCATGTCATGTGGAACATGATTTACATGCCACGCTCATGGTGTGCTCGAGGCCGTTTTCCTAGCTTGACATTCACCAAAACTGGTATTGCGCGACACGACTGTATGATCAAGACTAATGGCAGGTGGTGGCATGATAATCACGATATGCATTTCATGTGCAGCATGATTTACATGCCACGCTAATGGTGCTCTCGCGGCCGGTTCGCTAGCTTGGTATACCCCCAAAATTGGCATTTGGTGACGTTACTGTATGACGAATATAAATGGAAGATGCTGTCATGAAAATCATGACATGCATGTCGCGTAGAGCATGATTTACATGCCACGCTCATGGGCTCCTCGCGGCCGTTTCCCTAGCTTGATATACACCAAAACTGGTATTGCGCGACGCGACTGTATGATGAACACTAATTGCAGGTGGTGACATGATAATCATGACATGCATTTCATGTACAGCATGACTTACATGTCACGCTTATGGTGCGCTCGCGGCCGTTTCCCTAGCTTGATCACACCAAAGCTGGTATTGCGTGACGTGACTGTATGACGAATATAAATGACAGGTCCTAACACGCAAATCATAACATGCATGTCATGTACGGCATGATTTATATGCCACTGTCTAGGTGCGCTTCCGGCCGTTTTGTTAACTGGATATACACCAAAATTGGTACGCCATGACATGAGTGCGTGACGAACATAAACGACAGGTCATGCATTGCATATACCAGAACGTTTCATTATAATAATAACGTTTCATTATAATAAAGACTGTACATGCATGAATACATGACAAACATGTGATATACAGTGAACTAGATGTCATGACATGTATGACTTCATTTGCCTTAAAGACAAACAAGGCGATGTATGCAGCTCTTTGCTGGCTGCTTCGCATTACATCGATTCCCACAGTGCGTAGGATCTGCCGTTTCTTTTTTTTTTTTTTGTATGGTAGCCTCTTAGCTTCCTTGCTCCGGCTCTTGCGTGGAGGCAAGAAAAATATGCTTTAAAAATAAATTTTATTTCATTTATATTACTATCTTAATGTGGATAATGCTTCGTAGGCAAATCTGTGGCCGAATTCAGGAAAAGTATTGTTCGTAAGAATTATTTATCATATTCCGGGCCGTCATCACTAATGTGCCCAACATAATACGATTTACTGACTCCGGCTCTTAGGAAGCGCTTAACAGCGTAAGAAGTTTTTACGCACGTGTGTATGTGTTTGCGTGTAAATTCGTGGTCTTTTCTAGGCCAGTGTTGCACGGTGAAGAGACCTACATGATGAGATTATAGTTTCGGCACGTATGAAACCCTACAATTTGCATGTATATGACAGTGTCACGATGTAGTAACAGTGAAGAAGCACACACTGCCTGCCAAACGGTGAGCCGCGATGGTTGCTTTTAGTGGGCGAACTTGCACCGAGAAAATTGAACTACTTGACTCAAAGCACCGCACACAGCGGCAAGCACAGTTGTCGGTGGTCGAAATGTGCGCACTTCCGGGTTAAGCCCCGTCGGCTACTTGTATACGCATTCCGCAGTACACATTCTGTAATAATCGCTTGCACTCGCTGTACATTCGAGAAAGTATGGCAGTATTAGCGTCGCGTTCAGTAGGCTTTTTCGATACTATATACGCGACAACATTCGAGAAGCGGGTACTCATTTCAGCTGACTGATTGCTTGGGTAGAAACAGGGGAAAGGACAGGGCATAAGCAAGGGTCACACACGGCGCCCTTGTCTGTCTCTTATTTCGTATGTCCTATGTGTCCCTTAGCGCGATTTCTACACTAAAAAAAATGAAGAACTTTCGGATTAGAGATGCGAAATAAGCGCCTGTGAGTGTTTCCAGGGCCAAGTATATAAGATTACTGAATTCACGCCGGCTATCTTGCGAGAAACAACAGCGCTACCTTCTTCAGTGAAAAACGCAGGAATCAGCCGTAAGGAGGGACTGCCCAAAGTGTTTGATCCGACGCAGGGACATTCCATTATGAGGTGCTCAAATGTCTTGCAGGAGCCACAAGACGCCCATGCATGAGTGAATGTCCACACGTCCTTGTAGATATAAACGTTCACCGGAGTAATAGTGCTTTAGGTTTACCATGAACATGAGGAGTAAATGATCCATTTGCGACTTGAGGTGGTATCGGTGGATTATAATGATAGGAGCGTCGTAAGTCTTACGCAAAATTTCGGGGCCTTCAGTAGACACCTTTTCTCGACTATCTATAGTGGAACGAGATACGCCCGAGATCCAGCGTCCAGTACTATAGAACGCAGCAATGTAGTTTAAGCTCACGTGTATTTTCTTTGTATGCTCACTTCATTCTATCTCCCTATCTTTTTCTCCCTTAATCCCCTTCCCCCAGCGTGGGATAGCAAACCGGACGCGCGCCTGGTTCCTGCCTTTCCTTCCTCTTTCTCCTCCTCCTTTTCCTCTTTTCGGGACATTCACACTCGTGAGAATAACTGGGAGTCGATCAGCATCGTCATCACATCAGGTAAAGCCACTGGGCAGCGAGGGACACGCCACGAGAAGTAATTTTGATGGCTGAATTAATGAAACTACGCATAGTTGAACGATCAGCGTCACACCTTCGTGGTCCGCTAAGGGCAGCGGCGAGTCCGTAAACATGACAGTCTTCGATGTGCTTGATTCCTCTTGCACCTACCTCAGAGCAACATCAGTTACTGCCATCTTCGTAGTTGCTGATGAGGCTATAGATCTGGAAATTAAAAGTTTCACACCGCAGCGACAACCCTCAAGCCCGAAGAACGTAGTGCTTAGGTAATAATTAATACACCTAAATTTTGAGACGGAATGGCTTTTCCAGAAATGTACACTTGTGCGGGAAACATCGGACCACACTTCAGCTAGTCTCCGGGCGTGTCGAAGATAGGCCTTGTCCTTCCCGCTGGTGCGCTAGTCGACTCGCGTTAATTCATCCGTATTATTGGAATCGCACTGTCAGGATTTAACGTTTCAAAACCACGGTATGATTATGAGGGACGGCGTAGTGAAGTTCTCCGGAAATTTCGACCACCTGGGGTTCTTTAACGTGCACCTAAATCTAAACACACGGGCCTCAAGCATTTTCGCCTCCATCGAAAACGCGGCCGCCGCGGTCGGAATTCGATCCCGCGACCTTCGGGCTAGCAGTCGAGCACCGTAACCACTCGACCACTGTGGGGGGTAATTCATCCGTATTATTTGATGACAAATGGCTCAAAAGGTTGCAAGCTTTGGCCCGGAGCATGCTGCGTCAAATTGCGTCATTTCGCAATGATCACTTATAGGAAAAGATTTCTTGCTTTGACCCCACACACCATTAGGAGGCACCGACACTTTTATTTACTACGGTAAAGGCGCACTGCGCTCAACTGCAAGTCTTTTTATCAGTATATTGGCACCCTGCGGTTGGTACCCACATTTTTCTCTATTTTAGAGCGCTATACGTAGAGTGGCCTTTGCTATGTAGCGTTAAACAAAAACAGCAGCAGTGGGCTGACTGCATCGCTTCATAAAAAAAAAAAAAAGTATTGCTTCAAGTATAAAGAAAAGCGCGAAGGTGCAATGGTAATTCTCTTTCGCTTATTTATTTTCACATGACATCATAACCGATTAACGAAAGGCAGGCTTTCTAGTTGGCCGTTCCTGCTCTATAGCTATAGCCGCAGAAACCAGCAGTCTTTCTTGAGACGTTGGAAACCAAAAAAAAGAGCTCACCTAAGGAGCACTTGCCATTCCTCCCACACGGTTGCAAAACCTCGCAAAAGAAAAACAAAAAAAAAACATTTACGCATTTGACCATGACGAAGGTCCACCGGAGGAAAGTGTCCTCACGTAGGTTGTGTTAGGTATAGGGTATGTTGGTTCATATGGGCGGGGCTGGCCGTGATTTTTGTTATGTGTGCTTACGCAAGGATGGTAACGAGCAACCTGTCCGAGGACTCAGGACCTTCGGGGTGCAGGTAGAACAGTTCATAGGAAATTCAGTATAGCCAATAAAGAGTGAGTGTACGAAAATGGTCGACATTAAATTGTGAAACTGCACGCGGCTCAAATAGCGAAGGATGTTCGGTCCGCGTTCAACGATTTGAATGTATACACACCTCTAAATTTCCTGCAACACGCCATATCCGCAGAAAGCGTGATGTCACAGATGACATCGTCTAACGATAGTCGATCGGGCTTCGCCAGCGCCTGACATTCGGGCTGGACCTTTATTTCCTCCGTTAATTTCGTCCGCGTGTTGGTTGTCGCGAAATTATGGCTGCAAAATTCTTCAGTTTTGTGTCAGATACCGCGCCAGGTGAGCGTTTGACGTCGATAGTATGCGTGTATATACGCGTATGCGTTTGTTGTAGGGCGTGCGTGGTGAACACGCGCACCCCTTCGCTCTTTCTGGATATAAGTAGGTCAGCGTCGCTTCCGGCTGCAACTATAATAGTCACGATTATTTCATTTATTTCAGGGCGTTTCGGTGTGACCCCTAGCTTCCCCTCCTCTAAACCACTAACTGTCAGCGGGAGCCGTACTTCCGCGCAAATTCGTGGTTTCGAGTGTGGGCTATAAATGCAATAAATAAAGTAGCACACATCACATGCGCTTCGCTCGTTCAGCCACGTGTACAGAAAAAAAAATACAAAACGAAATTGTAATTGAAGGCATAAAGCACGTAGCTGCAGTCATCGGCCAAATGCAGGCGCAGATGCTTCTGGTTACGGTATACTCCTATAGTTTATCGGCTCCTCCTAAAATTTATGCGGCCATAAATAACAGGTCTGCGTTGAACGTTCCCAAACGGTCGTCGCAGACGACAAAGATAAACGCTCAGAAAAAAAAAATGACGATATACTAAAAATTGCTGGCAATCGTGAGGGAAATTGGGTCGGACCTCACGCTAACCTGCTGAATCAATTGATCCTGTGTATACTTTCGCTTTAGGTGCTGCAGTATCCCGCGCTTTTTTTCCGTTCAGAGTTGCGGCAGATGCGATACATGCGCTGACTGGCAACGAGGAATGTATTGGTGCCGGCATACGTTTCTCCCATGACGTCGCGCGGTGTTTATGCTGGAAGAATATGCCGTATTCGAAGCAACTGTGGTCACACACGTACAAGCCTTTACTTCCGAGGAACGACACGAAAGTAAACGCTTTGGAACACGAGTCGCATACATAACAGCTACAGCTTCTCAGTTTCCTTTCGGCAATGATTTTTCTCTCGTTTTTCAAAGTCGGCTTGTCTTCAGTTATACTGATGGCATCTTCTCCGCGTGCATATGCCGGCATTGTCAGTAGCCAGCCACCACATTCAGCACCAACCTTTATGCATGTTCGTGCGTGTGTTTGTATGTTTTCATGTATATATATATACGCATGCAAAATTCAAGAAATTATGGAAGAGAGGGGTGGGGGTTGAACACTTCCTCCCCCAGACTACGCCAGTGTTTAAGGCCATAGGTTCCATGAACCGCTTCAGAGGCAGTAGACCGCGGGCGATAGGTGAGTATTAAGAACCAAACCCATAGCACGCCTCACATCCGAACCGTGGGCCATTAGCATCATCCCAAACAACCGCAGCGGTAATCGAAAACCAAACCAATTTATCTGTATATTGTATAATTTTCATCGAGACCATTCGACCATACACGTGTTAAATAATGGATAGTATAATCATACCCAGTGAAATTTAGAAAATAGCGCAGCAGGGGTGATATCGGCTGTGTAATAACGCATGATAGGAGAGAAAAATCATCAAGTACAATATAACACCATCTCTGTAGAATACTCCCACGGACGGCCTAGACTGGTTTCTGTTTCGAACAAAGCATGTTAGATGTGTAAAATATTTTTAACTCTGCTATATTTTCTTGTTAACATCAGTCTAACTCCCCCCTTCTTTTTTTATTTCTCATTTATATTTAAAGGGACACTAAAGGCAAATAACAATTTATGTCAGAGTGAAAGGTCAATGTGTGAGAACGTCTAAAACGTCAGTAGTATCAACAGCAGTGCTCTAGTAATCGAGAAATTAGGGTAAATGTGGGACACGATGTGCGCCACGAGTGGGATATTTTGGAAATGATACCGATGACGTCAAGAATCCCGAGTACTATTAACCACTAGTAATCAAACTTGTTGCGATAAAAAAAGAACTTTCCATGAATCACAAGACATTGTAATAAAATGCTGCTTGTTCGTTTCTGTTTGAGTCATGGAAAAAAGAACATCTTGGAGTTACCATGGAGAACGGCGCGAGAGGTTCAAAAGTTCCGTTTTCGCCGAGCTGCGCGTCTCAGTGGTAGTTTTGGTATCGCGTACTGCTGCGTGTGTTTGGCTGTCGCTATTTTCGCACTGATGATACTCTACTGCTGCTGCTGCTGGCTAAGCTAAGCTCCGTTACAGTGAACGATACAGTTTCGGAGTGGCCCGTGGCTTCGTCTTGGCAAAGTTGATGGCTGCTCTTGCGCAAGAAACCGTAGCGTCGGCGGCCGGGCAGTAAAGGCGGGCAACGTTGGGCACGGCGACTGTTACGTCAGAAGGCCCGTTCAGGCGGGTGATTTGAAGTGCGCTCACGCCGTGCGGACCACTAAAACATGATTTTCTTTCAAAATAACCATTTTCTTGGCACGAAACAAGCACTACGAGGTTTCTGGAACGCTATTCCAACAATCAACGTCGACTTAATATTTGCCTTTAGTGTCCCTTTAAAATACACTTTTACAAACAAATAAAAGAAAACTGAAGTCTGGAGTTTTATGAGCCAAAAACACGGTTCGATTATGAGGCACGCCTCAGTGAGAGACTCTGGATAAATTTTACCACGCATGGTTTTTTTAACAGACACCTAAACCCAAATACACGAATAGTTTGGCATTTCGACCCCCCTATCAAGAGAGAGAGATAGAGAGGTTTATTTGTAGAAAGGCAGAGAGGTCGGCCTGAGCGATATTATGCTCTAGCCTGCTACTCTACACCGGGGGTGGGGAAAGGGGAGAAAAAAGAATGATGGATGACGATGGTAAGTAAGAGAGGTGAGTATGTACAGCCCCGTCTAGGTGGTGCAGTGCTATAGCCGCGCATCCAGTCCAGTGGCTTGTAGGAAAGCTGCAACCGCTCTTATGACCACAGTTGTGCTGTTGGCGTCAGGCCATGGGCCCAACACAACCTCATCAGTTAATGGCCTATTATGCACTCCTTCAGTCGAGGAAATCAGTTTTTGTCGTTCGCGTGCGTATGCTGGGCAGGTACAAAATATGTGCTCAAGTGTTTCTGGCACCCCCCTATCAAATTGCAGCCGCTGGAGCCGGGAATCGAATGCGCGATTTTGTGCAGGTTAGCAAAATGGACACCGACTAGTTGACCTCCCTGCCTCTTCTGTGTTCTCCCTCTCTCTCGTGCATAGCAGCGGCAAAGCCCATTTACTCGTGCTAGGAAGCAGGAAAAGTCCTCGAAGTTTGCTGGCTTGAGTAGTTTGCTTTCTTTACATTGTAGTCCCCTGTTCACCAGTAGAATTATCTTCAGTCGAGTAAACGCTCAACTTTTTACGGTCTGTCTTTCATTATCGCTTCTTTTCTGGCTTGCCGAAGCAGCCGATTACTACAGGAGTCGTCATTTTGCCATTGTGAACACGCAATTTTTAACATTTTCAACGCTGAACCAAAGTGTATATACGTATAGGCAGCGCGAAATTAGAGTGGCGCGCGTATTCACGACAGAGCCGACGAGCTTTGACGATAACACGAGATCGCCAAAGGAAGGACGTTTGCAGGAATAAAATGAGGCTTGACAAGTCCCGTTGACCCCGACGGTACATCCTTGTTCGATCACGCGTTTCCGAGTCAGAGGCATTCGAGATGCCGCCTATATCCGGCCCAGCGTTTACGCACAGAAGTGAGCCTCTACGGTTGAGCGTGTATAGCCAGAAATAAGCTCCAACAGGCATATCATTATTGGGTTAACGTAGCCGCTTCCTGCCACGTTTAGTTTGCTTCCCAACATCCGCGACGAAAGAAGCAGGCGCGTAGTCTCGACTTATACGATATCGTCCATACTGCCCGGGTGTTTTCTTCTTGTGCTTATAGAACGCATCGTTGCCGCGCAGCGCTTTGTACGTTACGCCGTTTACGCGGGGTTGTCGAAGCGACCAGGGGGAAAAAAAGGAAGGAAAGGGGGCCACCAGTGAAAGGCCGCTTTCTCGTCCTTTCCTCCCTCGCCTCAACACGAGAGGGAGTCGGGGGGGGGGGGGGGGGGGAATGGCGAGCGCGGCATCGGACGATCTCCTCCGCGTGCGTGGGGCGGAAGGAGTGCGCGTCTCTGGTGGCGCCCCCTGCCTGCGGGCCGCCGCTAGGCTTATCGGCGTCGTCTCCTCCTCGGGCGTGGGCGAGTGCGGGTCCCGTTATTTCTGTCGCACGTGGCGGCGCGCGTGCTGAGCGCCAGAACCCCGTCGGCGGCCCCGTCGCCCCGTCGGCAGCACCCGGAAAGCCATTTTAGGGGCTGCTCTCCGGCACGTACCCCTCTCGGCACGCGGCAGCGTCCAACCTTGGCGCTTTGCTGTTTTGCCTGTTGATATAGTTAACGGGGGGGGGGGGGGGGGGGAGGTGTTGGTTTGGGAGGCGCTCCTTTCTCCTGACCCAGTTGCCGCAGCCCCTTTCTCAGAGGAGCGATCTCGAGGCCGACGTACCGTTTATACCGGAAGCTCCGGCTAGACGCGAGGCTTCCGCCGGCCCCGCGTCGCCAGCAGTCGTATATTCCCTTCAACGTGTACTCCGCGACTGAGAATCGTGTAGGCTGATCGATGTCTGAGGCATGAATGGCATGAATGGAGGCATGAATGGAGCGAAGAAGCTGCGTACGAGCAACTTCTAAAGCCTCGCGTTCCTCTTTTTCATTTCCTTAGTCTAGGGTAGCCAACCAAACACTTTTCTGGTTAGCATACCGACCCCTCCTCCCATTTTCTTTTAATCACCTCCCATGTATTGTACGCGTGCGCTGAGAAGCGGGCGTAGGCCGCTTCTCAGCGCACGCGTACAAGAAGCGCATTTCCGCAGATCGTCGCCGCAAAACGAAGAGCACCCGCCTCTTCCTGCTCATTCTGGCGTTTCCATTTAAGGCACGCGAGGAGGATGGCACGCTTGGAATTACACGACGGAGCGAAAGAATGAAACCGCGGCGGCGGAGAGAGGAAGTTGAGAGGCAGAATCGAGGTAAACGCTGCAAAACTTCAGCTGTGAGTGGAGCAGTGGGTGCAAACAGTGCAATGAACTCGCAGTGAGGGAAATTTTGCTTCGCTTGCGCTCGCGATGATGTTCGGTACACACCGCAGACAAACTCGACGGGTGCCCAGCAATTGACCATATTATACGGAGCTTGAAATTCCACCCTCGCGGCTTTGTAGAAGACGTGGTTGTTTCCTATACGTGATCGAGAGTCAGAAGACGTGGTATCGCTCATACGAACCGCGGGCTGCGCACGTCTGGTTAAAAATAGCTTACACACGTGTGGCTCGCATGTTAACTCAGTTTATGCGAAAGACTCGCAGTACTCGGTTTATATGTTTTTTTTTTTTAACCGTTAGGACGGCATGTCATGTAGTTCCGAGTCGCATTCTTTCGCCCTGCTGTTACAAGCAGGCTGGATTTGCAGAGCCCAAACTGAAAAGCTGAACGCTCAACTCGCCAATGTAGACAGACGACTATGCACCGATAGGCCAGAACTGAGAGGTAAAAAAATAATGAGACAGGAATGTATCGAACCTGCGATCACGACGCTAGGCACTGCCATTAAACGTGAATCGGGGTAGCATTGAAAGCAACTTGGTGTTGTGCTTTAGCGAAAACTCAGAGAATGCCAATGGAATGACTCTGCAGCGCCAGCGCTCTGGACACAAGCGGGATTTCTGTGGACATTTCTCTAGAGAAGCTACGTGTTCTGCCATTGTATTTACAACCACGTGGGTAACGCATTGTAAGCTATTTGTGAAGTCAAGTCATGTCAAGTTTATTTGTCGTTCTGTCGTAGAGAAAGAAATGACTGTAAAAAAAAAAAAGGCTGCAGTGTGTATAAAAAAGCTTGGCTCGTTCATAGCCCAAGAAAAAAGAGCCCGAAAAGAAAAAAAAATTTGGAGTGGTAACAGGATTGGGGTAGCCAGGGGGCGGGCTGGGGGGTTCAAACTAGAGGTGTGCACGGGCTCCGGGTAGCCCGAAAGCCCGACCCGGCCCGCGGGCCGGGCTCGGGCCGGCCAACGTATTTTCACCTCGGGCCCGGGCCGGGCTCGGGCTACTTGAAGTTTTATCGGGCCGGGCTCGGGCCCGGCGCAAAGCCCGACCCAAGCCCGAACTATAGAGAATGAGCGGGAATTGTTTTCCAGCACGCATACAACGCCTTTTCCGCGACCACCCTTCACCGCTTTTCCTTTCCATTCGCTACTTTAAACAAAAGGGGAGCAGGTAAAGCACTGCCTCTGTTGCACTCCGACAAACAAAGAAGTAACACCCCCTGAGCTAGTGACGGCGCCACGCGACTGTTCGCGTTAGATTTAAGGCCAAATCCCATATGAGTGAAAATGCATGCGACAGCGACGAGCGACCCGACGTATATCGCCTTCGTGCAAGCTGACGCTTGCATGGGCATCATACATGTGACGGCTTTGGCGAGCGAACTCCATTGTTGCTGGCATGAGGCCGTATACTTGTATAGCAAAAGCTCCGCACTTCGTTGAAGCCGGAATCGTTGGACTGCTTGCTGTTTTTGCTCGACAATTTGTAATGTGTGTATTATAGACTGTTCTTCGTGTATCGTTTGATCATATTTGATATGCTCAACAAAGTGCCAAATTACCGGAAAACGATGCTTTGTTTTCGCAGCGAACCTTCAAAAAGCCGGGCCGGGCCCGGGATTGTGTTTTCGTACATCGGGCCGGGCCGGGCGGGCTCGCAGCCCTTTGCCGTCGGGCTCGGGCGGGCCTTCGACAAAGTCAGCGGGCCCGGGCCGGGCTCGGGCTCGGAAATACGGCTCGTGCACAGCTCTAGTTCAAACCCCCTGAAGTCCCCCCACCCTCCCAACCCCGAAAAAAATGTCTGGCTAGGCTACTGGGTAACAGCGTCCCGGTTAACATTCAACAACACGACACTTCACGGGCAGTGTGCTACAACAGGACATACAAACTGAAATTGTAATTCTCATACATAGTTATAGAAGACTGAAAACAAAATTATTACACTCTGTGTGAAAAAAAAATCAGAAACGTGACAACCTGATCGTCACCGAGAAACAAAGTTATGGTACACAATAAAGTGCATACAAAGAAAGAAATTATTGAGCCTACCGCCTTACAAATAGCCACATACAATTAAAAAAAAAAGTTTTGATTTGGCACTGAAAACAAACTGTGTAATTGAAAGTAACTGCTATAGATTTGAAGATCAAGTATTACACCACTGCAACTGACCTTCGGACATCCTGGTATGAACAGTGGAATAAGTCGACATTGTTCACATCATAGTGATTCAGAAGACATGGGAGAGGGCAAGACAAGCGCTATTTGCCGGAGTTTAATCGTGTGACATGTACCTCCCACTTTTCTCCACGACGGATGGGGTAATTCAGATTCCTAACCCGCAAGTTGGCTAGACTGCGCAGATTTTTTTATTTGCTTATAAGATCAAGCAGATTCGGCTAGGTGTAGTCACATGTGCGAGTTCTCTTTCTTTACAGTCGCACTTTTCTCCGATCTCATAATCAATTAGCGTAATTACAGAGGGGCCCATTTTCGAAGCTAAAGAACGCCCTATAAAGAAAGTGCCGCGCGCGTTTCAACTTTGTCTGGGGGATTTCGTTTATTCGAAACCGACATGTTTCCGAAACGTCTGAAATATGTCCGTGAACGCCCTTTCTAAGCGTATAGTTTTGCAGATTCAAGCGAAGCGTGCATTGATGGGCAAAACGCCGCACGAAATGTCGCAAGAGCGGTGACGGAATTTTGTGCAGATATACCGCCAACTCAGTTTTATGTTTTGTGATATTGCGAACAAGGTCTGGTTGACCAGCGCTCTGCTTTTGCATGGCCAATATATACATATAAAAAGAAAAGCTTTGTTCTCTTCTTTTTTTTTTTGTACACGCTTAACACCAAGACGTGTACTCTCGAAGCTTGTGTTACGCAAAAGAGAGTTTCCGTATATCAGCCGGCGTTCGGATATCTGTGAATCATGGTACCGATAAGCCCGAAAATGAGACTAATAATTGTTGGGGTTTCACGTCCCAAAACCGCGATATGATTAGAGGGGCGCTGTAGTTGAGCGCTTCGGAAATTTAGAGACCACCCGGATTTCTTTAACGTGCACGTAAATTTAGGCAAACGGGCGTCTAGCATTTTGTCTCTATATCGAAATGCGACCGCCGCTGCCGGGATTCGACCCCACGACCTTCGGGCTAGCAGTCAAGCACCACAACCACTAAACCAGCGCGGCGGATCGAAAACGAGACTATCACTGCAGCAGGGACCAATGGTGAACGATGTAAGCGAGATTTTTTTTTCCCGAATAAATGGCGAAACAGAGCGGCGCGCATTTCGTGCGATCTGCTTAACACTCAAACTTATGGTTCCCGTTACCTTTACATGGTATTTTATAGTGCGCGTATACCTCACCTTGGCACAATTCACATGAAGAAGGCTTATGTATCCCTCTGGAGTCTGTCATGTTATGTTTGAAATGTTATCAGAACTAAAGAAAGATCAATAGCCGGGTGAGTTGTAGAGGCGACATTTTCGTAGCGCGAAATGAGGAAAATAAACAGGCAGTCATACACAAAACGACACGCAGTTACGATCGAATCACGGAAACATGTGCAGAGCACTCACTCAGGGGAATCTTAGTGTTTTCGTAAATGTAAACACATTACTCTCTTTATTCGGTTTAGCAACTAGGCATTGTTCCTAAGCGTATTCAAAGTTTCAGTGTGTGCATAACCAGCATTTACTGTCATTTACTCTATAGTACATTACGCTATAAGCTGAGGGCTGTTTGGGCTACGCAGCACGTATGATTGAGTATGGCTCCCTTTCAGCACCTTTCATATAGCAAAACATCTGTAGTTTTTTTTTTTTTTTTTTTTTTTTTTTTTTTTTGCGAGCAGCACCGCACGCTTGTGTGTACTGCGACTCTCCTGTCCGGACAGCCTGTCCAAATGTCAAGCACGCGCTGGCGGCGATGCAGCTTGTTACAAGAAACTTCGTAGTCCCCAGGTGACGATGTCATTCTCAGGTTCGTGTGCAATACGGTAGACAGCATAAACGACAAGCGACGACAACCATCACCGCGCCTGCTGTGTCCCGCAGGCGGCAGAGCAATATGGCGAGATTGGCAGGAGGCCGGCGCCTGTCTTACATCCGCAACAGGGCATCGTGTCAGCCGGAGACAAGGAAGCGATAAATTCCGCGATTCCGATCGATCTTTAGAATGTTCAGCGCGTCTTGCGCCGCTGGTTGCATTTCTGTACTTTTCTTGCACACTTCGTAGAAGTACGGATCAGCGTATGCATGGGTCTTTTCTCAATGCTCCAAGTTGTCAAAGACATAACCGTATATCCACCTAAGACACGCAAACAGATCAGAAACATTGCGGTGAAAACATCATCTTTGTGTATAGCCGTCAGCACGCCTAACACGAACGCTCCGCAGCGTGGCCTGAAATTGTTCGATTAACGCCGGCGCCGCGTAGCTTTGGGTTCTGTTGCCGAGATGTTACCAATACCGAGGTATACCGAGGTATTATTACCGAGTAATACCTCGGTATAACCATACCGAGGTATTATCTCGGCAACAGCGCCCAGCACTTCGCGGCTGGCATCAGTCAAACCAGCAGTGCACGCTGTGGGGCGTTCGTGTTAAGCGTGCTGACGGCTGTGCGTTGGCAAACCCACCATTTTCCCCGCGTTTGTCGTGCCAACAGTTCTTTTTCTCACGCTAAACAGAGACAACAATATCACGTCAATCGTATACCTTATCGGGCCGGCGTTATAAACTTGATTTTTTACGTCATCCCGCGATCTGCGCAAAACACACGTCGTAATTCTGTCCCTTATCGGCGACTAGGCAACGGTCTACAGAAACCAAATCAATGACAACATCATGGAATAGAGACTTCGACGATTTGAGTAAATCAACGATACAATACCGCATGAATTTGAGTTCCAGGGCGATTATTTCGCGTGATCGGTTCCGAGATAACACTCAAAAGTTTGCAGGAAATGCTCCACGTAATGTTCAGCATGTTTCACGAGGATATACGCCAAGGAATCGTTTACTCCCCTATCCCTAGAAGCTCCTACACTCGATCCACGGTGGATATGAAGGGAAGCTTCGTCACTTCGTCATTCATATTTATAATTTAAATGAGGTCCCAATTCAGTTTTTACTACAGGACCTACTTCTGTACATCCTTATCTTGTATAGTTTATTGCCTAAGAATACAAATTGATTGATTGATTGATTGATTGATTTATTGATTGATTGATTGATTGATTGATTGATTGACTGACTGACTGACTGACTGACTGACTGACTGACTGACTGACTGACTGACTGACTGACTGACTGACTGACTGACTGATTTGAATGGAGGCGGCCACTGCCACGGCGCTCCCCGGCAATATCTGAGCGTCAAATGTTCCCTGAAAAGATGTCTACTAAGGCTGGAGTGGAGACGGGTCGTTCAAACAACCTGGTTTCGTAGAAATCGTAGACAAATGTTACTTAAACCTAATTTTCACTTCAGCTGCGATGCAGAGCTGTCGCAAACTCCCTTTGGAATCGAGGAAGGTCTTGGAGCCGGCGTCCGCTTCTGTTCATGTGTAGGGGTCAGCAAACGACAGCCGGCCAAGCGCGCCGTATCGGAAACCGACGCAGCTGCCTTCGTTTTGGTGTTTGCGCCCGGATAAGGGTGGCTTGCCCATTTGGCAATGAATGTGTACACAGCTCCCAAGCAAACCCGAATATTGGTACCTTCGCTACGTGGTGTACACCGAGGGGAGCGGAACTGTGGCTTACACCTTGCAATTCAGGTGGCGTATTGGGGAACCCTAAAATTTTGACACACGCCCTCCAATCCCGTCTGCGGAGAGCAACCTGGGCTCTCAGCTTCATGATCTTCATGATTCACGGCTTTAATTTGTCACGACCATCAACACACGGTGGAACAGGTCTGGCATCATCACACGGTGGAACAGGGTCAGTGTCTGTGACCACGACTCCGTCGCGAAACGGACCAGTATATACACTGTTGCTTGGAGCAGGCCGAAGACTTTCACGATCTTCTCTTCTGACTTCGTTTTGAGCTTAGCTGATCGCTAACATTTACCCACAACATTTCGCGGCCATAATCTATCCGGATAACGTCAAGGCAGTCTTAGAACAGGTATTTCCAGAGGGTTCACCACATATGACACTGGTATTATTCTTATCATTTAGGCGTTGTGTATTTCTTATATATATATATATATATATATATATATATATATATATATATATATATATATATATATATATATATATATATATATATATATATATATATATATATATATATATATATATATATATATATATATATATATATATATCATGCAGCGAACTGAGTGTCCCCTGAAACACTAGCAAAAAAAAAAAAAAAGGATTTCTCTTGCAACGTATGCTCAGGTTGTCACTTGCAACGCGCTGCTCGAACACAAGGAAATACGCACGAAAAGAACACACATATGTACACAAGATCGCGCTCGTCTTGTGTAGACACGTGCGTTCTTTTTCTGCGTCTTTCTTTGTGTTCGAGCAGCGCGTTGCAAGTAACGACCACGCACAACCAACTAGCCCCTACTCTGGTTCCTCTAGCTGTATGCTCAGGTTGCGTGGCTGGCCTTTTGAAGTTAAGATAGTTCACTATTACAGCGTTTTGTAGGTTACCCGCAGAACTGCGCTGCGCTGTGCGACCGTAATTCATACATTCATTCATTTATTCATTCATTCATAGACCTACATAGAAACCGCCACGGTGGTCTAGTGGTTATGGTGCTCGACTGCTGACCCGCAGGTCGCGGGATCGAATACCGGCCGCGGCGGCTGCATTTCGATGGAGGCGAAGTGCTCGAGGCCCGTGTACCTAGATTTAGGTGCCCGTTAAAGAACACCAGATGGTCAAAATTTCCGGAGCCCTCCACTAAGGCCTCCCTCATAATCCCATATCGTGGTTTTGCGACGTAAAACCCCGACAACTATTGTTATTATAACAACGTAGTATTCGACGTTGCCTTGTATAATGATAATGATATAACCAGCTGGGACAAGCATGATAAGCCGCAAAAGAAAGTTTCTTGTCTGCCCGAAGCCAAAGCATGCGAATAGACGAAGTCTCTCCTGACATTCCCGGCTGACTCAGCCATTCAACACGAGCGTATGCCGAGCTGTGTGCGCAACCGCTAAATGCGATGAGAAACGCCCGCGTTCCGAAGTCTTCACGTCGCTGGTAATCTGGCCGCTGAAGGCATATACTGTTGGCTCCGATGTACGCGTTCGAGTCAAACCTACGCCGATATGACACGAACTATATAGGCGATGGAAACGAAAGCACGTGCACTACTTAAGATTTTCGCGTTTCAGTCCGTAAGTACAGTACGTGCATATATCTATGCGGAAAGTGGCAGCTATGATTTCTCAAACACGTATTGAGACAGAAGGCTCGAATACAGCCTACCTTCCCATCTGTGTGCACTTCATAAACACAACAACGAAAAGTAAATGAAACACATTGCCCATGAACTCCCGCAAATCAAGATGCAATGACCACGTTTACGATGACAACGAACCGAGTTCATTTTCGCAAGTTGTTCTTTATCTCTACGAGTCTGCCGTGCCAAGAAGGCAGTACGACAGAAAACATCATGTTAAAACTGCTTTAGGAGCAAACAACACACACAACACAAGACGACGGCAAACGATAGCAACGCTGTTTCACTTGCGATCGGAGTTCAAGAGCTATACGGAAAGCCAAGCGTAAGCGAAACGATAAGCGAAGAAGGAAGTGTGCTATGTGCAATGACATGGTACTGCCCCATAGAGGTGCATACGCGTACGGTGTCTGGGTGGAATGTGGCGATGCAGCGAATATCCTCTCGTTGAATAGATTGGCCCCTTTCCTTTCCGGGTGTCTGACGTGAACGACTTTATTGTCCGCTACCTGTGAGTGAGCAGGGAACGAGAATCTCTTGGGATTCACGCGTAACCGAGTCGTTTTTTTTTCTTTTTTTTGCGACAATTTAGTGGTTGTGGATCGACTTGCGCGACCTCTTGATCGACTTGCGCGACCCCAAAATATTCCACTTCTTCACCAGGGCCCGTATACTCACAAAAACATCTCACGCTAAAGATTTTCGCTAGAGAATGTTTCGGCCAATTACGATGCGAGGCATATCATTAGCGAAGCCGGCTGACCAATGGTAAAACGCACTTACACGAGAGAAGTTCTGTGAATTCGGCCCCAATTGCCCCCGTATTACCCGACAAACTGTAGTGCGCTGATCTGCGGCGGTTCAGGTATAAATAGGAGGACACTCTATTACGACCTCTTCTTCGTTTATTTTGGCTTCGGGAATACACTTAAGCACTTTAAATTCTCTAACGCCAAAAATAGTTCGTAGGTAAGTTTTGTGAACTCGATCCTAGAACACCGAAGATTGTTAGCACGTGTATTTTGTAGTTAAAAAATTGCCACGCGATGCTTTTTACTAGCCAGAGTTTCTCGTATTTAGTAATCGGGTTTGTTCGATAACACGGCGGCATAATCATGTAAGCGACACCGTAATTATTAAGTCCGGTCGGGCATGTCCAGTGACCATGCAGGTTCCGTTTTAATTAAAAAAAAATAAATTTTATTGCTTGAGGCAACCACGAGAACAACGTTTGTACGGTGACAGAAAAAAAAAAGTTGCCTTCACGAAAGAAATATATAGAAGTGCCAGGTCTGTCAGGAGCGATCCCTGCGTATTTCGCAGAATTCGCATTTTGGTTAGATCTCTAAGAGCAGGTGTTGCGGCTACGGCTCTAAAATATTTGACAATAAACAGCGGGCCGGTGCAATTGATTTCATTGAATTGTCACATAATCTTGCCATTATATAATACGAATAAAAAAAAAAGACTCGCGAAAACGAAACATCGCAAAATATTGTCAAAGTAATTTTTTTTTTCTCGGCATCTATGAAGACCAACGTTTTAAGATATCGTGAGCCAGTTGCCAAGAAAGTTCACGAAAATTTAGGCAAATGCCTGGCCCTCGTCGCCACTGAAAATTTACGAGGAACGCTCAAGTTTAGGCGTGTTATTGCTTATTTAATAACTCGTAGCACGTCGGCAGGATAACCGGTGGTCATTAAGGGTAACTGACTGGATTCCAAGAGATGGCAAACGCGTGAGGGGGAGACAGAAAATTAGGTGGGTAGATGGGATTAAGAAGTTTGTAGGTATAACGTGGCAGCAGAAAGCACATGACCGGGTTGATTGGCGGAACATGGGAGAGGCCTTTGCCCTGCAGTGGGCGCGGTCAGGCTGACGATGATGGTGATGCTCAAATAAGCAGCGCTCTAAAAATCATTTCCCTTTACAGAATGCCACCTTCGATTTCCTTAAAAGTTTTCCAAATCAAATATATTGACTTGAAATAATGTAATAACGTAATTCTATTGATTGCTCGGTAATTAGAAATCGATAAATGAGGCTGAATGAACAGCACCGCGCCGCTGAGACATGTGGTGCGTGCATGTTCGATTTTGCAGGCTCCTCTCTTTTTCGCCACTAAAAAATACTCCAGGATGACTGGCGAATCACAGGTTGACAAAACAGGACTTCATTTTTTATTTATTATTATTATTATTATTATTATTACTACTACTACTACTACTACTACTACTACTACTACTACTACTACTACTACTACTACTACTACTACTACTACTACTACATAGCGAGAACACAGAACACGTCTCTGGACACGAATTGCCATATTTATGCATAGGCGCAGCGATAGAACGGTATCGCAGTGTCACATTGTTTGGTGCGATTGCATTTGCTTTCGCCTCAAAGCGCATATCCTGCGTATCTTTTTTTTCCCTTTTTTTTTCGGCCGAGCGCGAGGTTGTCATCTGGTAAATGCGAATGGAACCTGCAGTCTACCTCAGTGAACCAACACACTTCCGCACCGCGCTTCGCCACCGGCAGCTAGGAAACGTTTAGACTATACAATCGAATGTCCTCTGAAAATTTTAGAGAAATATTCTTCAAAAAATATTTGTTTTAATTTTCAGCAACTTTCCCGGTATTAGGGTAATGCAAACTTTTAAGGCTACCATCATAAGACACGGAGAGAAAGAAACATACCTACATGGGCTGATGTTCTGCAAAGTTTCGTTTTCGCGGTTTTTCTTTCCATATTTTACAAACAGAGGTCCGTGGTAATACTTACAATCAATTAGTGGATATTTCTTAGGGCCACATCCGCAACATATTTTTTAGGGAGCTAACCAGAACGCGGAATTGGCTCAATCCACAGAAATCACTTCTGAGTGACGTAATGACTCTAGATTGCTTTTTTTGTGTGTGTGTGTGTGTGAAGAATGTTTTTTCTGCTTAAGAACCAGTGCTGGTTTCATTGCGTTTGGCACGTATAAGCAGCAAGATATACATTGTTCACCAAAATTTAAGAATAGGCGCCGTTCATCGAACGGTCGAATTTACCCGTACAAATCAGCAATAAAGCCTTCCCCCAGTGACGCTCTCTAGATTCTGGGTGTTTCGACAGCGGCAGTCAGTCTTTGCTGAGGTCACCACAAAGACAGATCTGCGCGTCAAAACACGTTTGTTCGATCCTTTCACTACAGAGCTTCGAATGTACGTGCTTTCTTCTCACCTGCTTCCCCTATCTCCTTTTTTTTTTTTTTTTTGCTGTCGCTAATGGCACGGTAAAGTAATTGATCCGTAATGGAGACCAGACTGTCTCGCTCGTTCGTTCTTAAATTGCGCAGCAATCTACTAAATCCTGCAATGTAGTACATGCGTTCGATCATGCCCGACACTTTTCGCGCTTCCAACAGCTGTGTATTATAGACCACGCGTCGGAAGTGTTCGAACTGTAACAACGGCAGCCCTGCCTCGTCACGTAACAACCCACGGGCGCATGACCGATGCAACCGAATCGGGAGGTTATGGAGGCGAAGCGAAGGGCCAACACAAGGACCGCCCCCGACGCGTTTCATTATAAGACAACGACCCCTATAACCATCGACTCGACTCCAGCAAAACCTTTCAGGCATCTGAGGGCAACTTATGCAATGCTCATAGCTGGGGCACGGGACAATGTATCTTCTGCGGATCGCAATTCGCACATGGCGCTTCTTTTCTTTTTTTTTTTTTGCGTTTTCGTCACGGTGTAGAGACGAAATTGCTTTACCGCGCGAGTGTTTCCACATGGCGCTGCCGAATGCTGCTTATAGGGTTACTGTGTAACGGATATATCTGGATATATCGGATTTGTTTTGTCCTCGATGACCACCGCAACTATTTATTATATCAACAGTAGCGCGTTCTCGCCCATTTCGCGAAATACGATATGACGCTCGCAATTGTACCCATACTGCACATTGCGTGGACATTTGTCTCCCGGCTTTTTTCTTTATGGCACTTTTTTCCTTGTGAGCCTATACATAGGTGGATGCAGCGGTGACCCATAATTTTTCTTTTCTCTTCTCTTTATCTTAATCCGACAGGCATCAACCTCGCACTCGGTGCAGGGAAGCACTAGTACAGAAGGGATCTTCGTTTACTAAACACCGAACCATTACTTTCAGAACGCGACGAAGAATACAGACTTGCTCTGGAAAGAAGCGCGGCGTGCATATATATGGGAGCTGTAACAATGCGCAGCAGCAAGAGCGCAGGTGAATCCCTCGGCTAAGCTGCGTGAGATTATGTTGTATCCAGGAAACTAGACGTTCTCACGATGCCTGTCTAATCAGGAGAATAAGACAGATAGTGAGAGTCACGCTGAGAAACACTGCCGGATTTCCAGGAGCGAGATTCGGTATATTTACGTTAATTAGACTGTCTAATTCGATCGCACGCA
The DNA here is from genome assembly GCF_013339695.2 of Rhipicephalus sanguineus. Classification (NCBI taxonomy): domain Eukaryota; kingdom Metazoa; phylum Arthropoda; class Arachnida; order Ixodida; family Ixodidae; genus Rhipicephalus; species Rhipicephalus sanguineus. The sequence continues at coordinate 90,176,115 of NC_051176.1, read as the reverse complement.
CGGAGTTATAGCATGAGCCTACGAGCAGCCCGCACGTGGAGGCTTCCGCTGTCCCGTATAGCTCAGAAGGCGGTTTTTGTTCAGTTCTTTCCGTTTCGCGCTCAATCTGCGAGATGCCGCCATGTGCTGCGCAGTTTGGATCGGACAGCGCCGCCGCAGATAACGCTGCGATGAGCACAGATAAATGACCGATAGTAACGACAGCGAAAGTAGATACACGTCTGCTCCGCCAACATCAGCTCAGCGAGATACGAGTGGATTTAAAAAAAAAAGTAAACATCTTCAAGCAGCCAACGAACAAAGAGCGTAAACAAAGAAAGCGATTCAAGGCGAACCTTTTGTTTCACAACATTTGTGGAAGTATTTTGCTACTTTGCTGGAAATCTTCAACGGTGTTCAGGTGGCCTTTTTCGAGAGGCACGCGTGCTTTTCTTACAATCGCGCGTGGAGACGAGACAATGCGACCAACCTCGCCAGCGTACACGCCCCCCCCCCCCCCCCCCCCCCCCCAATCTTGTTTTCCTTTAAACGGGGTTTCGCGTGCATACCCGTTGCGTCTCCTTGTGATGTATTTTCGGAACACTTGCACAATGTGGTTCATTATTTAGTCGCAGCATGTTGGGAGCCTACTTTCGCTTTTTGGAAGTAATCTTAGCCGATGCGATCTCCATTCGCTGCTTCACACATGTAATAATAATTCAGAAACACATCCACCCGCTCAATAGGGCTCCTCACGCTCCGCCATTTCTTGCTTTTTAATACAAATCCGCCAACACTGATGACCCGGAACGGACCGCGAGGCGTGCAGAGAGCTTTCTTCGATTTGATGAGATTTCGCAATGAGCGATTTTGCCAAACCTACGGTGAAGACCCAGCTTTACCTAGCGTAAAAAAAAAAAAAGAACACGTTTCGTATGATTCCCCCCATCCGCATATATAGGGTTATATATACGGCATTGCGGTTGGCAGCATTTAAAGACAATGTGTGTTGTCGCGAAGGCAAGTGTAAAATCCCGGTGTACACGGGAATGATACAAGGAGATGACGTCAGCGCACTTCTACCAATCGCCTTGAGTATATATGTAAACGACGTTGTGTGTGTGTGTGTGTGTGTGTGTGTGTGTGTGTGTGTGTGTGTGTGTGTGTGTGTGTGTGTGTGTGTGTGTGTGTGTGTGTGTGTGTGTGTGTGTGTGTGTGTGTGTAAGGCAAAGTTCGCAGGAAACAAGATCAAACGCGCACAGTGCCCGCGTCGTCAGTCGGAGCGATCACGTGACGTCGCGAGGCGAGGGCGCGAAGGCTCGAAGCCCCCCCTTAGAAAGGCAAGCCAAGGTCTACGAGCACGAAACCTTGCGCCGCCGTTCGGAGGCCTCGTCATGGATCCGTGCGCTTTGTTGAAGCTGCGCACTATTTGTGCGGCGAACGCATATTGCCGCGCCGCTATCGAGCCAAACATTACTCTCTCGCTTTTTCCCCTCTTATTGTCGGAACAGCTTGCACTGCCAGCTGCGTGAACTAAATACGCTATCGGCGTCGCGTCGCGGAAACAAACCTTGACGCAAAGAGTTGAATGGACTTTTGGCACAACGGTGGAAAGTAGAGCGGCTGAAAGAAAATAGACGCTAAAGATGCGGCAACGGCTTACGTCGTTTCGTTTTCTAGCGTGTCGTTTCGTTAATAAAAACGAGCCGCGGAATTAAGGATCGGCTCGCCGTATACATGGAACGGACACACCACGCCGTCTCGTGATGGCAACGACCACGACGTCACGCCTCGCGAACGTGCTTGTGTACCGTGAGGCCTGGCGACACTAAATAAACGCCGCCGACTCCCGATGCCTTTCTCCGTTTCATTTCACCGAGTTCCGCAACGAGCACACCACACGTCACCCACGGCTAATGCACGCGCAACACGCGAGAGAGGATTGTGACAAACGAGCGCTGTTGAACGTGTGTTGTTTGTGCGCATATTACAAACACGATGGCCACGCTTATCTGTGCGTAAGCGATAGCAGTGTGCCCGTGGTGTGTGTCGCGCAGGAAGAAAATTTCGAAAGCAGAACGGACAAACACGGGTTGCCTGCCTCAACTCGCTGTCCTTGGCTCCTTCTTCTCTCTTGACTCGAGAGTTTCACTGGTGACGTCAGATCAGTTAAGGCAACGGGACGTCGTCCGCCCAAAACGCACCGTTTCTGGCCGCGAGTGTAGCGCCATTGTGCAGCGCTATAAGCCCTGCCACGACGTTTTGCGTCGCGATGCGGAGCGCAGCGCGTGCGAGAGCAGCCGCGAAGTGCAGATAGTTTGTTTGCTTACGGAGACCACCGTCTCAATAAACAAACAAAAATCTAAACCTTCATTAAGCGCGCCGAATTGGCGCCGTCGCTTCTCAGGAAACGGCGACGCCCCTGCACGTTTACGCCTAAATAAACTCAACGAACTACTCAGACCAACGAAGGCGTAGGTGGCGATTATTAGCGCGCCCTTAAGAACTTCCGCCGGCAACGCCGCTTAGCGAAAGCGGAAGTTGACGTAATGCCCACTTCAATATCCGGACACATTTATAAAAACAAAGTACGGCACAAGTGCGCGTGTTGCTTCGTAAATACAAAGGGTGCAGTAAAATAACAGTGAAAGGAACGGAAGGGTTAACAGCACCCGTCTAATTACCAGTTCTTTTTTCTTTTTTGCAATCTTTGAGACCGCACAATTAACACCGATCATCGTTCCGTGTCTGATTTCCTCCCATTCACACAGCACACAGGGAATCCACGCTTTCCCGAAGCGCCGCTTGCCGCCGTGCGGCCTCTGGACGCGCCAAGGCGGCACCTGTCCGTCCACCGGCACGGGCAGCGCCGGCCGCACAGGTCTACCGCGCGGCGGGCGACTCACCTGCGTCTCATGTGGGGCCTGAGCCCGGCTGCGCGGGCATGCCGTAGAGGGAGTCCGTATCCAGCGGGAGCGTCGATTATCCGCGCGCGTCACGTGTTCATGGCGGCGAATGCCTGTCGCACGAGCACGAGCAGGAGCCGGACGAGCAGGCGACAGCGCGCGGGCGTGAGCAGGGCCCAGGGCAGAACGGGCAGCAGAGCGCACGTGGACAGGCAGAGCAAGCACGGGCACGGTGGCCGCATGGGCGCGACAGGCGGCAGCCGGCGCTGTGGCAGGCGCGCCAGAGGCGGCGCGGGACTCCGGCGAATCTGGGTCAGCCGTGTCAGGGCCAATGGCGGCTGGACGTTTTCACTGGCAGCGGGTTCGTCGACCGGCTGGCCCCGATTCGGGCCGCCTCCTCGCCCGTCCCACTTGCGCACAAAGAGGTCACTCAACCGGCCGCCGCCAGAGAACCTTGAAAGCCTCTTCACTTTCGTGCGCGGAGGAAACGCACCTTGCTTCCTCTTCCTCCTCCGGCGCGCGGAAACGCTGTGTTTGGCCCCCGCCGCCGCCGCCGAGCAAGGTCGCGGTTATCCAAGACCTTCCTTCCGGACGGCCACTGGACCTCCCTACCTGGTCCTTGGTGCGCGCCACCCGAAAGCAGGTGCACAACGGAAGAAGGCACGCACTTCCAGCAGAACCCGACTGTCGCTGTTGACAACCCTTTCGCTGTGACCAGACTTTGTGGACGTGCCGTTACGCTGCCGGTTCCCAGGTCTCATTCGCCTTCGCGATGCCCACATTCCGTGATTGGGCACGAACACAAAGAAACCCAGAAGAACGTATGCTGTTGAAGATATATATTGAGGGATTCCCGAGTGCTCATAAGAACCCCACCAACAGCCAAGTTCCTTGTATTCACAGGGCAAATTAACGTTTATCTTGTCGCTTTCTGTGGATGTGTTGCGTGAGGCAAGAGTAATGATCTTGTGTTATCGTGGGGTTCTCTACGATGTCTTCTTCATCTGTTTGAGCTCTGTAGATTTATTTCGTACAAATAGCAGAAGTACGCCTGGATAATGTTGTCCGCAATCTCGTTAAAGCAAGGGGGGCAAAGGAAGCACAGAACTCCATGTTGCATTGTCATGCTTACTGCTTCGTTTAACCTACATAAAATAAACGTACGAATGATAATTCGTTCAGCAGTGGGAGTTGTTGGATGCAACGATGGTTTGGTGAGGAGGACTGCATCTAGAAGCTCCCATAGGCGCTATAGGCGGGGTAACGGCACAGTGAGGCCGTTAACGGCTTGGCGACTTCACACCATACGCAGCGCAATAGAAATTCTGCTGGAGTCGGTTATAACCTGAGAAAAAAATACCAGCTCCGCCCACAGCCACCGCTGTCCCTTCCACAGAGAATTTGCATAAATGCTCCATCCAATGACGCGTACTCATTTTCGTGACGTCAGGTACTTCTCGAATGTTCCAGATAGTTGACTTTGCCATAGAGACCCACGTTTGTGTCGCTGGTTTTAGGTCGGAAACTTAAACGTCCTAGTAAATGGTCATCAGAGATTCTGACGTCGCTGCTCGGCCAAACGTAATGTTTATGTAGTAACGACGAACCTTTAACTGTTAATAAACGTAGTATTTACATCAGCCGAGAAAAAGTACTTACGGTCCGAGTGGACACCAGCTAACACGGCTGTCTTTCACAGGTGAATGGCAGGCGCCCCGTGGTTTTGTGGGCGGAGCCTACATTTTTTATTAGGCTGCAACCGAGCATAGTACGCTGTTTTCGGGTCGGCCGCGAGAGACGCAGGGAAGCCGTGACGTATACGGGATACGCGCAAGGGCGCTCAACACAGCTGTTGCTCATTTCAAGTGAATGAACTGGCAAAACTCGGGCATCGATGGAATTTGAGCTACACGATGACACTTTTGGGGGTTCTTCCGTTGGCAAGGCGACAATACATTGGGACGTCGATTAATGACATAAGTGAGCTTGCGTGAAATGGTAGAGAACGTTTTCTACATAGACTACTTTCATGACAGAGTGAAGACAAATAACTGTGTCTAACGCTGGCGGACAAGTCACTTCGACTGCGATCGAACAAGTCCGCCATGAAACCGGATGCATACTGAGCATATTACCTTCGAAGAACACTTGTCTAGTGTGTCATTCCCACGGGCATTTAGCGGCCCATCGAAAAAAAAGTCTCAATTAGCGGCCTTATAATAATTTGTTCGCGTTAAGAGGGACACTTTTTTCGACATTTCGAGAAATAACAACTTTCAATAAAAAAAAAATCCAGGCATCTTCCCACTATTGGTGCCAAGCCTGAAGGAAGTGCGGAGCTGGGCAGCCTTCTTCGTTTCTCTTTATTTTTCTCTTTCTTTCTTCGTCTCTTTCTTTCTTTTTCTCTCTTTTTTATTTTTTCTATGCCTTTTTTGTTTGTCAAGAATTTTTTTCAAAAGAATTTCTCTCTTCCTCTTTTCTTTATCGCTTTTTCTCTCTCACTCTTTTTACACTCGTTCTCTCGCCCATCAGAGTTATTGCATCCCACGCCGGACAAACCGGCGCACGTGTTCTGGTAGCGAAACAGTACATGAAGAAGAGGACGAAGAAAGCGCGTGCCGGTTCACGATAATATCCGTCGATGACTAACGGCATACCAAAAAGCTTACCAGCTCTGTAAAAGAAAAACGCTTCTTCTAATGCAGGATTAGAAGAAGTCGCAAAGTTAACAGCAACAAATTCATTTTACTAGATGAACTAGAAGATGAAGGCCTGACAGTGACGACCATTGTCATATAGCCAAATGATAAAGACGAAAAAAAAAAAGCTTTTAACGCCACGGCATTACGCGTGCTCCACACTTGCAAGTGCCGCACCGAATAGGCTTATATGGCATAGCATTTTGACCCTGAAGGAATCTCTTCGACGTGATCGTAGGATCAATCACGACAATTCCTGCTAACCGCAGAGTGCCTGATTTTTCAATGGTTCCATTATAAAAGCGCTACACTTAAGATATCCTCACCATCTTAGCTGCTTGCTTGAAGCTGCCCTCCATTGCGATTCGAACACTGTGCAACAAGGTTCGAATCTGCACCACTGTGTGCTTTTGAGCCAGACACTTTAACCACTGACCTATCGTGCAACTTTTTCGGTATGATACACGGCCGCCCACTAATACCCGTACAGTCAAACCTCGTAACAACGAGCACTGATGTAGCGAATTATTGGTTACAGCGAACTGAATACGAACGTTAGTTGGTCCCGCTTTATTCCGGTGACATTTATTATTTTTATAACGAAGCTGAAAACGCAAGAGCCGCCGCGATATCGGCTGTAAAAAAGAAATCTTTGGCTTGAGCGAGGCTCAATACTCGAAGGGTAGCATAAAAAGGAAAATAAATATTGAAAGACAATTCACAACCACATTAAAAAAAAAAAATATATATATATATATATATATATATATATATATATATATATATATATATATATATATATATATATATATATATATATATATATATATATATATATATATATATATATATAACCCTTTGCGACACGGCGTCCTCGTTTGGGGACGCGAACTTCGGAGGCGTGTCCCACGCCGCGTTTTTCTTCAAATGGCCTGAAACTCAGTGTGCACATTCGTGCACGCTTCCTGATTGGACAACTAGCGGTCATTTAATTTCATTGTCATGCGTATTGCTAGCAGAGGATCACTTTGCTGGAGACACTACCATGTTAGACGATCGTTCGACGGGCCGCGTTCAGGACCAACGTCATGAGTATTTTTTTTCTCCGCTCGAAACGAATACAACCAAAAAAGAAGGTGTGCATGCTTTTTTAGCCTAATAGTTGATTCTTGTTATGCAAGTATTGAAGCTGACTGATGGCAGAATAATTATATAATTAGTTACACGCTAATTAACGTTAATTACTGAAACTCACACAAAACAACACATTCCTTCGTTTTCTTGCTTGGAATGTACTAATGAGCGTCTTGAAATCATGCCATGCGAATTTGACGCATTTGCAGACAGTGCATCATAATTCGTGAGTGAAGGGGATGAGGTTGTGGCATTAGAAATTTGCTTGAAGATCGAGTTAAGGAAATTGCGGAAATTTTTGTCATAAGCACTGCGGATGCTACGGACATGGTCAAGATATTAAGAAGCTACTTGGGGAGCCTCCCGACGACTGAAACTGCTGAAGCATAAAAGGCGCACCCGTGCATGGACACTCTGGAAAACTTCATTCTGCGCAGTGCATGCGTTTTCTTATCTAGGATTTTTGCGCGAGCAAGAGTGCCGATTTGTTAGTGCCGATTTGAACTCTACTGTTACAACGAATATCGGATATAATGAACTAATTAATCGTCCCTGTGCCACTTCGTCATAACGAGGTTCGACTGTACAAACAGCGCAATCGAGAGACATAGGCAACTTCATCGAAATAAAGATTCTGCTTGATTATATAGTGTGGGTGGAGCCCCTCCCATAGGTCCTTGCGATTGCAGCTCCCTGGGCCTGGTCGAGGGCCGCCAATTGTCTTCGCAATTAGTAATGACGGTATTAGTAAGTTATGCGTTCGAGTGTCGGAATGGAGTCTCACCACTGCGCTTGCCGGGAAAGCATAGCGACAAATGGGGTCTATGGAGCCACGTAAGTGCTTTGAGTAGGCCTTTGTCAGTAATTGGCGTCACTCCCGTGCCTGTTGCATCTTCTGCAAGGGGTTGAGTTGGATCTTCAGTACGTCTTCCCACTCGATGTGCTTCCATAGGAATTCTCAAGCAGTGCATCTTGAATACAAAATACGCGGAAATCGTGTACGCGTACGCAAGCATTCAGCATCGCCAGCAAGTCTGGCGATGGTTCCTGAGCAGAATTCACACGTTTAATGTATGGTTTTATATCGTCATGCCATCGTCGTCACGACGTCATCAAAGCATCGTCATCCCGTTGTCGTCATGCTGCCGAAACCGCTAGAACATCGTCATGACGTAGTAAACATGCGAATCGTCCCATTCCATTTTCATCATGACACTGTAGACCATTGCGTCGTCGTCATGCAGTCATAGTCATGCATCGCGGTCCTTCCTTTGTCATCGTGCCGCTGTCATCGCCCTACAGTCGTCAATGTGTCGTCGTAAAACAGTCAGCGCCGTGCATTTTGTAGTCACATCGCCGTCGTGTCGCCGCCATGGTCGTTCCGTATATAGCGGTCGTATTCCAGCAACGCGATGCTGTCGTCATGTCGTCGTCGGCATGCTCGAGCGTCGACATACCCTTGTCGCGCCATGCCATTATGGTCATCGTCGTCATGCCATCGTGGCTATTCTATCGCCATAATTATTTCGTAGTAATTCCAGTGTCGTCGTCCAATCACGATGTCATTGCTTTTCTCCCATCGTAGTTTCATCATAGCCGTTTAATCGCCATCTTTCCTTCGTCCTATGCGAAGCGTCCGCATGCTTGAGTGTCACAACTTTATATCCTATAAGGTAGACGCTTACTGGTGAAAGCGTGTTCAACTTTACCGGTTGCTCCCTATACATACGTCCAAATTGTCGCTAAATAAAGGTAGCGTTTTTCGCAAGCACCAGTCACGTAGAAAGGTCTGTTCAAACCCACTTCCTCATCGCCTGTAGCATCCACACATGTTTTGTTTTTTTGTTTTTTTCTCGTCCGAATGGCCCGTTTACACGTGCGATTTCTATAAGCCATCAATTATTGCAGTTAAAGGATCCGCGCGCCTTGTCGACTGGCGAGCGAAGTTATAAGGAAAAGACCAGCGGCTAATTAATCAAGCTGGGCCCTCTTGGCTTAAACGCACTGAGTAAGGGCAAAGAGGTGAAATAGCTGTACTTCCTGTGACTCTGGATTAGTATAACTCCTAGATACCTGTTTTGCAGGAGCGCCAAACAGCAATACCCGCCATGTTGGCTGGACGGCTATGCCGTTGCACTGCGGAGAACGAAGTTTCAGGCTCGAATTCCAGACACAGTGTCCGCATTTCAATGGCGGTTAAATGCTGAAAAACGCTCTCGTGCTTACATTTGGAGCACACATAGGCGTCATCGGGGGTCCTCGGCCGCCCTTATCATCAAGGCATACGTGGCCATAACAGTGCACGTTAAACAATGACGTGGCAGGACCGACTGAATAAAGGTATGGGGCATAGTTGGCGCTCCTTTGGACCGTTTAGATGATTTAGAGTCCCCCCACCCCCTCCCAGTGCGCAAGCCTATGTAATACACGTTAACAAACTTCATGCATATGTCTTAAATTAAACCGGAGCACACTGCTATGGCATCATGGACAGTTTCGTGACGTTAAACTCTGCAACATTATTTTTTACCATCATGAGTAACGTGTGGCCTATCGCCTGATTCAAACGACAAACGCAGTGGGGAAGTTGCGACAAGGTGCTGTAGATGAGTATAATAATAGAAGGTAGAATCTTCCCGATGTTGCCATCTGAAACTTGTTGAAGCGCAGCCATTATTAGCAATGAAATGCATCTTTAGTGGAGGTGCAGTGTCCATTCAGTTACGCTACTGCATCGTGGCAAAGTTCAACAATGTCCAAAATTACTGGGCATGAGCAGAACAAACAAACAAACAAACAAACAAACAAACAAACAAACAAACAAACAAACAAACAAACAAACAAACAAACAAACAAACAAACAAACAAACAAACAAACACACAAACAAACAAACAATTGCACCAGCAAACAAAACAGGAAATTTCCACAGCTTCGGCGCGCGATGTTTCATTGCTGACAGCGTGCCCAATGAGTTCCTGCAGGACTGCGGGATAGGAAGCACGTCGCGACGCTTATCGCTGGTGGAGAAAACGGCTCGGAGACGGGCGCTCAGGTGAAAGGGGGGAGGAGGAAAGAAAAAAAAAGTAACAAGGGCGCTAAAATAACCTCCGTGGCATAGAAACCCAAGGTGACTAGCCGCAATCTTATCGGCTTGTTTTTTCAGACTCCGGCCGAGCGCGAGTCCTTCCTCCCTTGCCTGTGGGAACAACGAGGGCAGGATCACGGCATATCAGAGCGTGCTTTGCCGGCTGACCAGGATGCGCCCAGGACGCTTCTTCCGTCCGCTTCACCACCGGTGCACGAAACTGGGCCGCGCACGGACCATCCGCTCGCCTAGCAGAGCCGCCAAACAGGCGGGGTGGGGGCCACGTTTCCGTGCGACTCATGAACGTATTGCATGAAGCATTTTCACCCGTGGGTAAGTTTAACCACGGGTGATGAAGCTTTGAAATGCCTATCAGGCAAATCGGTGCAGTTCAGCGGTTTGATCTCCGCGGAATGGAGATCTGTGCCGCCCTTATTCCTTGCGTCGTGCGAAAACTCTGACGTAGGGGCCAGATTCTTTCTTTCTTTTTTGGGGGGGAGGGGGGGTTCAGCCAACCTTTATGCATGTTCGTTCATGCGTTTGTATGTATACGCGCACATGCAAAATAGAAAAATTTGGTGGGATTTGAACTCACCCCCTGGCTACGCCATCGCCTACACACTAGCTACTATATGTGTTGTAAATGAATTGTCCGATGGTAGGCTCATCCATTAGCTCACGCATTTGAGTGGGAGGAAGAGCTTGCGGTGCTTGGCCTCGTCCTTGTGAAACACCGTTAGTTCCGTTTCAACTTTGGAATCACTAAACTGGGCCGATCGACATAATTGATTATCCATACGCAAGATTATAGCGAACAAAAAAAAATCATACGCGTGTACTGCGATGAAGAACGATCAATCTTTCACGATGCAACTTAGTGTAAACAAGCGCATCATGCTCGCGGACGCACTCTTCAGGTGTCCACACATTCATCAAAAGGTTGCAGTGCGCCGAAGAAGCAACATGTTGCCCAGCCCCGAATCTAAGAAAAGTTCTAGCCTTAAAATAGGCTAGTCGATCCGTCGGGAATGGACAATTTAATAATTCGGTGTCGTTTTTCTTCCGTAGTAAAAAGGTCAGCAGATGTTCACATTGCTTGATTTTGAACAACCTTGATGAAAACCACCAGGTTTTCATCAAGGTTGCGTCAAACAAATAAGCGAGCCCTCAAACATTCCCTTCCCTCATTGGTTTTGCACAGTAATCTATGTTTTCTCGGCTCCGGTTGGTTACTCTCGTTCCCGCTGCCACACCTGTCTTCATGAGAATCTCAGCGCGCGATAGAATATTTTCATTAAGCTTCAGTTGAACTACCGCGGACGCGTGACCGACAGTCGAATTTTGCGACCACGTATGCACGACCTGGGGCAGATCGCCGCTGCGGCTGAAGTTCCCAGTTTTGCGCAATAAAAAGAGAGAAGAATTGTGTGGCGAAAAAATTCGATTCATCCTCGCTCGAGTCCCATCAAATTAATTATTTAAAATAAATTCTGGGATTGAACCGGCAGCCACAATTTGTTAACGGAAACGGAAGTCTTGCATCGCGTTGGTCGGGTCGGCTCCAGGCGGCTTAGCGAACCAGCCAGCTATAAATACTTATCGCCAATGTGAGCGCGAAGAGCTCGAGGAGCATGCGATATGCACCAACGAACGCTGAAGTACGAAATAACATTGGTCGAATACATTAAAACGACCGGTCATATGTTGCGCTAACGAAAGGAGTGTTTAGAGTGGTTAGATGTGTATAAACGTATATAAAAATTCGCAGTTTCGTCGGAAGGGGCAGAACATTGATAGCGATAGCAAGATTTACGGTTTCGCTGGAACTCCAGTGACGGTGTTCCTACGTTACGCAGCTGCGCCATGTTGGCGTGACGCATCACGCAAGGAAACTCCAGCAGAAGGAATAGCACCCTTGCTGATATACAAGACGTCTGTCAACGCTGGTGCGTAGATGAGCGCCTGCAGTGGTTTTGTAGGCACAGTACCTCCATGGTACAGGATATGAGGTCGACTATAGTCAGGCAACCTCATCTATTTAGCACATAGCCAGCGCCTATAGGAAAATGTAGACAAAGTTATAGCTTGCCGTTAACTTTCCGCAACACTCAGATGGGAGCATACGAACAGAAGCCCAGAAAGAACGCTGCAGTGTGTTTATACGTATAGTCCGCGTTAATTCGCGCAATGTTCATGTAAGCAGCGAAAAGCAGAACGCATGCCCTTGCTCCACCACGCCGAGGCGATGAGCATGTATAGCGCTCACGATAAATCGACATCGCTTCGTCGTTTCTGCAGCAAAATGCAGTTCGCGTCTTCGGAAATCGTCGCGAGCGGAGGTCCGCGCGCGTGTCCAACATATACGCGCCGTCGACAGAGAACGCACGACAACGCCGGCGGAGACGGCGCGAACGCGCCTCAATTGTCTATATAATATCGCCATAAAAAGAAAAGAAAAAGGGAATGGCGTAGGGAGATTGACAATGATAAAATACGACGTTTCATGCTTACCGCAGCTTTCGGGATCGGAACGGGCGGCCATTTCCTTCTAAACAGTATGAAGCATTCATTCATCCGCGGTGGTAGTGGCGGTGTGCTCTCTCGAACGGCTGCACCCGCGGCGCCTCCTCATCCAGGGCAAGGGGCGGCAGAACAGATGGACTGCAAACACCAGCTGATACCCAGAGCGTCACGGATCCTGTACTGTATACAGAAAACAGGCGCGCTTTGCATACTGCATCACTTCTGAATCCGCAAAATTCCCGACGGAGACATTAGGCTGGTTTATGGGGTTTAACGTCCCAAAGAGGCCCAAGCTATGAGAGACGCCGTAGGGGAGGGCTCCGGATAATTTCGACCACCTGGGGTTCTTTAGCGTGCACTGAAATCGCACAAGTATACACGGGACTTTCGCCTCCATCGAAATGCGACCGTCGCTGGCCCGGGTCGAACCCGTGATCTTTCGGGTCAGCAGCCGAGCACGATATACCTGGACCACCACGGGGGCGAAATACCGTATTTACTCGAACCTAAGCCGATGTTTTTTTTTTCGAAAAAAAAAAAAAACGATGTGCGAAAGTGTGTGTTAGTGGGAGGGGAGGGGGGGTCGGCTTAGATTCGAGTACAATGAATAGGTTTTATTTTATTTTCTGGCCTTGCGAATTTCGGGGGTCCGCTTAGAATCGGGGCCGGCCTAGATTCGAGTAAATACGGTATTAAGCAACCTTAGTGAAATTACTCAGAAGAGAAATGTGCGCGAATCAGGACGGAAGCATAGCATAGCAAATAACGAGCGCGAACTACGGGGACAGAAGCCAAGATACAGACAGACATGACAACGCTGCCGACTGAATGTTTATTCGGAAAGTTAGAACCTTTTAAAACCCGACATGTTTTAGGGCATCGATAAAAAAAAGCAGATGCAGGCTGCGAAAAAAAAAAAAAAAACGTCAAGAAACTTCTTTTGTTATAACGCCCGTGATGTCTGCCACGTGTTTCAGTCGCCTCTAAAAAAATCCACTTCATGATCAAGGAGCGCTGAGGTAGCTTGGCTGACACTCCACTTTCCATTTTTATTAATTTCGTGGGCTTCAAGGAACTCCCTTGTCGCTTGGTCTCTACGCGTGAAAAGAACACATGATTCTTCAAACTATGGCGTGTAATTATCTTGTGACTCGCGATCTCGTACGTGCACGGTAAGATGCGTGTGCGCAGTGCCTTTTGTATAATTCAAGTGCTCTTGAAGTCTGGTGTTGAGGCACCTGCCGGTTTGCCGCTTCAGTATACTCCGTGCCTTTCTCGTGTTCACTCGCACGGGATCGTATATCCTATCAAGTGCGACAGCCGCGCTGCGAGGCTTATTTCAAGTGATGCTAAGATTAGTCATAATTAACGGCGGTATAGCATTACGCATACGACACCTTGTAAGGGGCATTTGCGGTTTCGTTCCGTGATTAGAAGACACATACCTATAGTCCCTAAAGTATAAAGGTCGAGAACAAAAATTTGTACGTTTAATTGATTTTTTTTTAATTGTCGAAAGAAACATACCTTTACGGAGCACGAGTGAGACTGCTTCTGTGGCAAGTCCGGAAGCGTCCAGCTTTGTGGCAGATGACAAACACAAGATGGCGCCGTCTCCTATAGGTGTGTGCTTACCAAGTGCATCTATGTATACAGTGCTTTCTAAGTCACAGGCAAATGAAACGACCGTAATGCGTGAGTTAGATACCTTACTGCTCTGTGTAAAAAATTGACGTGCTGAGAAGCTGAACTGGTCTTCTTACTCTTCTCACCCTCTTTATGCATCGGTTTCGTCGACTTGTAGCTCCAGCATTTTCATTGCTACAGACATTCTTTGTCCAATTTTGCCTCCCTCGTCCACTGAAAGACTCTCCTCTCTCTATTGCTACATGTAGTCGAATCACCCACTCAGTAGTTGACATACCACTCACCGGCTTTTCATCTGCAGACTTTACTTACACATTCTCATTAAGAACTAATTCAGTAATATTCGACGTCACTTAATGCAGTAGGTGACGTCACTGCTCAGTTGGCGCGACGGATGTCTGCGAGCAGGGACGATAAAAGCTGTTATGCTGTGCCGTTGTATACCATTTCATGCGCCCTATATTCGGATACAACTTTAGAAGTCCGCGGCATTTCTTCCTCAAAGGCGGTTGTACACAAGCCTGCACCAACTGGCGCGCAATCCGGAGTGACGTCATGAGCCGAACTGCCGGTGACTACGCATTCGGAGAACACTGCCGAGTACACGAGCGGGACTATTTCATTAGTCGCGGAGACGATCGGCTGCCGCGCTTCGGCCGACTAAGCGGGGCCTCCCCGGACTTAAGTTGTATCCGACTATAGTTATTAATTTTTGCCTTCCTTCTGACAGGCGTCGGAAAGAAAAGTTGATAACATAAATTCCGCCCAATTTCGGCGATTGAGTCGATGAGAGAAAGAAAGGGAGGCCACATTCTTCTCCCGTCCCTCGACCGCAGGCTTCTTTTTTTGTCTCATTTTCGTTTTTCTAGTTTGCGGTCGCCGCTGTGCTTTCGCCCGCGGACGCATTATCCGCTCTCCATAAATAGGCGAATAAAAGGATAACGCCAAGAATACCGAGTGGAGCCGAAAAAAAAAATATAATAACGTCTGTCATTTGCGTATTCGAGCCATTCGTTTGTTTCTCCGCTTCCAAACCGATAGGATCTCGGCTTTCCCAATTAGGCCTAGTTCTGCGCGCGGCGGCAGTGGCGGTGCCGCCGGTTTTGCGGTGACGCGCAAAATAGCAAGCGAGAAACAAAGGGAGCCTCGAAATAGAGACAGCACCACCGGCGAGCCACCTCCTCGCGGCGGCCCAGAAAGGAAAGAAGAGAGCACCGGCTTTCATCTCTCTTTCTTTTTTTCTTTTCCACGAGATTACCTGTCTCTCGACCGGCACCCGCAGAAAATGCACGAGGCAGGAAGTAATTCGTCGCCGATATCGGCGCAACCTGCCGTGCCATCGACGACACGCGCGCCCCGCCGCCGCGCTTGCAGCGATGGCAGAGCGCTGTTGGTAAATCCACCGTGTTCCCCTCTCCGTCCGCTATTCTTTGCGGGCCTCTTTGTCCGAGCTTCGAAGAGAGCCTGCTGCCCGACTCTCGAACCGTTACTACAGTAACTCGAGGGGTGTGCCCCGCGCTGAAAGGAGATGCACGTCGCGAATGAAAGTGTACGCGCCAGCCATCTTGTTGCCAAAATTATTGCTAACGTGATGCTGGAGGTGCGGAGGAGCGATGGCGACATGTTTAGGACAGACAAGTTTCTTTCTTTCTTTCTTTCTTTCTTTCTTTCTTTCTTTCTTTCTTTCTTTCTTTCTTTCTTTCTTTCTTTCTTTCTTTCTTTCTTTCTTTCTTTCTTTCTTTCTTTCTTTCTTTCTTTTTAAGAGGGCGCCCGTAGTGACTGCGCTGCTGTTCTGGCTGCGTACCACCAACTGCGTAATTCTTGTTCTCAGTAAATCGAGAAAATATTGAGAAAATCACCCCAGTGACCACGCTATTCTACCTTTGCAGATGAACATGATTAAGAAACGGCAATTACCTGCATAAAAAGTTGCGCTTTCGAGATAGCTCATCAGTAGATTTGACTACTATTTAATTATCGACATTACAGTGTTGTAACTGCGAGATGGAAGTCGAAAAGCGGTGCAGTCTTGTCTACTTAACAGAAATCCAACGCATAGCGACATTTTCAAACTATCCACCCGCCCAAATCTGCTAGAAATTTATCGTGCTTCCGTTAAGGTCGTTCCGGACTGTAACGCCAATATATATTTCGTAGTGGTAAACTGAGGATTACCGGTGAGCCAGCGTCTTCTTTTTCTCCTCTGTTGGTGTATTGATCCTTGTCCTAAAGCTTTCTACCCCTAACGTGGTTTTTCGCTGCCTCGTGAATCGGCGCACCTTTGACCATGCGATGATTTCGTGTGACGACGTCATCACGTGACGCCATCTTGTGTGACGTTACGATTTTCGGTGATCTGTGACGTCATGGTGAAGTCACTTGATGACGCCATCGAGTCGTGATCTCTGATCACGTGACTTTTTGCACCGTTCGTGTGGACGCCGACGGTCACATTTCTCGTTTGATGAGGCATGTAAGGCATTTGCCTTAAAATGGAACTCTTTCAGCTGAACCAAAACCATCAATTTCGTAACAGTTTGCCGAAGCGTTTATACTAATTGCTGTTTATACAAATTTCTGCTAATTATATGGCTTCAACTTTAATTTATGACATACCTTAGCGTCCACTCCATCGCATGCAACCTTTAGCTTAACCCATTCCATCCCTTTTATGCATTTTAAAAAAATTGCGTCAAGGTTTTCGGACAACTCGCACTGACAGGGCGGTCTGGAAGATAGCAAAGGGTGCCACTCGCTACTGGTGCCACTAAATATAATGGCACCGACTGCGGCCATCGGAGTGGGTCTTGCACTCGCGCTTGAAGACAGAAAGGCCGTGGTGTTTCTTCGCTTCGCTTCGCAGCTCCGTACGAACTCAGGGTCTTCATCTGATACCTCGTCACTGCTTAGCGAACAGACACTTGTACTTTCTCTGTCCACGTCGTTCAGGAGCAAGTAAGCACACCTGGTAAATTGTTAACCTGGTGAGAGCGAAATGGGACCAGAAGTGAGAGCAAAAGTTTCCCGACCACTTCCTCGGCACCTAAAGACGCTGTACCATTGTCTTCGACTGAACGTGGCGTACGCGAATAGTTATTTGTACCGCGTAGGGCGTACCACTGGCCCCTACTGTGATAACTGTGGCAGCATAGAGAGTGAAGCGCATATTACTTGAATGCCCCGCGTACCGCGATGAGAGACAATGATATGAGCCACAAATGGACATGATTTGCAGCATATTAGGTCCGATGCCTAGCCCTTCAAAACAGCGACGGGTTTTACAGTCACTATTCAATTTACCTGTCAAAAATTGGCCTAGTCGGAAGGCTTTATTGATTGACTATTTCATATAGGAAAGCCTTACCTTACCTTACACCCTAGTTGTAAATATTTGTATCAGGTTCACGTGCACATATCACATTCGTTCATATTCTTTATTTTTATTATTATTTTAATCCATCTCTTCTGGAATCTTTTAATCCCATTACCCATCCCTATACAGAGTAGCATGCCAGCGGTATATGGACGCCGGCAGAAATCTCTGTTTTTCCAATAAAGAGTCTCTCCCTCGCTCGGGTATGATGATAATTCACTTGTGAAAAACCTCACTAAAATGAACGCTGTTTTCTTCGAGATTAAAAGCAGAAAAATTAGCTCGATATACCTCCGTTTAAGTTGGCAAACTTCGACTTTGCCACTAGTACCTTCAATCGAATGTCTCGGTGTTGGCTCCAAGGAGTGCGCGTCGTTTAATGCGCAGATATTGTTGAGGGTGTTGATGCGTGGTCCGTATGGCATACTCTTAACTATGCGGCTTGACTTACCTAAGACTGTTAACTTCCTCATTCATAATTGTCGCAGGCTCATTTCTGTTTCTATGGCCACCTCTCACGACCAGCCAGCCTGGTGATAACGCAGGCGGAGCAACTATTCGAGCCGCTGGCGGAGCGTTAAAAAGTATTAATTCGAATATAGTCGTCAAGTCACCCTGGCCCAGATTTGCATGACAATAGCTAGTTAAGTCAAATTTGCATTCAGAGATAGACTACAGAAGCGCGTGAAACTCGTATCTGTTAAATGCTGAACGTTCCACGCATAGGCGAACAAATTGCGGCGATCAGGGCCGGCAGGTATATATTGAAAGTGATATTTTCTATCGATTCTGCTCCTTTCTTATCATCAACCGTTCACGACCTGCAAAACTCAATGATAATGGGGGTGGATAGTAGCTGAAGCCACCGAGAAAGAAAGAAAGAGAATGACATTGGAATAAAATCGTATACCTGTCTCATTACCGCCAATGTTTTGTTTAGAATAACTCTATTTACAGTATGTGCAAAAAATTCTCTATATGTGCAGGACTATACACAAGGATAGTACATATGCATGCGCTATGAACAGTAGGTAAGGTCAGAATAACCAATACACAATGAAGAGAAATATGGCAGTCAACACAAAACAAGGAGATGAATAGCCTAGGTTAGTGTTTACCACCGCTCACAGCGAAGTACAAAATGCACTTGTTGGTTTGCCCATCCTTCAAACGACGTCTTACTGCTCATATGCGTGCTCAGGCGAAGGGGGGGGGGGGGTGAAGTGGGCGAAATTTCCACGTAGCGCCGTCGCCACCCTCTTGCCGAACCCCTCTCACTGAGGCCCTTACGATCAGTACGCAGTACAAGGGCGTGGTATTAGGTAGAGGGGAGGGGGAGCACCCCCTCCCCTCCCTTACGCACGCCTATGCTACTGCTGCTGTTGTTCTATCGTACTAACATTAACAAGCACTCATTTGCCTTCGACAAGCACTGCAATGTCTTTGCCAATCGAATAATGCCGCCATGTCCCGTTGCCATAACGGTATTACTTTTAACAGCGAAGCAGTTTAAGGCAGCCGTAACTTGTGAGGCCTATCCTATGTGGCCTATCTTATGTGGCCTATCCTGTGCGGCCTATCAGGTATGTGCCACATAAATTGGGTAAATCCCACTACTCACCACTGGTCCACTAAAAAGGAAGAAGGCAACGTTTAGTCCAACACTATAGGGAACGGGAAAGACAACGGCGTCTGCGAGAAGACCCCGAAGCGATGGAAGGCCTACGCCAACGACGACATGCCCGTAGATCTATGAGAGGTGCGAACGCTTGGTTTCAGCGCGAGTTTCTGTCTCTGGAGTTTGGACATCTGTGTCGTGTCTGTGTCTGTCTGTGGTTTAACTTCAACCTCTCTGCGCTGAGAATCGACGTAGAAACAACCTAGCATCACCTAGCTAAAGCGTAGCAACGACATAGAAGCAACCTAGAAACAACCCTCATCGCCTACCTAAGGCCTACAAACAACCCAGAAGCAACCAGATTAGTCTTGAGGATCGCCCAGTTTCTTTGTGTCAAGCCTTGCGTGGCTTACTGCAAGCTTCGTCATTCTTTTTTTCCTCAGCCACTGCTCACTAACTCTTACTACGCCATCGTTATTCTGTATTGTCTGCGCACGCCATTACGATTATGTGCCATTGCAAGTTGCTTTGCACGTTGCAGTATCGGCAGGGTCGCGCACCATGTTAAGCCGCTATAGGTTTTCTATTTCCTTCTAATTCGCGACCTCTGCACCTCTGCCCCATTCCATTGTTTTTTTGTGAAACAATTGGTTCGAACTGTTCAAACAAATAAATGAATATTCGGGATGCTATAGTTCGAACAGCTGTCAGATCCGATGCGTACATTTTTAACAGCAACAAACACTGTTCGAGCTGTACAGCACGCATACTTCGACAAAGGGAAGGTTTGCCTTACAGTGCATGGTGCTGAAAATATCTCGGCATAACAAGAAGAGCCGTAGCATCTTCAATCAATTCGACATGTCCTGAAATAAGTTCCACACCCGGCATGACAGGTTTGTCTTCTACGCGGTTTCTTTACTGAGCAGAAAGCTACAAACGTTGGAAGTTGAAACAGTTGAAGAACTTCTGTGCTGAAGCGGTCACTTGAATGTCGATTTGATCAAGCGTTAGCTTCTTTTCCGCTCATTATCGTTTTATTTCTAAGCTTGCAAATAGAAAACCAGATCACACAAGGTACATGGCAAGGGAGGTGGGTGGAAGATGCACTCGCAAATCTCGACGGCACGCACGATCTGTATTATCTGTCCGCTTGCGTGATACGAATATCCCGTGAGGACCTCATTCTGCGAACTCCACTAGCCTAATCAATTTATTATATTCTTGCTTTCTTACGTGGCGTGGAGCTGGTATCACATTACAGCAGCATAAGACGACGCTTCACTTTGTAGGCACGTGTGTGCGTTTTTTTTTTTCATTTCTTTATCAGTGAAGTTGTCAAAGGGCGCAGAAAAACGTCCCTGCTCCGCAAGAAACTATCATCCTCATGAACGGATTTGTGCCACAGAATTTGGTCAAATCCCACTACCCACCGCTCCGGCGTGGCCTGTAATATAACCCTGATGGGTGAGAGAAGGAGTACAGAGAGAGAGAGAGAGAAAGAAAGAAAGAAAGAGAGGGAGAAAGAAAGATGTAAAGAAAGAGAAAGCCAGACATTCTTGCCGAAAACAAATTCTTCGTGGGCGGGATTCGAAGCTGCGTACCCTCTATTCGAAGGCTAGCGCCCTAACCACACGACTATCCAGGCACGCTGGCAGAGCATAGCATAGCCTTGTATAGTATACTGTATATCAAGGGAACGGGAAAGGGAAGTGAGCGTGAGGAGGAGAGACGTGATTGTGAGGAGGAGGGAAAGGAGGAGGAGAGAGAGTAAAGAGTAGCATAGAAAGAATAAGAAAGAGAGAAGATCAGCGAAAGAGAGGGAAAGAAATAGAGACAGAGAAAATAAGATAGAAAGAGTAAGTAAGCATCGCGTCGTCTAGCGACCACATACCGCGCCACCTGGCCAAGCCGCGCATGCGCAAGCCACGCCCACCGACGGAGACATCACGCGCAACCTCCGCTCTACAACAGTGCATAGCCTGGCTACGCTGGATCGTGCCGAGACAGTCATGGGGCGCCCTAAGAAAGTGCGCACACCCGAACAGGAAGCCGCACATCTCGAAGCTAGACGTGTCGCTCGACGGGGTGTACGAGCGGCGACGGGCCCGTGCTTCGCTGTGCCAAGCTTTGCGCGACCCCCCGCATTTTTTTCTCCCTCTACACCCTCTTTCCGACGTTTATTAAATGCGAAGCATTTCTTAGCGAACATTTGGCACTTTGAGCGTATCTATCTATCTATCTATCTATCTATCTATCTATCTATCTATCTATCTATCTATCTATCTATCTATCTATCTATCTATCTATCTATCTATCTATCTATCTATCTAGCCGCCTACGTCTGGGTGCTCTTATGATCGCCTCCTTAACTTCGTGTAGACCAAAATCGACATGGAAGGGTAGGAGGATTTGACGAATATGACTGTAGGGTCATGACATGAATAACGTGAGAATCCTTTAGCGTACGTCGTCAAACCCTTTCCTCCAGACACGTGTGGCGACGGTATGGCGTGTGGCGACCACGGGCGACGGTATAAGCGGGTATGAGCCACAGGTGATTGACAGCTTATATCTTGCCAGGAACGGCGCGAACACACATTCGTAATTTAAATGCGACAGTCTAAAGAAAAACGGACATCGGCAGCGCTGACCCAATGAATGCAACGAATAAAAATCAGGATCCCAGCAGGAATCGAACCCAAGCATTCGGTGTGGCAGTCACGTATTCTACCACAGAGCCACCCCAGGTCTATAAACTGGTTAAAAAAAAAAAAAAACACTCTATGCAGGCTAATGTCGGTGCAGCGTCAATTGTGGTTGCAGTGCTGGCTACCTAATTTTATAACAAAGCAATAAACACTACAGATATACTCCTACGATACAGGCGTCACATCAGATTAACGTCTGTGGTTCCAGTGTTGGCTCCGCTTTTATAGCAGTCTAATAAACATTAAACATTTGTATTCCTATGATTGAGCAAGCTATATTGAAGCATTTCTCGACCCCGGAGGAATACATTAACGTAGGTTACGCATGATATTCACATGATTGCACCATAAAGTGCACTTCATTTCGATAATACTGGCGTATGTGCTATAATGTGAGCGCTGACGTTACGTCAGACCATAAGTTACCCTTTAAACGCCAGTGTTGTCGACGTGCCTGGTAAGCCCACGATGTGAACACGACTACTACACTTACAAAAACACCCCGATCCACCTCGTAACGCTTGACTCAAAGCAAAAAAAATGCAGCATAGAACTACTCGCTGACTGCTTCGCATGAAACCGATTCCCACATGGCGTGGGATCTGCCGAATTTTTTCTCCACTCCAGTTCAGGGTAGCAAACCGGTTGCTAATATCTGGTTAACCTCCCGGCCTTCCTCTTCATATATATCTCTCTCTTGTAGGCTTAGGCGAATGAATAGATAGATAGATAGATAGATAGATAGATAGATAGATAGATAGATAGATAGATAGATAGATAGATAGATAGATAGATAGATAGATAGATAGATAGATAGATAGATAGATAGATAGATAGATAGATAGATAGATAGATAGATAGATAGATAGATAGATAGATAGATAGATAGATAGATAGATTAAAACCTCGGTGATACGAATCTCGCGGGGTTACCAAAAATATTCGTATCATCCGAAATTCGTATCACCAGAAAACATGGAAAATTAGTATGCGACAAAAGAAAGTAGGCATACGTTTTGATTCAGTGTTTCTCAGGGCCGCAGCGACGTCATGAACAGCTCGGAATGATTGCCAGTAACGTTTTTAGACGTCAACGATCATACTTGTACTCATAAATATACGGTGCATGCACGCGTGTGTAATTAATGAACCAGATGTGTTGTGCCCCGCAACCGCTAGTAGCCCCTTCCTAATCTTACTACGCTTTTCTGCATGACACCAAAGTACTGCGGTGAAAGTGACTTACGAAGCATTTTGCACACGATAGATAGAGGCCAAGCTCCTTCGCCAAGACGGTTAGACCGTTCGCTTCGTCTCTTGGGGTCTTCGGCCACCTTTAATGGGACTTCATGACGGACCCGCAGCCCAAGTTTCAGTCTTGTTTCATAGAACGTCTGATTGCGGGGACATGGCTTGCATCGGCGTGGCAGGCACGTGTTAACACAGTACAAAGACGCTGCTGCATCGAGCACAGGAGCACGCGTCAACGTGTCGGAAGAAAAAAAAAAGCGCGACGTCAACGTCATTTGTAATCTAAACTCGATGGCGCCTAAAGGCCTCGAATATGCGCGCACTATCTCGGAGACAACGACGCACCGTTGATGGTCGCGCAGCGCGCATGCCCGCGCCCCCGCGCATGCCCGCGAGCCCGGTCGTGCAGCGCGCATGCCCGGTGGCGCATCGCGCATGCCCGTGACAGCGCGGGCAGCACCTGTTCGAACCTGTGCGCTAGCGTACGTTCGTATCAAACGTCGCGGGGTGCAAATCGGTTCGCAACAACCCTGCTCCAATATAGTGCAGGCTAATGGGCCTTGGCCGGGACCACATAAAAATTCGTATCACCTCGAAATTCGTACGAGCCGTGATCGTATCACCGAGGTTTTACTGTAGATAGATAGATAGATAGATAGATAGATAGATAGATAGATAGATAGATAGATAGATAGATAGATAGATAGATAGATAGATAGATAGATAGATAGATAGAATGATCTATTTTGCCGTGTTTTTTTTTAAGTCCCACTTTCATTCTCAAGATTTGCAACCCTCTTCATAACAGCAGTGGCGTTGCGCTGGGATCTCAGCGATATCTTAACCCTTCAGCTGGGTGTAATTCAGGTGCGCCTGAATTTCACCATGTAACTGTGTAAAAATATTTCATGTGCTACCTGGCAGTCATCTTTTTGTTAATTTTCTTTTTTCTTTTTTACATCCTAAGCGAAATAAGAAATGGTCGGAGTGAAATCTTTTGGCCCAGCATGCATCGGGCGTCCGGATGAAAGGACATAGCGGAAATTTTTTTCTCGCGCGCATTGTTGAGCACGTATCTTTTAATAGTTTCTGGAAAACAACTCCGCGGGGGGCGGCAAAACAACCGTTTGGCCTTCTGCGGCTGCCGCGAGCAACGACAGCGGCTCGTCTTGAGAGGCCACATGTTTTCGAGTCGCTCCCATTCTGTTCGCGCCAACACGTCCTCCGCGTCTTGCTCGCACCGCGTGACGTCCCCACTCGCAGCTTGCTTGCGTTGTGGGCGCACAATGCATCCAGCAACTGTCGCCACCTTCTACTTTAACAAAGTACAGATATAGATAAGTTGGGGTTGACGGGAATGTAGGTCTGAAATCAAGTTTTCCCATAAAGAAACATTGCCCGATCGAAAACTTGGGGCTGAATTCACAAAGCTTTACGTTCGGCCACCGTCTCTAATGATACGTCCAGTTTCGCAACAGGCGGACATTTTTTCACGAAGAACTCCCGTGTAAGAACGTTATTGTAAATACGGACCCTGAGCCGGTATAACCTAACGGTTCTGGGGCCGAATTCGCAAACCTTTTCTTTGTTGCGATCTCTTTGATACTGGCCTGCCGCTTTACGCGTTCTACAGAGGGTATTATAAAAGGACAACAGGCGCTGCACCAGTAGAGACAACAAGCACTAGACAAATGTGGCCCAAAAACCCCGAGCGAGACGGCGCGCGCTGTCCCAAACAACTCCTTCCTATTCAGATTCGCGTTGGCTGCGCCTGGTGACCCGGTGGTGAAATGTTCCGCATCAGGATTGACTAGAATGCGCTCGTGCGAACAATTCTAGTGGAAGACTTCGTGCATTCGGATTCATGTCCTCTTTCCTTTTCTACCTTCGACAGTGGTATATCCAAACGGAGAACGCATGCATACGCACGCATATATACCCGCACACAGACACATTCAAGCACGCACATACACAGACGTACGAACAAGCACATGCTCACACGTACACACACGCATATGGACGCAGGCACATGAATATAAACCGCCATACAGTTCCGTTTCGTTCAAAAATAACACCGTGCGCAGCTACTGGAGAAGTATACTTGAATAACAGTGTGATTTATTTCCCTTCGACAGTGGCGTAGGCAGAAATTTATTTCGGTGGGGGCACGTCCCTGATCTGAAGTGGGAGCCGGGCAGGCAAGTGTCATTTGGCAGGGGCGTAGGCACGTCTACGTCTCTTCCTTCTGTCCGTGTCCTCGTATGCGCTCAACTCATTCAAGTATCTCTTTAGAGAGCTTAGCTAAAGACATGTTAAATAACCTTGTATGTATTACCAAGTTGTTTTACCATATCTTCAGCATTGTCCGCAGTGGGAAGATTCCAAAGGCTGTTGTTGTTTAAAGCTCGGGCTCAGGCTGGAAAAGATTGAGCGAAGACCACAGGACAGATATGGCATCTGAAAATAAAATAATTGCCCTCCATTGTGAACAAACAGCGTGAAAGAAGGCGAAGCAATTCGCACAGAAGGATGCACACCAGAGCAGCTGTTGAACTTCGGCGTCATTCAATTAGTGTTATCTTTTTCTAGCGCTACTCCTTCATTTAGCGGGTCTTCTAGAGCTTCGGCTCAATTTTCCTGATAACGGTGTATCAATCAACCGTTCTGTACCGCGGTAGCTTAATTAAATTCTTCCATCGCCATGCCTTATCAAAGAACCACTTGATAACGAGCGCTGCAAATATTGCGCTCGCTTTCGAACTCAGGGCACAAAAACGAACCATTTCCGTACTCAATGAAGGGCAAAAAGTTCACAACAGACATGATTTTGCGGCGGTTATCTTCCTTGCGCACTCTTTTCGCCCTTCGTGATTGGCTGGCACTCCTCAGAGCGCCATCGTTATCTCTTAACAAGTCTGAGAATTAGGACATCCACAAAACAGTGGCGTCCCTAAAGAGTGCATGGACTATATAAGCAGAAGCGGCTTCATCGGGGAAGCGCTGTTTTTTTTTTAGTAAATCACAAAAGTTATCACGGAAGTCATCGTAAAAAAAAATGGCTGGAGAAAAAAAAAAAAACAACTCACGGGGTCCCATATGCATTCGCCTAAGAGGACTTGAAAGCGAAAACCATCCTCCTCTTCTTCTCGTTCGATGGTATTGATACCCCCCCCCCCTCCCCCCGAAAGCTTTCTGCACCCAACGTGGTTTTGCAGTGCCTCCGAGATCGGCCCACGTCTGACCAAGCGACGATGTGTGATGACGTCATCGTGAGGCGTCATGCTATGTGGCGGCATAATGACGGTACAAATTTTGGCAACATGTGAAGACATGATGAAGTCGAAATCTTTGATCACGTGACTTTTTTGCATCGTTCGTGTTGACACCGACGCCGCTGGTCAGTTTCTCGTTTGATGAAGCATCTAAGGCTTTCGCCTTAAACGTACACAATATTGTAGAACGCAGCTCTTAATCCCTTGCCCTCGCCTTAACCGAGCGAACGAGTGCAGCGAGAGATCTCCGGGTATCTGGAACCTCGAGCCTCGCGACGCTCTTCTTCTTTTGCCCAGCCGGCCTGGAATACTCTGCAACCTTCGCCGCCGAAACAGAACGTAAAGCGAAGCGCAAAAAGAAAACAATTATAAAATAAAAAATAAAAAGGAACCGAAATAAAATAATCAGAGTTTAAGATTCTGCGCGTACATGTGACAACGAAAAGAAGTAGAAACGAAAGAAAATAGTGAAATAACAAAAATTAAAATATGTATACGAGGTCTGTTCAACGAGTACCGAGCCTTCATTTTTTCCCACGTAAATCAGTGAAATGCGGGAGGTTTTCTTCGGTGGAGATACAGGGGGTACATTCATGAGCATGCGCGAATTTTCTTACGCCCGCAGACAGCGCCAGTGTCTTGCAGACGGCCCTTGAGTGAGGACGTCTAGTGAACGCTCGTCGCATTCTGGTAAGGTGTACAATGACAGAACGATATATTAGCAGCCATATCACACCAAATTTTGAAAAAAGCTTGGCGTTATGATTCAACAGCCTTTCGGCGACGACACCACGAGCACCTCTCGGATAAAGCGGTGGCACGGTCACCTTAATGATGGGCGACCATCAGTGGACAGGGAACCGCGCACAGGGAGACCCCCTCAACAAGCCGAAATGAGAGTGTCATTGAGCAAGTGCGCACTTTCGTCGTAACGTTCCGTTTCCTCACAGTCCGAGAACTTGCTAACGAGATAGGGGAATCATTGGATCAGTACGTTCATATTTTGGTGATGCTGCGCGGCGCGAGTGACCGAATCAGCGGAGCACGTGATGTCACCCTTTCCCTTACTCTCAACATAGACGAAGGGTACAGGACACTACTGTATAATGTACTGTTGTACGTGCACCTACACCCCAAACACCGCCTTCCTAGCTCTATTTGCAGCGAAGCTATAGACATTACACGGTCTGTTGTGACCCTTAATTAATCCTCATTAAGTATTACACGTGGTAAGTACGATCCTTCTTAGCCCTACACCTGAGTATTACGCGTATTACGTACCCCCTAAACGTCACTTCCTATGTTCACTTACAAAGACCTTTAGGCACTTTTCTGCGCCTTCAGGGTGTAAGTGGCTATTTTAATGAGGTTTCAGTTAACTATCCAAGGGGCTAACTTAAATTTTTCTTTAGTCAACTTAATCTTCATTAGCCTATCTATCCTATGCAACCACTTACAAAAACGATTACTTTTTTTGTAAGTTATTAAATGCAAAGCATTTCTTAGCGAACCTTTGGCACTTTGACCGTTTCTATCTATCTATCTATCTATCTATCTATCTATCTATCTATCTATCTATCTATCTATCTATCTATCTATCTATCTATCTATCTATCTATCTATCTATCTATCTATCTATCTATCTATCTATCTATCTATCTATCTATCTATCTATCTATCTATCTATCTATCAGCCTACGTCTGGGTGCTCTCATGATCGCCTCCTTAACTTGTTGTAGACCAAAAGTGGCATGAGAGGGTGATATGATTTGACGAATATGACTGTCAGGTCATGACATCAATAACATGAATATCTTGTCGCGTACGTCGTTGAACTCTTTTGTCCAGACACGTGTGGCACATACCCGTATACCACGGGCTGTGGTCTACGGGTATGCGCCACAGGTGATATATACCTAGGAACGGCGATAGCTAAACGGCTTGGGTACGATTCCCGCAGGGAATCGTACCCAAGCAGCCTGCGTGGCATTCAGGTATTCTACCACACAGCCACGCCAGGTCAAGAAGCTGCTTTGGAAAAAGACCCTATGCAAGCGTCATGTCGGCGAAAATTCAATTGTGGTTGTGGTGCTGGCTATCTAATTTTACATGAAAGCAATATACACTACATATGTACTCCTACGATACAGGCGTCAAATCAGATTAACGCATGTGGTTCCAGTGTTGGCTCCGCTTTTATAGCACTCTAATAAACATTACATTTGTATTTCTGTGATTCAGCAAGCTATATTGAAACATTGCACGAGCCCGGAAGAATACATTATCGAAAGTTACGTATGATATTCACATGATTGCACCTTAAAGTGCACCTAGTTTCGATAATAATGACGTATGTACTCTAACGTGAGGGCTGACGTTAAGTCGCAAAATAAGTTGCCTTTAAACGCCAGTGTTGTCGACATGCCTGGTAAGCCCAAGATGTGCACACAGCTGCTACACTTACAAAAACACGTCGATCCACCTCGTAACGCTTGGCTGAAAGCCATAAAATACAGCATAGAAGTACTTGCTGTCTGCTTCGCATGGAACCGATTCCCACAACGCGTGGGATCTGCCGAATTTTTTTATATATCAGACTTTCGTTACACCTTCCATGGCGCTAATTTTTGTTCACCAGAGGTCAACCTCTCCGCCATAGCCATTAAGTCGTTAAAAGTGTGCGCCATGAAAATAAAGAATGGTCTGTATCGGTTCGTATATAGATATATGTACTCTCGAGTTCCTTGCCTCAGCCTAATGACAAATGAAAACTCACGAAGAGCGTCGCTCACAAGTCGCATTAGGAAATATCGTAATCGTCGGTAATATTTTTATACATTTATTTCTGCTGCGCTCTGCTTTCGCTCTCTTTCATCTTCCCTTGTGCGAATCGCTCGCTCGGTTACTACATAGGCTCCATGGCGACGCAAAACCCACGACCGGGAGCTATGAAGCTGTGCTCTAAAAAACACTTTCCAGAGATTTCGATCACTGTGTTGGCTAGTTTTACGTATTGCGGAGGAAAACTGAGTACTCGGAACATATTGGAACGAAGCTGAACATAACAAGCCGAAACCAAAAAAATTCGGCAGATCCCCCGTACCGTGGGAGTCGATGTTATGCGAAGCATGCGGCGGGTAGGTGACTGTGGCGTAACTTTTTTTACTGAGCGACACGCTACAAAATGACGCTGAAGATTTGTATAAATTTTATACGCACACTTATATATGTTGAAGAGCCGCATATGTGTTATATAACCAGTTGTTTACGGTTGGCTAACGCTGCCAATGGCAACGTGAGTATTACCAACACCAGAAGCGGTAAGCTGATATGCAGTGCTTATACGTGTCCCGAGAACGCACGCACGTTTCACGAACACGTGTGCATGTGTGCAAGAAGTTCTTGACAGTTCTTGAACAAGGACATCATCAACGTGATCAGTGAGCACCAGCAGCTGGTCATGACTTGCTATAGGATTCGGTCGTGGTCGTGGTGACGAGGGGTCCATGTGTAGTGAAATATGTGGTATAGTAGAGCTGTTGGAATTCATGGATGCCTCGGTCATTTCGTCGAGAAATTGTCTGTCGACAGAGCCGGCGACATGCCGTAACCTGAAGCCACCGCTCGCGTTGGTGAGGTATAGGCCGTCGAGGCTGGTAGACCTGGATAGCGCTACGTAGACGGTTTTTGTCGTATTTGTAGACTACCTGGGCGTATGTGGCCTACGTAGCCTAGTCTACAAAGCGGCTGTCAATCAATCTGGCATCGTCCTCGGTAAGCATGAGGCCATCGCCCAGCCTCGTAAGAAATGAAGAGGACACTGCGTCGTTCTGGCGGACTAAGCGCCCTTTACGGTGTGGTGATGTGGATATCATATGTAACTTTCGTTAATGTATTCCTCCGGGGTCGAGCAATGCTTCAATATAGCTTGCTGAATCATAGGAATACAAACGTAATGTTTATTAGACTGCTATAAAAGCGGAGCCAACACTGGAACTACAGACGTTAATCTGATATGACGCCTGTATCGTAGGAGTAGACATCGTAGCAGTATCATGTAGTGTTCATTACTTTCTTGTAAAAGTAGATAGCCACCACCACAACCGCAATTGACGTTGCACCGCTATTACGCCTGCGTAGGCTGTTTTTCCAAACCAATTTATAGACCTGGCGTGGCTCAGTGGTAGAATACCTGATTGCCACGCAGAATGGTTGAGTTCGATTCCTGCTGGGATCCTAATTTTTCATTTTTTCCATTTGTTGAGTCAAAGCTGCCGATGTTGGTTTTCCTTAACGCTCTACCGTTTAGGTTAACAATGTCTGTTCTCGCCGTTCCTGGGTAGATATAAACTGTCAATCACCTGTGGCGCATACCCGCACACCGCGGCCCGCGGTAAACGGGTATGTGCCACACGTGTCTGGAGGAAAGGGTTTGACGACGTACGCGACAGGATTTCCACGTTATACATGTCATGACCAGACATTCATATTCGTCAAATTCTCTTACGCTCCCATGCCAATTTTGGTCTACACCAAGTTGAGGAGGCGATCGTGAGAGCACCCAGACGTAGGCGGCTAGATAGATAGATAGATAGATAGATAGATAGATAGATAGATACGTAGATAGAAACGCCCAAAGTGCCAGAGGTTCGCTAAGAAATGCTTCGCATTTAAAATTCGTCCGCCCTGTGCATACAAAAACTCCTAGTACGTATGTGCCACAGAAATTGGGCAAAACCAAGTAAATCGAGCAGAGAATTAGGCCAGGGAAAGCATATAGAGGGCGTTACTTGTTGTATTTAACTGTACTGTACTAATTGTGACGTAAACTGAAATATATTGAAGTGGACAAAAAAGTTACACCATCTCCCGCGTATCAGAGGGGGATGGGAGACGGGGAGAGGGGGAGTGGAGAGGAGGTGTGTGGAGAGGGTTTGCGCATGCGCAGTAAGGGTGGTCGCGCCGCACACCACCGGATTGAACTCCGCCTTAATATACATCGCGTCTAAAGAACACCCATTCCGTCGGCGGGATCGTTGGGAAATTGAGCAAGCGCCACTACTCACCACTGGTCCACTAAAAATTAAGGGAACACATGTGTGGCAAACACCAAGTAAGATTTCTGGACAGACGTAACCAATAATCGACACTTGAATGAACCGTCGGGATAACTCATCGGGACCGCACATTTCAGTTTCGCTGGTTAACCATCTGTTCAGAGTGCTTGCGGGGCGAGTTTCTTGCTTGCTTATTCAAACTTCGGCACTCAACAATTCGTCTTCTCAGCTTTGAACCTACAGAGCACGGTGGTGATTAGACATATTTCCAGTGACGTTTCAAATGCTCAGGCAAAATTAATATTCGGAATAGACAGACTGACCCTGGCTCCAATCTGAATTCGCGCTTCACCGTTCACAGTAGGTGCGTGGTAGATACAATTCAATTCTTTATTCACCATTAGTACAGAAGGAGGTCCCGGAGTTACAGAACTGTCAGGGGGACCTCCTATTAGTCATTTGTCAGTATCAATAAATTGCATGATGGCAGAAAGCAGTTAAAGAGTAAGAAAAAAAAAAGATGCGAGATAATAATAAGCAGGGCATATAGCAAAAATTAACAATGGAAAGAACCAACAAAAGGTAATTCTGTACAAGAAACGTAATTCACGAGAAAATAGTACAGAACTAAATATAGACGATAAAAATTGCAATCAACGTAACTTATATAAACATAAGGTATTGTCAAAGAACACGGTGTACAGGTCATATATAAATAATAAAACATCCGGACAACTAATTTTAGCGAAATCTTAAATTTATAGAAACAACAAACCAAAAATTGGAGAAAAAAGTGCAACACAATTTTATGATACATATTATGAATGAAACGCTTTACGCATATGGTCATAATGAATCGATAGCGAGCAATGTTGTTAGTAGGTGTGACTTCATGTGTTTTTTGAATAATATTGTTGTGCGGCATGCTTTAATATCTAGTGGCAAGATATTCCAGTATTGAATAGCAGTGAAAAGAGCTGTGAATTTCCCATAATTTGTGTTTATTCGGGGAAGTAAAATGTTGCTGTTAGATGAAAATCTAGTGTTATTACTATTAGTTAGAGCAGATGCTTGAAATGTATCGATAGCGATTTCATAGTTAAGTGTGCGATATATTAGTAAAACCAGTTTGAGCTGAACCATGTAGCATAATGGTAGTATGCTTAATGAAGTGTAATTTAGTACCGAATGAGACATGTAGCTAGAAAAATTTATGATCCACAAGGCCTGATTCTGTAAATGTTGTAGATGTGTTAAATGCGTGCTATATGTGTTTCCCCAGACGGAAATGCAGTATTGAAGGTGGCTATGTATAAATGCGTAATAAAGTGAAGTTCTGATATGCTGTGGGAAAAATGAGCGTGTTAAAATTAGTACTCTGATACCAAAGGCCATCTTTTTCGAGATCATTTCAGCATGCAGGTTAAATTTTAGATGACGATCGAGCTTGATTCCAAGAAAGATGACTTCATGTGTAGGTGAGAGAATATGATCATTAAGGATGAGTGAGGGTGCAGATGGGATGACACGTTTATTTGTATGAAAAAGCATGAATTGGGTTTTAGACGCATTGATACGAAGTTTGTTTTTATTGCACCAAGCTGATAAGTTGCTCAGATCACAGTTGAGTCGGGTTATTATGGTACTCATGCAATCGCTAGGAGTAAATATAGTGGTATCGTCAGCATATAAAATGGATGAGGTGCTAGTTAGGCAGTTGGGAAGATCGTTAATGTATATGAGAAACAAGATGGTACCTAGAAGCGAGCCTTGTGGGACACCCATTATGACTGGTTTAACATGTGACAATTGTGCGCGCTCTTGTTGTGCGAGACGGGGCTCGAAAGATGGCGCCAGGCCACGACCACTGTGCGAGCCGAGCCGGCCGGTGGCCGGAGCTGTAATGGGACACCGAAGTGGACCCCCTGTGGTGAGCGCGGGAGTGCGACTGTGGGCGGGCCCCGAGAGAAGGCAGAAGAGGGACGGCTGTGCAACTGGAGAGACGCCGTATTCTTGTCTCTCCAGCAGTTTTCTTTACTTTAGCTAAATAAACGTTGTTCTGTTAAAGTAACCGTTGTGTTTTGCCAGTCTTTCCCTCACGTCTCCCGAATCATCGTTTGCATCTAACACAATGAACCTTCGAAATTTACAATCTGCGTTCTGTTAGTTAGATAGCTACGTATGAGTGAAAGTGCTGAGCCGCGAATGCCCACAGCCTCTAGCTTATGAGATAGGATGTCATGAGAGATGGTGTCAAATGCCTTGCTAAAATCTACAAATACTGAGCCGACAATATGGCCGCTGTCAAGGGCATGCTTTATTTTGTCAGTGAATGATAAAATAGCTGTTTCAGTGGAGTAGTTTCTGCGAAACCCATGTTGTTCAGGTGATAAGAGATTAAATTTTTGGAAATAGTTTGTTAAGCGGTTAACAAGTAGTTTTTCTATGATCTTGCTAAAAAAGGGTAGAATACATATTGGCCGATAGTTAGATACTAATTCTTTGTCACCTTTTTTGAATACGGGAGTTATTTTACCGTGTTTAACCTCGTTGGGAAAAACACCTGTTTTAAACATGCAGTTAATTATACGTGCGAGCACTTCGACAATGTGAGGTGATATTAATTTGATTTTAGAGGGCTGTAAATCGTCAAGACCGGGTCCAGTAGTCCGTAAACTAGTTATTGCATTGGATACTTCGTTCGGTGATGTGGGATATAGGTAAAATGAATAAGGGGTCTGATTGTGTATTGACTGTGTTGATTGAGTATTGACTGTGTGACTGTGATTGAGTGTTGACTGTGAATGATCAGGTGTAGGACAGAAGAAAGCATTGAACTCATTTGCGATATGAGTGGCTTCTGTTACCACCCTTGTTCCTGTATTCAGTCTATTAGGATTGCGGCTATGTGAAGACAAATGAAGAAATGACCTGATTGTAACCCATGTTTTACGAGTGTCATTTTTGTGTTTAATTATTGCATTCTCAAAGTAGGTGCGCTTAGCTTCTTTCAAGAGTCTGCCGAGTGTATTAGAATAATCTACGTATCGCGACTTCAACGTTTCATTAAAAGGCTGACGCTTGATCTTTTTGTGTAGGTTTTCACGCTTATTAATGCTTTGTAAGAGCGATGTTGTTATCCATGGGTTTCTTGGAGCTGAAAACCAGCGTGAGACCCGTTTTATGCTCATACACTGTAAGTACGCCGTTCTAATTTTGTTGTTAAATTGCTGGAATGCTATGACTGGATCACTTGCCGAAAGAATCCATTTCCAATCTGTCTCTGCAATTTGTTTGATGAACTTGGAAGTGTTAAAGTGGGTTTTAAATGCGAAGCATTTCTTAGCGAACCTCTGGCACTTTGAGCGTTTCTATCTACGTATCTATCTATCTATCTATCTATCTATCTATCTATCTAGCCGCCTACGTCTGGGTGTTCTCGTGATCACCTCCTTAACTTGGTGTAGACCAAAATTAGCATGGGAGGGTAAGAGGACTTGACGAATATGACTATGTGGTCATGATATGAATAACATGAAAATCCTGTCGCGTGCGTCGTCAAACCCTTTCCTCCAGGCACGTGTGGCACATACCCGTTTACTACCGGCCGCGGTGTACGGGTATGCGCCACAGGTGATTGAGAGTTTATATCTACCCAGGAACGGCGAGAACAGACATTGGTAATTTAAATGCGAGAGCGTTAAGAAAAACCGA
Organism: Rhipicephalus sanguineus; assembly: GCF_013339695.2. Classification (NCBI taxonomy): domain Eukaryota; kingdom Metazoa; phylum Arthropoda; class Arachnida; order Ixodida; family Ixodidae; genus Rhipicephalus; species Rhipicephalus sanguineus. The sequence continues at coordinate 90,141,145 of NC_051176.1, read as the reverse complement.
CATCCGGCAGCGTTTACGAATGGAAAGAATAAAAATCAGGATCCAAGTAGGAATCGAACCCAAGTATTCTTTGTGGCAATCAGGTATTCTACCACAAAGCCACGCCAGGTCTACAAACTGGTTTGTAAAAACAGCCTATGCCGGCGTAATGTCGGTGCGACGTCAGTTGTGGTTGTGGTGCTGGGTATCTAATTTTACAAGAAAGCAATAAACACTACATATGTAGTCCTACAATAGAGGCGTCTTATCAGATTAACGTCCGTAATTCCAGTGTTGGCTCCGCTTTTATAGCAGTCTAACAAGCATTGCATTTGTATTCCTATGATTCAGCAAGCTATATTTAAACATTGCTCGACCCCGGAGGAATACATCAACGTTAGTTACGTATGATATTCCCATCATCGCAGCGTAGAGTGCACTTAGTCCGCCAGAACGATGCAATGTCCTGTTCATTTCTTACGAGGCTGGGCGATGGCATCATGCTGACCGAGGATGATGACATATTGATTGACATCCGCTTTGTAGACTAGACTACGTAGGTCACATAAGTCCAGTTAGTCTACGAATACGACAAGCGCCATCCACTGATGTTGGTCTACGTAGCCCTATCCAGGCCTACCAGTGTCAACGGCCTAAACCTCGCTAACGCGATGGGTGACTTCAGATTGCGACATGTCGCTGGCTCTATAGAGAGGCAATTTGTGGACGAAATGACCGAAGCATCCACGATTTCTAACAGCTCTACCATACCTCGTACTTCACTACACATGGACCCCTCGCCCCCGCGATCGCGACCGGATCCGATAACAAGTCATGACCAGCGTCTAGTGCTCACTGATGACTGTGATTATGACCTTGTTGAAGAACTGTTAAGAACCCCTTCCACACATGCACACGGGTTCGTGAAACATGCGTGCTTTCTCCACGATAACGGACAAGTATAAGCAATACATATCAGCTTACCGCTTCTGGTGTTGCTAATACCCACGTTGCCGTTGGCAGCGTTACCCATCTGTAAACAACTGGTTTAAAACACATATGCGGCTCTTCAACATATATGCGTGCGTATAAAATTTATACAAATCTCTGGCATCATTTCGTAACGTTTCGCTCAGTAAAAAAGTTACGCCACAGTCACCTTCCCACCGCATGCTTCGCATACCATCGACTCCGACGGTACGTGGGATCTGCCGAATTTTTTTTCCTGTGTTTCTATGCGTACGGTTGTTGGTTGAGTTTAACAACGCAAACACGGGGTAGTGGTCCGTAATAGGAACAGTGATTACACCAGCGAGTTGCTCAATTTGTAAATTTCATAATATGTGGACTATTAATGATTGAGAACCACAAGGGGGACATCTGGTGGGGACAGCTATTAGTGAATCCAGGCCATAGCCTTCATAGCATGTGGTGTAGATAGAGCAATGACTATCAGTACCGTTCTATTTACTGCGAAGAAGAGTGATTACAAAAACGTGCATTGTCTGATCAAAACTCCCTGATACATTTGATAAAGAACCTTTTTTTTTTCATTATGACAAGGGAGCCAGATAAGCTCCGAGTAATTTTCGCTCCTCCTGTCACCCTCTAGCAAATATAAGAGGCAATATTAGATTGCGCAAAATATATTTATAGCAACAAAATCAAATCGTATAAAGTAAAAAGAAAAGAGCATCTGATCTGCGCATTTTGCGCAACGATGGGAGGTGCTCTTTTGGGCATTTCAGTTTTGCTTTGGGGGTGCTCGGACGCTGTCACGAGGGTTCACCCCCGTCAAGCATTCAGGAGATCCTTCCAACGCCAGGCAGCCTGGGCCCTCTTGACTCAGCTTCCCCGAGGACAAGACCTCACAAGTCCGGCCCACTGCCATTGAGGATGACGAATACCTCGCCTTCGGCGTCGGGTACCGTGTACAGGGACACGCTGGACGAAGGCATCTGGTGGGTGAGCGGCCCTGTCTTCAAAAAAGCTGGACTTGTACCGATAGTGCGACACTTCTGCAAGTGGGCCGTCTCGGCCACCAGCAGTGGGGGCATCGCGGCGACAGCTCGGCCTTTACGTTCTGAAGGAGTAGTTTGCACGGCTGTCAGTCCAACGGTAGAACTGTTCTTCGCAGTGGATGGTGTACTGCATGATACCCGACCCTTTGTCAGCACAAGATGAGACCGATTCGCAATCATTCGTCGTAGGAAAGAATCTGCTGGGCGACAGCGAATATGGCAGGCCATCGCCAGTCGCTGAAGGAGCAAGATCCGACTATGAGCCTGTGGCCGCAGGTAGTTCCATTGCCGTGCCGGCTGTCGAAAACATCGCCCTGTTGTGACGAGGACGTGCTGAAGGTATTGGAGAACACATTTCGGGATCCATGTGGCCCGAAAGGATCTCCTCTGCCATCCGCGGCTCAGCTTCCGCGCCTTGAGGTATACAGCGAGGTCTCGAAGCCACTCATCACCAGGCACGAAGCGCGCAACGGCTTTCAGACCTGCGAACAGTAATACGTGTCAAAGATAAAAGCAGGTGCAGGGTTTGCATTCTTTCATTGCGCTATTCTCAGTTTTGTGAAGTGCTACAGTTCCTAAGTAATGCAGCGGCTTTGGAGCGTAATTTGGAGAATTTCTTAGCAACGAAACTATGGTCCAACTGTGATTCAGCACCTTGTTCATTCCGTTGAGCACAATATACCGAAGGATGGATAGATATACCGCACTAAACTTGGCTCCGTTGGCCAATGTCGGCCCATGCTCGACAACGGGTGCGGTGCCGATTTATCCTCTTTAAGAGCCTTGGGCAGTAGACGGGCCGACCTGAAATGCTGACTACGCAAGCGACAGCTTTGCCACCGACGCCAGTAAGTCGGGCGCGCATTTTACTGCTGGCCAGAGAAGCCGTCGGTACATCGGTACGACTTCCTTGGCCGACAACGCATGCTGCCTTTCCCGTCTCGCGGTCGGCGCGCGGTCAGCGGCTCGCCTATAAATTCTGGATATCCTGAGAGATGCAATACATAACGTAAGGATCTCTTACCCATTGCCAGCCGGCGAGGCTCTATCAAAGGAGACTTCGGCGCTTGCTGCGTAGTTGCCCTTCGAAGCCAGTACATGAACAGGGCGGCAGCGGAGAATGCGGAGCGATGAAGGTCGTGCAGCACCGAACAGCGTCGAAAATTCTGGTATCTCGAGCGTCACGAGGGCCGATGACGATGACGACGTTTCACGAGTATGACACGAACCCGCGTGCGTGCGGGTGCGCTAGTGCCCGAGACGAAAGCCGTCAACAGGAAATATCTAAACAGAGAGCGCAAAAAAGAATCCCCGAAATTTACGATACTCTTGAATACGAACTTCGAGCGCCGCTATTTGGGCGTTTCGAAATCGTGATATATTGAGGGCAAGAATTGAAGAGAGCATGCAGTCCACCGACTTCCAAAGGCGTATCAAAGATTTCGATGGGCATATTTCAAAAGGCGCACGCAAGCACATAGGACGCTTGGCATTTCTGCCGGTGAATGAACGCCCCAACGGAAGCCGTCTCCCGCGACCACCGAAATGCATCGGGTCTGTGTCATGTGCCACTAAATTTTCGCAAAGCCATAATTTTCTTGACTGATGTGTAGAATGCTCAACGTCGGTTTCGCATCTTACCCTGTGGAGGGCTTTCATTCCAACATCAGGAAATCTTTCAACGAAGCCTACATACAGAAACTGAGCTCTTTAAACATTACTTCTCTCCTGCTCTCTCCGTTCGCTCGGTTACGCAAGCGGATGACGTGAAACCCACAATCGGGAGCTTAAGAGCTGCGCTAAAAAACTGCGAATTACACGCCCTTCTATCTTACTTGGCCTCACCATCATTGTGTAATGGATTCTGCAAAGCTCATTGTCAATGTACACACAGCGTTGAAGACGAAAGCTCAAGCTGCCACTGCAGCAGAGCTGTAAAAGTGTCGCACAGTGCTATCAAAGTGTGAAACATGTTTTACAGGAAAGCTGTATATAGCTGGGAATTAGTCCGTTTAGTGTACGCAAAACAACTCCTAGCGCGCATGTTCTACAAAAATTGGGCAAACCCCACTACTCACCACTGGTCCACAAAACATGAAGAAGAGTACACACGGGCGCCAAACACCAACTAAAGATTCCTGTACAGACGTTTGATATTTAGTTTCAGGCTCGGAATTTTGTGTCACTCTGTGTCGTGCGCTTAACGGCTTCGCTGGTCATCCAGCTCCACAGAGTAGAATGGCTCCTCAGTTGTTGTTGTTTTTTTTCCGTATCGTGGTATTTTGTTCATTGCGTCTCCATGAAATGCGGAGCCGCGTGCTGTATCGAACTACCATGTTACCACGGTACACAGGCAGACCGAGTGAACTGTTAAATTCGAAACTGAAGAACTAATGCCCTCCCCGTTTTGCTGCTCCCAGCAAGTGCCAATATTTATGACAGTACGTCAGGGGTGGTAACTGTTATTCATCTCAAGAAACAGTTACCACGCGGTGTCCACATCACAAGGTATGCAGGCGATATCTGCATATGGAGCGCATCACCTTCTCGTTATTGTCACTGAGCACAGGTTAGAGAAAGCGCTGGCAAAAACACCTCCCTCTATTTGACACGCAGAGGTCTGCGCCTATGTCCAGAAAAGAGCGTCGTCATGGCTTTCTGTCGGAAGAGCATGAAAAAGTGCCCATTAATAGTCAGTGGACGCGCTCTTCCTTATGTGCGATGCCAAAGGTTTCTTGGCGTAATCATTGACAGAAGGCTCTCTTGGTCACCACAGGCGAACAAACTTTAAGTAAGGATTTCTGCAATCTTACGAGTACTCCACATCTTTACCGACGGCTCTTGCTCTGCCCATAGTTCGTCATGTGGTTTATACATATCTTCAACTGACTAATGTTTCTCTTACCGTCTTGAACGACTAACAACAAGCACGTCAGCCGAACTGTATGCGATAAAAGAAGCCATTATTTACATCCAGCGGCAAGCTCCTAGACGATGGGTCGTTTTAACGGATTCGAAAGCAGCCCTACAGAGCATGAGCAACATCAACGCCACTCGTCAACAACAACCGGTGACCCAAGACATTGGTTACATCCACCACATGGCCACTGTGTCTGGTCACACTGTCATGTTTCAGTGGACTCCCGGACACTGCGGCATATACGGAAATGAAAAAGCGGATCTAGCTGCACGTAGACGTATGTATTTAAGAAAAATTCGGCGAAAATACTTCACTAAATCAGATGCATCAGCAATGGCAAAGAAGAACGCCCACCGAGAGAGGGATCAATTATGGAATCTTTCACCTCAAGACCTCTTTCTCCGCTCCATATACCCTGACTTAAAACAAGACTTCCGCATCACCTTCCCCGTCACCTTGAGACACTCTATCATCGACTTCCCCTCAATGCAGCATTCACAAATAGTTACATGTGCCGCCTTGGTTTGACCACTGACCCGTACTGTGATAAATGTGGTGCTCTAGAATCAATAGAACATATTTTATTAGATTGCCAGGCATAGAGAGAAGAAAGAACTTGTCTCCAAAGTAGAATATGCTCAACTTCCCGAGCACCGCTAGATCTCGGGAAAATACTTGGACCTACGTCTTCTCCTTCTCAGCAACGTCAGATTTTAAAATTTCTGTTCAGATTCCTCGAGAACATTAACCGAATTAATAAACTGTAACTTAACTTACATCAGCATCATTACGTTGTGACATGTACATACCACGATGATATTATCTTTTTTTTTTCTTCTCCTTTTCTGCCCTCCTCCTTCTAGGGCCTTATAGTCCTCAATCCCCTCCCCTACACAGAGTAGCATGTAGGCACCTTTAGGTACGCCGGCAGAATTCTCTGTTTTTCATTAAAGAGCTTTCTCTCTCTCTCTCTCTCCATCCCTTGCAAGGTTATGAAATATTCTTGTAAGTTAATTGGTCCGTAATCCCAAGTATATTTCGTTTTGGATCGATACAGACTGAGCATTGGAGTATGATTTTCTTGCTTGAAGCTGCCTGTGGAACGCCCGAACATAAGCAGATAACCTTCCTCTATGTATATGTATTACCTCCTGACGCTCACATGCGTCGCTGCTGAGCCTGTCTGTTCTGTTCTGTTTTAACTGGCTTTCTGTGGAGAGGTTGATGTTTATATCAGCTCGGCTACTCAGCGGTAGGTGATAAATTATCTGCCTACTCCCTAGAGCACTGTTTAGTTTGGGAATCGAGCTTAGGTGCGTTTCCGCAGAGGAATAAAGCAATTATCCAAGTGCATGTGAAGTGCGTGGAACCATTGTGGTGATGACTCCGACAAATAGTCCTCATCTAGACGGCATAAGAACATGCTGTCCTTGCCTCTCAGACAGTGCTGACCCAACTTTTCCAGCTGGGTAAGTCTTTCCCTGGAAAAGTCCTTCTCAAAACACTCATGCACTTTTACACTGTGGAGAGGGAGAGGGGGAGAGAGAGAGAGAGAGAGAGAGATGAAATAAAAGGAAAGGAACAAGGTGAATCAGAATAAGTACCTGGTTTTCTGAGGATGAGGTGGGCGGAGGGACTAGAAAGAGGGAGCGAGATGCATAAATAAGGCACATGCACACATATTCACATCCCAGGACGACACTTGTTAGTTGCTGCCGTCATTCCTGTAGGTTCATGCGGAACTCGGAGAGGCCCGACATTAGCTCTCTAGCGGTTCAAACGGGGACTGGCGCTGTATCGACTTCCTTCTGAAAGGATATGGGTGGTCGCGGGTAATCTTTGCTCGAGGGATTCCAGTGCTGGTCCAGTATTTCCAGTGCACTTCGAGCAATTGCCGTTTTCAGGTCCGATAGGACAATTCGACCGAAATCCACGAGGGTGCTCGGAATCGGCGTAACATGACGGTCTGCTGTAGGAATCTCACGGCTGTAGGAATACGCGCTGCGGACACCACGTTCTGACGCTGTTCGTGAAGCTGTCGGCTCGGAAGCGCAGGTCATACCTTCTCAGAAAGAACTCTCTCGTCTGACTTTCCCTAGCTGTTGAGACTTTTTTGTGGCTTGTCTTATTGATATAGGACCAATGATGTAGGATGTGTCCTCCTTTTGAGTCGGTGCTTTTTTTTGACGACGCTCTATGACGGTGGCGTTGGCACCCCACAGTCTCAGCAGCCTCATTGCGGGACGAATTGTCCCTAGCCATTCCTAGAACCTACACCGCCCTTTTTATATGAGGGTAGGTTGTAGATGAGGCATCGTGGCAACCGTTCCATTTGCGGCACTTTAGAACAGTAGCGCTGCAAGTGTCTGAAGCGGGAGTCTTAGAGCACCGTGGGCGCTTTTTCTGCCCATATTCTTCTAGGGCATTTACCCCACTCCATCCCACATCCAGCAGAATAGCATGTAAGCGACTATACGTGAGGCCCGTAGCCAGGAATTTTTTTTCGGGGGTGGGGGGGCACTTGCTGAAAACCTTGACTTTTTGAGAAAAACACTTATTTTTATACTTTATTTATGGTAAAAACACCTGCTTCACCAAAATTTGTGAGGGGGCCCGGGCCCCTTTGCAGGAAAATGGATAGTACTTGCACGGCCGCTGGATTGCGCTTTTTATCCAGCGGCCGTGGTACTTGCCTGTTCAGCATTCGGAGGTTGCTTGAGGGCTTCTCGCACACGGAGGTGCACGGTGGCATGCGGTCAGCGTTCAGGCGTGGACTTCAATGTCGTCCCACTCGGTGGGGCTGACGTCGTCAGGTTGACAGTCTTTCGTTTGGCCTTTTTTCTCCAGACAGAGAGGCAACTATAAACCGGTGAGTCATCAGATCTCACAGAGTTTTCGATTTCGAACTCATGGCACAAAAATGAACCATTGCCGTGCCCAATGGAGGGCGAAAAGTTCACAGCAGATATGATTTTGCAGCGGTTATCTTCCTTGCGCACTCTTCTCGCCCTTCGTGATTGGCTGGCACTTCTCTGCGCCATCGTTATCTCTTAACAAGTCGGGGAATTAGGACATCAACAACAGTGGCGTCCCTAAAGAGTGCATGGACTATATAAGCACGAGCGCCTTCATCGGGGAAGCGTTGTCTTTTTAGTAAATCACAAAAGCTATCACGGAACTCATCGATAAAAAAATTCCTGGGGAAAAAATAGAGAAACGAAACACAACTAACGGGGTCCCTTATGCATTCGCCTAAGAGGACTTGATAGCGAAAACCATCCTCCTCTTCTTCTTCTCATTCGATGGTATTGATCCCCCTCCCCCCGAAAGCTTTCTGCACCCAACGTGGCTTTGCAGTGCCTCCGGTATCGGCCCACGTGTGACCAAGCGACGATGTGTGATGCCGTCATCGTGTGGCGTCGTGTTATGTGACGTCATAATAACGGTACAAATTTTGGCAACATGCGACGGCATGATCAAGTCGTAATCATTGATCACGTGACTTTTTGCATCGCTCGTGTTGACACCGACGCCGTTCTCGTTTCATGAGGCATCTAAGGCTTTCGGCTTAAACGTACGCAATATTGTAGAACGCAGCTCTTCATCCCATGTCCTCGCCTTAACCGAGCCGTTCGTGTAACCGTTCATGTTGACGCCGACGCCGACGGTCAGGTTCTCGTTTGATGAGGCATGTAAGGCTTTCGACGCAATCGTACACAATGTTGTAGAGCGCAGCTCTCAATTACTTGTCCTCGCCTTAACCTGGCGAACGAGTGCAGCGAGAGATCTCCGGGCTCGGGATCATCGAGCCACGCGACGCAATTCTCCTTTTGCCCAGCCAGGCTGGAATATTCTGGAACCTTCGCTCCCGAAACAGAATGTAAACCGAAGCAAAATTAATAAAAAAAAACATAAAAGAAAATAAAACATAAAAAAGAACCGAAATAGAATAAGCAAAATTTAAAATACTGCGCGTATATGCGATAACGAAAAAAAAAAAATTAAAGGAAATAATCAAAGAACAAAAATTAAAATATCTACGAGGTCTGTTAAAAAAGTACCGAGCCTTCATTTTTCCCACGTAAACCAATGAAGTGCGGGAGGTTTCCTTCGGTGGAGATGTGGAGGGTACATTCATCCGCATGCGCGAATTTTTTCACGCCCGCAGACAGCGCCGTTATCTTGCAGACGGCCCATGAGTAAGGACATCTAGTGAATGTTCGCCGGATTCTGGCAAGTTCTACAATGACGGAACAATGTATTAGCAGCGATATCGCACAAACTTTGACAAAAGCTTGGCGTTACTCAAGCTGAAACCATCGGCAAGATTCAACAGGCTTTCAGCGACGATACCACGAGCACCTCTCGGAGAAAGGGTTCGCACAGCCACCTTAATTATGACCGAACATCAGTGGACACCGAAGCGCGCCCAGGCAGACCCCATCAACAAGCCGAAATGGGAGTGTCATTGAGCAAATGCGCCTTTCGTCGTAACGTTACGTTTCCTCACAGTCCGCTAACTTCCTAACGAGAGAGCCGTATCACTGGATCAATACATTCATATTTTGGTGATGCTGTGCGGCGCAAGTGACCGAATCAGCGGCGCACGTGATGTCACCCTTTCCCTTACCCGCAATTGAAACGAAGGGTACAGGACACTACCGTAGTGTACTGTTGTACGTGCACCTATACACCAAACACCGCCTTCCTAGCTCTAATTGCAGCGAAGCTATCGGCATTACACGGTCTGTTGTGACCCTTAATTGATCCTCATTAAGTATTACACGTGGTAAGTACGCTCTTTCTTAGCCCTACACCTGGGTATTACGTACCCACTAACCCTCACTTCCTAAGTTCACTTACAACGGGCATAAATAGGCTCTTTTCTGTGCCTTCGGGGTGTAAGTGGCTATTTTAATGAGGTTTCAATTAACTATCCAAGGGGTTAACTTAATTTTTTCTTCAGTCAACTTAATCTTCATTAGCCTATCTATCCTATACAACGATTTACTGAAATCATTACTATCTTTTATAAGTTTTTTTTGTATATCACACTTTCGGTACACCTTCTATGACGCTAATTTAGGTTCACCAGAGGTCGACCTCCCCGCCATAGCCTTAAGTCGTTAAAAGCTGGTGCAATAAAAATAAAGAGTAGTCTGTAACTGTTCGTATACGTATCGCTCAAGTTCCTTGCCTCAGTCTAATGCCAAATGAAAACTCACGAAGAGCGTCGCTCACATGTCGCATTAGGAAATATCGTAATCGTCGGTAATATTTTTATACATTTATTTCTGCTGCGCTCTGCCTTCGCTTTATTTCATCCTCCCTTGTGCGAATCGTTCGCTCGGTTACTATATAGGCTCCATGGCGACGCAAAACCCACGACCGGGAGCTATGAAGCTGTGCTCTAAAAAACACTTTCCAGCGATTTCGATCACTGTGTTGGCTAGTTTTACGTATTGCGGAGGAAAACTGAGTACTCGGAACATATTGGAACGAAGCTGAACATAACAAGCCGAAACCAAAAAATTCGTCCGCCCTGTGCATACAAAAACTCCTAGTGCGTATGTGCCGCAGAAATTGGGCAAACCCAAGTGAATAGAGCAGAGAATTAGGCCAGGGAAAGCATATAGAGGGCGTTACTTGTTGTATTTAACTGTACTGTACTAATTGTGACGTAAACTGAAATATATTGAAGTGGACAAAAAAGTTACACCATCTCCCGCTGAAGGGGACCATGAGGCGATGCGAAGCAGCTTTTCGGCATGTCGAGCCCGCGTATCAGAGGTAGATGGGAGAGGGGGAGTGGAGAGGAGGTGTGCGGAGAGGGTTTGCGCATGCGCAGTAAGGGTGGTCGCGCCGCACACCACCGGATTGAACTCCGCCTTAATATACATCGCATCTAAAGAACACCGGTTCCGTCGGCGGGATCGTTGGGAAATTGAGCAAGCGCCACTACTCACCACTGGTCCACTAAAAATTAGGGAACACATGTGTGGCAAACACCAAGAAAGATTTCTGGACAGACGTAACCAATAATCGAGACTTGAATGAACCGTTGCGATAACTCATCGGGACCGCACGTTTCACTTTCGCTGGTTAACCATCTGTTCAGAGTGCTTGCGTGGTAGAGTTTTTTGCTTGTTTATTCAAACTTCGGCACTCAACAATTAGCCTTCTCAGCTTTGAACTTACAGGGCATGGTGGTGATTAGACATGGTTACAGTGACGTTTCAAATGCTCTGGGAAAATTTGTATTAGGAATAGACAGGGTGCCCGTGGTTCCAATCTGAATTCGCGCTTCACCGTTCAAAGGAGGTGCGTGGTAGATACCGTTCTATTTACGGCGAAGAAGAGTGATTCGAAAAACGTGCATTGTCTGATCAAAACTCCCTGATACATTTGATAAAGAACCTTTTTTTTTCATTATGACAAGGGAGCAAGATAAGCTCCGAGAAATTTTCGCTTGTCCTGTCACCCTCTAGCAAATATAAGAGGCAATATTAGATTGCGCAAAATATATTTATAGCAACAAAATCAAATCGTATAAAGTAAAAAGAAAAGAGCATTTGTTCTGCGCATTTTGCGCAACGATGGGAGGTGCTCTTTTGGGCATTTCAGTTTTGCTTTGGGGGTGCTCGGACGCTGTCACGAGGGTCCACCACCGTCAAGCATTCAGGAGATCACTCCAACGCCAGGCAACCTGGGCCCTCTTGAATCAGCTTCCCCGAGGACAAGACCTCACAAGTCCGGCCCACTGCCATTGAGGATGACGAATACCTCGCCTTCGGCGTCGGGTACCGTGTACAGGTACTTCCCCGTGGACACGCTGGACGAAGGCATCTGGTGGGTGAGCGGCCCTGTCTTCAAAAAAGCTGGCCTTGTACCGATAGTGCGACCCTTCTGCAAGTGGGCCGTCTCGGCCACCAGCAGTGGGGGCATCGCGGCGACAGCTCGGCCTTTACGTTCTGAAGGATCAGTTTGCACGGCTGTCAGTCCAACGGTAGAACTGTTCTTCGCAGTGGACGGTGTACTGCATGGTACCCGACCCTTTGTCAGCACAAGATGAGACCGATTCGCAATCCTTCGTCGTAGGAAAGAATCTGCTGGGCGACAGCGAATATGGCAGGCCATCGCCAGTCGCTGAAGGAGGAAGATCCGACTATGAGCCTGTGACCGCAGGTAGTTCCATTGCCATGCCGGCTGTCGAAAACATCGCCCTGTTGTGACGAGGACGTGCTGAAGGTATTGGAGAACACATTTCGGGATCCAGGTGGCCCGAAAGGATCTCCTCTGCCATCCACGGCTCAGCTTCCGCGCCTTGAGGTATACAGCGAGGTCTCGAAGCCACTCATCACCAGGCACGAAGCGCGCAACGGCTTTCAGACCTGCGAACAGTAATACGTGTCAGAGATAAATGCAGGTGCAGGGTTTGCATTCTTTCATTGCGCTATTCTCAGTTTTGTGAAGTGCTACAGTTCCTAAGTAATGCAGCGGCTTTGGAGCGTAATTTGGAGAATTTCTTAGCAACGAAACTATGGTCCAACTGTGATTCAGCACCTTGTTCATTCCGTTGAGCACAATATACCGAAGGATGGATAGATATACCGCACTAAACTTGGCTCCGTTGGCCAATGTCGGCCCATGCTCGACAACGGGTGCGGTGCCGATTTATCCTCTTTAAGAGCCTTGGGCAGTAGACGGGCCGACCTGAAATGCTGACTACGCAAGCGACAGCTTTGCCACCGACGCCAGTAAGTCGGGCGCGCATTTTACTGCTGGCCAGAGAAGCCGTCGGTACATCGGCACGACTTCCTTGGCCGACAACGAATGCTGCCTTTCCCGTCTCGCGGTCGGCGCGCGGTCAGCGGCTCGCCTATAAATTCTGGATATCCTGAGAGATGCAATACATAACGTAAGGATCTCTTACCCATTGCCAGCCGGCGAGGCTCTATCAAAGGAGACTTCGGCGCTTGCTGCGTAGTTGCCCTTCGAAGCCAGTACATGAACAGGGCGGCAGCGGAGAATGCGGAGCGATGAAGGTCGTGCAGCACCGAACAGCGTCGAAAATTCTGGTATCTCGAGCGTCACGAGGGCTGATGACGATGACGACGTTTCTCGAGTATGACACGAACCCGCGTGCATGCGGGTGCGCTAGTGCCCGAGACGAAAGCCGTCAACAGGAAATATCCAAACAGAGAGCGCAAAAAAAAAATCCCCGAAATTTACGATACTCTTGAATGCGAACTTCGAGCGCCGCTATTCGGGCGTTTCGAAATCGTGATATATTGAGGGCAAGAATTCAAGAGAGCATGCAGTCCACCGACTTCCAAAGGCGTATCAAAGCTTTCGATGGGCATATTTCAAAAGGCGCACGCAAGCACATAGGACGCTTGGCATTTCTGCCGGTGAATGAACGCCCCAACGGAAGCCGTCTCCCGCGACCACCGAAATGCATCGGGTCTGTGTCATGTGCCACTAAATTTTCGCAAAGCCGTAATTTTCTTGACTGATGTGTAGAATGCTCAACGTCGGTTTCGCATCTTACTCTGTGGAGGGCTTTCATTTCAACATCAGGAAATCTTTCAACGAAGCCTACATACAGAAAGTGAGCTCTTTAAACATTACTTCTCCCCTGCTCTCTCCGTTCGCTCGGTTACGCAAGAGGATGACGTGAAACCCACAATCGGGAGCTTAAGAGCTGCGCTAAAAAACTGCGAATTACACGCCCATCTATCTTGGCCTCACCATCATTGTGTAATGGATTCTGCAAAGCTCATTGTCAATGTACACACAGCGTTGAAGACGAAAGCTCAAGCTGCCACTGCAGCAGAGCTGTAAAAGTGTCGCACAGTGCTATCAAAGTGTGAAACATGTTTTACAGGAAAGCTGTATATAGCTGGGAATTAGTCCGTTTAGTGTACGCAAAACAACTCCTAGCGCGCATGTTCTACAAAAATTGGTCAAACCCCACTACTCACCACTGGTCCACAAAAAATGAAGAAGAGTACACACGGGCGCCAAACACCAACTAAGATTCCTGTACAGACGTTTGATATTTAGTTTCAGGCTGTGTGATAGGCTACGTTTCGGAATTTTGTGTCACTCTGTGTCGTGCGCTTAACGGCTTCGCTGCTCATCCAGCTCCACAGAGTAGAAGGGCTCCTCAGTTGTTGTTTTTTTCCGTATCGTGGTATTTTGTTCATTTCGTCTCCATGAAATGCGGAGCCGCGTGCTGCATCGAACTACCATGTTACCACGGTACACAGGCAGACCGAGTGAACTGTTAAATTCGAAACTGAAGAACTAATGCCCTCCCCGTTTTGCTGCTCCCAGCAAGTGCCAATATTTATGACAGTACGTCAGGGGTGGTAACTGTTATTCATCTCAAGAAACAGTTACCACATGGTGTCCACATCACAATGTATGCAGACGATATCTGCATATGGAGCGCATCACCTTCTCGTTATTGTCACTGAGCACAGGTTAGAGAAAGCGCTGGCAAAAACACCTCCCTCTATTTGACACACAGAGGTCTGCGCCTATCTCCAGAAAAGAGCGTCGTCATGGCCTTCTCTCGGAAGAACATGAAAAAGTACCCACTAATACTCAGTGGACGCGCTCTTCCTTATGTGCGATGCCAAAGATTTCTTGGCGTAATCATTGACAGAAGGCTGTCTTGGTCACCACAGGTCAACAAACTTTGTGCAAGGATTTCTGCAATCTCACGAGTGCTCTGCTACATGGCAGGAGCACGATGGGGTAGCGACTGCCACTCGATGATACTTCTACACAAAGCTTACGTCGACGGTATTTTGCGCTACAGCCTGCCGGTACTACAGCGAATATCGTTGACCAGCAACAAAAAAACTTGATGCCACACGTAACAACTCTCTACGAATATGCCTTGGCCTACCAAAAGGGTCATCGTGCGTCGAAACGGTAGCGGAAGCAAGATGCTTACCTCTTGACGTCCTCAGTAGGCAAGAAGTCTGTCTTGCGCATTCATGTCCGACACATCACCCAAGATGGAAAACACTTCCTTGGCCGCATTGCTAAAAGCTGCGCTAACTCAAGCTTGCTTTGAACAGGCAGTGCGAGAAATAGCTGCCCCCCTTCTTGCAATGATGCGTCAGCTCATCCCCTAGAATTTTCCACCTTGGACACTTGTCATCTATGCAAGTCTGTTCACACATCCCCGATATCAACACGAAAAAGAATATGCCACAAGCTGAGATTTTGCAAATCACCCTAGAATACATCGCCAAGAAACACTCTGGTTCGGCTCACATCTTTACCGACGGGTCTTGCTCTGCCCATAGTTCGTCATGTGGTTTATACATATCTTCAACTGACCAATGTTTCTCTTACCGTCTTGAACGACTAACAACAAGCACGTCAGCCGAACTGTATGCGATAAAGGAAGCCATTGAATTAGCAGGGACAGTTGGGCGAGTTGGTTGAAGTTCATCTTTAAAAGGCGCGAAAAAACCACAACGGACAGGTAGGAAGGAGACAGGACGAGCGCGTCGTCCTGTCTCCTTCCTACCTGTCCGTTGTGGTTTTTTCGCGCCTTTTAAAGATGAAGCCATTCTTTACATCCAGCGGCAAGCTCCTAGACGATGGGTCGTTTTAACGGATTCTAAAGCAGCCCTACAGAGCATGAGCAACATCAACGCCACTCGTCAACAACAACCGGTGACCTAAGGCATTGGTTACATCCACCACATGGCCACTGCGTCTGGTCACACTGTCATGTTTCAGTGGACTCCCGGACACTGCGGCATATACGGAAATGAAAAAGCGGATCTAGCTGCACGTAGACGTACATACTTCACTAAATCAGATGCATCAGCAATGGCAAAGAAGAACGCACACCGAGAGAGGGGTCAATTATGGAATCTTTCGCCTCAAGACCTCTTTCTCCGCTCCATATATCCTGACTTAAAACAAGACTTCCGCATCACCTTCCCCGTCACCTTGACACACTCTATCATCGACTTCGCCTCAACGCAGCATTCACCAATAGTTACATTTGCCGCCTTGGTTTGACCACTGACCCATACTGTGATAAATGTGGTGCTCTAGAATCAATAGAACATATTTTATTAGATTGCCAGGCATAGAGAGAAGAAAGAACTTGTCTCCAAAGTAGAATATGCTCAACTTCCCGAGCACCGCTAGATCTCGGGAAAATACTTGGGCCTACGTATTCTCCTTCTCAGCAACGTCAGATTTTAAAATTTCTGTTCAGATACCTCGAGGACATTAACCGAATTGATAAACTGTAACTTAACTTACATCAGCATCATTACGTTGTGATGTACATACCACGATGATATTATCTTTTTTTTCTTCTCCTTTTCTGCCCTCCTCCTCCTAGGGCCTTATGGTCCTCAATCCCCTCCCCTACACAGAGTAGCATGTAGGCACCTTTAGGTACGCCGGCAGAATTCTCTGTTTTTCATTAAAGAGCTTTCTCTCTCTCTCTCTCTCTCCATCCCTTGCAAGGTTATGAAATATTCTTGTAAGTTAATTGGTCCGTAATCCCAAGTATATTTCGTTTTGGATCGATACAGACTGAGCATTGGAGTATGATTTTCTTGCTTGAAGCTGCCTGTGGAACGCCCGAACATAAGCAGATAACCTTCCTCTATGTATATGTATTACCTCCTGACGCTCACATGCGTCGCTGCTGAGCCTGTCTGTTCTGTTCTGTTTTAACTGGCTTTTTGTGGAGAGGTTGATGTTTATATCAGCTCGGCTACTCAGCGGTAGGTGATAAATTATCTGCCTACTCCCTAGAGCACTGTTTAGTTTGGGAATCGAGCTTAGGTGCGTTTCCGCAGAGGAATAAAGCAATTATCCAAGTGCATGTGAAGTGCGTGGAACCATTGTGGTGATGACTCCGACAAATAGTCCTCATCTAGACGTCATAAGAACATGCTGTCCTTGCCTCTCAGACAGTGCTGACCCAACTTTTCCAGCTCGGTAAGTCTTTCCCTGGAAAAGTCCTTCTCAAAACACTCATGCACTTTTACACTGTGGAGAGGGAGAGGGGGGGAGAGAGAGAGAGAGAGAGAGATGAAATAAAAGGAAAGGAACAAGGTGAATCAGAATAAGTACCTGGTTTGCTGAGGATGAGGTGGGCGGAGGGACTAGAAAGAGGGAGCGAGATGCATAAATAAGGCACATGCACACATATTCACATCCCAGGACGACACTTGTTAGTTGCTGCCGTCGTTCCTGTAGGTTCATGCGGAACTCGGAGAGGCCCGTAGCTCTCTAGCGGTTCAAACGGGGACTGGCGCTGTATCGACTTCCTTCTGAAAGGATATGGGTAGTCGCGGGTAATCTTTGCTCGAGGGATTCCAGTGCTGGTCCAGTATTTCCAGTGCACTTCAAGCAATTGCCGTTTTCAGGTCCGATAGGACAATTCGACCAAAATCCACGAGGGTGCTCGGAATCGGCGTAACATGACGGTCTGCTGTAGGAATCTCACGGCTGTAGGAATACGCGCTGCGGACACCACCTTCTGACACTGTTCGTGAAGCTGTCGGCTCGGAAGCGCAGGTCATACCTTCTCAGAAAGAACTCTCTCGTCTGACTTTCCCTAGCTGTTGAGCCTTTTTTGTGGCTTGTCTTAATGATATAGGACCAATGATGTAGGATGTGTCCTCCTTTTGAGTCGGTGCTTTTTTTTTTGACGACGCTCTATGACGGTGGCGTTGGCACCCCACAGTCTCAGCAGCCTCATTGCGGGACGAATTGTCCCTAGCCATTCCTAGAACCTACACCGCCCTTTTTATATGAGGGTAGGTTGTAGATGAGGCATCGTGGCAACCGTTCCATTTGCGACACTTTAGAATAGTAGCGCTGCAAGTGTCTGAAGCGGGAGTCTTAGAGCACCGTGGGCGCGTTTTCTGCCCATATTCTTCTAGGGCATTTACCCCACTCCATCCCACATCCAGCAGAATAGCATGTAAGCGACTATACGTGAGGCCCGTAGCCAGGAATTTTTTTTCGGGGGTGGGGGGGGGGTGGGGGGCACTTGCTGAAAACCTTGACTTTTTGAGAAAAACACTTATTTTTATACTTTATTTATGGTAAGAACACCTGCTTCACCAAAATTTGTGAGGGGGCCCGGGCCCCCTTGCAGGAAAATGGATAGTACTTGCCTGTTCAGCATTCGAAGGTTGCTTGAGGGCTTCTCGCACACGGAGGTGCATGGTGGCATGCGGTCAGCGTTCAGGCGTGGACTTCAATGTCGTCCCACTCGGTGGGGCAATTACGGAACAATATATTAGCATCGATATCGCACGAAACTTTGACAAAAGCTTGACGTTACTCAACCTGAAACCATCGGCATGATTCAACAGCCTTTCAGCGACGACACCACGAGCACCTCTCGGATAAAGGGGTGGCACAGGCACCTTAATGATGGCCGAACATCAGTGGACAGGGAACCGCGCACAGGGAGGTCCCATCAACAAGCCGAAAGGAGAGTGTCATTGAGCAAGTGCGCACTTTCGTCGTAACGTTCCGTTTCCTCACAGTCCGAGAACTTCCTAACGAGGGAGCCGTATCATTGGATCAATACATTCATATTTTGGTGATGCTGTACGGCGCAAGTGACCGAATCAGCGGCGCACGTGATGTCACCCTTTCCCTTACCCGCAAATGAGACGAAGGGTACAGTACATTACTGTAGTGTACTGTTGTACGTGCACCTATACACCAAACACCGCCTTCCTAGCTCTAATTGCAGCGAAGCTATAATAATAATAATAATAATAATAATAATAATAATAATAATAATAATAATAATAATAATAATAATAATAATAATAATAATAATAATAATCTGGGGTTTAACGTCCCAAAACCATCATATGATTATGAGGGACGCCGTAGTGGAGGGCTCCGGAAATTTTGACCACCTGGGGTTCTTTAACGTGCACCTAAACCTGAGTACATGGGCCTCAAACATTTTCGCCTCCATCGAAAATGCAGCCGCCTGCAGCGAAGCTATAAGCATTGCATGGTCTGTTGTGACCCTTAATTAATCCTCATTAAGTATTACACGTGGTAAGTACGATCCTTCTCAGCCCTACACCAGGGTATTACGTATTCACTTGCAACGGACTTATAGGCACTTTTCTGTGCTTTCAGGGTGTAAGTGGCTATTTTAATTAGGTTTCAATTAACTATCCAAGGTGCTAACTTAAATTATATCTTCAGTCAACTTAACCTTCATTAACCTCTCTATCCTATACAACCATTTACTAAAACCATTGCTATCTTTTTATAAGATTTTTTTTATTTATCAGGCTATCGTTCCACCTTCCATGACGATAATTTGGGCTCACCTGAGGTCAACCTCTCCGCCATAGCCTTAAGTCGTTAAAAGCTGGTGCCATAAAAACAAAGCGGAATCGGTAACTGTTCGTATACATATCGGTATCATTCGAGTTCCTTGCCTCAGTCTAGTGCCAAATGAAAACTCCCGTAGAGCTTCGCTCACATGTCGCATTAGGAAATATCGTAATCGGTCGGCAATTTTCGTATACATATATTTCTGCTGCGCTCTGCTTTCGCTCTCTTCCGTCCTCCCTTGTGCGAATCGTTTGCTCGGTTACTAATAATATCTGGGGTTTAACATCCCAAACCACGTTATGACTATGAGGGACGCCGCATAGGGGAGGGCTTCGGAAATTTTGACCCCTCGGTTTCTTTAAAGGGGTCATGAACCACATTTCCAAGTAATGATCTAATGACCTCAGTATCGGAGTTTACTGCCTCCCGAATCGATTGCCGCAAAAATTTCTCGAATCCGTCAAGAATCAGCGGAGTTACGGGGGTTTGGCGCATGCTCCCAGCGCTTTCTCTCTTTTCTCGTGCCGACGAGCGCACTGGAAGCTAGACAGGGAGGGATGGCACGGGGGAAAGAAGTTACGTCAACGCGCGTCATGAAACGCGATCGCTCTCCCGCTGTGATTCGCTTGCGCGAGTGCGGCTACCATGTACTGAGGATTGCGGCGCCGGCAAGTGGCGGCACCCCGCGGCAAGAAGCGCATCTGATCCGAACGCCGCTCTCGGTTTACCGTCTATTGGCCAATAAGCATGCTATGTCTCTTCCGACGTAAACTGGCAGATCCGCGACGTCAACGTGCAGACGCCCCGCCCACCGACGAGAGTGAGAACCGGCCTCTGTTTGAAAAGAGGGTGCCTGGGGAAACGGCAACTTCGCGCTCCGCTTGTGGCCTTTACGCGGCGCGCACGACAGTAATATTTGGCAGAGCAGTTCATAGCCGTGTCAGCTTTCCGCGGGATGTGTTTTTTCAACAAGCCCAAGGGGCGCTTCATGACCCCTTTAACGTTCACCTAAATCTAAATACACGGACCTCAAACATTCTCGCCTACCGCGGCCGTGATTCGGTCCCGCGACCTTCGGGACAGCAGTCGAGCGCCATAACCAAGCGTGGCGGGGCTCGCCCGCTTACTGTATGGCACCAGGACGACGAAAAACACACGACCGGGAGCTATCAAGCTGCGCTCTAAAAAAAAAAAAAAAAAAAAAACACTTCCCGGCGGTTTCCATCACTTTGTTGGCTAGTTGTACGTATTGCGGAGGCAAACGTAGTACTCGGAACATATTGCAACGAAGCTCCATATAGCAAGCCGAAACCAAAATTCGTCCGCCCTGACAAAAACTGCGAGCGCGGATGTGCCGACGAAATTGGGCAAAACGAAATGAATCGAACAGAGAATTAGGCCAGAGAAAGCATAGACGACGTTAATTGTTGTATTTAATTGTACTGTGCTAATGTTTATGTAAACTGAAATTAATTGAACTGGACGAAAAATCACCCGTTCCGTCGGCGCGATCTTTGGGAAATTGGGCAATCCCCACTACTCACCACTGGTCCGCTAAAAATTAAGGGAACAGGCGTGTGGCAAACGCCAGGTAAGATTTCGGGACAGACGTAACCAATAATTGAGACTTGAATGAACCGTCGGGATAACTCATCGGAACCGCACGTTTCAGTTTCGCCGGTTAACCATCTGTTCGGAGTGCTTGCGGGGCGAGTTTTTTGCTTGTTTATTCAAAATTCAGCACCCAACAATTAGTCTTCTCAGCTTTGAATCTACTGAGCACGGCGGTGATTAGACATAGTTCCAGTGACGTTTCAAATGCTGTGGGAAAATTAGCATTCGGAATAGACAAGGTGACCCTGGCTCCAGTCTCAATCCGCGCAGCACCATTTCAAGTCTGTGCTTGGTGGATACCTTTCTATTTACTGCGTGGAACAGTGATTACAAAAACATGCATTGTCTGACAAAAACTCCCCGATACATTTGGTAAAGAATCCGTTTTTAGGGTTATGGCATGGGAGCCAGGTAAGCTCCGAGCAATTTTCCCTCCTACTGTCACCACCCTCTCTCTCTCTCTCGCTCTCTTTAGCAAACATAAGAGACAATATTAGATTCCGCAAAATATATTTATAGTAGCAAAATCAAATCCTATAAAGTAAAAAGAAAAGCGCATCCACTGAGCGCATTGCACTTTCGCTGGGTGCCTCCTTGACATCTTTCTTTCTCGGTGGCCCAGGAACGATGGGAGGTGCTCTTTTGGGCATTTCAGTTTTGCTTTGGGGGTGCTCGGACGCTGTCACGAGGGTCCACCCCCGTCAAGCATTCAGGAGATCCCTCCAACGCCAGGCAGCCTGGGCCCTCTTTACTCCCCGAGGACCACACCTCTCAAGTCCGGCCTACCGCCATTGAGGATGACGACTACCTCGCCTTCGGCGTCAGGTACCGTGTACGGGTACTTCCCCGTGGACACGCTGGACGAAGGCATCTGGTGGGTGAGCGGCCCTGCCTTCAAAAAAGCTGGACTCGTAGCGACAGTGCGACGCTCCTGCAAGTCGGCGGTCTCGGGCACCAGAGGTGGGGGCATCGCGGCGACAGCTCGGCCTTTACGTTCTGAAGGATCAGTTTGCACGGTTGTCAGTCCAACGGTAGAACTGTTCTTCGCAGTCGATGGTGTATTGCATGGTACCCGAGCCTTTGTCAGCGCAAGATGAGACCGATTTGCAAACCTTCGTCGTAACAAAGAATTTGTTGGGCGAAAGCGGATATACCAGGCCGTCGCCAGTCGTTGGAAGAGCAAGATCCGACTGTGAGCCTCTGGCTGCAGGTAGTACCATTGCAGTGGCGGCTGTCGAAAACATCGCCCTGTTGTGATGATGACGTGCTGCAGGTATTGGAGGACACATTTCGGGATCCAGGCGGCCCGAAGGGATCTCCTCTGCCATCCACGGCTGAGCTTCGGCGCCTTTAGGTATACAGCGAGGTCTCGAAGCCACGCTTCACCAGGCACGAGGCGCGCAACGGCTGTCGGACCTGCAAACAGTAATACATGTCAGAGATGTAAGCAGGTGCAGGGTAATGCAGTGGCTTGGGAGCGTAATCTTGAGAATCTCTTAGCATATTACAAAACTACGGATTCAGCACCTTGTTCATTCCGTTCAGCACAATATACCGAAGGATGGACGAGCACATATACCGCAAAAAACTTGGCTCACCAGCTTTCGTTGGCCAATGTCCGCCCTTGCTCGGCAACGGGTGCGGTGCCGATTTATCGTCTAAGAGCCTTCGGCAGTAGACTGGCCTACCTGAGATGCTGACTACGCTAGCGATAGCCTTGCCGCCGACGCCAGAAAGTCGGATGCGCGCGCACTTTACTGCTGGCCAGGGAAGCCTTCAGTACATCGGCAGGAATTCGTTGGCCGACAACGGATGCTGCCTTCCCCGTCTCGCGGTCGGAGCGCGGTCAGCGACACGCCTATAGGTTCTGGATATCCTGAGAGATTCAATAAATAAAATAAGGATCTCTTACCCATTGCCAGCCGGCGAGGCTCTATCAAAGGGGACTTCGGCGCTTGCTGCGTAGTTGCCCTTCGAAGCCAGTACATGAACAGGGCAGCAGCGGAGAATGCGGAGCGATGAAGGTCGTGCAGCACCGAACAGCGTCGAAAATTCTGGTATCTCGAGCGTCACGAGGGCCGATGACGATGACGACGTTTCTCGAGTATGACACGAACCCGCGTGCGTGCGGGTGCGCTAGTGCCCGAGACGAAAGCCGTCAGCAGGAAATATCTAAACAGAGAGCACGAAAACTCCGCGAAATTTACGGTATTCATGAATACGAAATTCGAGTGCTGCTTTTTGGGTGTTTCGAAATCGCGATATAATGAGGGGAAGAATTGAAGAGAGCAAGCGCAGTCCACCTACTTACAAAGGTGTATCAAAGATTTCGATGGGCATATTTCAAAAGCCGAACACAAGTAGACAGGATGCTTGGCATTTCGGCCGGTGAATGAACGCCCCAACGAAAGCCGTCTCCCGCGACCACGTGTCTGTGTATTGTGCCACTAAATTTTCGCAAAGTCGGAATTTTCCTGATGTGCAGAATGCTCAAGGTCAGTCTCGCATCTTACCCTGTTGGGAGGAGGGGGGGGTTCATTCCGCCATCACGAAATCTTACAACGAAGCCTTCATACAGAAAGTGAGCTCTTCATACTTTAATTCTCCTCCGCTCTCTCCGTTCGCTCGGTTACGCGACCAGGCGATGCGAAGCCAGTGTTGTACGGAACGTCGTTCCAAGGAACGACGTTCTAGGAACTAGTTCCTTTTTTTGGAGGAACGGAGGAACGCCACCGTTCCATTGAGGATCGATGGAACCGTAACGGTAACTCGTTACGTTTACGTAGGAACGGTATAGGGAACGGCATTCCTTCCGTAAAAGTTCCTCGGCATTGAACAGGCGCTCGCCCACAGCTCATCATGCAGAACAGGGTGGATGGGCGACCGCGTGAGGCGCAATTGAATCTACTGTTCGCCTGTCACTTGACTATATGTTGCATCCTGGTTTTCACTTTAAGGCGCCCGCCGGGGGCGCAGGGAAGCGCGCGATGTCAAGACCGACCAAGCGCGGGAGGAACAGCTGATTTTTATTTTTGTCTGAGCCAGTGTAACAGCAATCACGGGCCGTGCTTGAGTGTAGACACACCTTGGAGAACTTTTACTTGACATTCGAGAATCATCGAACTCCATTGTAAGGCTGCCGCCGGGAAAGGGCACGCAATTTTTTAGTCGGCGACCTTTTTGTTCTGCCAACTCAAAAGTCGCTTTTGTGTGTGTGTGTGGGGGGGGAGGGGGGGGGGGCTGCGTTTTTGGGCGGTTCTTCTGCGTGTCCCCATGGCCTTGTCGGCATAGGTAAAAGTGGGGGAGCCGACTTACTGTATTCGAGGCGCCTACGCGTGGTTCCGCGGAGTTTTCGAACGGCGCGAATCATCGTCGCGAATCTGGTGCTTGACGCGCATGGGACAGAGGAGCCAATCACAACACCAGAGGCCGTAGAAGATGAGTGAAGTACCGATCTGCAAGTTTTATTATAGTCCAGTTCGACAGCCGCCGCACCGGTAATATGTCTGTCGCGAAACGCGTACATTGAACCAGCGCTACATTCTTGTTGCGCCCGCTGAGCCTGCCCTCGCCCCTACGCCCACTGTTGACTTGTCCTTATTTGTGTACAACACGGCAGTACCCTCAAGCACTTGATGGAGCAGCTCTTCAACATTGCCAACAAAGTGTTGACGAGGAAACAGGTTCCTCAGTCGGATACCAACATCGAGATGCGACTCTTGCTGAGTGCGAACAAGGGACTTTTTACTATAAGCTGCAAATATGTATCCTGGACATTATTTTCTACTCACATTGCAATATTGAATCAGCACTCGTTAAGTGCCTATGTGTTGTTCTTCTCGATGTGGTTTCCTGTGCAAGAAACTTATTTATATTGGTGCACGGGGGGGGGGGGGGGGGGGGGGGAGAGAGAGAGAGGGAGATTTCCGTTTGAATATCTCAAGCGCAATATTATGACGGCACATTTGAAGACTGACTTGGATAGTACCCCATGTGTTGAACTTGTAAATTGTAATAGACGAGCACGAAAGTTGCAGTTAGACATGTCTGTAGTATGGCCAGTGGTCTCAAAGATTTTTTCTAGAAGCGTTTCTTTATCTTCATTTTATCTATATATAACCTACTGCCGGCAATGTAAAATTCGTAAAATATATGTAGCTCGATGTTAGCTTTAAATTGCTTCTTTTATATCGCCACGGGGTTATCCGGCACTACATTTTGATTAAAAATTCAAATGTAACGTAAAAGTAACGACACATTCCAATTTTCGAAAAGTAACTGGAACGCGTTCCTTTCGCATTGAAGGAACTTGTTACGGGAACTCGTTCCAAGATTCGGAAGGAACAAGGAAGGCGCCTTCGTTCCTGTTTTAGAGGAACGTGTACAACACTGCGTGAAGACCACAATCGGCTGCTTAAGAGCTGCGCTAAAAAAACTGCGAATAACACCCCTTTCTTTCTTGCTTGGCCTCATCATCATTGTGTAATGGATTCTGAAAGCTCATTATCAATGTGCCCACAGTGCTGAAGACGACAGATCAAGCGGCCACTTCAGCGGAGCTGTAAAAGCGTCGCACAACGCTATCAAAGTGTGAAACATGTTTTACAGCAAAGCTTCATATGGCTGGGGGATTAGTCCGTTTGGTGTACCCAAAAGAACTCTTAGCGCGCATGTTCCACGAAAACTGAGCAAGCCCCGCTACTCACCACTGGTCCACAAAAAAATGAAGAAGGGAACACACGGGCGGCAAACAACACTTGAGATTCTTGAACCATGCATCCATCCATCCATCCATCCATCCATCCATCAAGCGGCACCAAGCGGATGGATGGCTCTGACTGGAACGTCTTGCGTGTGTGTGCATGCGTGTGTGTTTTTTTCGTTTTCATTTTATCTCTCTCTCTGTCCTCTTTCTTACCCCTATATCCCCACCCCTATGCAGGGTAGCAAACCGGTCACTCCCAGCCAGGTTAACCTCCCTGCGTTTCCTTTTCATCTATTTCTCTGTCTCTCTCTGGACAGATGCTTCATATTTAGTTTCAGGGTGTGTGATCGGCTGTGTTTCGTAATTTTGTGTCACCTTTGTGTCGTGCGCTTAACGGCTTCGCTGGTCATCCACCTCCGCAGAGTGGAATGGCTCCTCAATTTTTTTTCCGCATCGTGGTATTTCCTTCATTGCGTCTCCATGAAATGCGGAGCCTCGTCCAACATCGAAGTACCATACCACCACGGTAGGCAGACCGAGTGAACTGTTGAATGCGAAACTGTAGTAGTTTCCGATACATACTGAGCATTGGCGCATTATTTTCTTGCTTGAAATTGCCTGTAGAACGCCCGACCATAAGCGGATGACTTTCCTCTCTATATATGTGTATTACCTCCTGACGCTCGCATGCGTCTCTGCTGAGAACGTCTGTTCTGTTCTGTTTTAACTGGCTTGCTGTGGAAAGGTTGAGGTTTGTATCACGTCGGCTACTCAGCGGTAGATGATAAATTATCTGGCTACTCGCTAGAGCGCTGTGTAATTTGGGCATCGAGCTTAGGTGCCTTTCCGCAGAGGAGTAAAGCAATGATCCAAGTGCATGTGAACTGCGTGAAACCATTGTGGTGATGACTGGCATAAATGGTCCTCAGCTGGACGTCGTAAGAGTATGCTGTCCTTGCCTCTCAGACACTACTGACCCAACTTTTCCAGCGGTTAAGCCCTTCGCAGGGAAAGTCCTTCTCAAGAGACTGATACACTCTTACACTTTGGGGTGAGAGAGGAGAGGGAGAGAGATGAAAGAAAAGGAAAATAGGGAGGTGAATCGAATAATAAACCGGTTTCCTGAAGGCGAAGTGAGGTGAGGGACTAGAAAGATAACACAGATGGAGCGACATGCATAAATAATGCATGCACATGCACACATTCACAACCCAGGACGACACTTCTTAGAGCTGCAGTCGTTCCGGTAGGTTCATGCGGAACTCGGAGAGGCCCGACATTAGCTCTCTAGCGCTTCAAAGGGTGACTGGCGCTGTCTCGACTTCCTTCTGTAAGGATATAGGTGGTCGCTGATCATCTCTCCTCGAGGTATTTTAGTACTGGCCCTGTACTTTCAGTACACTTCGAGCGAGTGCTGTTCTCAGGTTCGATAGGATAATTCGAATGGAATCCACAAGGGTGCTCGGAATCGGCGTAACGTGATGGTCTGCTGCAGGAGTCTTACTGGCTGTTGGAATAGGCGCCACGTTCTGACGCTCTTCGTGACGCTGTCGGCTCGGAAGCGCAGGTCATTCCTTCTCAGAAAGAACTCTCTCGTCTGACTTTCACGAGCTGTTGAGCCCTTTTGTGGCTTGTCTGAATGATATAGGACCCATGATGTAGGATGCGTCCTCCTTTTGAGTCGGTGCCTTTGTTGGCGAAGCTCTATGACGGTGGCGTCGGCACCACACAGTCTCACAAGCCTCATTGTGGGACGAATTGTCCCTAGCCATTCCTAGAACCTACACCGCACTTTTTATATGAGGGTAGGTTTTAGATGAGGCATCGTGGCAACCATTCCATTTGCGACACTTTAGAACAGTAGCGCTGACAGTGTCTGAAGCGGGAGCCTTAGAGCACCGTGGGTGCTTTTTCTGCCTATATTCTCTTAGGGCATTTTCCCTCCTCCTTCCCATCCCCAGCAGAATAGCATGTAAGCGAATATATATACGCTGGCTAAACATTCTGCTTCACAATAAAGAACTTCCTCTCTCTCTCTTTCTCTCGGGGGCACACTGCAGATTTAGGACAGACACCCTTTAGATGCCCGAGCTTAAAACGCTGGTTGCATTGAAGCAGCTTCGTTGACACTGGATGGAATTTGAATCCCCATTGAAAATCAGCTTCACGCAGCGAGTGTTACCAAGGTGGCGCACATGCGCGATGACAGACCCTTCGTTTGCTGGTTTTATAAAGGTAGGCAAGACCGTGTCAGAAATGGCTACATCAGTATCTTAATTTACGCACGCTGTCGAGGCATTGCCTATCGGAAGCAAGGAGTGGACTTTGAAGCCACCTAGCACAATGATCGGTTGCAGTCTATCCGGCGTACTTGCGTGAGCAACGTCAATTTTGTAGCCATTTTTCTGCGTATTTATACGAATGTCCATAATCTCGTTCGGCCCGCACTTTCCAGGAAAATGGATAGTACTTGCCTGTTCAGCATTCGGAGGTTGCTTGATGGCTTCTCGCGCACGGAGATGCATGGTGGCATGCGGTCAGCGTTCAGGCATGGACTTCAATGTCTTCGCACTCAATGGGGCTGACGTCGTCACGTTGACAGTCTTTCGTTTGGCCTTTTTTCTCCAGACAGAGAGGCAACTATAAACCGATGAGCCATCGGATCTCAAAGAGTTTTCTGTTTCGAACTCATGGCACAAAAAAGAATCATTGCCGTGCCCCATGGAGGGCGAAAAGTTCACAACAGACATGATTTTGCAGCGGTTATCTTCTTTGTGCACTCTTTTCGCTCTTCGTGATTGGCTGGCACCCCTCAGCACCGTCGTTATCTCCTAAAAGGTCTGGGAACGAGGACATCAACAACAATGGCGTTTCTAAAGTGTCCATGGGCTATAGAACCAGGCGCGGCTTCACCGGTGAAGCGCTGTATTTTTTTTTAGTAAATCACAAAAGTTATCACAGAAGTCATTGTTAAAAAAATGCCTGGAAGAAAAAAAACTACCGGGGTCTCTTATGCATTCGCCTAAGACGACTTGAAGGCGAAAGCCATCCTCCTCTTCTTCTTTTCATTCGATGGTATTGATCACCCCCCCCCCCCCCCAACGAAAGCTTTCTGCACCCAACGTGGCTTTACAGTGCCTGCGGGATCGGCCCACGTGTGATCAAGCGACAATGTGTGATGACGTCATCGTGTGGCGTCATAATGACGGTACAAATTTTGGCAACATGTGAAGGCATGATCAAGTCGTAATATTTGATCACGTGACTTTTTGCATCGTTCGTGTTCACGCCCACGTTCACTTTCTCCTTTGATGAGGCATCTAAGGCTGTCGCCTTAAACGTACCCAATGCTGTAGAGCATTGGGTACGTTTAAGGCATCTCTTGGCCTCGCCTTAACCGAGCGAACGAGTGCAGCGAGAGATCTCCGGGCTCGGAAACCTCGAGCCACGCGACGCTCTTCTCCTTTTGCCAAGCCGGCCTGGAATACTCTGCAACCTTCTCCGCCGAAACAGAATGTAAACCGAAGCAAAAATAATTTTAAAAAGAATATAAAAATATAAAAAATGAAAAAGGACTGAAATAGTATAACCAAAACTTATGACAAAGTGTACTCTGTAACCCTGCGTACATGTGATAACGAAAGGAAGTAGAAATGAAAGAAAATAATGAAATTACAAAAATTAGAGTACGTACGAGGTCTGTTCATAAAGTACCGAGCCTTCATTTTTTCCCACGTAAACCAATGAAGTGCGGGAGGTTTCCTTCGATATGGAGGGTACGTTCAAGCACATGTTCGAACTTTTTTACGCCCGCAGACAGCACCATTGTCTTGCAGACGGCTCATGAGTAAGGACGTCTAGTGAACACTCGTCGGGTTATGACAAGTTGTACAATGACGGAACAATATATTAGCAGCGATATCGCACAAACTTCGACAAAAGCTTGGCGCTTACTCAAGCTGAAACCATCGGCAAGATTCAATGTTGAATCGTCGCTGAAAGCCTGTTCAGGCTTTCAGCGACGATACCACGAGCACCTCTCGGAGACAGGGGTGGCACAGCCGCCTTAATGATCGCCGAACATCAGTGGACAGCGAACCGCTCTCAGGCAGACCCCCTCAACAAGCCGAAATGAGAGTGTCATTGAGCAAGTGCGCACTTTCGTCGTAACGTTCCGTTTCCTCACAGCACGAGAACTTGCTAACGAGATAGCGGTATCACTGAATCAATACATTCATATTTTGGTGATGCTGTACGGCGCAAGTGACCGAATCAGCGGCGCACGTGATATCACCCTTTCCCTTACTCTCAATTGAGATGAAGGGTACAGTACACTACGGTAGTGTACTGTTGTACGTGCACCTATACACCCCGAACACCGCCTTCCTAGCTTTATTATAATTGCAGCGAAGCTATAGGCATTATACGGTCTGTTGTGACCGCGTGTAATCCTCATTAAGTATTACACGCGGTAAGTGCTCTCCTTTCTAGCTCTATACACCTGGGTATTACGTACCCCCTTAACGTCACTTCCTATGTTCACTTATAGCGGACCTATATATAGGCACTTTTCTGTGCTTTCAGGGTGTGAATGGCTATTTTAATTAGGTTTCATTTAACTATCGAAAGGGCTGACTTAATTTTTCCTTCAGTCAACTTAATCTTCATTAGCCTATGTATCCTATACAACTATTAAGTGAAACCATTCCTATATTTAATAAGTTTTCTTGTATATCAGACATTCGGTACGCATTCCATGACGCTAATTTGGATTCACCAGAGGCAGTGGGAGGCATGGCTTGCGGACGAGGACAAGCAGAGCCAAATAGCTTTGCTTGACCAGGTCCAGCGAGCCGCTTGTGCCAGCGGAGCGCTGGACTGAGGGCCCGACCAAACTGCCTGCATTTAATTTTTTTTTCTGAATAAAGTTTCTTCCTCCTCCTCCAGAGGTTGCAACCTCTCCGCCGTAGCCTTAAGCCGTTAAAAGCTGGTGCCATAAAAATAAAGAGTAGTTTGTAACTGTTCGTATATTTGTCTGTATCTCTCAAGTTCCTTGCCTCAGACTATTGCCTAATGAACACTCACGTAGAGCATCGCTCACAAGTCACGTTAGGAAATATCGTAATCGTCGATAATATTTTCATACATCTATTTCTGCTGCGCTCTTCCTTGGATCTCTTTCATCCTCCCTTGCGCGAATCGTTCGCTCGGTTACTCTATAGGCGCCAGGGCGACGCAAAACCCACGACCGGGGGCTATCAAGCTGCGCTCTAAAAAAAAAAACACTTTCCAGCGGCTTCGACCACTTTGTTGGCTAGTTTTACGTATTGTGGAGAAAAAACGGAGTACTCGGCACATATTGCAACGGGGCTCTATATAGCTAGGCGAAACCGAAATTCGTCCGCCCTGCGAATATAAAGAGTTC
The DNA here is from genome assembly GCF_013339695.2 of Rhipicephalus sanguineus. NCBI lineage: Eukaryota > Metazoa > Arthropoda > Arachnida > Ixodida > Ixodidae > Rhipicephalus > Rhipicephalus sanguineus. The sequence continues at coordinate 90,110,102 of NC_051176.1, read as the reverse complement.
TAGCGCCTATGTGCCCCAGAAATTGGGGAAAACCAAATGAATCGAAGAGAGAATTAAGCCAGGGGAAGCATAACGGACGTAAATTGTTGCGTTTAACTGCACTGTACTAATTGTGACGCAGACTGAAATGAATTGAAGTGGACGAAAAAAACGCCCGTTCAGTCGGCGCGATCGTTGGAAAATTGGGCAAGCCCCACTACTCACCACTGGTCCTCTAAAAATAAAGGGAACACACGTGTGACAAACACCAAGATTTCTGGACAGACATAAACAATAAGTGAGGCTTGAATGAACCGTCGGGATTAGCCCATCGGGACCGCACGTTTCAGTTTCGCTAGTTACTCATCTGTCCGGAGTGCTTGCGTGGCGAGTTTTTTTGCTTGTTTATTCAAAATTCGGCACTCAATTAGTCTTCTCAGCTTTGAACCTACAGAGCACGGTGGGGATTAGACATATTTCCAGGGACGCTTCAAATGCTCGGGGAAAATTAGTATTCGAAATAGACAGGGTGACCCTGGCTCCAATCTGAATTCGCGCTGCACCGTTCCAAGTCGGTGCGTGGTAGATACCATTCTATTTACTGCGTAGAAAAGCGATTACAAAAACATGCATTGTCTGACAAAAACTCTCTGATACATTTGATAAAAAATCCCTTTTTTGGATTATAACAAGAGAGCCAGATAAGCTCCGATCGATTTTCCCTCCTCCTGTCACCCTCTAGCAAATATAAGAGGCAATATTAGATTGCGCAAAATATATTTATAGTAGCAAAATCAAATCGTATAAAGAAAAAAGAAAAGCGCATCTATTGTGCGCATTGCTCTTTCGCTGGGTGCCTCTTTGACAGCTTTCTTTTCCGGCGGCTCAGGAACGATGGGAGGTGCTCTTTTGGGCACTTCAGTTTTGCTTTGGGGGTGCTCGGACGCTGTCACGAGGGTCCACCCCCGTCAAGCATTCAGGAGATCCCTCCAACGCCAGGCAGCCTGGGCCCTCTTTACTCCTCGAGGACCAGACCTCTCAAGTCCGGCCTACCGCCATTGAGGATGCCGACTACCTCGCCTTCGGCGTCAGGTACCGTGTACGGGTACTTCCCCGTGGACACGCTGGACGAAGGCATCTGGTGGGTGAGCGGCCCTGTCTTCAAAAAAGCAGGACTTGTACCGACAGTGCGACGCTCCTGCAAGTCGGCCGTCTGGGGCACCAGCAGTGGGGGCACGGCGGCGACAGCTCGGCCTTTACGTTCTGAAGGAGCAGTTTGCACCGCTGTCAGTCCAACGGTAGAACTGCTCTTCGCAGTCGACGGTGTATTGCATGGTACCCGACCCTTTGTCAGCACAAGATGAGACCGATTCGCAATCCTTCGTCGTAGGAAAGAATCTGCTGGGCGACAGCGGATATGCCAGGACGTCGCCAGTTGCTGAAGGAGTAAGATCCGACTGTTAGCCTGTGGCCGCAGGTAGTTCCATTGCAGTGGCGACTGTCGAAAACATCGCCTTGTTGTGACGATGACGTGCTGCAGGTATTTGAGGACACATTTCGGGATCCAGGCGGCACGAAGGGCTCTCTTCTGGCATCCACGGCTGAGCTTCGGTGCCTTTAGGTATACAGCGAGGTCTCGAATCCACTCATCACCAGGCACGAAGCGTGCAACGGCTTTCAGACCTGCGAACAGTAATACGTGTCAGAGATAAAAGCAGGTGCAGGGTTTTCATTCTTTCATTGCGCTATTCTCAGTTCTGTGAGGTGCTACATTTCCTAAGTAATGCAGTGGCTTAGTGTAATTTGGGGAATCTCTTAGCATATTACAAATCTATGGATTCAGCACCTTGTTCATTCCGTATAGCACAATATACCGAAGGATGGATGAGCAGATACACCGCAGAAAACTTGGCTCACCAGCTTCCGTTGCCCAATGCCGGCCCATGCTCGGCAACGAGTGCGGTGTGGATTTATCGTTTTTAAGAGCCTTGGGCAGTAGACGGGCCGACCTGAGATGCTAACTACGCTAGCGATAGCTTTGCCGCCAACACCATAAAGTCGGATGCGAGCGTAGCGCTGCGCGCGCACTTTACTGCTGGCCAGAGAAGCCTTCGGTACATCGGCACGACTTCGTTGGCGGACAACGGATGCTGCCTTCCTCGTCTTGCGGTCGGCGCGTGGTCAGAGACACGCCTATAGGTTCAGGATATCCTGAGAGAGGCATTAAATAAAATAAGGATCTCTTACCCATTGCCAGCCGGCGAAGCTCTGTCAAAGGGGACTTCGGCGCCTGCTGGGTAGTTCCCCGTCGAAGTCGGTACGTGAACAGGGCGGCAGCGGAGAATGAGGAGCAATGAAGGTCGTGCAGCACCGAAAAGCTTCGAATATTCTGGTAGCTCGAGCGCCACGCGGACCGATGACGCTGAAGACGTTTCTCGAGTATGACACGAACCCGCGTGCGTGCGGGTGCGCTAGTGCCCGAGACGAAAGCCGTCAGCAGGAAATATCTAAACAGAAAGCACGAAAGGCTCCGCGAAATTTACGGTATTCTTGAATACGAAATTCGAGTGCTGCTTTTTGGGTGTTTTGAAATCGTGATATAATGAGGGGAAGAATTGAAGAGAGCAAGCGCAGTCCACCGACTTACAATGGTGTATCAAAGATTTCGATAGGCATATTTCAAAAGCCGAACACAAGTAGATAGGATGCTTTGCATTTCGGCCGGTGAATAAACGCCCCAACCGAAGCCATCTCCCGCGACCACCAAAACGCATCGGGTCTGAGTCATGTGCCACTAAAGTTTCGCAAAGCCGGAATTTTCCTGAAGTGTAGAATGCTCAACGTCGGTTTCGCATCTTACCCTGTTGGGAGATGGGGGGTGGGGGTTCATTCCCTCATCACGAAATCTTACAGCGAAGCCTTCATACAGAAAGTGAGCTCTTTATACATTAATTCTCCTCCGCTCTCTCCGTTCGCTCGGTTACGCAAGCGGGCGACTCTAAACCCACAATCGGGCGCTTAAGAGTAGAGTAGAGTAGAGTAGAGTAGAGAAGATCCTATAAACTCTGGCACACACCCACGCTAGGGGGATTGGCCAAGAACCGGATAGTTTTTAAAATATAATTGTTAAAGTAAAGCGTAATTTTTTTTTCTATTTAAGAGGAAAGAAGTAAAATGAAAAAAAAAATAAGAATAGAATAATAGAATATAATATAAGCAATGAAACGGAGAATTTGAATAAGAAATAATAAAGAAATTGGGAAAAGTAGAAAAACAGGAGTAAAGATTGATTCTATAGCCTAAATCTCTGTGAACCTTTAAGAAACTCCTGCAGGGCATCGGCAATCTTCCCGTCACTGTATCTAAGAGACAAAGTCCCGAATGAAAGTACATTTGGTGCACTTAAATCTAATCTAAGGAGTCGGAAGACGGTACCTATAAAGTCAATTTGGACAAGGCAGAGTATCTATTACAGTGAATCAGATAATGTTCTGTAGTATCATGTACTCCGCAAAAAGAACAATTAGGGGAAGTTGCCAGACCAGCTCTGTGTAAATAAAAATTTAGTTATGGAGTCTGACAACGTAGTCTAGTGATTGCGACTTCAATATCTCGTGTTTGACATATTTTACTATTTCAATAATGATTCAAATGCTGTAATTCTAATGTGTTCGTTATTGACGGTGCAAAAAAATGATCTAACAACAGTTTCCTCCTTCATCTCGCACCTATAATGAATGTTGATGCCGGTAATGCCTGAATAATGCTTAAGAACTGCGCTAAAAAACAGCGAATAACACCCCCTTCTGTCTGTAGTTTCCTTGGCCTCATCATCATTGTGTAATGGATTCTGAAAGCTGATTATTAATGTGCCCACGGTGCTGAAGACGACAGATCAAGCTGCCACTTCAGCAGAGCTGTAAAAGCGTCGCACAACGCTATCAAAGTGTGAAACATGTTTTACAGCAAAGCTGTATATGGCTGGGGGATTAGTCCGTTTGGTGTACGCAAAAGAACTCCTAGCGCGCATGTTCCACGAAAATTGGGCAAGCCCCACTACTCACCACTAGTCCTCAAAAAAATGAAGAAGGGAACACGCGGGCGGCAAACAACACTTGAGATTCTTGAACCATCCATTCATCCATCCATCCATCCATCCATCAAGCGGCACCAAGCGGATGGATGGCTCTGACTGGAACGTCTTGCGTGTGTGTGCATGCGTGTGTGTTTTTTTTTTTTTCGTTTTCATTTTATCTCTCTCTCTCTCTCTCTGTCCTCTTTCTTACCCCTATATCCCCACCCCTATGCAGGGTAGCAAACCGGTCACTCCCGCCAGGTTAACCTCCCTGCGTTTCCTTTTCATCTATTTCTCTGTCTCTCTCTGGACAGACGCTTCATATTTAGTTTCAGGGTGTGTGATCGGCTGTGTTTCGTAATTTTGTGTCACCTTTGTGTCGTGCGCTTAACGGCTTCGCTGGCCATCCACCTCCGCAGAGTGGAATGGCTCCTCAGTTTTTTTTTTCCGCATCGTGGTATTTCCTTCATTGCGTCTCCATGAAATGCGGAGCCTCGTCTAACATCGAAGTACCATACTACCACGGTAGGCAGACCGAGTGAACTGTTGAATGCGAAACTGTAGTAGTTTCCGATACATACTGAGCATTGGCGCATTATTTTCTTGCTTGACATTGCCTGTGGAGCGCCCGAACATAAGCGGATGACTTTCATATATATATATATATATATATATATATATATATAGGAAAGAAGTTGTAATTTCAAGGGCTCGTTTTCTTTGTTACACACAATATTAATGAGAACTAACAGAAAATAATACCAAGGAAAGTATAGGGGATGTTTTTAGTAGTAAATGTAAGGTAAATGTGAAGAAAGAAAAGTGGACGAAAAGATAGCTTGCCGCGGGCAGGGACCGAACCTGCGACCTTCGAATAACGCGTCCAATGCTCTACCAACTGAGCTACCGCGGCGGCCGTCCCCCTGTCTACTTTATAGGGTATATATGTACATTTAAACGTGGGAGCGTCAGTCAGCGCCGCCAGTAGCCATGACGGCGAGTGTGGAACACTTTTTTTCTGCCTGCTGGCGTCACGTAGCACCTGAACTTATTACGAGCTGGCAGCTGACCAATAATCCCTCGCATACTACCTGAAAGCGTCAAGTCTGCCAGAACGAGGCCCTCGCTATGAATGAAGGAAAGAAGTGTTAATTTCAAGGGCTCGTTTTCTTTGTTATACACAATATTAATGAGAACTAACAGAAAATAATGCCAAGGAAAGTATAGGGGATGTTTTTAGTAGTAAATGTAAGGTAGACGGGGGGATGGCCGCCGCGGTAGCTCAGTTGGTAGAGCATCGGACGCGTTATTCGAAGGTCGCAGGTTCGGTCCCTGCCCGCGGCAAGCTATCTTTTCGTCCACTTTTCTTTCTTCACATTTACCTTACATTTACTACTAAAAACATCCCCTATACTTTCCTTGGCATTATTGTCTGTTAGTTCTCATTAATATTGTGTATAACAAAGAAAACGAGCCCTTGAAATTTACACTTCTTTCCTTCATTCATAGCGAGGGCCTCGTTCTGGCAGACTTAACGCTTTCAGGTAGTATGCGAGGCATTATTGGTCAGCTGCCAGCTCGTAATAAGTTCACGTGCTACGTGACGCCAGCAGGCAGAAAAAAAGTGTTCCACACTCGCCGTCATGGCTACTGGCGGCGCTGACTGACGCTCCCACATTTAAATGTACATATATACCCTATAAAGTAGACGGGGGGATGGCCGCCGCGGTAGCTCAGTTGGTAGAGCATCGGACGCGTTATTCGAAGGTCGCAGGTTCGGTCCCTGCCCGCGGCAAGCTATCTTTTCGTCCACTTTTCTTTCTTCACATTTACCTTACATTTACTACTAAAAACATCCCCTATACTTTCTTTGGCATTATTTTCTGTTAGTTCTCATATATATATATATATATATATATATATATATATATATATATATATATATATATAACCTCCTGACGCTCACATGCGTCTCTGCTGAGCACGTCTGTTCTGTTCTGTTTTAACTGGCTTTCCGTGGAAAGGTTGAGGTTTGTATCACGTCGGCTGCTCAGCGGTAGGTGATAAATTATCTGGCTACTCGCTAGAGCGCTGTGTAATTTGGGCATCGAGCTTCGGTGCGTTTCCACAGAGGATCCAAGTGCCTGTGAAGTGCGTGAAACCATTGTGATGACTGCAATAAATAGTCCACAGCTGCAGGGGCGTAGCCAGAAATTTTTTTCGGGGGGGGGGGGGGGATTCAACCATACCTTATGTATGTTCGTGTGTGCGTTTGTGTGTGTGCGTGTGTATATACGCAAGCAAAACTAAAAATTTCGGGGGGGGGGGGGGGGGGGTAGCATGATCTTATGACGCCCCTGCACAGCTGGACGTCATAAGATCACGCTGTCCTTGCCTCTCAGACACTACTGACCCAACTTCTCCAGTGGTTAAGCCCTTCGCAGGAAAAGTCCTCAACAGACTGATACACTCTTACACTGTGGGGTGAGAGAGGGGAGGGAGAGAGATGAAAGAAAAGGAAAATAGGGAGGTTAATCGAACAAGTAACCGGCTTCCTGAGGCGAGGTGGGGTCAGGGACTAGGAAGTTAACACAGACGGAGCGACATGCATAAATAAGGCATGCGCATGCACACATTCACAACCCAGGACGACACTTGTTAGAGCTGCAGTCGTTCCTGTATGTTCATGTGGAACTCGGAGAGGGTCGACCTTAGCTCTTTAGTGCTTCAAAGGGTGAATGCCGCTGTCTCGACTTCCTTCTCAAAGGATATGGGTGGTTGCGGGTCATGTCTGCTCGAGGTATTTTAGTGCTGGCCCTGTACTTTCAGTACACTTCGAGCAAGTGCTGCTTTCAGGCCTGATAGGATAATTCGAACGGAATCCATGAGGGTGCTCGGAATCGGCGTAACATGATGGTCTGCTGCAGGAATCTCACTGGCTGTTGGAATAGGCGCCACGTTCTGACGCTCTTCGTGAAGCTGCCGGATCGGAAGCGCTGGTCATGCCTTCTCAGAAAGAACTCTCTCGTCTGAGTTTCCCGAGCTGTTCAGCCCTTTTGGGGCTTGCCTGAAAGATATAGGACCCATGATGTAGGATGTGTCCTCCTTTTGAGTCGGTGCCTTTTTTTTTTTTTTTTTTTGAAGACGCTCTATGACGGTGGCGTTGGCGCACCACAGTTTCAGCAGCCTACATGTGGGACGAATTGTCCCTAGCCATTCCTAGAACCTACACCGCCCTTTTTATATGAGGGTAGGTTTTAAATGGGGCATCGTGGCAACCGTTCCATTTGCGACACTTTAGAACAGTAGCGCTGACAGTGTCTGAAGCGGGAGCCTTAGAGCACCGTGGGTGCTTTTTCTGCTTATATTCTCCTAGGGCATTTTCCCTCCTCCTTCCCATCCCCAGCAGAATAGCATGTATGCGAATATATACGCTGGCTAAACATCCTGCTTTTCAATAAAGAGCTTTCTCTCTCTCTTTTTTTCTCAGGGACACACTACAGATTTAGGACAGACACCCTTTAGATGCTCGAGCTTAAAACACTGGTTGCATTGAAGCGGCTTTGTTATGAATGGACGAATAGCGTGTAAGCCTATATCAATATCATTGGCTACATGAATATCGTAAATTACGCTCGCTGTGGATGCATTGCCTATCGGAAGCAAGGAGTGTACTTTGACGCCACCTAGCAAAATGATCGGTTGCGGTCTATCCAGCGTACTTGCCTGAGCACCATCAAGTTGTTGGCCATTTTTCTGCGTAATTATACGGATGCCCTTAATCTCGCTGGGCAGCACACTTTCCAGGAATATGGGTAGTGCTTGCCTGTTCAGCTTTCGGAAGTTGCTTGAGGGCTTTTCACGCACGAAGATGTTGGCATGTGGTCAGCGTTCAGGCGTGGACTTTAATGTCGTCGCGCTCGCTGTGGCTGACGTCGTCCCGTTGACAGTCTTTCGCTTGGCCTTTTTTTTTTCTCCGGACAGAGACGAAACTATAATCCGATAAGTCATGATATGTCACGGAGTAGTGCTCGGTGTCACTGAGCTAACATGCTATCTAGAATCCTCCTGGAGGCAGGGTTACAACCCCTCTGCATGCCCCCAGTGGTCACGGGGGGGAAGACATCTTAACACACGTCATATGGTTCCCGACAAAAATTACGTAGCGCAATACAAACACGGCACACAACGAAGGTACACAATGAAGGTACACAAACGCTTGTCCCTTGTGTACCTTCCTTGTGTGCCGTGTTTGTATTGCGCTAAGTAATTTTTGTCAGTATGTACAAACTAGGCCCCCAAAAAGTCATGTTAAGTCGCATGGTTCCCGGCCCACATGGGTAACATCTTCTCCTCCCCGACTGGCAACCCAAACGAGAGGGCTCACCAGCTAGCGCGCGAACTAGCTACCCGCGCGGCGGTGACTGGCCCTTTCAGACTGGAAGTGAAGGGGGATGGATGGATTTCAAGGATGATGGATCTATCAGTATCATATCACGAGATCATCTCAGTTCACAAACTAAGGCGCAAGGTCTTCCCCCCCTCCACACCCTAAAATGAATAAAGCGCAAGCGGTCACACTCAAACAATTACAGATGAAAACGTACATCGCACCAGACATACTAAATAGAATCGACCCAGACTTTTCACCCCACTACCAGTGCTGTAATCACGAGTACTGTAATTTAGACCATATGCTCTGTCTGTGTCCCTTTTATAACTCGGGGTCAGAATTACCAGACAAAACCTTCTGGGAGGCTGCCATGCGCAGCGCGGAACTCAGCAATCAACTCCTGGCCGTCCAGAGGGCCCGGGACACCGCCGAGAGGCTCCACCTCCCGGTACCATCCTGCATGGGTGGAACCACCTGGCTGAGCTAGCGGGGCCTCCGGTCCCGTCCAGCCTCTGCCACTTTTGGACCAAAATAAAGTTCTTACTTATTCACTCGCTCCTCGTTTAAATCGGCCACGAAGACGAAACGAACCAAACACACTTATTATCGTTGGTCGCTTGATGACGTCATTTGCAACCTTCTAATTTCGCGGACCCTACGCGCTGCTGGAATCATTCAAGCGAAACTTTCAATGGTGTTTGAGAATAACGCCATCCTTGTTTAGCGACTATTTACAAGTATAGAGCACACGGCCAAGTTTAACACATTTTCGCAGAGAAAATATCGACCTTAACGTAAACTTGTGGCGCTCTAACGTACGAGTAGCATGCATAAAAATGTCTCCGTAATGTATATGGAATGATGATAACACCATGACGACAATGGAGTATGGCGATGCTGGAGTGACTGCGACGGAATGACTACGGCAGAATGACAACGTAGCACGACGATGATTACGTACACGACGCTGGCACAAACACTATCATGGTATGACGACGATAAAATGCTCTATGAGAAGGAATATTGCCGACGCACCGACGGCATGAAGGAATTGCGATTACGGTGCGACGACGGTGGCACGACAACAATAGTGTGCCAACGCAGGAATTATGGCATTGATGCGGCGACGACATGACGACAATGTCATGCTACGCTGTAATATCGACGACGAAACGATCATGACGTCATCAAGATGACTATGGCCAAATAGGGACGCAGGGACGCAGGGACGACGACAGCTTGACGACAGAAGTACGATGACAACTGCATGACAACGATGGCATTACGACAATGAAATGACGATGACAGCGTGACAATATTGGTACGACGACTCTGGAGCGTCCACGATAGAATGACGACGATGCCAACGATTATCTACGACGCGGTATTCTGTACTAGGCCATTTCCACACTTTTCCGAAAGCATCTGGCAGTGACATCCTGTTTGAATCTAGGGTGAATAATACCTGACAGCGCACATCGTACCTGCTCTGACGTACGCTGAACGAGGGGGCCCGAACTATAAGGTCATTTCCTCATCAACCGCTGAGAAACATTTAAGTTTTATTTTTCTCTCTATTTCCGCCTTCTAAGAACCTCCTGACGACATAATTTCTGGGCGACTCCGTGATTCGCACATAGAAATGAACAGGTAAAACATAAATAAAAGTGACCTCTGTGCAAGACCTGCGTGACAGGCGATAATTGCGTTTTGCGCGAGAAATCGACGGATATTTCAACGGCCGACGTTCTTTCAACGATTTCCTCGAACGTCAACTTACAAATATGTTCCGAACAATTATTTTTTTACTTCTTTCTTTTCCGGCTGACAATGAAATATCGATCGAGCCTAAAATCAAGAAGCGCGACTCTAAACGTTAACTCCGTCACCGGAAGCGTCGCCGAGTAGAGGGCAGCGCCGCCTTTTGGCTGAAGGTTTCCCTGCGTTTCAGTGACGCGTGTTGGTGGTTTTAGCGATGAGGATTTGATTTAGATGCTACAGCATTGTGTGGATCTCAGGCAAATACAACTGGCTAATGTTGACGCTGCAATACAGGAGGGGACCTGTCCGGTCGGTTGCAGTGTGACCGGTAGAGAAAAACAACCCTGAAAGATTAAATAAAAGAAAATACCGGCCGTGAAGTTTCACTTGGCTCGTATCTAAACGAAATAGAAAGATGACATTTTCTTGTATGCTCTTATTAATTTTTTACACTGTTGCTGGGTGTCCGGATGGTGCCCTCTGAGAGCAGCGCTCTCTCGCTTTGACTTCGCAAAACTTGTGCTCTAGAACCGTGAAGGATGGGCGGTGTTTCGGAGTTTGTTAATTTCTACGGCTTAACGTTGATACTGTCGGAGGCTTACCAAGCAATTTACAAATGCTAAAATTGTCACCGCTAGACATCAGAAACGAACGTAGATTTCAATCCATACTTCGTTATACGACCGACACTCCTCGAAAACGCACGCGGAAGAATAATTAAAATTCACTTACTAATCAAGAAGTAGATACGTCGACATGATGTTCTTCGAACGGTGGTGCCTAAAAAACACTGTCGTAGTTAGTGAGGGAGAGGACCTTAACCCCCTCCCCCCCACCTGATTTTTTTCAATTTTGCACGCGCAGATATACACACGCGCACATACAAACGTACGCGCGAACATATATAAAGGGTGGTTTACCTCCCTAACCCCTCCCCCTGCCCCCGGAAAATATTTCTGGCCATCACGCCCGTGCGCGAAAAGGACAGTAACAGGAAGGTAACCGTACTTTTTGCGCACCGCCGTTTGAAGATGACTTGCCAGCTCGCCCAGCACTCCGTCCTTTGGTGTCCTTGTCTCACTGACGCAATTTTACATCGTACTCTTCATCTCTAACGTTAATTCATATCGATTTAACACGAAGTAGACCGTTTTCAACAGTTGAAGAATGACGACATGACCTCATAAAAATGAAAAACCTGATGCGAGTAGCCATGGAAAGGGCTCCGCATTAAACAAAAGGAAGAAAAGAAAAAGAAAGCCGTGACATGTACGGGTGTTACAAGACAGATGGCGAGAGAAGTAATAGAAACGAAAGGTAATGTAATAATAATTGTTGGGGTTTAACGTCCCAGAACCACGATATTATTATGAGGGACACCGTAGTGCAGGGCTGCGGAAATTGCGACCACCTGGGGTTCTTTCACGTGCACCTAAATCTAAGTACACGGGCCTCAAGCATTTTCGCCTCCACCGAAAATGCGGTCGCCGCTACCGGGATTCGATCCCGCGACCTGAGAAACGAAAGGTAAAGGCAGAGAGGTTAAACAAGCACATGCTCGGTTGGCTGCTGCCGTAGTAGTAGTAAAAGTAGTAGTAGTAGTAGTAGTAGTAGTAGTAGTAGTAGTAGTAATAATAATAATAATAATAATAATAATAATAATAATAATAATAATAATAATAATAATAATAATAATAATAATAATAATAATAATAGCAAAGACAGGAACTCCTAGCGTATATGACAGAGAGCGGAATAAATGATTCCCTCCGCAACCACGATAAATGCAAAACGTGATGTGATACGAAAGGTACAGTATGGTGAGCAAAAAAAAATAAGAATAAAATATGCGGATATGGGAGCATGAATGCCACGCTGACGGTGAAGAATGGTGGAATATATCAACTTGAATAAATAAATAAATAAATAAATAAATAAATAAATAAATAAATAAATAAATAAATAAATTGATAAGCGATACACAGGAAAAGCAGCAGTCAGGTTATAAACGGTCACAAAACCCTGATAAACGAAACGCATACAAGAAAGTCCTGAGGACGTGGAAACTGAAACCGAGCGTGTGAGAGGTGCTTCAGAAGTGGCTGAAATAAGGTAAAGAAAAACACTTGAGTGGCGGATTTCGGAAGAAATGTAGGTGAGCGTAGAAGCTAAAGGTTAGGGCCTGACGGGCGTTTTCGGGATTTATAAGTACACTTGAAGTAGAATTACGATTTTTCAGATGTGCTGCAAGGGAGGTGTAAGTTCCTTTATAGATTCCCGCACTATACGTTCTAACAACAACAACAGCAACAACAACAACAACAACGCTATCATGAGCGAAAGGAGCCACAAAGAGAACTCGAAAACGTACTGGAAATCTGGGATTGAGTCCACTAGTATATCACCAGCATCACCACAACGATCGTCGAATACTGGGAGAAACAGAAACATGATCACTGCGCGTACGGCACCAATTTTATCAGCTGCGACGCGGATAAAAATTGTGACGAACTGGTGCGTATGAGACAGAAGTCCCGCTGCAGGGTATTAACAACATTTGGACACCATAACAAAATTGAAAACGATAAAAAAGACTCGATGTATATTTAGATTTGATCAGAAGAAATAATGAATAACTGCCGAGGAACTCGGCGCATATAGAAGAGGCTAACTGCGGATTTCCCTGGTAAAAAAAAACGGACGTTAAAGAATGGAAAAATAAGGATAGAAAATCAAAAGCGAATTCAATCGATTCCGCGTAACAGTGGAGGACTTGGAAGATCTCAAGCATTATTTCGACCAAGAGATCGATAGAAAAAAACAAGAAACCTATACCGCAATGACAAGTCTGTAACTGTGAGGAGGGCTGGGCTATATCCCCTAAGAGCATTAATAAGGGGAAAAGTTAACGCGATGTTTTCTTTGGTCCCAATAATTACTGATACAGTGTAGCACATCGCAGGATACAACGATGATCAGCTGCGCTTCCATATCATGGCGGTCGCATGAAACGACCACGTTGATGGCGGTTGCCGCATCATTTTCTCCGAAACGCCGGAGTTCCTGACGTCATCAATGACGCGTTGTTTACATTACACAGGCCGGTTGCGCTCATCATGATCGCGCTGGAGCACATGCACGTCGTTTCAACTATGCAATGAATATAGCGGTAGTATGGTAGTCGCGTGAATCTCAGTCGTATCATCGAGCTACAACACGCTCTCTACACATACGACAACGGACACGCGAAGCCACTCCTTGTTGCGTCAGGAAGCGACGACACGCAAAGCTCGCCGTTTTTCCAACGTCAACGGAGAAGACATCTCTCATACATGGCAGGACCTGCCAGCACACGCGTAAGACCTGCGCGCTCGAAGCTTTGGCGTCGCACGAGGTGTTCATCCACGCACTTTTACGCGCCAAGCAACACTCGGACTATGAGGGATGCGTTTGTGGAACTGTGACTACCCCTCTGGGGTTCTTTATCGTGCACCGAAAAATATATCGCTAAAGTGAGCCGATGTGTACACTGGGAATCTCAGCGTGACTAAACCGTGTGCACCGCAAACATTGGTGCTCGAGCAAGTACTGCCAAGGTCCTCACTCGATCGTGTCGTTCTTGATGCACTTGTGTGCCGTCACGGCTGGAAACACGCAGGCCTCCTGCCGTTGCCTGTGTGCTTTGACCCAGCGGTTACCTTACGATGTTGTAGGACAACAAGCCGTGCAATAAAGAGCGAGCGTATATACGATTGCGCCGATCATATCTCCAAAAACAGAGAGAGCAAGAAGTGACAAGTAAGGGGCTGGTGGTTAACTAGGCTCAGTCAAATTGGCTACTTTAAGGTGGAGAACGAAAAAAAAGACAAAGAAAAAAATGCCACGCAGTCCTTCGTGCATTTGCCTAAGACGAATCGAGGACGAAAGCCATCTTGGTTTTCTTCTCAGTCAATTGTATTGATGCCACCCCCCCCCCCCCCCGAATGCTGTCTGCACCCAACGTGCTTTAGCACTGCCTCCGGAATCGGAGACATTGAAAGCTTTACCTCACGTGACTTTGCAGGGCCTCCGGGATCGGCCCATCTTTGACCAAGCGACGATGCCATGTGATGACGTCATCACGTGACGTCAAAGTGAAGTCGTGACGTCAGAAATTTTGGCGACATATGACGTCATGTAGCCGTCATAGGTGACGTCATCATATGGTGATCCATTTTTTTTTCGTCACTCGTATTGACGCTGACGGTCAATTTTCGCGTTAGATGAGGCATCTAAGGCTTTTGCCTTCGAATAAAAAAGGTCAGAAGGAAAGAGGGGTTTCCATCTACACATATGTTCGTCACTCAGCACTCTGTTGGTCGCAAGCGGCCACATGGTCGGGTAGATGAAACGGTGCGGTGTCTTTGTGTAGTTCTAAATTGCAGATGCACAAGGCCACGATTCCAGTGTCTTCCCATCTGCGAAAGGCCTGTCATCTAATTACCTGAAAGCGGCGCGAAGGTCACGTCCCCGTGATCATTGTATGAAAGGCAGTCGCGCAACGGAGGCTTCGTTTCTTCGGTGTAGGCTGCAACATGTGCTACAATTGTCCCTGTCAGGCATTACAATTAATTATGAATTGGCGTAAGTAAAATAAATGCCTATCGCCAGTGACGCAGAGAGGTTTCTTCACGTCGAATAAACTAGGCCGGGCGCTAGTTGTATCATGTATGGATACATTCGTTCTAAGAGCCGCTTAGAAAAATCCGGTGGCTTAATTGTTTAACGTTATGGCAGCGGCAAGCACTTCTTAGCTACTTAGTTACCGTATTTATCATTCAACTATCGCGCGGGCAGTTTCTTCGGCAATTTCGCTGCCTATGACATCGCAGTTCTGCGGTAGCGACTAAAACTTGATAGTATGCTCATGGGCTGAACATCAACCTCGACAACGTATGCTTATGGTGACGTATAGTAAACACACGTTTCATTTACGATATTTTCCGTTACGAAATACATAAGCGATAATATTTCGCGACTCAAAACTTTTCAATGGCCCGTCGCTTCCACAGCCCATCCCTTCAGTCATCTCTCGGCAATTTACGCTGCTTTTCTTTGCCGAACGTCGTCATGTTGATCGTTAACGTTCCACCCGACCGACCGTCTGCAGCCTGCCTGGCTTTCCTTTTCCCGGCGCCGCGCAAGCGTCGGGCACCTCGGACGGCCGTGACCCGAGCTTGCCGCGAGTCGCAGTCGCTTCGCCGAAGAGAGCGAAAGGAAGGACAAACGGCGCTCGCCCTGGAGGCCGCATCGCGTTCCCATGCAAGGGCGCGACGCGCCGTGGTCGTTCCGCGGGACGGCCTGCTGGCGGTGGCGAAAGAAAACCCTCGTGGCGTTCGCGCGGCTTCCTTCCAGCACTGCGCTTTGGGAGCGCTTCTCCGGCGGCCGCTCGGATTGTTTCAGACGCGTGGCCCCGCTCGCGATAGGGCGAGCTCCGATTGGGTTTGCTGATGGATCGCCTGCGTTCCAGCTGTCTTTTGGTTAGCCCGATCGAAATCGTTCGGAAGCGGGCATCGCGAGCGGCTCACAAAAGGCGAGGTCGCGGCTTTTTTTTCTAATGGCCCTGCAATAGTTGAGTCATTCGACCCGGCTCTCAGTCATTTCGCCCTTTTGCCGGTGGCATGCATCAAGGTCGGCGGCCGCTGGCGCGCGCTCAACGCCCGCGAACGGAGAAGGGCCGCCGATCTCCCGGAGGCGACGTCCGGCGACGTCCGCGCGCGCCACGGGTGTTACGGGGCGAGAATGGATCGCATGCCGGGCGGCCGATTGCAAGCGCGCTCGCTTATGCGCTCCGCGCTGTACGAAGGCCGTCGCCGCTCCTCGGGCTTCGCTGAACGACGCCTTCGACGCCTCGTCGAGAGGGCTGCCGTGCCTTGTTTACGCGGGATGCCTTGCCGCGCTGAGAGCGGATATAAAACGGCGATGGGAAACCTTCGACTGCGGTGGGCCTATAGCGGGGTGCCCGCTGTGCCGGTACTATCCCTCAAACACCAACACGCGTGAATCGCTAACGAACGTCAGTAACAGAGCGTTTTATATCGTATACGAGCGGAGTGCCGGGACAAAATGGTTGACTTCGTTTCCCGAAACCGATCTAACGGCCGTGTCGGGCTCGCGCCACGATTCGTGCCACTTCTTCCTCTTCGTAATCATACGCTGTTTTATCTGGACGTTTTCTTAGCCTGTCCGAGGCGGGTGCGCTGTATAGCGCACCCGCCTCGGACAGGCTAAGAAAACATGATCTTCATAAAAGTGCGCTTCAAATCGGCTTTGAAAGTTTCCTATCAGGGTCACGTAAGCGCCTGTTAGATGTAAGCACTGAAGAGCTAAAGAGAGAGAGAAAGCTTTTTAAGGCGAAAGTCGTAGACGTCTCATCAAACGCGAAAAGTGACCGTCGGCGGCGTGTTGACTCGTGTTGACGAGTGATGCAAAAAAATCATCATCACGTGATGACGTCGCAATATGAAGTCATCACCACGTCACAGGTCGCCACAGTTTGTGCCGCCATCATGGCGTCACATAAAGTGACGTCATCATATGTCATCGTCGCTTGGCCAAAGGTGGGGCCATCCCAACGTGACGTCATCATATGACATCGCCCCTTGGTCAAAGGTGGGCCTATCCCGGAGGCACTGAGGCGCAGAAAGAAGTCCTCGGTGCACTGAACACCACGTCGGGTGCAGAAAAGCTTCGGGGGGGGGGGGGGGGGATCAATACGTCGACTGAGAAGAAGACGGTTTTCGCCGTCTGGTCGTCTTAGGCTAATGCAAAAGGGGCCCTGTGGGTTTCATTGAAATTAGGCTGGATGGAAGTCCGCAGGATTTGGCGGCAGTATAGCAAAATGCGCCGACAGTAAATAACTGCCGATTTCACGGGCCAATATCACGGCGTGATTCTGGCCGCCTGGGGCGTCCTTGTAGTTCGCCCCCGTCGAAATTCGCCCGCCGTGGCAAGGGAATCGAATCCGCGTACTCAAGCAGCACGACACCTTACCTGCTAAGATGCCATGGCGGGTCGCGACAGCTACACATTCTCGATGGGGAGCGAGAAGTAAAGAACGCTCGTGTAGTTATAATAGTTAGGTGGATGCTAAGCTAAGGAGCCCAACGTGTGGTTCAAAATTAATTCGAAGTAACCCGCTACAGCGTTCCTTTGACATCAGTGTTGCTTTCGGACGTTAAAAAGGAGCACTGACGCAAAAATTTTGCATCTTGTGTTTTCTGTTGCAATAGGTAGCTAACGACCCACTTATCACGGCTGAAAAGCTCGTTTGCTCGAACGCGCGATGGTTAATTATTCGGAGACGGTTTTATAGCGCACAATCGCAGTTTCGGTTTCAGAGAGCGCCGACTGATGCGGAGCGGGACCCAGAGTGGTTTTTGTGTAAACATAGCTGGCTACGGTGAGCACACAAAACAGCGTGCACGTGAGCACCGCGTTGACAACTCTTTTCAACAAAGGCTTCCTGGGTGCTGCCATAATTCCCTCTGATTATATGCGTGACTCCCCAAAAATGCACTGCCGAGGCAAGGACGTCAGCCTTTGTACTCCCGTTCTCTTTCCGTTGAAAAGGTCTGCTAGGAGAGAGCGCTCGCAAAGATCGTGGCAGCCAACACAAACTCGTGACGCAGGGGCGGTTGGTTGTTTACACGAAAACCAAAGGCGCGTTTCGCGTGCAATGAAGCTTTACCTATGTTCTAGGCTGCATTCTCTGTTGATATTTCGTAGATGATGCGCGTGTGTCCACACAAATCTATCCCACAAGTTATCTCGCCTTCAAAATTTTGGGGCAGTACTCCTTTAAACGGACACTATTGCCATTTTACAATACCAAAATCACCAATCTTGACGTCAGAAGACGCTTGGAAAGTGAGAGAACGCGCGAAAAGAGAACACAGGTAGCGACGCCGCCTTGACAGTTCCCGCAACAACTCGCCGGGACGTCATAAATTAAATAACTGCGTCGTAGATTAATTAAATACGTATGGTAATTCTGTTTAACAAACATCGCTGTGTTTCTGTGTTTTTCGACAATCTCATTTTCTCTAAATATTGTATATGGTCATAACTTTATTTTGTATACCTTGTTACTGCTAATCTAATGCGTTCGGGATTTTTTTTTGTTTTTGTTTTTTTGCTTCCTGCCATGCTCTGCAGCTCAAGCCACCAATGACTTTGGCAGGCCTAGCCACATCTACTGGTTTATTTAAGGAAATAAAAATTATTATTATTATTATTATTATTATTATTATTATTATTATTATTATTATTATTATTATTATTATTATTATTATTATTATTATTATTATTATTATTATTATTAGTCGGCTAGACAGTCAGTTACCTTTCAGCAATAGGCTTCCTTTGAAAGCTGGTGTGCCACAGGGAACCATTTTGTCTCCTCTTCTGTTTAATTTATTCATAAATGATTTTGCTGCTGCTGTTCCTAAATGCCTTGTATTCCAGTATGCAGACGACACTGTTCTGTTAACTAAAAACGTCTCTTAGCCTAAAGCGTTGTCATTAATACAAGACGGTGTTTTTGATGCTGCGACGCGGTTTACTAATAACTGCTTGTTGATTAATCAGAAAAAGACCAAACTAATTTGCTTTAAAAATGCGTTGAAATCAATGGTGACAAATTCACCGCTACTTCTTCATGCCCGTGATTGCGTCTCCTGTAAGTGTACTCCCGTCGAATATATGTTAATTCTATAAAATATCTTGGTGTGCTTTTTGATGGCGAGCTCTCCTGGAATGATCATTTGTCCTAATTTTCCAGCAGGTCCGATAGATCTCATGGTTACTTTTCAATCTTAGATCCCACCAATATTAAAGGGTTCATGAACCACTTTTCCAAGTAATGATCTAATGACCTCATTATCGGAGTTTACTGCCTCCCGAATCGATTGCCACAAAAATTTCTCGA
Source organism: Rhipicephalus sanguineus (assembly GCF_013339695.2). Classification (NCBI taxonomy): domain Eukaryota; kingdom Metazoa; phylum Arthropoda; class Arachnida; order Ixodida; family Ixodidae; genus Rhipicephalus; species Rhipicephalus sanguineus. The sequence goes on along the minus strand of NC_051176.1, from coordinate 90,090,926 downwards.
ATCCGTCAAGAATTAGCGGAGTTACGGGGGTTTGGCGCACGCTCTCGGCGCTTTCTCTTTTTTCTCGTCGCAACGAACGCACTGGAAGCTACACAGGGAGGGATGGCACGGGGGAAAGAAGTTACGTCAGCGCGCGTCATGAAACGCGATCGCTCTCCCGCTGTGATTCGCGTGCGCGAGTGCGGCTACCGTGTACTGAGGAGTGCGGCGCCGGCAAGTGGCGACACCCCGTGGCAAGAAGCGCATCTGATCCGAACGCCGCTCTCGATTTAAGTCGGCTATCATCCAATGAGGATGCTATGTCTTTTGCGACGTGGAGATGCAGATCGCGACGTCAACGGGCAGACGCTCCGCCCACCGACGAGAGTGAGAACCGACCTCTGTGTGAAAAGAGGGCGCCTGAGAAAACAGCAACTTCGCGTTCCGCTTGTAGCCCTTACGCGGCGCGCACAACTGCAATATTTGGCAGAGCAGTTCGTAGCCGTGTAAGCTTTCCGCGGGATGTGTTTTTTCAACAAGCCCAAGGGGTGCTTCATGACCCCTTTAAAATCACTATCATGCATACTCTTGTGTACAGTATCCTGCGACATGGAATCACATTATTAAATGCGAAGCATTTCTTAGCGAACCTCAGGCCCTTTGGCCGTTTCTATCTACGTATCTATCTATCTATCTAGCCGCCTCCGTCTGGGCGCTCTCCTGATCCTCTCCATAACTTTTAATAGACCAAAATTGGCATAGCAGGGGATCACTGTATGACGAACACGATTCACTGGTCATGACATGAATAACGCAAAATACCTGTCGCGTATGTCACAAAACCCTTTCTCTCAGTCACGTGTGGCACATACCCGTATACCAGAGCTCATGTTATGCGGGTATGTGCCACAGGTGATACAGAGTCTCAACCAACACAGTAACTGCGAACACACACATTGACACGCAAGGAAAGTGATGAATAATAATAATTGTTGGGGTTTTATGTCCTAAAACCACGATATGATTATGAGAGACGCCGTAGCGAAGGGCTCAGGAAATTTCGACCATCGGGCATTCTTTGACGTGTACCAAGATCGTACAGTACACGGGTGTCTAGCATTTCGCCTCCATCGAAATTCAACCGCCACAGCCGGGATCGAACCCGCGACCTTCTGGTCAGCAGCCGAGCACCGTAACCGATACGCCACCGCGGCGGACGCAATTAAAGTGAGCAAGCTGAAGACAGAACACATCTGGAAGACGCTCAACTAGCATCCACTCGTCGACGTGGTCCGCAAAGTGAACCACGTGGATTACGCAAAAAACCGGGGGCAATGCTTCCTACAATAAACCTGCCGAGAGTACCAGGCCTCTCATCATTACCGGTGACTTCAACATTGATTTATAAAGACCGAACAACGCCTGGTCCTTGTACTGCATGAAAGATGGATGTGGACAGGGCATCAGTACAACTCACCGTCACGTCCAGGACAGGAGGCATCATACATCATTTCATCATAAGAGGCATCCAGGATTTCCACCAGCTGTACTATACATCGCACTTCACTACACTTAGACCCCTAGTAACCGCGATCATGAACAGATCCTGCTAAGAAGTCTGGTCCCGCTGCTGGTGCTCACTGAAGACGGTGATGATGACTTTGTTCAAAAACTGTCAAGAACCCCTTCCACACATGCACACGGGTTCGTGAAACGTGCGTGCGTTCTCCGTCATAACAGACAAGTCCGAGCATAACAACTGTAACAACTGCAACTGTGACTGTAACGTACGCGCAGTGAGCTTGCGCGTGCCACTCGGCAGTGTATATGTAGGGAAACTTTCCTGAATGAACTTAGTTGCGAGTAATGCCTGTCCTGTGCATCTGTGTTCCTCCTTTGTCCTGTTCGGATTCGCGCTATCCAGTATTGAAGAATGTAAGCGGTACATATCAGCTTACCACGTCTGGTGTTGGCAACAGCCATGTTGCTGTTGGCATCGTTACGCAACTGTAAACAACTGGTTATGTAATACATATGCGACTCTTCAACATATGTATGTGTGTATACCACTTCCACATTTCTCTAGCGTCATTCCGTAACGTTTCGCTCAATGTGAAAAATTACGCCACAGCCACCATCCCGCGCATGCTTCGCATAACATCGATTTCCACGGTACGTAGGATCTGCCTAATTTTCTTGCTTTCTGTTCTTCGCGATAGCAGTGTCGTGTTGACAATATGTAAAAAAGCATGTTGAAATCGATTGTGTAGAATCATTCTTCTACTGACATTGCAAATCCGTCCGCCTCGGTGGTGCATTGGTTACGGTGTTCGGACCGCGAAGGTCGCGGGTTCGATCCAGGTCGCGGCGGTCGCATTTCGATGGAGGCGAAATGCTAGAGACACGTGTGCTTAGATTTTAGTGCGCGTTAAAGAACACCAGATGGTAAGAATTTCCGGAGCCCTCCACTACGGCGTCCCTCATAATTATATCGTGGTTTTGGGACGTGAAACCCCAAATATTATTACAATGCAAATCTATTTTCCCTACTTGGTATGCCGTCATTTAAAGCGTCCTTCAATCAAACTGTTCTTTTACGGCACTTCTGGAACTGTCAGTCGAAAGAAGAATGCATTGCCCCTCGTATATTAAGAAAAACATCTCGCTTTGCTGTATCATTTGTCAAAACAATATCTGGCAAAGCTATTAGAAACGTCTATGTTCCTATTATTTTTAATGACCTCCACGACAGTGTTTTCTCTGCAACGACAAAACGTACTTTACGAAACATCCTAGAGTCACTTTAATGCTGCATCATTTATCCTACTACTTGTTTTTACAGTTTCTTTCATACCGGGCATAAACTGTTTAAATGTGCTTTGTCCTGATCTTCGTAGCCTGCCGTTAAAATAGCCTTGCTACCGTTGGTTTAATTTTCTATGCTTGTATTTAAATGTAGTGTAAATAGCTACATGTTTGTCTTTCTTTCCCTTTGGTTATTATACGTAACAAGATTTTCAATGTACTTACATTGCACTGTGTCATCTATCGTTTGCCGATGTGCCGGGCCTAGTCTTGCAAGCCACCTTTTGGCTTTGACAGGCCTGTTGTCTGAGATGTACCATGCAAGATGACAATAAAGATTATTATTATTATTATTATTATTATTATTATTATTATTATTATTATTATTATTATTATTATTATTATTATTATTATTATTATTATTATTATTATTATTATTATTATTATTATTGCTTCTATTTACCGCCCAGCATTTCCCCTGCCTCGTTTCACGATGTCATGTATTCTATTGAACTTATGATATCTTCTCATAGTGGGCACAGAATTATTGTTCTTGGGGATTTCAATGCACCTGGAATTGACTGGAGCACGCTTACCTTTTCTCATTACAATCATTCCACAGAGAAAAAGTGCAGCTTGCTCTTGGACTTTCTGGCGTTTAATTCCCTAGTGCAACATAATTCAGTCGTCAATTCCAGTGGCAACGTCTTAGACCTGTGTGTGTCAAACGATCAACCCCTTGAAGTTTCCCGCTCCAACATCTCTCTTGTACGTCCGGACAAATTCCACCCACCACTTAACGTAAGATTATCTGCATCAGCCGAAACAACGAGCTACAGCAGTTACGTAAACAAATCTCCAAGATTTGCGTTCAAGCGAGGTGATTACACGGGCCTCTATCATCACTTGTCTACCGTTGAGTGGTCACAGGTTACTGACAAACCAAATGTTGATGAGCAGGTTGATCGGTTTACGGAGCTTGTACTGAGCAGCATGCGGAAGTTTATTCCCCAGTATACACCTAAACAACGTAAATATCCCCACTGGTTCTCATCTGAACTTATAAGTGCACTGAAGCATAAAGATCACGCACACAGGAAATCTAAATGTTCTCCATCCAGCGAGTGGAAGGAAGAGTTCAGCTTTTTTCGAACTCTCTCTAAACTCCTATATAAACGGGATCATAGTTCGTACATTGAATTCTTAGAAAAAAGCGCCTCTGACAGGCCGGCTGAGTTTTGGAAGTATGTACGTAAACGGTCTAGCAAAAGCGGAGAGTCCTTCAGACTAATAGACTCAAATGGGGTAGAAGTGCATGCCGTCGCTGACTGTTTTGCCACACATTTCTCATCCGTATATAAGGCCTCAGACTCCAGCACTGATATCAGACAACAGCCCAAGGCAGTTAGCTCATCCAGTGCTTTGTCGCTGGATGAAAATCTAATCAGCGAATGCATTAAGCGCTTAAAACCATCCTTATCATGTGGCCCAGATGGCATCCCCTCCGCCATACTAAAAGCATATGGTACTATATTTGTCCCAGTACTGACTACGATATTTAATAACTGCCTGGACACTTCCACATTTCCTAGCATGTGGAAAACTGCTCGTGTTTTCCCAGTATCTAAGTCGGGCTCTAAGACAGATGTTTCTAATTATCGCCCGATTTCTCTACTATGTGCCACATCAAAGATCTTCGAACTGGCTCTTCACAAAATATTGTCTTTTAGTGTGAAAAACTCATTGATTCCAAATCAACATGGTTTTCTTGCTGGCCGCTCAACTACCACAAATCTTGCTAGTTTCATGACGCAGATCTCCACACCTATTTCTCAGAGAGGACAGGTTGACGTAATCTACTGTGACCTGAGCAAGGATTTTGACGTAGTCAGCCACACACTGATTATGGTTAAACTTGCGAACTTTGACGTTGACTTGTCGACTGTGAATCTCTTGCACAGCTATCTGCTCAATAGATCTTGTTATGTTGCCGTAAATGGCCAAACCTCTTCTTTGTATAAAGTGACTGGTGGGGTCCCTCAAGGGTCGGTATTAGGCCCACTCCTATTTTTAATTTACGTTAATGATGTTTCTTTTGCCATTCGTAATTCTTCTTTCCTCTTGTATGCCAATGACATCAAGATATTTAAGGAAATTCATTCAGTTAACGACTGTCGCTTGCTGCAGTCAGATTTGTGTTCTTTTTCCGAATGGTGCAACGGCAATAACCTTTCTCTGAATACCTCAAAGACAAAATTCATGTCTATCACTCGCAAAACATCTAGCGTGTCATTTCAATACTCTGTCAATTCTGTGCCGTTATGCAAGGTTTATGAAATCAGTGATCTTGGTGTTGTTGTTGACAGCGCGTTAAACTTTTCTTCTCACGTTAAGCGTGCTGCTATGCGGGGCCTTCGTTCTCTCGGATGTGTTTGTAGAATATCTCGAGAATTCAGGTCTCCCATGGCCCTACACAAATTGTACACGGCAATATGTCTTCCACAACTTGAGTATGCGTCCGTGATATGGAATGGCATTGCTCAATCCAGCGGTAACACCATTGAACGAGTCCAGAAAAAATTCCTCAGCATATATAACCATCGCTTTGCTAAAAATGACTCTGGATCTCGTTCAAATACTGCTGAATCATTATCACTGCCATCACTTCACTGCCGACGAAATCGTGCTGATCTCTTATTTCTCTACAAGCTAGTCCACAGTATCATATCCTGCCCTGTACTTCTCAATTGTGTTAATTTTCGAATTCCGCGTAAGTTAACCAGAGAGAACAGACCGTTTCATGTACCCGCCTGCTTCTTCCAACACTCTACCGTTCACAGAATACAAAGTCTTTATAATATTAACTTTCTTGATCTTGACGTTTTTCATAGTCCACAATCATTGTTTTTATCCGAGCTTTGCACTGTTTTGACATAGTGTGGCACAATGTACAAAGTCTTCCCTTCTCAGTCTTTCCGCATAGTTGTATATGTGCAATCTAATTTTTTATTCCCCTTCAATATTTCTCATATTGTCTTATTTTACTCCTCCCCTTTTGTGTTCATTTCTCTTTGTCTACGTGTTTTTGCTCTTTTTATTTCTGAAGACTGTCTGTATTGTATTGTTTATTTTTATTGACTTTTTTTTTGCGTGCGCCTGCACAAAGACCTCACGGTTGTTCCTGGGCACGTTAAATAAATGATTGATTGATTGATTGATTGATTGATTGATTGATTGATTGATTGATTGATTGATTGATTGATTATTATTATTATTATTTTCTCTTTGTCTACGTGTTTTTGCTCTTTTTATTTCTGCAGACTGTCTGTATTGTATTGTTTATTTTTATTGTTTTTTTTTGCGTGCGCCTGCACAAAGACCTCACGGTTGTTCCTGGGCACGTTAAATAAATGATTGATTGATTGATTGATTGATTGATTATTATTATTATTATTATTATTATTATTATTATTATTATTATTATTATTATTATTATTATTATTATTATTATTATTATTATTATTATTTAGATGGCGTCTGCTAAGGCCTACATAATTGTTTCTGGATAAAAATGAATTACATTGCGTTCTAAGGGAGCCATAGACCTAACATTGCAATATTCAATAAACTTTATTAAGCCAAACTGACCAAAATGTAAAAAGGGGACTATGAAATCCGCCATGACGTCAGATTGACATTCAGGTGCAGAAATTTCGGCGCGAACTTCAAAAAAAAAAAAAAAATCGGCCTCCATTTCCTTTTCTAATATTAAATGAACGGTGGCGAAATTAACACAGAGTTATAAGAAACTATTTGAGCAGTCTGAACTAGCTTAGCGTTCCACCTCAGTTTCAATGATTGCTGTGATTTTACCTGCCAAAACCACGATATGATTATGAGGCACGCCATAGCGGAGGGCTCCGGAAAATTTCGACCCCATGGGGTGCTTTAACGTGCACTTTAGTTTCGCTTTGAACGTCACGAATCAATCAATCAATCAAATTAACGTTCCACCCCAAGTGCAGGCGCTTCATTCGAACTGCAAACACGCTCAGTTTTTCCCGCTTTATGCCTCCGCGCGTGGTCGTCTTTATGACGGCGCTGCCGGCATTCAGCCGGCGTTGCTATTTTTAAGCGCGCACCACCACGCTATGACACCTCGCAGCAGCGGCCACCGGGAGACACAGCAAACGACGGCTGCCGCTGAATGCCGCAGTGTGCGCGGAAGACCGTGGCTGCTCTGGGCGCCCCTTGTTCGCGCTCACGCGCTGCTTCCTGCCTGCACCGCAGTCGCGCTGGAAAAGCCAGGCGCCTTCCTTCCTGCCAGAACCCCGACAAAGCGTCAACTGTGACACCCGCGAAACCTCCGAAGACACACGTCGGCGCCTCGGTTGCTGACTCTCCTCTCAAGCCTACGTACGCACAGTCGTACCGACCATCTTGGCATCGGCCGATAAGTGGGCGGTGTGGGTTGAAGCCACCGTCTTTAAAAGCTATGGGTATTCTCGTAGAGAGAGCGAGAGATAGGAATAACTTTTATTTGCACCCGTCGAAAATGAAGGGGAAGAAGGCTTTAGCCTCAGCCCCCATTCATCCCTCTTAACAACCGTAGATGAGGTTTTTAACAGCGAAGTCGTTTAAGCTTCAGGTTGAGCAGGCCGTCGTTTCAGAAAAATTCGGCAGATCCCAACCGTGGGAATGGATGTTATGCGAATCGTGCGCGGGACGCTGACCGTGGCTAAATTTTTCACATTGAGCGAAACGTTACGGAATGACGCTATAGAGAAACGTGGAAATGGTATACGCACACTCATATGTTGAAGAGTCGCATATGTATTATATAACCAGCTGTTTACAGTTGCGTAACGATGCCAACAGCAACGTGGGTGTTACCAAGACCAGACGCGGTAAGCTGATATGTAGTGCTTATATTCTTCAATACTGGATAGTGCCAATCCGAACAGGACAAAGAAGGGACACAGATACATAAGGCAGGCGTTACTCGCAACTAAGCTAACGGCGAAAAAGAGAAAACTCCAGCCAGAAATTTATTTACCTTTAATCGCAACTAAGCTTCATTTAGCAAAGTTTCCTTAGATATATGGTACGCAGCCGAACGGCACGTGCAGGCGCACTGCACGTACGTTACAGTCACAGTTGCAGTTGTTACAGTTGCGTTACAGTTGTTAAGCTTATACTTGTCCGTCGTGAGAAAGAACGCACGCACGTTTCACGAACCCGTGTGTGTGTGTGTGTGTGTGTGTGTGTGTGTGTGTGTAGGAGGGTTCTTGACAGTTCTTGAACAAGGTCATCATCCTGGTGATCACTGAGCACCAGCAGCTGGACCAGACTTGTTACCGGATCCGTTCGTGATCGCGGCTACGATGGGTCTAAGTGTAGTGAAGTGCGAGGTATAGTGAAGCTGGTAGGAATCCTGGATGCCTCTTACGATGAAATGATCTATGATGCCTCCTGTCCTGGACGTGGCAACGAGGTCTTTTGATGCGCTGTCCACATCCAAGCCGTCTTTCACGCAGTATAAGGACCAAGCGTTGTTGGGTCTTGATAAATCAATGTTGAAGTCACCGGTAATGATGAGAGGCCTGGTTATCTCGACAGTTTATTTATTGTAGGATAGCATTCACCCTTTTTTTTTTTTTTGTAATCCACGTAATCCACGTTGCAGACCACGTGGACGAGTGGATGGTAGTTGAGCGTCTTCCAGGGATGTTCTATCTTCAGCTCCCTACCTTTCCTTGCGTCGGTCGCAGTGGTACAGCGGTTACGGTGCTCGGCTGCTGACCCGGAGGTCGCAGGTTCGATACCGGCCGCGGCGATCGCATTTTGATGGAGGCAAAATGCTAGATGCCCGTGTACTGTGCGATCTCGGTGCACGTTAAAGGATACCAGATGGTCGAAATTTCCGGAGCCCTTCGCTATGGCGTCTCTCATAATCATATCGTGGTTTTGGGACATAAAACGCCAACAATTATTACTATTATCACTTTCCTTGCGTGTCAATGTGTGTGTGTTCGCTGAGACTCTGTATCACTTGTGGCACATACCCGCATAACGCGAACTCTGATATGTGGGTATGTGCCAAACGTGACTGAGAGAAAGGGTTTGATGACGTACACGACAGCTATTTTGCGTTATTCATGTCATGACCAGTCAACCATGTTCGTCATACACTGATCCCCTGCTATGCCAATTTTGGCATATTACAAGTTATGGAGTTGACCAGGACAACGCCCAGGCGTAGGCGGCTCGATAGATAGATAGATAGATAGATAGATAGATAGATAGATAGATAGATAGATAGATAGATAGATAGATAGATAGATAGATAGATAGATAGATAGATAGATAGATAGATAGATAGATAGAAACGTCCAAGGTGCCTGAGGTTCGCTAAGAAATGCTTCACATTTAAAACTCGGCGGGTATGCGCCACGGAAAGTGGGTATATTCCAAGCAACTCCCAGAGTAGGATAACGGGCCATGCATAGTAGAGTGTAGCAAGAGGGTGGGAAAGGGAAGTGAGGGTGAGGAGAAAGGAGAGGAGGAGGGGAGAGGGTAAAGCATGGCATAGCCTTGTATGGTATAGTTTATCAATGAGATGGGAAAGGGAAGTGAGGGTGGGAAGAACAGACATAAGGATGAGGAGGAAGGAAAGGAGGACGTGAGAAGGTTAACCATAGCATTGCCACGTACACTGTAGTGTAGCAAGGGGTGGGAAAGAGAAGTGAGGGCGAGGAGAAGTGGTGTGAGGCTTAGGGAGAGGGAAAGGAGGAGAGGGGCCAATAAAGAAAGAAAGAAGGTGGAGAAAGAACTCAATCTGCGTTCGCCAGGTGGTGGCGCTTGCTTGCCATCTCCGCTGTTTGCTCAGATTTCACAGGCGTGGTACTGGCTTTAATTACTTTTGTATGGTTCTTCTTGTGGCACTAGAACACACACTATTAAAGCTGAATGAGTCTGTGCGTGGCATCATCATAATCATCATCATCATCATCATCATCATTATTATTATTATTATTATTATTATTATTATTATTATTATTATTATTATTATTATTATTATTATTATTATTATTATTATTATTATTATTATTATTCCTTTACAACGGTCATTAAACCGCGCCTATAGCGGTGAGGAAGCGTTAGTCAGCAATGAAGACAGATCTGATATGCCTACATTTGTCCCAACCATTTGTCCCAAGCCTCTTCAACCGGAAGAAGCCGTGTAGTCGTTGCATGGCTCCCTACGCCCCTGAATTAGGAGGGGTTCAACCACCCTTTTATGTAGGTCTGTGCTTGTGCTTGCATGTGCGCATGTATATTGCAAAATTTAAAAAAAAAAGATTGGGGGGGGGGGGGGGGACCCCTCCTTCTCCCCCGGATACGCCAGTGCAGCGATTATCCCGCCAAGATATACAAACATCACGCGTAAGCTTCGTTCCGTCATGGTATCAGCGGAATCAGAGCTCCTTGTCCTTGTCCTTCTACAGTGTTGGTATGGATTACGTTAATTGCTGCGCTGTGTTCTGCAACCCGTGCGAAGCAATGAAATACTTTCCTTGGAGATTCGCGTGCAGGAGCGGTCCTATGAACAACTAATGTTAGAAAAAAGAAACCGCATCGTGCTTTGATGGCTACCGGACAAGATTAGGACCCGTATTCACAAAGACGTCTTGCGGTAAAACTTTGCGTAAGAGAATATTTCAGCAAATCACGACGCGGAACATATCATTATAGCAAAGCTACCTGACCAATGGAAAAACGCACTTAGGAAAGAGGAGTTTTGTGAATTTGGCTCTATTTCTGTATCTACGGCAACGACTGATGCGCGTACAAAGCTGCTTGCGCAGTACGCTGTCTACCGCGTTGGTGCAGTGGTTACGGTGCTCGGCTGCTGACCCGAAGGTCGCGGGTTCGGTCCCGGCCGCGGCGGTCGCATTTCGATTGAGGCGAAGATGCTAGAGGTCAGAGTTCTGCGCGATATCAGTGCACGATAAAGAACACCAGATGCTCGAAATTTCCGGAGCCCTCCACTGCGGTGTGCCTCAGAATTGCATCGCAGTTTTGGCACGTAAAAGCCTCAAAAATTATTATGTGCAGCAAACGAGAGAACCAAGTGCTTAAGTTCCATTTAAGTAAGAAGTTAAGTGTGTTACGCTTAAGTAAGAAAGTTTGTCGGATACGTCATTGCCGACGTAGTGCGCCATATTTTACCCGTCGTCTCTTGCAATCGAGTGCTTGGCTTCCCCGCAACCGCAACCTCCTCTTCCGCGATGTGAAGCAACACTGTGCTCGTGCGCACGAGCATTGCATTCGGCAATTTATGCTCGTTCTTCACTGTGATGGCCTAAGCTATATATAGGCGCTGCTTGCGACACCTTTGCTTGCGAGGCAAACATACAATACAGTGGTTCGGACTTAGTTTTTTAATCAACGCGTCTCCCTCCGCAATACCCTGAGCAAGTCAGATGGAGGGCCATGGTCTTTGAGACCATGACCTTGCACATCTTAGCATAAGAGAAGGCTACGCGAGTGCTAGTGCAGTTTCTAAAAGTTAGTCGGACTTACTTACGTGAAGCAATGCTACAAACATCCCAGTTCGTCTGCGTCCTTCCAGAGGGCCTTGACTCTTTCCTACCACCTATTGTAATATATTTTTATTTATTTGTTTTTCCGTCAAATCAGGCGTCCGAAGAAAACAGGCACACTTTTTTTTTGCAAAGCGAAACACGGGAGTTTTAATTCATTTTTTTTTTCCTTTGCTATGGTCGAGCATTTGTCCGTTTGTTGGTTGGTTTGTTTTGTTTTTATTCTTTCGTGTCGAGTACTAACAACGGCAGCAATAACTACTTTGCAGTGAATACTACGCATGTCGACTCTGTTTTCCATGGTTTAGAAATTCGGCCGTCTCTCCACCGTGCGCCAAGCATTCTTTGTGGCAGCTGACTATAAACGGACTGTTGCAAAGGCGCAGAGGCGGTAGCTTTGCCCTTACTTGCCCGGGGGTGGATCAGGTAAGGCAACTGCACATTGACGGTGAGTGAGATACGCAAAAGAAACCTGTCATTGCTATGATCATATCCTGAAAGTTTGTGCGAGGTTCATTGCAGCATTACACTACTTGTCTACATAAATGCAGCCGCTAATTAGGGGTGCTAATTTGTCTGTGACCCGGGAAGGGACAAACGGGGGGGGGGGGGGGGAATCAATCAATGCATTGTACATGGTTATTCAACGTTTCTCCCGACTGGTGACCCCTGTCTATCAGGTGTTTGCTGGTTAAATGCGTAGGTCGGCAAACTCACTCATGAGTCGACTCACTCAGACTCACACAGGCTCATATCCAGACGTTAGTGTGAGTCTGAGAGTGAGTCCGAGTGAGTAAAGCTTTTGTGAGTCTGAGTCCGAGTGAGTTCGGTTGAGAAAAATTATAGTGAATCTGAGTCCGAGTGAGTCCGGATGAGGAAAAGTTTGGTGAGTCTGAGTCCGAGTGAGCCCTAAGGGCACGATATGTTTCTTGAGTGAGTCTGCGTGAGCTGCACATTTTTTGCCGACCTATGGTTAAATGCGCCTTAATTTATTTTATTTTTATTTTTTTTTCAATTGTGAACTAATTTGTGAAGAGTGAATGTGCTTTGAAATGTGACTGCTTTTGTGAACAAGTAAATAGAACAAACTACCTTTTTCGACGTTTTGAGAACATTTTGTGAATAAATTCGTTCATTCTGGAAAGAAAGAAATATGTTCCCGTGGAACAAGAGCAATAAAAAAAACGTTTCGAGCGGTGAGAAATATTCACGTAGCAATTCGACAACACTGAACGAGACTTATTCCCTGCTTTCAGTTTCTTTCGCTCTTGTGTGCTGGCCACGGGGCCAAACTTAGAAATATATGCCATCGAGGCTAACAAATCTTCATTGACCTCCTCAGTACCACACGATATAGTTAATCGATAAGGTTTAACCAGAGTCCTTCGGACTCTGGTTTAACGGACCAAACGAACGCATATAGTATATAGCTGTGAGGCTGTAAAGCCGTTGGTTAACATTGATCATGTGGGAGTATTTTCGATTTGCACAGAAAGTTCGCTACACGAGCGGTCTGCCTTCCTCTCACGCCACGGTCGGGAATCAAACCAACGACCTCGCACTCAGCTGCAGAACCCAACATGATACCCGAGCCACATCCGTGAAATATATACGCATCACGTCCTACATGCTACGAAGAAAGGGAGTGGGGATGGTGCGTAAATTCTGTTGTGATGTATCTTCCCTACATATGCACGCTTTCAAAAAAAAAAAAATTGGAGTGAACCGGTTTCTTCCATTGAAATCGGCATAAAGGGCTGATTCCCGCATAAACTTCAGCCGTCGCCTTAATTCTCGTAATCTAACGCCGAGTCGAACGCGGCAGTGGTGTGCAGCTGCTGTTAAAACCGTTAATAAAAAGAAGTACGCATGTTCGCGCAAAAGTGCACGACGACATACAGGGTCTGTTCGAAAAGTAATGTCAGTGAGTTGATTAAAAAATATGTATTGATCAGATCAGTACAACACAATCAAAGGTTTCAATATAGGCTCTTCCTGCGTCGACACATTGCTTCCAGTGAGATTTCCAGGCATCGAAGGCGTCACGGTAGGCCTCCTCCGGAATGTCCTTTAAAGCCTCGGTGCAAGCCTCTTTGACATTGTCAATTGTCCCGAAATGATGTCCTTGCATCGGAGTTTTCAAGCGCAGAAACAAAAGCAAGTCTGGAGGAATCATGTCAGGACTGTAGGGTAGCTGGGGAACCCTTGGCACTTTTGAATCGACAAGGAAGCGGGTCACGATGAAGGCGGTGTGGACTGGCGCGTTGTCATCGGTGATGGTCGTTGACGGCCGTCCAGGGCGGGCTTCATCGATGACCTCTTTACGACCTTCTAAAAAGGTCTTATGCCGACGGTACACGTTATGACCACCCATTATCACCAAAGGTCTTTGTCATAGGAAAAGTTTCCACTCCGGACTTGCCGAGTTTCACACAAAACTTTATGGCAGTTCTTTGATCCAACGAGCGCTGCATTGTGACTTGCACAGGTAATGAAAACGAATTTCACGGACAAGTCGCTCCTTTCTCTCCATATGGTAGCAGACGACAGTGCTACTGCGCCTGCGTGAGCTAACTTCTCCCTCCACCAATATCAACCAGTCCAAGCGTGTTGTGAGGTATCGACGCTTTACAATATAATCACTGACATTACTTTTAGGACAAACCCTGTACTTCTCTGCCCATATGTTCGAACGTCGCAGCGCAGCTGCACAGACTGTGAGGGACGTGGGAGAGCTTTGGATTAATGTTGACCACCCGAGGTTCTTCACCATGCAGTTTGGCGCGCGAGCGTATTTGCATTGCGTCCCCGTCGGCGTGTGGCGGCCGGGTATCGGACCAGCCGGCTGGTACGCTCACTTGGGTGCTGTACGGAAGAAGCGCCTGATAGATGCGCCGCGAGGAACTGTATGATGATATAATCTTCGATTACTTCTATTTGCGTTGTTTAATGAGTGTGTGCGCGTACAGTCACGCATATACAGTCACGTACATATTGACGGCCGATTCTCACGTAAAGAAGACAGTCCCGGCGTACGGACCCGTGGCGCCACTAGTCCGTCCGGCCGTGGTCCGGCCGCGCGCCGTCGTTCAGTGGCGCTCTGCATCGCGCGGCTTCACGGCGGCTTCCTGTTGGCGCGAAGAAAAAAGAACGCCGCGGCGCACCGGAGGAAAGGATGCCGCGCGCCGCTTTCCGGAAAAAGAAAGGCAAAACGAAAGCGAGCGCGCCATCGGAACTGGACGGGGAAGTGCTGCGGAGGAGGAAGCGACGAACCAGGAAGGCGATGGGCGCCGTCCTCCTCCGCGGGTGGACCTTCTCCGCGCGCATGCGACGGGCAGGAGCGACCTGTCCGGTGCCGTCGGCGCGTGCGTCTTCGGTCGGCGCCTCTTTCTCCTCTCGATATAGCTTGTTTGCCTCTAATCAGGCCGTCCAACCGCTTTTCCTTGGCCGGCATGAAAAGAAAACCGTTCGACGACGCTCAGTTGCGCGAACATCGCGCACTTACCCTCCCCGCGGCCATGCGAGTGAGCCCGGTGACCAGGTGGCGGCTCTTCGTGTTCCGGTTGTTGCTGCACTTTCCGCTGACCGAATGGCGCATGGTCGCCGCACAACGGGTGGGCTCCCGCGCGCATACCCGGACGCATAATTATTCGCGCATCGACGGTAGATTGCGATCGGGCGCGCTCGGACGGTCGTGCCGCCGCGCTGCCCCTATACTTTCGGCGCGTGCACGTTCCCACTCCGCTACGAACGCGTCGCGGGCTGTGATACGGGCGTGACCGACGAATGTCTCCGCGATATATGGCGACGTTCCTATCTTCTGCGAGAGGATGACGCTCTTTCGTCCATAAATGAGTATGACCTCGCAACGCGCTCATTAATATGTTCGCAGTGACGCGGGGGCGCGCCCAGTCTTCTGTGCCCGCGTCGCGGTGCACTGTGGCGTATAATTGCACCGGCAGCACGTATACAGACGCGGCACAGCCCTCTTCGAATGTGTGCGAGTGACGGTGCCCATCCAGATCGGTGCTGGCCGGTCTCAGGTCAGTACCTTCTGGCGCAGGCCTTAGCACGCGGACCGGTCTATGGCAGCGAACATAACGAGAGAGAGAAAAAAAGAAGGCCTCGCGTTAAGACGGGATTTTCCCTCCACCCTTATACCAAACCACTCGTTTCACTTCTCCGGGCAGAGCACTCCGGAGGCGAATTAACAACTCGGCCAGCGATCAGAAGACGCGTTGCAGCGTCAGCGCACCCTCCGTTCAATATACGAGCAAGCTCACGGGACCAGATCTCGGCCGTCCTTAATTCTGGCCCGTTATTTCTACAGCAACTTTCACGAGGCGCCGCTTTCTCCGGTGCGCCGGCCCTTCCGCACTGCGTAGTAACCTTCCTCCCCGGCAGAAACCAGTTGGCCGCGTGTGTGAACGCTGCCGCCTTTTATGCGCCGCGTAGGCGCGACTGCGGGGGGCTGCGCGTGAGCATGATCGCAGCGAGGCGACGTTCACGGGCGAGACTGCGGCGCACTTGAGATCTCACGGCCACGGGCAGGTTTGCCGGAGCAGCCCGTTTCTGTCGAGCGCAGGCGAGCTTGACACGAGGCGGGCGGTGAAACCCTCCGCCGATTCGCGCGAATGGAGCAGAATGCCGCCCCGGTGGAGACAACGGAGACCGAGCGAAGATCGCTCGTAGAAGGGCAGCAGGAGAAAAGAGGGAGAGATGATGGTGCGCGGCATATTGTTGTGACGTTTTCCGCAGTCCTAACATGAAGGAAGAGGGGCGTCGCAAACGCCGCACGGTGAACGCTTCTGCGCCGTTACTTTCCTGACAGAAGCAACAGCGGACCACGGATCGTACAGGAAACGTGCTATAGCGTGCTTTCGAAAGCTGTCGCATTTACGCTCGTAGAGATGTCCGACTGCGAGAGCGTTCGGACAGCTTTGCTTCGTTCCGACAAATGCGCCCGTTGGTAGAAAGAGGAATCTTCGGAGAGAGAGTGCGCTCTCTCTTCTCTGACCGCAAAGACGTCGCGTGACGAATTTCAAGGCGCACGAAAAAAAAAAGAGAGAGAGAGAGAGAGAGAGAGAAAAAAAAGCAAATGCAGCTCTATACGTGCGACTTCGCTGTCTCATGACAACGCGTAGATCGTAACGTCAGCTGGCTAAAATGCGCGCCTATTAGGCGAGACAGACGTTGATGGGCGGAGCCAAGGTGGTCGTATATTAGACGGCTGAGCTGCTTTCGACGGCCCGGCGAAGGTGCGAACGACGTCAAGCTCTCGTGCACCGCAGTTTTTCTTTCTTTCTAGCGTGTAAGGGACGCAGGCGCATCGGAGTTCCCTTCACTTTGTGTGCTCGGCTGCAACGACGCCCGTGAAGAGCCTTCCGACAAGTGTGTCACCTATGTCCGGGGTTGTGGAGATCGGTCTCGAATCAGCCGGTGGCTGCGTTGAAATCTCAACAAGCACCTAGCCAGAAGCATACAGCGTTTGCTCGAGAAACCTTCCTGTAAATTATTGAATCATCACTGCCAAAACGAGTTTGTGTGCGGGAATTTGTAATATAGTCCGGATTTCCAAACCGATGTGCAAGCCACTTCGTGTTACACGCCATCACATCGATATTAAAGACGACTTCAATGAGGAGGTACTGTTTTGTGAGGCGTATGGTTCTACCTTTACAGCCTATATATAGTTCTCCTTAGGGAGAAGGGGGGATGGTCATTCTCTGCGCCGTTTTTAGCAGATATTCGTAATTCCATTCTCGTTAAAGTTGCCTATCGGGTACTAAAGCTATTCAAAAAAATGTTAAAGGAGATAAGAGGAATTGGACGGAAGGATACTAGTACTAAGAGGAAAAAAAAATCTGCAAAAATGAAACTTCGGACACTTGGAAAATTCGTGCGCCAGTGCAAGCGTGTGAATATAAGAAACCTGCACGAATTTCAGCTCATTTCCGCTGCGAGTACGTGTGCCTTCGTGCTGTCGCTCTTTGCCGCGGTCGAGAATCGAACCCGCGACATCGCGTTCAACAGACGAACGCCAAAGGCTTACCCAGAGTCACCCCGGTGGATTATATACCGAGGAAGTGAAGAAAAAAAAAAACAAACGGCTGTGTACTTGACCTTATCCCTCTTCTTTTTATCTCCTTCTTTTTTTATTCACGTCGCCGCCGCCTTCCCGTTCTAAGCGCGACTCGGCCGCGTTGTGTCAGTTCCACGGAATGAAATAACTCGCCTCGAATAACACGCCGCCCGGCCGGGCGCAATTCGCTCCGCGTTTCCTTCGCTCGGCATCGCGGCAATGGTCTCGCCACACGCGGCGGTACCTGACGGTCCGGCGCCGGACGCTGTCCAAGTGAAGCGTGCCCGGCCGAAGGGTCCACGAGCGAGGCCCACCGGGAAGCCGCTGCTTGACCTTGTTTTCCAGGGGAGGCGCGGAAGCGTTTCGGCGACGCGGTCGCGCGCCGTCAGTGGCGACTATATTTGGCCGCCGAGGGCTTTCCTCATGCATCGGCCGCGGCAGGTGCACCCTCGGCCAGCTCCAAAGGTCACGGGCCAGCGGGCCAGCCTTTTTTGGCTCGCCAGTACACACACACCTTGCCGCTGCTTGCTTTCGCGCATGCAGCCAGCCCGGACGGTGCACGATGCGTGCACGCCGCCGAGCGGCGCGCGTTCGGGCCGCCCTGCATCACTTCCGAGCGAAGCGACGCGAAAGTGGTCACACTGACCAAACCGCAACTGGGAGGCCCTAACGAGGCGCGGATATAGTTAACGCGGCTGGTCTCGTCGCGCCGCGAGGAGGATCGACACGTGGACCGCGCGTCGCTTCGAGCGGCACAATTTTCGGCCGCGAAGAAATATGCGAATGCCGGCGCCCCGGATTAACCTCCTCGCAGCCAACATTTGCATTTCAATGAAAACAGCTTCTCGGATTTTCGGATGAGAGCGCGCTATGTCGGATATTTCCGACATATCATTGTGGCATCGTGGTTATTATTATTATTATTATTATTATTATTATTATTATTATTATTATTATTATTATTATTATTATTATTATTATTATTATTATTATTGAAAATATAAGGTTATTTGTAGTACGCAGAACACTGGCGTATGTGTTCGCGCAGTTCGTACAAGAGCTAATTTGATGAAAAGTCCTTTCTCCACTAGACCACTTCGAGGACGGGCCGCAAGCTCATGTGCTTTAGGCACCTAAGATCAATGCTCAGTGAACGTAGCTTCGCTAACGCGCAAAACTGGGCACATTAATCTTTTTCTATATATATGCTGTCCCTCCAGGCACTCGAACGGCAACAATAGCGTTGCCGTGATTAATATGGGTGTAAGTTTTGAAAGCTACGCGATGCTAAAAAAGAAAGAATAATAAACACAGCATGTACACACCAGCTGCTTCGAAAGCGAGTTATCCGCCTTGGCTTATAGCAGGTAACGTGTCGCGCTCGAGGACGCGGGTTGGATTCCCGACCACGGCGGCCGCATTTCAATGAAAGCGACATCAAAGAGTCAAAGAACCCCAAGTGGTCAAAGAACCCCAAGTGGTCATTCCAGAGTCCCTCCTTCATATAGCGTGCTTCATAAAATAATGTGTGCTTTTGGCATGCACGCAAAGCCTCCGAATTAAATTTTTGAGCTCTTACTAAAAGTATAGATTGGACGTCTACATCCGCGAGTCTATAAACAAACAAAAGTTTGAGTGTGAAGCTTGACTTGTCTCTACGGCGAGTGAACGGAACCCGCCGGGCAGATGCAACGAAGGGGAAGAATGCAAATCAGAAAAAAAAAAAAAGCCATCTTGGTCGTTGTCGCCCTCCAGAGTCCAGAATGAAAAACACGTAAACCGAGTGGAGAAAAAGGATGTTGCCCGATACTTCCACTTCCACCATCAGCGCACGCGATACTGAAGTCGGACCTTGAGGCATGCACGTCCACTTGCACGCATGAAGCCCCCCCTCCCCTTAAAGGATATCCGTTTTCAAACTCTCTCGCAAAATATGTGGACGTTCCGCTCATCTATGTTGGTCATTACACAATGGAGTTATCTTTTGGAAAATACTGACAGGTAATCCAAGCCTACCTCCGTAGGCTCCGTCAACGTTTCACATCTAGGCCTGCCGTACTTGCCTCTATATAACTTTGACGAGCTTAGGTGCTGAGGCATGTTCATCGTAAGTGTCTTCTAAGAGTGGCCTTTACGATGAATGCGTTTATCGGTACTTCGCACACACACATGCCTGGAGAGAGAGAGAGAAAGAGAAGAAATATAGGAAATGCGAGGAGGT
The DNA here is from genome assembly GCF_013339695.2 of Rhipicephalus sanguineus. Lineage (NCBI taxonomy): Eukaryota > Metazoa > Arthropoda > Arachnida > Ixodida > Ixodidae > Rhipicephalus > Rhipicephalus sanguineus. The sequence goes on along the minus strand of NC_051176.1, from coordinate 90,071,233 downwards.
TAACTAGACAACGTCCAGTTTGCTACCCTGCACATGGGGAGGGGGAATAAGGGAGTAAGAGAGAGAGAAGGTGAGACACATTTCAAAACACACAGTGCAGCGTATCACAGGCGGTCGCTGTGTTCTGCGGCCTTCAAGTACTGCAGGAGGGCTCGTGTGGCTTTCTGGGCTGATGCGCTGTAAGGCCAGGCTCCCTGGAAACTCCGTCTCTGTCTATGGTGAAACATATATCAGTGACTTTACTGACGACCTCCTGATTCCCCCCGAAAAAAAGTATTTTTACAACGGTGCGTTCGCATAATTTCGTCCTCACGCAGGGAAAATCGGCCGCTGCAGCCGGTTGTCGATCCGGCAGTAGCGCGCTAAGCACACGAAGGCATTAACCAACCAATAGCGCCGCCGCTTATAAGTTTCTAAGTGAGGCTTAGAGGCTTAGTCGGCAGTGAGGCTTAGATACAACATGGTCTGCGTTATATCGTGACCTGCTGCGTGACTTGCACCGTACTTAGCCGCATTTGTATAAGAGACAGAAATTGCTGGGACTGTCGTGGGTGGTGGCAGGTAGCATCCTACACATGTCCACCACCCGTGACATCCTATGACATCCTGGTCAGGATGCATCCTGACTACAGAATGTTTTTTTTTTCGTTTTTTTTTCTCATGAATTCGGACCAAGGGGTATAAGCAATGTAACGAGTCGCTTCGTTTGAATAACTATAGTACACGCACAGTAGTTTGGTGCACGCGCTCGTCGCCTGTGACGGGGCCAGAGAGACCGCACATTTGCGTGAACGTACGTAACTCGGCCCGTGAGTGAGTGGTGTTGGAATCGCTTCACCGGCGCCGAGCAGCTCGTCCGCCGCTCCAACGGGGCCAGGCGAAAACGTGGAAGGAACGTTTTTCCCCGTTTCCTGTCCCAAGGTTGCGCGCAGTGGCGCTCTCTTCTTCCTGGAGGGAAAAGAGAAAGCACACACACCCTCGCACACCTCGAGAGAGTTGGCGACTCGTTCGGCGCGCTGGATGCCGGTGCTATTTAGGTGCGCGCCTGTCCTTCCGCGTTCATTACGGGCCCCCGCAGGAAGCAGCGACTGCACCGAAAAGGTTACCGCGGAAAGAGCTCGCCGGCCGGCTCAGAAGGACCGAGTCCTTGGCCGCCGTCAGGTCCAAGCGGCCCGCCATTGCGTGCTCCCTTCAATCACTGGCCAAAGGAAGCCAAGTGGCGTGAAAGCGAGTGGCACGACGGACTGACTGTGGAACAGTTTCGTCACTGCACGTTACCGCACTGTGATAGCCACCGCGGGAGCCCAGTTGCTATAAGGTCGCGGGTTCGATCCTTGCCACGACGGCGAAATGCAGAAACGCTCTTGTAACTGTAGATTAGACAGGACCCCAGGTGGCCGTAATTAATTCGTGCTCCACCATACTGGCGTGCCTCCTTAATCGTATCGTAGTTTCCGCAACGCAGAACCGAATTATTTAGCTTATTTATCGTTGTTATTATACCATCCCTCAGTTATCTCTGCCGCGTATGCGCAGATAGGTACTGGCTCCGGTGGTGACGGTTACAATAAAACGGGAATGCACTGATGCAGCTGAAGGCTGCATCAATGCATTCCCCTTAATCTGGGAACAAAGAAAGACCCATGAAAGGGAAGCGGGCACAAACGCACGAATGTTCCGTCCGGAATTACATACATGTGCCCTGTCTTCGATATGGTGGGTGTTCCTGTCTATGGCTGGACAGCCAAGTGCGAAACGACTACTCCGTTAGCGTGCACTGTAATTGACGGCTTGCTGTTGGCTGACGGTTATTGCGAAGGCATAACCTATTCTAAGACCAGCGTTAGGATTGAGTTGACGACCGAGGAAAGACTCCGTGGCAATATAAGCTTTAAGAACTCGAGAAAAATAAAATCCAGTCCAGGGGTGCTACTCTGGACATTATCAAATTCCGCCATGTTGTTAAATTCCGCCTTTATTCAATTCTGATTGGCCCAGAGGGCTGCTACGGCCTCTCTGATTGGCTTAAAATGTCGCAATTACGAAATTTGACAGTGTCCAGAATAGCACCCCTAGAATACACGCACTGTGTCCAATGTTGACAGTTGCAAACCAAGTCTTATAAAAGTCCGGCCATGTTATATATACAGAAATATACACGACCGATAAATGCAAAGATTCTGATGCACGAGCTACTCTCGAACACATACATGGGAGTGCCAGGGGTTTATACACAATAATGAGAACGCAGCCACCACTGATGGCCTGCGCGCACGTTGGCCAGGCCGCGCTGCTCAGCTCAGCCATGGACGAGCAACTCTGGACAACCCAGTAGGCTGAGGAAGCCGCTACGAGGCAAGGCCTCCTGGCCAACACCTAGGCGGGAGCAGTCCACAAACACACCGGATATGAAATATAGTTTTTCTGTCCAGGAACCCATCTGTTGATGACTGTCAATGTGAGAAGGGAATGAAGATGCGCGTAAAAAATCATCCCGATCATTATCATCAACTTTATCATGGCCATAAACATCACTGCCATGGCCACCATAGCAGAGCATCATTATGCGATTTCGAAGTTCCGACACACGCAATGTGTGCACATCATTCTAGTCTAGAGTTACTGCACATAACTGCCGTAACACTACATGAATCATTTTCGTCTCTTTCTTCGTTAACATGAATGGAAGAATCATTCATGGTACGCCGATGACAACTATTGGTGTCCCTTCTGTTAGGGCTCATTGGTGGCGACAAGGACCATCGTCACGCGGTCCAGAAGCCCAGTATGAGCAAAACGGCATCAGCAAAAACAGAGAAGGGGTTGAATTTTATTAAGGTCTGGACGAGCGTATAGATGACAAGTTCTGGCACCTCTATTCTTTGGCTGGTCGTTTACGCAGTTCATGGAATCAGTGTTTACACGATGATTGCCACCTATATAGAAATCAACGCGTAAATTTTTGCGAGTAAGCTACTTTGGTGATCTTGCAACTTCCTCTGTACTCTGGCAGCTGCCGTCGACGTTGCCTTTGCCTGACCACGCACACTAGCTGAGCCGCGCAACAGCCGTAGCACGACGTGAATTCCATCCGAAGCAACGCAAATGAGTGCAGTATATGCGTGTTGCTAAAGGCCCAGAGGACGAACATAACGCGCTGAAAGGTGGCGGAAAATGCGACACGGACTCAAATAACAACAAATGTCGGAGGTTTTGCACCGCACATGTCTCTGCGCGCGCAAACTGACCGTTTTAAGCTCATCTTGATAGCAAGCGCAGATCTATAGTCGGTTGAAACGTAAGAATAAATAAACGCTCCACCTCAGAACCGCGAAGGTCGCGGGATCGAGTCCTGGCGGCGGCGGCCGCATTTCGATGGAGGCGGAATGCTCAAGACCCGTACCTACTTATGTTCAAGTGCGCGTTAAATTTCCGGGGCCCTCCGCTACGGCGTGCCTCATAATCATATCGTGGTTTTGGGACGTAAAAATCCAAACAATTATTACAACCACAGAACCGCTGTGCGCCTGCCCGTGAGTGGGCAGGCGCACAGCTCGCTAAAAGAGTCGTGCCAGATGGTTTCCGTTCGAAGCACAAGTATACTTTCTCTTTGCTAATATAAATCCTGGGCATATTGGAAAATAAGAGTTCGTCGTTTCTGACTAAAACATGATTTTCGGCCGAGAATTGATTTCAGTATCTCTGATAAAATTTACTGGAACGTTCAAGTTACCTTTCTAAAAAGAGCAACACAAACGTTCATCTGTATGTTCAAATTAACAAGAAAATTCGCTTGACGTCGCGGAAATTAGCGAACGTAAGAGGATGGCGCAAATTGTTTTTGGGTAGGACAGAAACTGCTGTGGGCAGAGCTTATATTTTTGTTGTAACCGACTTCAGGTGTTGACGGAAGGAACCAGTTCTACGTCATCGAACGAGCAAATTATCCATCTTCGTTGTTTCTCAGTTACTCGAAATTGCGATCGTTTAGAACACAGAGCAAATAAAGAAAATAATAAATAAATAAATAAATAAATAAATAAATAAATAAATAAATAAATAAATAAATAAATAAATAAATAAATAAATAAAGTACGCAGCAGGTTCACGAAACGATTCAGTACGGCCTAGAAGAAATACGGGAAAATATTGCAGTAAGGAAGAAAGTGTTTCTGGCTCTGACAGTGCACAGTATTGCAGAAGGTGTCTCTCCTTCTGTAAGCGATACAATGAGTTAGCTTTTTAATACAATTCGTGTTTGTTATTGCTCGCCCCTTCGCCCTTTGTAATGCCCTGTAAAGATCATTTGAAGGTAAAAAAAAAATTATGATGTTGATGATGATGAAGAAGAAGAAGCACAAAAGAAGGAGGTGGATGCAGACTACAAAAAAAAAAAAAAAGAAATCACCATTGCATTTCATAACAGCTCGCCGTTCGAGCTAAGAAAAATTGCGGCTCCAATATTATGCCGCCTTTAGATGGGGGCTGCATTCACAAAGGCGTACTCGTTTCGCATCGGAATGGTTGGCACAAACAACATCCAGCCCGACTAAAGTGACCATTGTAAACGCCCTGTGCATTTGCGCTCATTATGACACACAGTGATTACACGTTCCGGTTCGTACGCACCAAACGGGCTGGACTCGAGACCTTTTTCAGCGGCCAATATTCTCACTGTACCACGACCATGTGCGTCGATGGCAAGCATTGCTTTAGCGTGTGACATCGGCGGATCTGACCACCTGTGGAATTGTGCACGCGATTTGTTCTCTCTCTGTCCAACCCTTCATCCTCCCCTCCCGTTCGGCGTGACGAACCGGACGGGCGTCTGGTTAACCTTCATGCTTGTCCGTGCTTCTCTCTTTTTCGAATCGAATACGAACATTTCAGACAAAAACTTAAGACAGCTTCGCAACAGTGGTGCCAAGCCGGAAGGAACAGCAGAACTTTCTTTCTTTCTTTCTTTTTCTTTCTTTCTTTCTTTCTTTCTTTCTTTCTTTCTTTCTTTCTTTCTTTCTTTCTTTCTTTCTTTCTCTCTCTCTCTCTGTTTTTCTATCTCATTTTGTCTCTTTTCTTTCTATTTCCTTCTTTCTCTATATTTCTTGCTCTTTATATATTTTTTTCTTCCCTTTCTTCTCCCTCTCTATTTCTCACTTCTTCCTTCTTTATATCTCTTTCTTTCTCTTTCCGTCTTTCTTCTTTTTTTGTTCTCTCTGTTTCTCTCTTTCTTTCTATGATATACTTTACTCTCGCCCATCTTCCTTTCCCTCCTCCTCAACTTCACATCTCTCGTCCTCGCCCTCACTTCCCTTTCCAAGCCGCTATATTGTACAAGGCTACGTTATGCTCTGCTAGCGTGCCTGAATAGCCGAGTGGTTACGATGTTCGCCTTCGGATATTGGGTACGCGGTTTCGAATCCCGCTTCGTCACGAAATTTTTTTCGCCAAGAATTTCTCTCTTTCTCTGTCTTTCTATCTTTTTTTTCTATCTCTCTCTCTCTCTCTCTGTACTCGTTCCCTCACCCATCAGAGTTATCAGAATCCCGCGCCAGACAAATCGGCGCACGTGTTCTGTGAACGAAGTGCATGTTTGTATACTGGCCGCTGTATGTGGCGAACCATAACGAAGACAGCATATGTATAGTGAAACGAGGACGTCAGCAGATGAGCACAAAGAGATGTATTTGTCTAAGCAGGTAAGCGCGATACCACAGCAAACATCGTGAGACGGACCAAATAATAAGCTCTTCTGCCTAAGCCGAAACGCGGCCCGCATACGCGAAACCGTTATTACGCTAAACCTGCTTGCAAGCACCGATACCAGCCAATAGTGATGTCAGGCATATCGTTACAGAAGAGAGAGAGAGAAGTAATGTAGGAAAGGCAGAGAGGTTAACTAGACAATGCGTCCAGTTTGCTACCCTACACATGGGGAGGGGGAATAGGGGAGTAAAAGAGAGAGAGAGAAGGATAGACATATGTCACATCATACACACAGTGCCGAGTTTCACAGGCGGTCGCTCAATAGGGTTCTTTTCAAGTACCGCAGGAGGGCTCGTGTGGCTTTCTGGGCTGATATGCTGCGCGACCAGGCTCCTAAGATATTTGCTTCATTAAAGGGCCGGTCATCCAGGCTACCCAAGGCACACTGGAGAGTCCGGCGATCTTCATCAAATTGAACACAGTGGCACAAGAGATGTTATACAATTGCAGCTTTCGCACATGGATGAATCGGCCATGCCAATGCGATGGCTGAATGAGTTAGTAAACGCTACACCGATCCACAACCGGCACAGCAGTGTAGCGTCACGTCGAGAAATCTTGGATGGCAGTTGTAGCTGGAGTAATGATTCAAGGTTCTTAGGGCGAGGATTGGAGTTAAGCGGAGAATTCCAGTGCGCAAGCGTGGCATTATGTGCGATGCGACGAAGTTCTCTAGCTGCATCTACTCTTGACAAGGGTATGAACAGTGTGGGCGCTCCATCGTGGGCACATCGGGCAGCGTCGTCAGCGAGGTGGTTACCACTGATGCCACAGTGACCCGGCAGCCATTGTAACACAATGTCGTGTCCTTGATTAGCGGCGCGATGACAAATTGCATTGATATCAGACACCAACTGGTGGTAGTTTCCACGTCGTAGACTTCGCACGCATTGAAGGTTGCCTTGGAGTCGCAGAATATGGCCCATCTACTAGGGGATTCTTGCATAACAAACTCCATAGCGGCTCGAAGAGTGGCGAGCTCTGACCCCGTAGATGTCGTGACGTGTGATGTCTTGAACTTGACGGTGATTGATCGAGATGGTATCACAAAGGCACCTGTCGAACTTCCCGAGACCGAACCGTCCGTGTAAACATGAATTCGGTTAGCATACGACAAATGCAAAAGGTCCAGTGAGATCTGCTTGAGGGCTGCAGATGACAGGCTTGCCTTTTTAGATATCCCCGGCACTTCAAGGTGCACAGTGGGCCGTTTCATGCACCACTCCGGAGATAGTGGTATTGTTGCGGGCGAGAATCTCCACGAGATGGAATGCTGGTTAGCCGCAACAACCTTGGAAAACGCTGCCTTTGGTCTTTCTAGTGGCAAGCTAGCGAGGTGGTGGTCAGGCACTCTGGATATGTAACGGATATGTGCCCGGAGTGTGTCGACAGTTATATATGTCGTGATCGGGTGGTCTTTAGCAATAGCAATCGTTGCTACTGTGTTAGCACACCGAGGTAGCCCCAAGCATGTGCGGAGTACTTGGCCTTGAATGCTTTGCAGGACCCGGATGTTAGTTTTTCCGGCGTTGGAAAGCACGGGCGTGCTATACCGCAAATATTCCAAGAAGAGCGCTTTGTAAAGCTGAAGCATAGATGACACTGATGTGCCCCACGTTTTCCCAGCGAGAAATCTCATTACGTGTGTGATAGAGGTGAGCCTCTTCTTCAAGTGCGAGATGTGAGCACTCCACGAAAGATCTCTGTCGATAATGACGCCCAAGAATCGGTGACGTCTCGTATACGAAAGCCTCACGTTGTCGATGGAAACGGGATACCAGATCATGGGCTTGCGGCTAATAGGGACTAAGGCTCGGTGGAAATTCTGAGGCCTCGAGCATGGAGGTACATCGACGTTATTCTCGCTGCTTTTTGGAGCCGTGCGCGTACCTGGGGTCGTGTCACTGCTGAAGCCTAGATACATATATCATCAGCATATACAGAGAGGTTAACTGATCGAGGTAGAATTTGGACAAGGCCAATGATCGTGAGGTTAAACAACGTAGGACTGAGAATCCCGCCTTGTGGAACGCCACGAGTGGTGTAATGGTCAACGGTGCGGCCTTCCGCAGTATGCACGAAGAAGGATCTCCTCAGTAGGTAGCTCCGAATCCATCGAAACATTTCTCCACCGATTCCAACGTTCGCCAAGGCATCGAGGATGGCATCGTGCGTTACGTTGTCGTATGCACCTTTCACATCGAGGAACATTGCAACCGAGATGCGCTTGAGGTATTTATGTTGTTGCACAGAGGTTACAAGGTTGATGACATTATCAATAGAAGAGCGGCCAATGACAAACAGCGCTTAGGAACGAAAATCTCTGCGGATACAACCACAGGGCCAGAAATTATAATTCACGGCGGAAAAATAATTTACGTTGCTTTGCGTGTTCGCGCGCGCGCGCGCGCGCGTGCGTGTGTGTGTGTGTGTGTGTGTGTGTGTGTGTGTGTGTGTGTGTGTGTGTGTGTGTGTGTGTGTGTGTGTGTGTGTGTGTGTGTGTGTGTGTGTGTGTGTGTGTGTGTGTGTGTGTGTGTGTGTGTGTGTGTGTGTGTGTGTGTGTGTGTGTGTGTGCTTTTCCTTCATTGTGCGACCTTTCCGTTAATATTCAGCGCTTGTGTTGCCATCTTCATACCTTCTTGCTTATTTCACGCCTGCATTTCAGTAACGTAACAAATTCTCTCAGACAGCCTGCAGGCAAGTTCCGGCAAAAGCATCATCAACGCTGCTTCGCCAGAACTCGCCTGCAGGTTGAGGGCTGAAGACTCCGGCACGCCCCAAGTCGGCAAGATACATGCACGGGGCCGTATTCTGCGACGGTCGCTTTCGGTACGGAGCAAGGTAAAATCTAGTAGGGAGCGTCGCGTGATTTCGCTAGCCTGGGCAAGCCAACCTCCTCTGACGCCGCCCCTTGCGGACAGCGCGCGGTGCCTCCTGGGTAGGATTAGGACCCCGCAGCGCCCGTAGCAGACGCAACCAAAGCGAGGAGACCGATGGTAGCGCTTGCCTATATCACATGACCAGGGCCTATTTCCCCCTTAACTTTTTCACGACTACGCTTCAAGACTTTCACGTGACGCTCCCGGGCTCCTAGTTTCTTCCTTCCTCCATGGCTTTCGGTGACGGCATCGCTTTGTGTGACGTATAGAATATCGCGTGCCCAATCATTGGAGCGACTACTCACCCGCCTCTCCTCAATCAGCCAATCAGCGCACAATGAAAGTGATATTATGGCGATATCCCCAAGAGTGATCGCCTCAGAATATGGCCTATGGTCAGTTAACTTCGGCGGATACATCCATAATGGCATACAGTAGGCTCCCTTTAAAACGAAGTCGAAAAGAGTGCGAAAATATATATGTTCGTCTCATCAGAAGAGATTCACAGAATTGAAGATATGGCATTCCTGCTGTGCACAAACATCCACGACAGAAAATCTTAAATTAAGCAACATTAAAGGGCAAGCAAAATGCAGGTGTTACAAGAGTCATTCTTGGAGTCGCATGAAAGTGCAGCATTATAGGCACCCTTAAAGGGACACTAAAGAGCAAAATGATTTTACTTATATTAGTGAAGCGATCTTTCACGATACCAAAAACACCACGCTTGCTGCGAGAAGACGCTTAAAGCGAGAAAACGCGCAAAAACAAAATGTGGGTGGCGATGCCACCTTAAAGTTTCCGCACCACTCGCCGTGACGTCACATGTTTTGACGGCGCCTACTAGGGACTACGTAGTTCCTAATCGGTAAAAATGACATACATTGTCCTTTTAGGGGGCCGTAGACTTAACATACCAAGTTTGGGATAATTTTATTGAGCCAATGACGCCAAAATACGATAAATACACATTGAAATCTCTGACGTCACGCGGGGAGATTGCGGCGCGAAATTTAAAATGAAGCTTTCAACTTGATTTTCCCCTTTATTAATAAACTTACGATGGCGAAATTAATGACATTAGAGTTCTCAGAGCCCAATTTATCGATTAAACCGATTCATTGTTTCTATTTAGTGTCCCTTTAAGCCATTCAGTAATTGATGCTTGGAGAAACCAAGCAACTGTGTGCCCTGTCACAAAATCTGACATTTTCTTGACCTATAATGTTCATTAGAGATAATTAAAAAACTACAATGCACTACAGTACTGGGGGCATCATCAAATGCGTCATGTGTGACGCATGATTCTTGTGCACGGCTTCTGTGCGCTTTCCGTAACTATGTATGTAACAGCCTGCAAAATCACGCTAAAGACCGCTTCAGTTAATGCGAAAGCACTATATGACCCATCAAGCGAAAATCCAGCGCCCGGCGTTAACAACTGATAGCACTAAAACCCACATTACGAGGCGATGACGTCACGTTTCAGTGCAAATCAACCCCGACCTGACCCACACCCAAAAGACTGACATTGCCCAATTGGAAAATTGAGTCGACCCGCGTTGCAAACCGACCTGGTCCACTCCCAAAATTGACGTGGGCCGCCCCCGACGTTACGGTGTCCCGCCTTCAAATCTGACTTTGCCCAATTCGAGCACATCACCAACTGATCACGTCATGAGACACAGTCACATGACGAGACATGAAGTGATGACTTGCGACAATGTCGCGTGACATGGACGTCAAAATAACACCACACGTCGATTTCGTCTGCACGCTCAGACACTCCGAAGCCACGCCAGTCTGCTTCGTGTCACTGCTCCGCGCTGCTTACGCATTCAACGCAACTTTTCGTTTCCATGATTATTCACCTTGCGCGTATTTTGCCCTCTCTGGTCATATTCTATGCTGGTGTAGCTGTTTATACCACAACGTTAGTCCATAAAGGCTAATATAGACCAGGTTGTATAACAGAAACTTGCCTCATTCAAGTCTACCTATCTAGGCACCTCGCTAAATTGAGTGCATCGAGGTTGGGGAAGTCGCGTTTAACCGAATTAGTGGTTCGTGTTAAGCGGATTTTTTTTTTTTTTTTTCGTAGACAGGTGTATTGGAAACTAACCATATGTTCCCACATTGTTCCTTATACCCGTGAATTCAGCTTAACCGAATTCGTCTGAACGGTTTATTAAGTCTACTGCTCTTCTCTTTGCTCATCGCAGCGAACTTAGTAGCAGACAGCCTGTTTTACGAATATTTCGTGCCAACGGCCGCGCAAAAGTGGCTTTTTTATTCTTCTTTCTTTGTTTGTTTCTTTCTTTCTTTCTTTCTTTCTTTCTTTTGGTAATATTTTTTAAGCCCGCATGGAAGCGCCAGCCAGGCTACCTCAGCAATAAACGCGGTGGAAATGCCAAATTCTTTAAATTGCGAGATTTCTCTCGCTTTTTAAAAATTCGTGGAGCACCTATTTTCCGAGACACGCAGCAACATTAACACGAACCCGCTACGAGAGCTGAAGACCACAAAAAGAAGTACATCAACGCAACTCGTATGCGGGGAACACCCGTTATTCTGTAGCCTCGGCTGCGATATAGTAGTGAGCGCGAGAACACGCTTTTGCACAGCACCTGTAGGGTCGATTACCTCATACGTGCTCGAAAGGTGCCCAGGTAAACTCGTGCGAAGTCGCAGCGATCGATAAATTGGCAGTGATTTACTGCGCCAGTTTAGAGCACTGGACCTCCTAAAGTCCCTCGGATGGATGGATGGATGGATGTATACGGCTGTGCCCTTTAGATCGGGCGGCGGCTCACGCCACCTAGCCATAAAGTTAAGTACTATCACTATGTATTGAAGGATTGCAATTCACTCGTGCCTTGATTGTAGCCACCAATCGGTTAGCCTCCTCCTGGTTATTTCTACTCGTTTAAAGTCTATTTTGTCTTCACTGTCCCTAAACCCCAATGCTTTGAAATATTCCGCGCCATTATCTTGGACTGTAGGGTGAAGCCCTTTACAGAACATTATCAAATGTTCAGCCGTTTCCTCCTCCTCTCCACACGCACTACATAACGCAACTCGGCATGACCGCGCCTCCGGCATGACCGCGCCATCTGCCGGACGCGGTAACAGTTGCGCACGGGCGCGGGGCCGACCTGTCTTGTTTGAGGACGGATTAGACGATCCCGTTACACTTACGTCAGTCACTCAATGGGGCCAGGCCTCGAAGTGGTGTCGATGTGCCTAACCTTCAAAGCCTGCGCCCAGATGCGTAGGCAGAAATTTTTTTCGGAGGGGGGGGGGGGGGGGGCACCTCCTTGATCTGTAGTGGGGACGAGCAGGCAGATGTGGTCGAGTGTCATTTTCTGCTCTGTATGCTATGGCAAAAAAAAATTTCGGGGGGGGCACGGGCCCGGTGTGCCCTAACGTGGCTACGCCCCTGCCTGCGCCGTCTGCGCAGTGTTCAGTGCTTACGCGAGCGTCGCACCAAGGAATGTTGTAATCACAGGCTTGCCCAAGGCAGCGGTGGACGGGGGGGGGGGGGTTATCCTATAGATGGCTTGCATTGACGTCACTGAAACCACCATGTTGGAGCACCAGCATGTGGAGACGTGACGTTTGCGATGTCACATTAATGCTATCAACACATCACGTGCAGGTTCTTTCGTTATTCATGCACAGAGACGCTTCTGCCACGTTGTTTTCACATTTACGCAATTTGTTATCCATCACAACACCACCATCGTGGAGTACCAGTACATTCAGAAGCTGCGTCCATGACGTCACGTGCAAGCTATCTATATATTCTCGCCAGTTGGGCGACCGGATCCTTGATTTCAACGACAGTGGCTGGCTTCCATCGACGTTTTGCAAAGAAACCTCGGGTTTAGGCACTACCGGCCGCACCAAGTTGTTTCATCCATGACAGAGGAATGACTGAACCGTGCTGTACCTGAGAGAAGGTGACTGAACCGCCGTCACGACATCAACGGAACATGGGCTCGGCGTTCTTCTACTCCAAATTCGAGTAGAAGACATCTAACTTATGACTCCTACTCTTCCGCTTCCTTTTCCATATATAAGGTAGCAAAACTGGACGAAGCCTATTGAACGTCCTTGCCTTTCCGTGTCTTTCTCTTTATTACAGGCTGTCATGAGGTGCGATGCGGTTCGCCGTGCAAGTCAAAGGTCGGACCTGTACTATGAGGAAACGTGCAGATCAAAAGGCACTCTTTCAATCTAGGCGCCAGTTTCAGTTCTTCGAAACGACTGTTTAAGTTTCGTTCTGAGGAAGCACATGGCGTAAACCTAATTTGTTTGTTTATTCTGACATCAAATCTAACTGCAGAGAAATATAATTCAAATGTTTTTTTTCTTCTGATTAAAATACGAGAGGTGTGTTCTGAATACGGAAAACGAACGCTGAGAAAATTATTTCGGAAGGGTCTTTTATACAATACACTTCTTAGTATACGCTTTTTAGGGTACGGCTTTCACGACACGCGCATCAGATACGCTATACAGTTAGTCAATGCTGAGGCAGGCAGTCACTGTTGACGAATCGTTGCTTGAAGGGATGCAAATGCTGTGCATACTACGTGCCTATCATGGCAAAAGTTCCGCTTCAGACCTCGTACGCAGAAAACTTATAGTTACTTACGATAGCCACCGGCGGCGGTAACGAGATTGCTACTGCTGTCAGTCACACACTGTGTTTACTTATATGAAAAGTTTTGTGATTATGGGCCCTGTTTTTTTTTTGTTGTTTTGTTTTTTTGCCGCCCTGGCTTCTGCATTCCTTCAACGTCATCTGCACTAGACGAACCTCCGACGACATCACGCATTCTCCGCTATCAGTTGTGCTCAGAGTCGCTGACGTCAGCTGTAGTATATCACACTGCACTGTGTTGTAGCCCCGAAATCTGAGCACCGGTTCCATTCTTTTTGCTGGCGTCACGTTTTCTCAACACCTCATCCCTTCACAAGCGCCCGGTCGGAATTTCTTACCGGATCGCACGTCGTTCTCTGGTTTCTGCTCTAATTGCTGGTATTCGCACGAGGCGCTTTTCAAGACCAGCGTTACTAACGTACTTAAGCTGCGTCGTCCTCAGCTCGGTTTCAGTTGAGACCGAAATTTAGCCCGCTGTCCGTATACAGCGACTGTTTTGCAGAATGCAAGCGCAGCTCTATGTTATACGGCGCCATTCGACATACAGTTACAAGTAACTATTTTGCGCTCGTAATTGTGACGAACACAGATCACCATCTCATTCCTCCCGTATACACTCGGCTCCCTTCTAAAATGACTTTCATTATATTTTCTCTGTACGCTTAATATATACTGTGACTTTGCAGATGCATGGATGTGCGTCTCAAATTAACTTGTCTGCAGCGAGATCAGTTGAGATCACTCGAAAGGTTGGGGAGGCATTGAGGGCGTATACCCACGGCACGTGGAGAACCCGGAAGCGACATGGACAGTGCAAAAAACTCCCATTCACTGCGGACTCGACAAATGGAAAGACAGAAAAGCGCTGTCGCAGCTGTGCAAGCGAGCGTGCCGCAGAATAGAAAAAAAAAACAAACAAAAAAACAAGTGTGGCAGATATCGAGCACACGTATAGTAGAGCACCCACATGCAACCGACTGTATGGCCACACAACCCCCGTGCCCCCTTGCGAGCCGTCCTGTTGCCACGCTGCTCCCTTTAATTCCCTGTTATATCTGTTTCTTGCGTATGCATATATTTGACGTAACCTGATGCCTTAACTCAAGCGCGTATGTCGCTAATTGCGAAGTTTTCCATTGAAATACCCCCCCCCCTTCCCCCTTATACAGCTCTCGTAAAAAGTGAAGAGCGTCACGGCAATGAGACACGTGTAATGACATCACCTGAACGTCTTTATTTATTTTTTATCTAGCATACTGCCAATGTGTACTGCGCATACATACGTGGCTCTATGGAGTGTAATGACTCCAAAGCGTAATCGATCGGACCAGGCGCAGGATGCGCATACGCACTCTTCATCATATATAGCATGATCCAGACGTCCCGCTTTTTAAACTGGAAACACAAAACGCTATACCTCGATCACCAAGCGTAAAAAAAAAGTACAAGAAAGAAAAGTCCGGAAAGAGTACTGTGACTTCCTTTTTCCCTTTCTTTCTTTTTTTTTATCATTAGGTCACTGCGAACAGTAGCCGCGCTCACAGACTCCCAACTATGAGGCTCCCACGCAAACCTGAGAACCTCGCAGTAAGTATGCTTTAAGCAAAGCTTTTAGCAAACTCCAGCATCAGCGTAAGAACTCCTAGAAGCTCTCAGACAGAAGTTTCATCGCAGTATGAACAAACGTACTGCTCGCACGCAGCTTCAACATAAATAGGGGTTTTAGCGTGCCGTCCGCAGCGACATCCGTCCTATATAGAACAGTGAATGGGGCTAGGTGGTGTTGATCCATATTATTTCTTTTTAATGCGAAGTATTTCTCAGCGAAACTCAGGCACCTTGGCCGCTTCTATCTATCTATCTATCTATCTATCTATCTATCTATCTATCTATCTATCTATCTATCTATCTATCTATCTATCTATCTATCTATCTATCTATCTATCTATCTATCTATCTATCTATCTATCTATCTATCTATCTATCTATCTATCTATCTATCTATCTATCTATCTATCTACAGCCGCCTACGTCTGGGTGCTTTCCTGCGTCTCCATAATTTGTAATATACCAAAATTGGCATAGCAGCGGATCAGTGTATGACGAACACGATTCACTGGTAATGACATGAATAACGCAAAACGCCTGTCGCGTACGTCATGAAATCCTTTCCCTCAGTCACGTGTGGCACATACCAACTAGAGCACTGTATGGGCCGTGATTCTCGGTCCGGGCCCGGGCCGGGCCCCGGTAATCGTTGAAGTTTACCCGCCCGAACCCGACCGGGTGATTGAAAGCGAGACCCGGGCCCGTCCCGTACCCGAGAAAAAATTTCACCTACCCGGCGCGGCCCGTCCCGTCCCGACCGCAGATCTGGCCCTACAGGGGCCCGAGCCAATAATCTAGGTGGTGTTGACCGAAGACAAATATCTACGTTTTGTTGGCGCATGCTACGCTAACAAGTATGCTTTAATCAACGGTAATTCACTGTACACAAGGGCCTCACTGTAGTAACAGTTGACCGGACTTACTGGGTACAATGAACGGTTAGGCCGCGGCATACTATACCTATTTTTTCCACAAATACAATGGGAATCATCGAAAGAGTTTGATAGCAGATATTGTAGCAAGAAAAGTGATTTGTAGCATGAGTTCAGTTTCAACAGGGAGCGCAATAAGAACAGAGGAGACAGAGAACAGAACGCTCACTTCCCCTTGTTTTTGAGAGAGAGAGAGAGATAATAAAACGAGAGAAAGGCAGGGAGGTTAACCAGAATTGTAGCATCTGGTTTGCTACCCTACACTAAGGGGAGGGGGAAAGGGAAAGAAAGGTGGAAAGGACAGCGGAGAGAAGAGCAGGCGCGCGATAAAGAAAAAAGGTATAAACAAAAGGAAGCTGTAGAGCGGGAGTGCTACAGCCTATTCAATAGGCCACTGGCACGCAAAAAGTTCAGTAAGGCCTTAAATGATTTTCGCTGTGCAGACAGTTCGGGTCGGCATTCCAGCACTGCCTGTTCCGACAGGGGTCTGTCGTCAAGGCGGGCCAACACAGCAGCTAGCGACAGTCTGTGCGAGCTGTAGCGAGGGCAGCGACAAAGAACGTGGTCTACCAACAAACCCAATCGTGGACACTTCTGGATATATAGCCCCTGTCTTCAGCATAGTCGTTCTGCCACAGCGAGAGAAATGGAGAAAAAAGGCAAATTTATTACCTTTGTTGTAAAAACGGTAAGCAAGATCAAAATTATAACGAGCTCCGTTATAACGAGCTGCCACACGGTACGTCGGTACTCTCAGTGCAGTGTGTCGTTTTTCCGAAATTGTGAGAACGTTGTGCGTGCTGCATCGTGTGTGGGGCATTGAATTCATCGTACCAAACAAGTGCTGTGTCCTTCAGTGCTGCGGCAATTCCGACTTGAAGTGCCAGGTGCGCGTTTCCCGATTCACCCAAGTCGCGGAGCTGCGTAGAAAATTACTGCGCGCGATTTCACGTGACAACTTTACTCCTTCACAATAGCTCAGGGTGAGTTTTCCTGCAGAATTTTCTGCATATACTTCCGAGCGTGATTAGAAATACGAAGGTTGAAACTTCTAGAAATGCCAGTGACAAGGATGAGGAATGGCATGGCCTTCAGAGGGAAGTTCATGGCCTGGCTGCAACGTAGTTGTCAATGAAGAGACGCTGTCAAAGATGAAGGACATTATCACGGTATTGGTGTATGTGGCAGGGTATGTTGTCTATCACCTTGAAGAAACTCAAGTGTGAGAAATGCGGACAAGCATTGACAGTGAATAAAGAATTTTTAGTTTGTGTTGCAGAGAAGCACTGTGACCCCTTCAGAGCAATGGATCGAGGAAGTCTCCTGCTTTCAGCTCTGTTTGTCGTAAATGCTGTTGCGCATAATTAGGCAGTCGTGGAGCAATTGCAAAAACAAGAAGTGCTCTTAAAGTTATCAAACCAGCGCCAAGTGGTTACAGATCTCACTGTGGATTTCCTAACCAACGACGAATCGTCACATTTTCATACCTGCAACGATGGACACGCTTGAGAGCTGGTTCCGAAGCACGCGTTACGGTGCAGCACGAGTCCTCTCATACATTTTTTTACGCCCATGAATAATAATGTTTTAAAAGCTGAATCGAAATCAAAGAAGGGAAAGGTGGAAACGCTCAGCTAGAAATAGCTCTGGAAGTGCATTTGGCTCCGCTGTAAAAAAAGTTGTTCAGACAAAATGCCATCACCCCCCAGTTCTTGTTTATGAAGCACGCTCGCGACATGGTGTGAGATTTCCTCTGCTTTATTTATAACTGACCATAAGTTTCCGTATACCACTGGCAAGCGCAACTCGAGAGGGCAAATATATGGAGCATACGCATCCTTGCACTAATAGTTAACTTTACAGTTTTGCTAAACGTCGAACGTTGACTTGTTCCTATGAATAGTTTTTTGTGTTTTTTTTCATTCAAACTTCCCTGACTGTTTTACGCGAAGATAATTCTCTTCCAAGTTCGACTGTGTATTCGGTATCTTTTATGGTCGACATATGAATCAGTCGCAAATTTCTGCTACCTACCGGATGTATAACCAAGAACCGATGCACACAATTATGCGAAGTTTCTGGACATTTGATATATCTATTTCTGCTTACTGCCGAGGTGAAATACAGGCCATAAGCTCAGCAAAACTGTGTTTAAGAGCTTGCTATTCCTCAGAGCGAACACACTTCTACTTATTCCCAAGAGAAAAAAAAAAACATGTCAAAATATGTGAGGTTTATTTGACCGTAAATATTTGCACTCAGTTGCTTCACTCCTGGGAAGGGAATTCTTTGGCGCAAAACAGGAACACTGACGAAAGAAAAGACACGGACAAGCGCACAGCAGACGTTACTACGCTAGCCTTCACTGCTCGGTGGCGAGCAGCCGCCTCTTCGTGACGTCACGGCGGCAGCCTTCAGGCCTTGAAATCTAGAGGGTGTTGCACATACCCGCGTACCACAGTTCATGTTATGCGGGTATGTGCCACAGGAGATTTACAGTCTCACTCAACTCAGTAACCGCGAACGTACAGATTTAGGCAAGTGAGGGAGCTGAAGACAGAGCACCTCTCGAAGACGCTCGACTGCCATCCACTCGTCCACGTGGTCCGGCAGAATGGCGCAGTGTTCTCTTCATTTCTCATGAGGCTGGGCGATGGTCTCATTCTGACTGAGGATGACGTCAGGTTGATTGAGAGCCGCTTTATGACACGTGAAGAATCCGCCGCTAAGTGCCCTGGCGGCATGCGGCTATACTACAGCCATACGCACGTCGACCGCTACAGCGCACATTGCCTCGATGCTGCGGACAACGTGTTATGTCATCCCGCATGCGATAACATAAATAGTTATAAGAACGAGCAGGTACACAGGGATGTCCTGGACAAGGTGGCCAAGATGAACGCAAGCGACATTGGTGGCCTGCGGGCCTCACTTTGCCTGAGCATCGGCAAGCCTATACATGTTCACGGTCAACATCGACGTAAGCGACGGCCTCGTTAATAGAGAGTTTTAGTGCCGGGGCCCCAAAGCGGCTTGCGTACGTAAGCCCTTGCGTTCCTTTGTATTCTCCATGGATGCGGCTGGGAGTACAAAGGAACGCAAGAGCGTGCGTACGCGGGCCGCTTGGGGCCCCCGGCACTAAAACTCTCTAATAGAGAGTTTTATTGCTGGGTTCCCGCGGGCTTGGGGGCACGCGGCGTTGCGTACCCAAGAGTTCCCCAAGCGGAATGCCTTATACCCGTGTCACACGGACACTAAAAAGTCTTTTAAGCAAGAAGACTTTTTCCGAAAAAGAGTTCCGCGCGCTGTCACACGACAGAGAGCGATCTCCTTTTCAGAAGCGGTCTCTTCTGGAAACGGCGTTCGACGAACTCTTTCACGGCGGTAAAAGAGTAGCATCGAAACCAGTGGGCGCCAGCATTTATGAAGTGGTGAAAAAAACGACAACTCTTTATTACGGTGTCACTTGGGCTCACCATAAAAATAAATTTCATTTGTCCTAAGCAGCGTAAGAAAAACATTTAAACTAAACATTTAAACGTAAAAGACTTTTTGCGCGCCCGTGTGACACGGGTATTATGGACGATTTTCCGCAGCTGGTTTGTTCAATCAAAACTAGATGGCGCCACCGCACCGTGGCCGTCCCCTACCGTGGCCATACCCATGGCCATCCCCCTGCCGTGGCCTTTGGGAGCGCCGCTCAATATGTCTCCGTCCGCGTCGCGTCGTCTGCTCGGCGTTCCCATAGCGACTGCGTGCGCGCAAGTAAAAGCGAGCAGACGGCAGCAGCGGAAAAGTAAACATGGCGGCACCTGTGGATGCAGTTTCCTTCCGCCTCAAATTTATCACGTCGTTGTCCTGCGCTGTGTGGCCCGTAAGTTCAAAACCTACGCATTTATTCGCTTTATATTCGCCTCCTGAAGCTTCGAGAGCAATGTACTCGTCAGTATTTTGCAGTGTTTCCAAGATTCATTCTCATATTGTCGGAGACAAGGCTTAGCAGGCATGGTTAAATAAACACAGTTGATCGCAATAATAAAGACAAAGCATACCTGACGCTTTTTCTCCAGCGTGAGCCCACACAAAGCGATGGCCGATTTCGCCATTTATTTATTGCTGTGAGTACAGTGGACGAGTAGCAAGTGCGAGTTCAGATCGAAGCAGGCGGTCGCGTCTGCATGGGCGCTGCCATGTTGGCTTGCAACCCCAGCTACTTGCGGTTGCTAATACAACAATTAAAGGCATACGCCATAAATACAAAGTAGATTAAATATATCGCTTATCGTTGTGGCGTAGTACGTACTAAACAAACGCAAATGTCGCGACGTTATCAAATTTGAGGCGATTGCATGTAGAACTATCTTTTGGTGCGCAGGCATGTGACTTGCTTACACCCTGCTGCAACCAGCTTGTGTGGTACGGCCACAGCCGCTTCGCTGGCCCAATGTGTTGGCTGGGGCAGCTGGCTGGGGGAAGGCCAGTTACGATCACGTGATCAAACATGACAGCGCCCGTGCGCTGCCATATCACAATGCTAATCGTGAATATGACTGGTTCATAGCGCATTTCGACTAGGATTGCAATGATGCAGAGCTTGGTTGAGAGCTTAGCCGGATGAATCAAAGAAAAGTTTAGTGAATTCGGCCCCTGGGGCTGAATTATGCCCCGCATTGTGACTGAATGAATGAATAAACTTTATTTAAAACTGCTCCGGCATTTTGGCTGAAATATTCTCTTACGAAAATTTTTAGAGGGAGACATCTTTGTGAATACAGGCCCAGATTATAAAACATGAAAGTCTACTCCAGCAGGCAAAATTACAAAATCCCTGGCATATAACTGCACAGGATAAAAACACAAAGAAAACAAAAAAGGGGGGGAAAGGGGGTGGGGAGGGGGCTTGACAAAAGACACCGTCTTTCGTAACAAATTTCTGAGCTATATATATATATATATATATATATATATATATATATATATAGCAAGCTTGCGGGGCCCTAGTTTCTGAGCATTATTTTCCTCCGATCCTACTCTTATCTCGCGGCCGAGCGGCCTGTCCTGGCGATGCTAGTAACTTGGCGAGCCAATCCCGAAGGGCAAAAAGACTATGAATAAAAATGTATACGTTACAAAATCAGCCTCGGCACGTGACCACAAAACAGGCGTCGGTCCTCGCGTCTGAATTTTGTGACGCGTGTTTGTTTGCTTACTGCAAGGGACGAGACCATTCGCACACATCAGTATTCACTGTACTCCATATTCACGGCCAGTTAGCGTGCAGGTTTTCGAACCATGGGAATTTCGCAACATGGTGCGACTAAATTACTGAATAATCGATCGATTAATTCGATGGCATTTGATGTCCGAAAGCAACGATTAGGATCAGAGGAACTTCATCTCCGTTTTCTTCAACTGTATTTCCAACATATCTCACTTATACTTAGACTGCGTTTCTTTGCGATGTGCTGCGGCGTGCCCTGAACCTTTCTTTTTTTTATATATTTCCGTGTCTCCTTCTTCGCTTTCCTGTTTTTTCTTCTCTTCAGTGACTTGAATCAACGATGATGCTTTCCGTTCATTAGGCGCCCAGCCATCCCGGTCGTTCTTTTGCGCAGTCTAGTGAATCGAGAGTTCGACATTCGCGTCCCGAAACCGGCCAACGACTTCCATCGCCCAGAAAGGGGCGCCGTTATACAAAGCGTGCAAAAAAAAAAAAAGACAAAAAAAAGACCGTCGCGTTACGGCGCCGAGCGGACGTCACGGGGGGACGCACCGAAGGAAGGAAGAGAGGGCCGGTTGACAGGCGGGTTCACTGGCCTCGCCTGCCCTACTGGCTCTGATTTGCACCGGCTGCGCACACACCGGAGGGCAGGGAGCGGCTCCCTGGGGTCAGCGGAGAGGGGAAGACTTGACCCCTCGCCTTTCGCCCTCCGAAAGTTACCCGCTGGCTACCGCTCCTCCGGCATAGCGGGAAAGGCCCTCTCGCGAGACTGTCGTGCGGCGGTAACAAAAACCAACGGCCCCGCCAGCTGTCGGGCAATCTCCAGGTGTGGCGCGTCCCTTCCAGCACGCGCGCCGCCCTTTTCCGCGCAACGGCGTTTCAAATCGCTGCTGCCATTGTGTAACCGGCTCGCGCTCGATTCAACCCTCTCCGTTACTATTTAAAAAAGCGAGCTCTACCGCGCGTGATGCAAGCGCGGTTAACAGTTAGCGGGACGCCCTCGGGGCCGTCAAGCTGAACGGTGTTAGCTAACGCTGGCATATGTGTGTACGAAGGGACGGTGGCTGCGGATCACGCATACTGCCTGGCCGCGCTTGCATTTCTCGATGTGGTAATCACTGGCCAAGATCGCCGCTTAATAAGATTCTTCTCAGCGAGTCTGAAATGACGGCAGTCTCTTTAACGTGCAACGACGCTCGACTTCCTGAAGCCGCCCGACGGCTTTCCGGGGACAGTCCGAATCATTACTCGCTCCACGTCATGCGTGTGCTTCGTGTTTATGCGAAATAAACAAATTAATGGGCGATAAAAACAAAAGCTTAATGAAACATAAATCGCAATAATGCTTGACCCAATTAGCGCGAGGTGTGCTGCGGAGCATTTTGTAAGCCTGTCGCGGCCCCCGTAACGTACTCCGAAAAGGTCCCCGAAGAAGCAACGGGTACCGACACATTGGTTGTCATCGCGCAATAAAAGCAAACACAGAGTTACCGAGTTTAAAAAGTGACGTTCCGTGATTGCATTTATGCGCGATTAGTGCATGCACGGAGGCAAAAGGTGCCACATAATTATCTGTGGCAGATCACTCCCTTTTTAGGAACAACAACGATGACGCTGGTACAAATGAAGATATACTGCATGCTTGTGGAATTGTCTTCACGCATGTGTTTCGTGCTTGTCATTTGCATCGTTCTTTTAATTTTTTCCCCTCTTTCCTGAGTAATGTAATTTCAATTTTTCTGTATTATTCCTAAAGAATGAAGCTGTCATTCGCGTTCGCTACGTGCTATATGCGCGCCATAAACGTGGATGCTCACAATGATCATCGTCATTATAACAAGAATAACAACAATCAATCAATTAATAATTTAATTAACGTGCACAGGAACAATCGTAAGGTCTTTTCGCTGGCGCACGAAAAGAAACACTAGTAAAAAATACAATACAATAAAGACAATCTAAAGAAAAAATTCAAACGTAAGAGGGCAGAAAAGTAAAAACAAAAAGTCAGGACAACGGGGCAAAAACACAACAACACAACGCGAGAATAATAGAAGGACAATGATAAATACAATCACATACAATAATGTGCAAGGTTTCGCTTATAGACGAAGGAGAAAATGATATGTACAATGCGAGACATGTGAGCTACGAAAAACATTGACATCAAGAAACATTATAAAGATTTTGTAACCTGTGGATGGTTGAATGTTCACACAGGCAGGCAGGTCCTGCATGAAACGGCCTGTGCTGCCTGGTTACCTTACGCGGAATTCGAAGAATAATCGACTGAGCTCTTCAGGGCTGGTTATTATAACATGAACAAGCTTGAAAAGAAATAGCAGGTCCCTGCTATTTCGTCGGCAGTGAAGTGATGGCAACGACAACAGTTCGACAGTGCTGGAACGATCCAGAGTCGTTTCTGTCGAAACGATGGTTATGTATGTTAAGAATTTTTTTTCTGCACCCGCTCATTGGTGTTATTACTGGATTTAGAAATGTCATTCCAGATCACAGACGCATATTCAAATCGAGGAAGACATATCGCGGCGTACAATTTGCGTAAAGGTATAGGAGAATTGAATTCTCTAAACATCCTGTAAACAGAGCCGAGAAAACGAAGACCCCGCAAAGCAAAGCGCTTAGTGTGAGCAGAAAAGTGTAATAATAATAATAATAATAATAATAATAATATAATAATAATAATAATAATAATAATAATAATAGTAGTAGTAGTAATAATAATAATAATAATAATAATAATAATAATAATAATAATAATAATAATAATAATAATAATAATCAGCACGCTGTTTGCAATAGTTTTGGCAATCGGTTGAAGTTGATCTTGAAGCTGCGATGAAATTAATGCAGATTTCGAATGCTGCACTGCATCACTCATGGCGTGCTTCTGGAGGCTGACTTCATTATTAGTAACGAACTGCGCAGCAATTCTCCGCATGACGCTCCACGTTTAAGCCACACACCACAGAGACGACTATCGACATGTATTCTGCAGAAATTCAGCAGACAGTAAGTTGCTAGAAAGTTTAAAAAAAAAAGTTTAGAAAGAATGAGCAATCATTCGTTTTTGCCATTCTCTCCTCAGCGGCAAGTCTCGCAGTACTGGGCTCAATAAATCGAACCACTGCGTGATGCCATGGCCCTTGCGTTCTTTAGATCGTCGCCACAGTTCATTCGAAAGTTCTTAAGATCTCTGCTTAGTGCGTAAGAGTCATACTAACGATGACTTTGCGAACAGAACTGACGCAGGTACAACAACACCCGGCACGTACTTATTACACACACTTATACAGCTTATATCTTCTGACAGTCCCCTTTCAGTTACTGCGCTCCGGAACCTCGTTCTGTATGCTGACGCAAGCGAATGAATCCCTCATGAAAGAAATAGGCAAACAAAACTCATTCAAGTTTGCGCGATTAGACCATGCTTTCATTCTACTACTACTACTACTACTACTACTACTACTACTACTACTACTACTACTACTACTACTACTACTACTACTACTACTACTACTACTACTATGCTACAACCATCACTACTACTGCTGCTGACGTTGATGATGATAAACTGCACGAAGCAGCAAAGACCAAGACGCAGACACGACGAAGGACTTCACATCCACCTCCCCCTCTCTTCCCTTCCTTTCTTTTTCTTCTCCAGAGCAACACAAGTAGCAGCGATCCCAAGTAAACACAACCTTTTCAGACTGAGTGCAAGAAAAAGGAATGGAGTGCACGACTGTCTAAAGTTTCGTGTGACAGCTCTTATAAAGGATGGGCGTTACCTTTTCAATAGCAGTACAATAGACGCACTTTTTATTTCGTTCGTTGTTTCATCTATCTTGTTTCAGACGAGCTTCAGAATATTGAATGCGCAGATCTGAAGAACACATCCCGTCGCCCTCGGCGATCGCCATCAATCAAGCAAATTAGCGCTAGCGCTCACGCGAACGTATGAGGAGCATAGGACAACCAAATACACCTGCTGCAAACGCCTTCAATTTTGCAGGTGGTTGCGGGTGTGCCCTAATTGGGACGCAGTTCAGGGACGTACTACTTGTGATAATTTTGCTCACGAAGCCCGCACTTGACCTCTGTGAAAGCTTGCTTCTCCGCAGTAACACGCTTAGTGGGGAGAAAGCAACTTCACGTGATCCCTTCGTCTGGCCGGAGGTTGCGTACATAACGTGTGCACGAGACCCTGCGTAGATATTGCACGCAAAATTATCAAATTCAGTCCGTTTAAGAATTAGCACAACGAAGATTACGTGAAACATTCATGACGAATATGAACGCAGCTGCCTGGGGTACAAGGTGAAAGTTCTGTAATTATATTCCTGCGAACATTTCTTAAATAAAATTGATCTATTTTCACGACGGTTGTTGCGTCGTCAAGAAGAAATAGTAGAGAAGAAAATGCAGGGAGTTTAACCAGTTCAGGACAGCCGGTTTGCTACCCTACACATGGCGACAGGATGGGGGAGATTGAAAGATAGAGAGGAAAGAGAAAGACAGACAGCACATAACACAGCGCACGCACTTGCGTGGTAGCACATAACACAGTCCGTCACTCTTGCGTGGTACGCGACACCACTGTCACAGCCGCTTGTCCAAGTTCGTATTAAAAAAAAAAAAAACCCTCAGTAGTGCCTTCGTCGCTTTCAGCTGCGATGTCTTCTGTCGACGGCATGTAAAGAAGACAAAAAGACGCAATGAAGCGCTTTTGCAAATACCGTGAAATGGAATCAAACTACACTCTGCAACGTCGACATTCCAACTCGCAACGTGATGCCTCTTCGTCTTTTTGTTTATGCAATGAAAAAATAATTTTATCACGTCCCACTTTAGCAGGCTGCCACTTTGTAAAAACAGTATTCAACGGAGCTAGTTGGTTCATAGCTAACACTGGTTCAAGCAGTGGAACTGGGAACAAGGGACAAAGGGGGAGGACAGCCAAGGACGTCGCTGTCCTTGTCTGTCCTCCCTTTGTCCCTCGTTTTCAGTTCCACAACTCGAGCCAGTGTTTGACACTTTGCCTTCGTGCACGGAGACCCTCGCTAGCGAGAAAATAAATCTTTGATGTTAGCAATATACCAGGGATAAGAACTGACTTGGAACGCCATCCGGAGCACGTGTGTAACACACGTTACAGATGTGTGACGTCGGTTTGGTTCTGTTAGAATCAAGCCTGATACAAGTTTACGATGTGTTAGTGGTTGCATGACGAAGATTTTTTTTTTTGTTTTCGTGTATTGTTTCTGGTGGTTCTATATAGTTCCTTGAGTCAACTGCCGGGGTGCGCCTGTACTAATGAAGATATATCCTATAAGTGAGTTTCATCTTTTCGAATAAACCAGTTGTCAGTTTGCGCCCGTGGTGTCTCTTCCTTTCTTCTCCGTGTTGCGCAGCCAGTCATGAATCAGTACCGACTCTCTCAATTACTGTCAGTACTTTCGTTTCATATTTTCTTCTTGCGCTAAAGGCAAGAGCGGGGACAGATGTTAACAGTTCGCCTCTGTTCCTATGATTGTTAGCGCAAGAAGAAACTGATCAGCCACCAAGTAGCCTAATTTATGGCTCTCTTGAACTCCTCTCCCCCATGTAGGCGTGCCTAATTTAGAATACCCTCTACTAATACGCGAGCATTTTTCTTTCGGAGTTCGAACAGCTTAGACGGGTGGATTGTTTCATCTAGTTGGTGTTTCATGATGAACGATGGTAAAGCGCGAAAAAAGGACGACGTGGACTAGGGCGGACAAGCGCCTGTCCGTTGTCCGTAGTCCACGTTGCCCTTTTATCGCCATCTGGTGTTCTTTAACGTGCACCTAAATCTATGTACACGGGCCTCACGCATTTCGCCTTCATCGAAACGCGGCCGCCGCGGTCACGATTTTGCATAACAGGTGAACTTCAACGCAGTTTTAACAGCGGTCGAACACAGAAACGACAGATAACAAAGCAATGGCGAATCAGTGCATGCTGTATGTGTGTTCGTCCCTGGTAAAAAATTGCGGTGTGGTCCACCTTTCGCGGTTGAAGGTTAAAGTGCCCAGTGGAGAAGTACACAGCACACCGATGCTACACCACGTCGTATCTCTCAGACAAAGAAACGCTTTCTATTTATTACAGCATAGCTGATACGCTCGAGGTTGGCCGTGTCGTAGACAGAACTTTATCACCACCATGAGCCTTCACGCGCTCTCATCTTCATTGTCGTCCTCTTCTTCCTGGCTCCCGAACACGTACGCACATTGGCGTCTCTCATAATCATATCGTGGTTTTGGGACGTTAAGCCTAAACAATTATTATTATTTACGTACGCACATTTCTCCGGCGTAATAGGATTTGACCAATTTCTTTGGCACATACGTTCTGGCCCGCGGACGGCTTCTTCGTTCTTTGTTGACAAGTGGTGAGGAGCGGAGCTTGCACAAACGCGCTAGGAGTTTTACAGCAGAGCTGTTACGCTCGAGTTTAATTGGCCGTGTGTCGTAGATAGGAAATTATCATCATCGTGAACCATCACGCGCTCTCTTCTTCGTTGTCGTCCTCTTCTTCGCTCCCGGAACAAGTGCGCTCATTTCTCCGGCGTGGGATGCAACGACTCTGATGGGCGAGGCAACGAGTACATAGAGAGAGAGAGAGAGAGAGAGACATAAATATAGAGAAATAGAGAAATTCTTGGCACGGAAAAAATCTCTTGGCGAGAGCAAGCATCATTATGACAGGAGTAGTATAGTATAGTATAGTATAGTATAGTATAGTATAGTGTAGTATAGTATAGTATAGTATAGTATAGTATAGTATAGTATAGTATATAGCAAGGGGTGGGGAATAGAGAGGCGAGAGGGTAAAAGCCTAGCCAAATCAGGACCAGCTAGGTGCCCACCAGCTCTGTTATGACCCAGCCTTGCGCGATTTAGTGCAAGCTGCGCGAATTAAAAAAAAAATTATACCCTCAGGCTTTACAGAAGACAGGGCTGACAACAGACAAGCACGCGACAGCCGATAATGTTTTACCCATCGAAAATGATGCAACTATCCGCTATCATCAGCCGCTATCACGCTTGTCATTGCAGCTTTTAAATGCGAAGCATTTCTTCACGAACCAAAGGCACTTTGACCGTATCTATCTATCTACGTGCCTGGCAACGCCACGATGTGCGCACAATCACCAAATTTGCACAAAGGCGTCGATCCAGCTTGTAACACTTGGCTCAAAGCAAAACAAAAAAAGAATGTCGCATAGGCTGCTACTCGCTGACGACTTCGCATGAAATGATTCTCACAATGCGTGGGATCTGCCGAAATTTTTCTCTTTTACGCACCTCGTAAACAAGACGCCTTGTCAGACATCGCTTGGTATTTAGCTAATTGATTTAGCTAATTGTTTAGCTAATTGTTTAGCTATTATCTGTCGGCCAAGCTCCTATCTGACGGTCAAAACGAAGCCGGTGCGTGCGAGGAACTCAGCCACAGTTTGAATGCCGCCACGTGCCGGCGGCGCACTCGTCATACTACCAGAAGTGTGCGAACACGTCCAAAGAAAGAACGGCGCGAAAAAAGGTAGCTTTCAGCGCGCTCATTCGGAAGTAAGACAAATAGCCCCCGAAGCGTGCGACCAATCATGTAAGACCGCTCGCACGTGAAAGGTCAGAAATTTTGTTTTAAGGCGAAAGCCTTAGATCTCTATGTTTCAAGGTCGCGTTGTGAGGTACGAAAAAATCACGTGAATCACAAAAGACCAGCCATGTGCCTCGAAGCTCCAGGCGCTCGAACTGCGCGTTCATTTCGTCGTTTCTCCATTGGCATGATCAAAGAGACTGACAAACGGTCAGAAAGTGTCACAAGACATTGATGGAAGTGGAAAGACTTAATTATCGCGACAAAATCGGGCATTCTTCGCACGATTTGAACATGATTTGTATATTTAAATTACGTTTGACAATCAGAAAACTAAAGCCCCTATAGGCATAGGCGTGCGCAGGGTTCCCCATCAGGGGGGGCAATGGTTTATCGCAGCGCCCCCCCCCCCGCTTCTAAGTCAATGTATGGGGCAGATTTTGCGCCCCCCCCCCCTCTTAGGTGATTAGGGGGGACGGCTGATTAGAGCTTTTCAAGCGATGAGCATTGTACACACTAGAGCACTGCACGGGCCGGATTTTACGGCCCGGGCCCGCTTTATGAAGCCCGAGCCCAGCCCGGGCCCGTGGTTCCAAGCGCGGGCCCGGCCCGGGCCCGGGCGTACATGACCGAACCCAGCCCGAGCCCGGCCCGGACCCGTGGTACCAAGCCCGGGCCCGGCCCGGGCCCGGGCGTACTTGACCGTACCCAGCCCGAGCCCGGCCCGGCGTTCATTACTAAACTAATCTAGGGCGCGCTTGTTCATGACCAGGTCCGACCCGGGCCCACTAGAGGATATTAGTTGTTGATGATGATTATTAATGATGCCATGCGCTTTGTAGCGGGCGATCGGACGGAAAATTCGGTGTGTACATGCATCGAAATGTTGCTTTGCCCGCGGTGGCAGCTCAGCGCTTAAGCTGTTTCGCTGTTAAGTCCTAGGACACGGGTGCGATTCCCGCGCCACGGCGGCCGCAATTTGATGGGGGCGAAATGCAAGAACACCGGTGTATATACTTACCTTTAGGTGCACGTTAGAGAATTCGAGGTGGTCGAAATTGATCCGGTGCCACTACGACGTGCCTCGTAATCATATCGTGGTTTTGGCACGTAATACCAAGAAATATAAATGAAATGTGCCGTATGTGTCAACCTCGAATAAAAGACCGAAATCTTTATTCCTCCCATGGGAACAACCGTGATCTGGCCCATTGTTAGTGCTGTTAATATATATATATATATATATATATATATATATATATATATATATATATATATATATATATATATATATATATATATATATATATATATATATATATATATATATATATATTGTGAGCGCTGACTATATAGTTCATCTTCATCTGTACAGAAACCATTGTAATCATCATTTTCGTTTGTCACGCGGGCTGCGCCGCTTTGGGACATTGAAATATAACCTTTCGATTACCGAACTGGGCGTCGTCTCATAAGTGGTGGAGGTGCTGTGGTTCCCACGTCCTCTTGCTCTACCGGTCACCCCTGGAGCTCCGGTCTGGTCGACGGTTGTGCTCGCAAACGACTGTGATGGCGCAAAACAACGCCTCCGCTGCCGCAACCGCTTCTGCTCCGCCAGTTGGGCCTAACTACACAGTGAGTACGTCGCAGCGAGACCCTCCGGTATTTTCCGGCCTTCGCGGTGAAGACGTTGAGGAGTGGCTCGACAATTATGACAGAACCAGTGTTTGTAATTATTGGGACGAGGCCCACAAACTACGCTACGTTCCTTTTTACCTCAGGGAAGTGGCTAAAACCTGGTTCCACAACCATGAAAGTGACTTTCCTGATTGGGCAGCCTTCACGGCGCAACTCCGTCAGATATTTGGTACATCTGCAGGACGCTCTGAGGTAGCCAAACAGAAGCTCGCAACCCGCATCCAAGGGCCCGACGAATCATATACGTCGTATATTGAAGACGTTCTGGCTCTCTGTCGCCGTGCCCAGAGTGACATGACGGAGGCCGATCGCATCCGTCACATACTGAAAGGCGTGAACTCTGTGGCCTTCAATGCTCTCGTCATTCAGAGCCCAAATACAGTTCAGGACATAATCACCACATGCCAACGCCTGGACGTGCTCTATTCCATGCGCCTTCCACACGCCTCCTCTGACGCTCGCTTTGTTGGAGAACAAGAATTGCGAGCCCTGATCCGCACCATTGTCAGAGAGGAACTTCACGGTCTTGTTCCGGGCAACACAGCCACTTCGCCTGTCCGCTCTCCTCCTCCCAACCTGCGTGAAATTATCAAGGACGAACTGGCATCGATGACAAGCGTCGCACGTGCCCCGTCTCCTGTACCTTTTCGCATGCCTTCGTACGCAGAAGTTGCATCACGGGCCCCTGCACCAATGTCATCTGCGCCTGCGGACGTTCCGTGCGACCATTTGGCTTCGATGGCAGCACAGGCACAAGGGCAACCACACTACTCTACCTGGCGTCCTTCGCGCCCCGTCTGTTTCTACTGTGGCATACGGGGCCATATATCCCGTTTCTGCAGCCGCCGTCAGCAGGATGAACGACGTGGCTATTCTGCTTATGAAAGAGACTTTGCCCCAAGATCTGATGCCTACGCTCCAGCACCGTATCCATCCTCCTCACGTCGGTCGCCCTCACCTCCACTGCCCCAAGCCATGCCTCGTCCTTCTCGTTCACCTCGCCGCCGTTCTCCGTCACCATTTCGGCGTACGACATCACCCCTGCGTCCTGCTCCGATCTCTCTGGACAGCCACTCGGAAAACTAGAAGCTGCAGTTTTTGGAGGGGAAACTGCTCGTTGTCGAAACGTCACAACTCCTCCGTCTCGCCCAGCAAATTTACTGCCTGTTTGTGTGGAAGGTGTTTGTGTTGACACCCTTGTAGACACTGGAGCCGCAATTTCAGTCATTAACCGCGAATTGTGTTTTCGTCTACGGAAAGTGCAAACTCCTTATGTCGGTCCCCTGTTATGCGGCGCTAATGACAATCCGATTTGCCCGACCGGACAGTGTACTGCGCGCGTTCTCATCGACGGAGTCCGCCATCATGTACAGCTGGCTGTGCTTTCTTCATGCGCTCATCAGATAATCTTAGGCTGGGACTTCCTATCGGCTTCGTCGGCTGTCATTTCTTGCGGTCAACCTCTCATTCGTATTACGGACACTGAGCTTTCTTCTGCTGCCGATTTTTCACCGCCCAACCTTGTCACAGCTGCGGATTTTCTCCTGCCTTCAGGGCAAGAACGTGTACTTACGATCAGGTCACGATACGTTATAGATGGCGACGCGGTGGTTACACCTTGCCAGCGCTGTATTTCTCGAGGCATCGCCATCGCATCTTGTCTAGTGCGGTTCACACGTGGTTATGCAAGCATCACCGCCTACAACACGACGCCAGAAGCCCTACTGCTGCCAGAGGGGACTACTGTTGCCAGCATTACCGAAGACGCACCGGTATGTGTCGTTACTGTTTCAACTGACTCGTCATTTCCACAATGTACGCCCGCGGAAGGTTCATCGCGTGCTCTAAAGGCCACTTTGAGTACAGATCTCAATCCGACCCAGACTGATGCCTTGCTGACCATATTAATGAAACACAACGCTTGCTTTGACGTTTGTTCCGATGGCCTGGGTCAAACAACAGTGGCCGCTCATCGCATCGACACAGACGGATCTCGTGTCATTCGTCGCCGCCCTTACCGTGTATCAGCTTCTGAACGCAAAGTTATAGAAGAACAAGTCAACGATATGCTCGCACGCAACATTATCAGGCCTTCGGCAAGCCCGTGGTCTTCTCCTGTTGTGCTCGTTAAAAAAAAGGATGGCTCGGTGCGATTTTGCGTTGATTATAGAGCGCTGAACAATATTACTCGTAAGGACGTCTATCCTATGCCTCGGATCGACGACGCTCTTGATACTTTACAAGGTGCCGAGTACTTTTCGAGCCTCGACTTGCGCTCTGGTTATTGGCAGATCCCGATGCACGAGTCCGATAAAGAGAAGACTGCATTTGCCACACCTGATGGACTCTTTGAATTCAATGTAATGCCTTTTGGCCTCTGCAATGCCCCAGCCACATTCGAACGAATGATAGATACGGTACTGCGTGGATTAAAATGGAAGACCTGCCTTTGCTACCTGGACGACATCGTCATCTTTTCATCCAGCTTCTCACAGCACCTGGAACGGCTAGACGAAGTTCTGACCTGTCTAGCTAAGGCCGGTCTCCAGCTAAACACTAAGAAGTGTCGGTTTGCCAGCCGCAGCATCAAGGTATTAGGTCACGTTGTCAGCAGGCATGGCATTGAGCCCGATCCCGACAAAGTTGCTGCAGTACTGCACTTTCCTACACCAACCACACCTAAAGACCTTCGCAGCTTCCTCGGCTTAGCGTCGTACTTCCGCCGCTTTGTGCGTGATTTCGCCACTATTGCAGCTCCTTTGCACAAGCTTTTGACCGCGAGCGCACCTTTTGTCTGGTCGGATGAATGCGCAGCCGCTTTTCACACTCTCAAGCGATGCCTCACATCGCGGCCAGTGCTTCGGCATTTCGACCCTGCAGCGTCTACTGTCCTACACACTGACGCAAGTGGACATGGTATCGGTGCCGTCCTGCTGCAGCGGAACCACGCTTCCGAAGAACAAGTCGTGGCCTACGCGAGCCGCACTCTTTCTCCTGCTGAGCGAAATTACAGCATCACCGAACAAGAATGCCTCGCCGTCGTGTGGTCCGTACAAAAGTTTCGCCCTTATTTATACGGCCGGCATTTCACAATCGTCACTGACCATCATGCTCTGTGTTGGTTATCGTCTCTCAAGAATTTGTCGGGACGCCTTGGCCGTTGGGTACTACGTTTGCAAGAGTATGACTACAGTGTCACATCTAGGTCGGGTCGGCAACACCAAGATGCTGACGCTTTGTCGCGGTGCCCGCTCTCGCCAAGCGCCCAAGTGTCGCCTTCAATCTGTTCATCACCAACCAGCCAAGTGACCAAGCAGACGGCCGGTAGTCCGAAAGAGTCCGTTGCCTCAGTGGACATTCTTTCATCCACAGATCTCACCTCGCTCCAACATGCAGATACATACTGCCGCACAATCATCGATCGGCTTACAGGCTTATCCCGTGCCCCCAACAGCCGCTTAAGACGACAGCTTGAACGTTTTAAACTTCGAGACGGAACGTTATGTAGGCACATTTACCACCCTCTCGGTAACCAATGGGTTCCAGTCGTCCCTCGTTCACTTCGTCTCCAGGTTTTACAAGCCCTGCACGACGACCCGACAGCTGGCCACTTGGGTTTTCACAAGACTTACGAGCGCATCAAAACTCGGTGCTTTTGGCCTGGCCTCTCAACAAGTGTGGCGAAGTACGTCGGTTCCTGCGCGTCATGCCAACACCGAAAACGTACCACATCTCTTCCCGCAGGCCCTTTACAACCTCTGCCGTGCCCGTCCGCTCCCTTTGACTTCGTGGGCATCGACTTATACGGACCCCTCCCGCTTACGCCAGCCGGTCACCGCTGGATTGTTACTGCCGTGGACCACCTAACCCGCTACGCGGAGACGGCAGCTCTTCCCTCTGGTGCTACCTCGGAAGTAGCCGATTTTGTCCTGCGCGCCATTATTTTGCGCCACGGTGCCCCTCGTGTTCTCCTTAGTGACCGTGGCAAGACATTTCTTTCCCATGTTCTTGCTGAAGTCCTCCAGGCCTCTAACACCGTACATAAGACCACATCAGCATATCATCCGCAAACAAATGGTCTTACAGAGCGTTTTCACCGAACTTTGTCCGACATGATATCCATGTATGTTCAGCCAGATCACAAAACTGGGACACTGTACTCCCTTTCGTCACGTTTGCATATAATACTGCCACACAACGCACGACGAATTACAGCCCGTTTTTCCTCGTGTTTGGCCGTGAACCGACTTTTGTTCTGGACACCACATTTTTATCCACGCCCAACTCTGTTCCATCTTCGTCCCTTCCAGAAGAGTTCGCTGCTCGCGTCGCCCGCTGCCGTGAAATTGCCCGCGCCAACACTGCTACCATTCAGGACAAGAGGAAAGTCCGTTTTGACGCGAAACGTCGAGTTGTTTCGTTCCGTCCAGGCGACGAAGTCCTCCTGTGGACACCTGTTCGTACCCCTGGGCTCTGTGAAAAATTTCTTCATAGATATCTCGGTCCATACACCGTGCTGGAAAGGACATCTGCCGTGAACTATCGCGTCGCTCCAGCCAGCGCGGCTACTGATCGTCGTCGCCGCAGCACCGAGATCGCTCATGTCTCTCGCCTGAAACCATATATTCGGCGTTCCTACCCTTAACCTGCCGCCCGCTTTCGCGAAGGGGGAAAATAGTGTGAGCGCTGACTATATAGTTCATCTTCATCTGTACAGAAACCATTGTAATCATCATTTTCGTTTGTCACGCGGGCTGCGCCGCTTTGGGACATTGAAATATAACCTTTCGATTACCGAACTGGGCGTCGTCTCATAATATATATATATATATATATATATATATATATATATATATATATATATATATATATATATATATATATATATATATATATATATATATATATATATATATATATATAAGCTTTACCAAGAGCCAGCTCTTTGCACGTGTCACTTCAGCTTGGCACAGTATACCTTAGACCATGCAGTGCATAACGTTCGCGTGTGCTCGGAAGCCCGACTTACACCTTTTAATGAGCGGGTCCGAGTCCGGCCCGGCCCGCAGCGTCAAGCCCGGGCCCAGCCCAGGCCCGCAGCTTCAAGCCCGGGCCCGGCCCGGGCCCGCACTTTCAAGCCCGAGCCCAGCCCGGGCCCGCCGGAAAACGCTTCGGACGGCCCGGCCCGCGGGCCGGGCCCGGGCCCGTGCAGTGCTCTAGTACACACATCGGAAAATGCCGTAATTAATAGACGTACGTCCCTCCTCAAAAGCACTTACGTTCGTGATCATACACTGCTTTGTGCCACTGAAGAGCGGCCGTTTGCCTTGAATGAACTGCGAACTTGCAAGACGTGGTGACGTGCGCACGCCCTGTGCGCACGCCTATGCCTATTGGCCGCGAGATCGAGCAGAGTCGCCGCCTGGCGGCGATTGCTCCTTGCATCGTCTGCTAGCTACGTCGTGTTTGCATGTGCGCGTACGTCATGCACGTTCTCAAAGGGCGGTTTGTTCTGTTATGTTAGCGCGAGTTCAACTGCTTGTACGTATACCTAACATGGTGTACAGAAGCAAATGGGCTTGCTAGGCTACATACGTATTGTAATAAGATCAGTGAGCGCGACTTTTGAAAGGGCTGTGTACTGGTGTCGTACCCTTCGTTCGCCAGAATAATTTCAGTGTTGGGGCCGCTTTCTGGTTCAAGCACATCGTAAAGTGCTCTTGGCATAGTCTCAAACATGAGGAGCATTAAATAATGTGTGAACGCAGCGTTTTACCGACTCGGTGGTAAACAAAAACGAGGCTCTACGCCATGCACTTTCGCGTTGTTGTTAGGTGTATAACTGCGGCGCTGTAGTTCATCGGTTATGCGTTGAGCTTTAGTTGTGCTTGAGATGTCCTTTTATTGTACGATCGTGGTCCCACTACAGCGAAATATTCCTATCAAGTGAAGTCTGACATTTCGGTACTCAAACTGTCCCCTAAAAAAACAGACAATGGAATGACACGGCAGTGATAAAACGAAGTTGCCGCGCGCAATTTTAACTTGGGGCGAAATTTATGCAGAACCACCCGCGTGCTTAGATTTAGGTGCGCTTTGACGAACCCAGATGTTCGTAATTCCGACGGCGTGCCTTATGTCGTATAATTTCAAGCGAAACCTCATCGTTTTTTTACATCTTAAGCGTTTTTGTCGAGCTGTTATAAATTGATGGAAGGAAGCGGACGTTATTAGTTTGAAATTAAAAAAAAAAATCACTTATTACATATTATAACCGAACCTTTGTTGCATCGCTGTCGTGCACATGTCGTGTCCATGAAAGCTCTGTGCTAAACTCTTACCTTTTTATTCTGTTACTTGAGCAAGAACAAGTGCGTACGCGTTGAGCGCCTCCGTGGTGCTAAAGCGCTGTCAACCACGTAGCTTTCCTGACAAACTTATCAAATGTCCTACATTTCATGGAGAACTGAACAGTAATAAAAATGCGTATTTGCGCAAGCAGTGCTAATTGCACGGGAATATGGGTTGGTATACAAATGAACACGAAGTAAACACTTAAGTAGTTCAGTCGTGCTACAGCAGTGCGTACTACACAGAACACGAGCTAAACACGTACACAGAAAACAGCCAAGAAACGTCATACCGTGCGTAAGCGCAGACTGTCATCCAGGGCGAGCATCCTTTTTCATCGGCAGATTCCGCTTCTCTCACTAGTAGTAGTAACGTTGGATGATCTTCGTGCACAAATTCAACAATGAAGAGCGTATATATTACCAGTAAGGTGCAGTCAAAACGTTTTATTCGCCGATAATCGGCTCAAATCACTCACAACGAAGCGCCGCTGAGTGCATTTGTATACGCGGCCCCGACCGCCCATCCACACTAACGCGGCGACGGAGCTGTCACCTATAGGTCGATCTCGCGGCCAATAGGGGCTTTACAGAAAACCGGCACGTCGCGTCGCCTGGCGACAAAGGTTTGGTAACGCCTTCGCATTTCTATATAGTCTGCTATTCAGGCGCACAACAATTGGTGCTTAAAATTACAGGCTTTATGTTATTAGCCATCTCCGCTTCATTCTATGCTTATTATGAAGTAAAATCAGTTGACGCTGGCAACTAGTGTTAATATAAAGAAGGCGATCCCCTGGCGCAGCAAGCTTAACGTTAAATTAGTGGAAGTTTCTTATAGGATGATGAAACAAATAAAGTGCGTACTAAGTCATTTACTCAATGTTAGTAAGGGACACCTAATTAGTGATAATCACATTCATGACAGTTAATTAGTGAGCGTTAATGCGTGAACGTTGGACGTCGATATAAAGTTCACAGTAATATAGCCACTCGAGATGGCTTTTGCCTTCGAGTCGTCTTACGCCAATACATAAGGAAACATGTGAGCGATTCGTGAGGCAATAAACTCCGATAGTGCTGTCGTTCGATGATTACTTAGAAAATTGTTGCAGAGCCTCATTAATAACGAACGTCGCGATCGCCTATTTTAATGACGTCACCACGTCTTGCAAGTTCGCAGTTCATTCAAGGCAAAGACCGCTCTTCAGTGGCACAAAGCAGCGCATGATCACGAACGTAAGCGCTTTTGAGGAGGGACGTACGTCTATTAATTACGGCATTTGTACAATGCTCATCGCTTGAAAAGCTCTAATCAGGCTGAATGGTGGCGGCCGATTTTATTTGAGACGCCATTGAGCAATATGGGATCGATGGGTGACCAAAACATTGCACTCTCAATCAAGATGTCGTGTAACGAAAAGCTTATATGCTCTGGTTAAAGTTTCGGGCTGCTCAGAACGGTTTCAATCTACGGCTGCTCCGGAACAACAGGAAGTGATGGTCATAGTGGTTTTAACGGTCTCTCTTTGCGCTCTTAAGCTCTTCAGAATGCACACAATACCTTCGCGGCGTCTTGCAAACCAGAGTTCCGGCGTCTT
The DNA here is from genome assembly GCF_013339695.2 of Rhipicephalus sanguineus. Taxonomy (NCBI): domain Eukaryota; kingdom Metazoa; phylum Arthropoda; class Arachnida; order Ixodida; family Ixodidae; genus Rhipicephalus; species Rhipicephalus sanguineus. The sequence goes on along the minus strand of NC_051176.1, from coordinate 90,032,862 downwards.
GCAAACTAGGGTCTTTTCTTTCCTTACACAAGCGCTTTTGTTTGAAAATTCTTACTCGACGCAAGAGTGTACTGTAAGAAAAAGATATTGAGCCCTTCTAACCGGCCGGGACGCAATCGCTATGCTGGAAAATTGGTTACCAAAGATGAAAGTTTTACGAGATCATAATAGAACGATTCAAGAAAGTTCATAAGATCATAATAAAACGACCCAACAACGCGTCCGATGCTCCACCACTGAGCTCAGTGGTGGAGCATCGGACGCGAGGGTCGCAGGTTCGGTCCCTGCCGGCGGCAAGTTATCTCTTCGTCCACTTTACTTTCTTCACATTTATATTCTGATTGCTACAGATAACACCCCCTATACTTCCCTTGGCTTTATTGTCTGTTAGTTCTCATTAATATTAAAATACTTGTTAATTAACTTTTGCATTACTGAACTGAGGGCAGTAGTTCATATGGGAAAGTTTTAGCCCGTGGCAATTTATGGCTCAACCCTTTTGGAAATTACAAAAGTTGCACGTAATTTGATATAATCTTCGTACGATATTAATGGCGATATCAGAAGTCACCGCGCCCGGCGCGCAAGCAGCGCGGTCACTCTTACGTCAGACCGGAACTTGTCTTGACAAGGAAGTGATCAATATTGAATCAAGTCGCGTCGAGGCTGATTTTGGTCAGGGAAAACGGCAAGTATAGTCCTATATACACACGTGGTACATCGCTTATTCTATGCGTGCGATGTGTGGTGTTCATCTGTTTCTTAAACAGATAAACACCACAGATAAACAGATAAACAGACGCAAAGAATTTACTCGCCTGTCTGCAAGAAGTGCAGCAGTGGCTGTCCCTGAGTTTTATGCTGCACAGGGAAAGAAACGTGGATATGACGTTTTTATTCTTGCGCACCGCCCTAAAGAAACAGATAAGCCCCAAATATGACACGCAAAGGTTAAGCGATCCGCTGGTTCAAGTGAGATGACTCGCCGCTTCCCGCAAGATGCTGCCGCGACGCGCCTTCATTCAAATTTCGTCACTTCCTTGTCACTGGAAGTTCCGGTCTGACGTAACAGACTAGGCGCGTTTCGCGTTTTCTGCGTGCCGGGAGCGGTCAATTTCGATATCGCCATTAAAATTCCATTATGAATATCTCAAATTAGGTGCAAATTTTGTGATTTCCAAAAAAAAAAAGGATATGCCATACAGTTGTCACAGACTACAACTTCCTAATGTAAACAACTGCCCTAACGTCAATTGAAATATCTAATTAACGAGTTTTCATTAATTATTCCTTAGGCTGTCATTTTAGCTGCGGCAACGTATTTCCGCCTCGACCTAGAGTTCGTGTGCGAAAACAGCAGGAGCCGACTGTTATAACATGACATGACAAGAACTTTATTGGAGACCTGGAACTCGAATCTGGGGAGCCGGAGGCCCCCAGATCAAGTTGGTGGCTCCGCCCACGATGGGACTGGAAGTCCAAGTTCCGTCGCGATGTCGTGGGGCCTCTGGACGGCCTGGAGTTGGGTGTGGAGATCACTATCTTCAGGGATTCCTCCCATTGATCCTTCGAGAAGGGTGGAGAGGCAGTAAGGGTTGGGCACAGCCAGAGCATGTGGTCGAAAGAGCATGAGTCATGGCCGCATTTGGGGCACGACTGTAAGTGGTCGGGGTCTATCCTATTAAGGGACCGAGGAGTGGGATACGTACGGGTTTGCAGAAGTCTGCATGTGGTAGCCTGAGGCTTGTTCAGTTTTGGGTGGGGTAGTGGAAATTTTTTCCTGGCCAGGCGGTAGTGGGAAATAATTTCGTGAAAAGTACATAGTGAATCTTTATGGATGTCGACCTCGTTACGAGCCTGGCTATCCGTGGCAGCGCGGTACGTGAAATCGCGCGCTAACCGATGAGCCTGCTCGTTAGGATTACATCCGAGTGGGTTAACTAAGCCATCGAGATGAGCTGGGAACCACGTGATGTGGTACCCCCCTTCGCTG